>NC_090935.1:163007021-163733896 GCF_040938575.1 Ambystoma mexicanum | reverse complement strand
TGCTAAAATCATATCAAGTATTTCTGTACTGCATTTTGTTCCTCATTGCTTTTCCCTTGAAACCATAAAAGTATTTTTGCTACTTTATCCATCCTATACTAACTCCTCATTGATTGTAAAGAAGTGTGCTAGTGCCAGATTACCCATTATTGATCAACATCATATGTCTAAGTGTACTATCAGATATTAATTTATTATAAAGTGTGATATATATATATATATTGTTTACATTCTCAAATCAACCTTTTAAACTTGCAAAACAGAACTACTTCTTGGCTCAGTGGAGTCAGGGGGATTCTAAGAGAGGGGTGTTATATAGGGGTAGTCATCCAGAACTCATGAACTTTGACATAAAGATATATCAATAAGGGTTTCCATTCAGTATCCCAGACTAGGCATTGACTTAGCTGTAGTGTTGAATTGAATCCTCTTACAAAGGGAAGCTTGGAATGCAGCCTTTTACAGGCTAGTGGAACCTCCATTCCAAACGTGCTGACTGGCTAGAGTGCTAGACAGAGTGGGAAGGACTAAGGAGATGCATGGAATGCAGGTTTCTATTTGGGTGATATTACCAGAGGGGGAGGACCGAAAGGGTCTGAGTAAAGCATGGGTTCCTTAAGGCAGGTAGCGGTACCGTTACCGATGGAGGTCAGCCTGCCGTCGAGTTTTATATCATGTAGTTCCCTACGCGTGTGCTAATGGTGTTTTTTATTTATTTAAATTAACTTACCATGCTGTGCGGCCCAGCGCTGTGTTGTTTCCCGAGTCTGTTTTCTATGTTGATGACTGTGACGTCATCGACATTGAAAAAAGACTCGGGGAAAACCACGGCACAGCGCCAGGCCACACAGCATGGTATGTTTCTTTTTTTCCTTAAATACACACTCTTAGCACCAGTATAGGAAACTAAACGGGTGCTAAGCGGTGTGGGGGAGCAGGGAAGGAAAGTGGGTGCAGGCTAGAAGCATCTGGGCTGCTCAAAACACGGGTGTGTACCAGACAATACAGCCTGCGTTCCGAGCATCCCGATTAGCCAGCACCCTCTTCCAGGGTGCTAATAGTGGTTAGAGGCTGCATTCTACATTATCAGATAGGCTAAACAGAACAAAACCTGCTCTAACATGGAAATAGTCTAAACTGAAAATCATGATGTGCGAACTTGACTCATACATATTTACTGTGGGTTTGCCGAAAACTTGACTAGATTTTTCTCTTTGCTGGGTTGTCAAACCCAGGCCTAGTAGATGTCACATGGCCTTCCATGGGGTCTCACAGGATAAGTTGCTTCTATAGAATATAACGAATTGCTGGTATTTGTCCCTTCTCCCAAGCTGCATATACGGGACTATCTTCTATGAAGAGTAGTGTGGCAACTTTATTCTTGACTGAAGACAATGTGAAAAGAAACATGTTGAAGAAAAAGGGAAGATGTCTCTGTTTAAACAGAGACGTGTACTTAACTGTCAGAGCAGAAGGAGAGTGCTATGCGTAGGGGTCGCCCTCTGACATCATCATGCATTGTGAAGGTGGAGTCAATCCAAGTCGCGGACCCAGCTAATTTCGAAGAGCTAGCGAAACACATTGTGAGATCCCAGAGACCCGGCGTATGCAAAATAAGTAGTTTGAGAATGAACTAAGAGGAGAAGTACCTGGTAGTGGTGTGACCACACTTGCAGACTGGTGGGCTGGACACCTGAGGAACAGCACCAAGAGTACCGAGAGAGGAAGCCTGAACGGTATCCCCTCACCCTCATCTATGGAAGGCTAGCACCCAACGAGGACCCGAGAACGGGAACCCGAGCAGTGAGAACAGAGAGAAGCAGTACCCGAGCGTGAGCCAAGCCCTGCACCACTTCCCTGCACATCAAAAGGCACCGGAGTAATCTGGAACAGTGGGAGGCTGCCAGGGAATCATGATGTGCATGAAGAAACTCTTTCCATCCCAAGGACGAGAACAAAAATATAAAATTGAATGATTGGAACTAAAATTGAATGATTGGAACTGTACAAACCAGAGAAAGGAAATAACCTGGTCGTGGAAGACTGGTGTCACTTGAAGAGAGAGACTTGTCCCAGTCCTGAGGACGAGATAGCATGAAAAAACAGTAGTTTACAAGGGAGGTGACCCATTTATAAAAGTGTGTAAATAAACACTGGTAGAGAGCCAACAGAGACTGGGAATTAAAACCATGTGAGAAAGGGCAACCACCCTATGTCAGCAGAGTGGAAGGCTGGAGAAAGTACAACCCAGAAAAACATAACAAGAAGACTAGATAAAGCTTGCCAGTGAACAAAATAAAAGAGCAGATATCCTCAGAGAGAAACCCTGGCAAGCAAAGCCTAAAAGGGAATCAAGGCAAATGCAATTCAGGAAAGCCTGAGAAAAGATACTGTGAAGAACATATAGGTGATAACAAGAGTGTGAGGAACTGCTGGAACGGAAAAGTACTTCAAAGCTAGAACCACGGAAAGCTCAAGACCCAAGAGTCATTTCAAAGAATTACAAGAGGTGATAAGAAAGACTATCCAAGAGTAGAAATACGTGAGCCAAAAAAAAGCTGTATGTAAAAAGTGTATCCAAGAAGAGGAAAAGACCAGGGGAAGAAGAGACATTCTCTTGGCCTATTTACTTTAGCGGTAGGGTCAGATGGAGTTAGTGTGGACAGTGGAAATATGTACTTCGGACTCCGTCACATCTGACGAACAACTTTAGTTCCTTTCGATAGGCCGGGGATTGCAATAGGGAGAGATAGGCATTTTTCTTATAATTTTCATTAAAGCAAGTACAGAATGCCCTCAACGTGTCTGACGGTTACCGGTCATTTGGTCGAAAAAAAAGGTCGACAGGACAAATGGTCGACGCAATTTGGTCGAAAGACAAATGGTCGATTTTTTTTTTTTTGTATTTTCACATTTTTTTTTTGGGGGGGTCCCCCAAACCCCCTTTTTTTGCTTAAAAACCCTTTTTTTCCTAAACGAACACCTGAAAAATATATATCAAAATAAAAAAAAAATTCGACCATTTGTCTTTCGACCAAATTGTGTCAACCATTTGTCTGTCGACCAAATGACCGGACAGCGTGTCGGACTTCTTCTTCCGACTCACCACAAGACATTCAGTCATGGAAACGACAAGGATTCCTGGGCTTGTGCATTCTAACTGCCCTCGCTATAGTCTCTTCGATCTTAGCTGCCACCGCTTAGTTTCCAGCCCTGTGGCTAGAGGGACACCACAGCCGCTGTCAATTACAGTGCATGGCAGGGGAGTTGCTAGGTCTGGAAAAGACCCGGGGCTACGCTGATGTCCGAACTGTTGGGACTGGGGGCTAGCTAGCCTTTTGGCTGTAGCTCCTGAGATTCTATCTGGGGCTACAACCAAAAGACCAGGGGCTATAGCCCCCTTAGCCCCCCCTAGCAACGCCTCTGGTGCATGGGGTTCGGTAGCATCTTTGACTAGCTGGGAAAGCCCACTGTGTGAAGCACTGGCCTGAGAAATCTTAACAGGGTGAGACACGTGCTGCTACAGCTATATAAAAGAAGCTTAATTGCAAATTACCATGTTAGAGGTCGGAAGCAAACAAATTCACAACAGCGGTGAAGGCCGACCACAGTGAATCATCACTAGTTACAGCTGGCCTACGTGTTTATGTTCGATTAAAATGGAGTCCGGTTTTACTTTTAGCATAAAGTAGGACTTGTGTGTGTTTGCATTCAGAAAAAAGTATATTTAGCATTCACAGAATAAAGCGACCTGTCCCTTGACTGTTAATAAACGCGTCATTATTACCCAACTTAATGGGATTTTTTTGTTTTGAATCATCCATTGCTGAAAGGTATAGCCGGGCACCCTAATTCTGAAAATGCAGGTGAGACACGGATAGCCGCCGTCAATGCGAATTTACTCCTATTGAAATACTAAACTCTTGTTTTAATCTGTAATCTATCGAAGGCAATTCTTAGTTTGCTATTTGAAAAGTCGTTGTGAATCTACCAGTAAATCACAGCAACTAGAATCATCTGGCTTTTGCAGTCAGAGAGCTGCACAAGTCTCCCGAAGTAATGAGAGTTGAGTAACTGAATATTACATGCCTGCATACAATCTGCCAGATATTATCGGCCCAACATCTGAGTAGACATATTCCGAGGCCGGCAGGACCACTTGAGTGACACGCGCAGCTGGCGGGGTAGAAGGCTGATCCAAGAACCGTTCCCCACTTTTGGCAACACCTGCGCCAAGAAACTTCAGCTTGACTCCACGGCAGTATGTAGTGCATAAGAGGTGTCTTTTTATAGGTCGCGTGCCTTGCGAGTCCCAACGAACCGTGCCAAGTTAAGGACTTGTGCACTGCTGCTCGAACTAGCCTTGTAGACCTCGAAGCGGCACACAAGGGTCTTCATGGTTAGCTAGAGCCATTCAGCCACAGACTTTAGGCCAAAGATCATTGCGAGAGCTTGCGTTCTGGGTGCCACAGGAGAATATTGGTGCTATAGCATTGGTTTTTCTATTTGTCAGCAAATATAATCCCTCTTTTTAAAATGCAACAGAAAATGAAAAAAGAAAATGTGAAAGACAAAAAGTTTAAAGAAAGCCGGGTATGGGGCATTCCCTCGAAAAGCAAAAAGTTAAATAAAAATGAACAACAATTTAAAACATTTACCTTTTTAGTCGATAAAAACTTGCCACCACATTTAGTGCAGAAATAATGACCTTGATCAGTTTAGATGTATAAAACAGTTATCTCTATGGTAACAAAAAAACAAAAGGCAGCCATACCACATCCCCATGGAAAATGGGTAGACGAGCTTGTTTACGGGAAAGGATGCCCGCAGGGTTATTTTATTTTAAACCTCGCTTGCGCAAGTCAATATAGCTTTCCGAAAAAACTACTATTCATGCGGCACTAGATCACAACACCCTTTCATCCTCACTGGTGGAAGGGTTCCAGATCGACTTAAGAAAGGGAATCTGTCCAGATATATTTTGTGAAATGTGTATAACCAAGTCGCGTGAAGGGAAATCCACTGGAAGGCAAGCAGCATCCTCTCGGAATCCTTTATCTGCTCTCCACCTGGTCCAGGAGAGGTTGCTTCAGTTCGAGTAGACGCCTCATTAGAGTCTTCAGGGAAAAGAAACCAGCACCAATTCCAAGGAACAATACCTGTTTCACCCTGAATGATCCCAATTCAAATCAGCTTGATGTTTGGAAAAATTAGGCGGAAAAAGCTTTGAGAACCGAAGTGATTTCAGCACAAATCCTGCTTTTCCCATCACAATTGGCTGTGGAGTACCCCTGTGACCAGCACAATCACTGATCCTTTTTAAAAATTTTACAATGACCCAGTCCCATCAGCTATGATATTGAGGCTGATATGTACACTGATGATACTCAACTACATCTCAAATGCTAGGTGAACCCAAGGGGAGGCCATGGACCAGTGATTGCCTTCTTCATACTCAACTGCTAACCACGTCTGTTTGAACAATAAAACTGGGATTTGTTTCAACATATACCAAAGCTTAGTTAGCCCAAAATGGCTTCGCATTTTTAGGATGCCATCACAAAATCGGCCTATTATCACTGGACGCTGTTCAGAGGGGTAGTCAACATTCTATCAATTACCGAGCCTTTATGCTGGCAAGAGCAAAGTCTCGGCTGGTCTACTGGCTTACCAAAACGAACTAGATCCACGTTATGTGAGACTTGCTCATTATGAGGGTAGACGTCCATTATCCAGGCTATTTCCTGTGGGTTTCCACCTGCTCCGCGAACCCGACAGTAGGAGGTTCAGAAAAGTCATGAAGATATATGCAGTGATCTGCATGAGTATATTTGTTTATGTTCTGTGAGCTGAGAGGCAGCATGGAATGTATGGAAGGGTATGATGTATGTGGAAGGTATTGTGCTGGGAGTTCCTGAATTGACTGTTGGCAGACTGGGAGAGAGGCAGAGGAACCTGAAGGATGCTTGCTTGTCACTCTCCTCCAACTGTCCTCCATCTGTAACCAAGACTTAATAAAGAAGCATTCCCTTAGTACTATCAGTTCCTGCTTCCTCTATTGCTTACCTTAAAATCAGCAGGTTACTTCATTTGATATGATATGGCATTTATAACGTGCCTAATCACAAGTGTTTCAAGGCGCGACAAGGAAAGGAAGGGGGAACAGAGACAACGATCTTACTAGGCCAAGTGACATTGAGATTGCGCCAGGGGAGGGGAAGGGAGAGGGGAAAAGTGACAGGGGAAAGGGGCAGTGCTGTACATGGGATCAAAACAAAAACAAGAAGTGCGGCCAGCAGGTGGCAGGTGCAAGGGTAAGTGCAGACAGCAGGTCCAAAAGCGCAGGTAAGGGGACTGTAGGGTTACAGATACAGACCAGAGTGCAAGGGTTGCTGGGAGGCAGTGCGGGTGCGCATCTGGGCGGGTTGGGACCGGGGCCCGAAATCAGAGAGTAGCCAAGTGACCAGTGCAGTATCAGACAGGAAATCAACAGTGGAGTGGGAGAGAGAAGGCAGAAGCAAAGAGGAAGTTCTTGAGGTGCTTCTGGACCTGGAGATGGTTGTCCTCAAGTTTCAGAGAGGCAGGGAGGCTGTTCCAGAGGGAGACCCCAGCCAAAGAAATAGATCTATCACCAACACATTGCTTGGAGAAATGACAGAGCCTGAGGGAGTTGGAGGTGGAGGAGCGAAGAGCTTGAGTAGGAAGGTATTTATGAAGAGAGAGTTGGAGCTATTGAGGACCCAGGCCCCAGAAGGCCTTGTGGACAATGCAGCGGGTCTTGACCTTAATCCTTGATATGATAAAATATGGCATTTATAACACGCCTATACACAAGTGTTTCGAGGCGCGACCTTGCAGCCACTGGGAGCCAATGCAGAGATTTCAGTGCTGGAGAGATACGATCCCTGGGCTTGAGGCCAAGGACAAGTCTTGCAGTCCTGTTCTGGATGAGTTGTAGAGGGCGGAGAGTAGAAGCAGGCAGATTTAGAAAGAGGCTGTTGCAGTAGTCCAGCCTAGAGAGAACCCGAGCTTTAGAGACAGTTGGGGGAAGAAGAGGAAAGGAAGATTACCTCTGAGGAGGTGCAGTTGGTAGTTTGACTTTTTAGAAATGTCAGAGATGTGAGGAGAAAAGGAGTGTGTGGAGTCGAAGATGGGCCGAGTTTCTTAGTCGCACAGATGGGAGCAGGAAGAGGGCCAAGGGAGGCCGGCCAGTGAGTGACAGGAAAGGAGGGTGCAGGTGTGCCGATGAGGAGAATCTCTGTCTTACAGGCATTAAGGCAGAGATCGTTGGCGGCACACCACTCCAGAATAGCAGACAGACAGTCTGAGAAATGAGAAAGAGAACTGGTGGCATAGGGTAGCCTGAAAACAAGCTGTGTCATCCGCATAGCACTGAAAGTAGGAGCAGAGAGCGGCAATGCAGTGGACGAGAGGGAGATAGAGGAAAGGAAGGACCCAAGTTGGACCTGGGAGGGTCGAACAGAGAGCAACGAGGTCAGCCAGGCCAGGGCCTGATCGGTGATACCCAGGTCATCACAGAGACAATTGAGCAAGATGGCATGGTTGACCATGTCAAAGGCAGAAGAGAGATTGAGTTAGATGAGGACAGAGGGGAGATTAGAATCAAGGTTAGCAAGCAGGTCTTGACAGATGTTCAGGAGAGCATTTTCCATGATTCTGGCTGCTCTCAAGCCAGGCTCATGGTCATGGATGACGAGTTGGCGGAAAAAAACGAATCCATCGCATGGGAGCAGCAGATCGGTACATAAAGGCCACGGGATTGCAGGAATGAAAGTCATGGTGCAATCCAAGCTGTGCGGGCTGCCATGAAAGGGAAGGATCAATGAAGTTGTGAAACAGAGAAGTGTCGCAGTCCTGGCACCAGCAATGAACCACAAGGATTAAGTTAAGAGGGAGGCCAGTTGGTACCTGCTACCGTGGAGACAGAGGGGATAAAGGCCCCTCTGGTCTATGCTGCTGTAAGAGGTTGCAGTGTAGTTATGGGTGGCCCAAAGAGCGCCCTAGTGCTGAGGCATCCAGGGACCGTGCACCGCGGGTATAGGAGCGGGATGTGTTGGAGAAAACGCTGGAGAACTCTCCAAGATGAACATCAGGGGACTTGTAGTTCCAATTGGTGCAGTCCAGGGGAAGTGCTGGAGTTCATTTTGGCCAAATGATGTTATTAAAGCCCAGGGGAGGCCGTTGGGCGCTCTGGTCATTGCCCGTGAATTCCATATGGGCGGCCGGCACCATTGTCTGTTCTTTTTCTTTCGGGAACATTAGAGGAAAGCAAATAAGACGTTGTGCTTGTGACGTGTGTTGTACTGCACGTCATTCGGAAATTTGGAACTAGAAGTAACGTGAAAATACATAAAGACCGCTCGTCGTGAATCAAGTCAAGCATGCGAAGTATCACAATGCAGGCAGAGTGGAACAATTACAGGTTATGTGAGATAGTTTTTTTTTTTTTTTTGCCAGCGGCAGAACCGTTTTTTTCAAGTTGAAAGAAGGAGCAGGAACATTTGGATGGCAGCGGCGCGCGCATGTTACTTTTATTTGGGAAGGTCTTTTATTTGTGAACCTGTACGGCGGCGGCGCTGATCAAAGTTGAAGGTGGCATTTTTGCTACAACCTTTCACAGATGTCAAGTATTTTTTATATATTCAACCGGATGGCGCCGGAGACAGTGCAGAAGACAGTGCAGCAACACAGATGTTGCAGAGAAGTTGGAGAACTGATTTTCTTTATTGCGGTTGCACAGAGAAATGAAAAGAACAGTCGGGTTAGTGTTTATTGTTACTTCCTTGTCAGGGATGTGACGTTTTTAGATAATTACTACAAGTGTGACACGATGCGTTTTAAATTTTAAACTAGAGTATTTCACTGCAATTTTGTATGGTGTGAGTGGAAGTGGATTTTGTTGTGCATGCATGTGTGTGAGAAGTATTTTACGGGTAACATGTTTACAGGATTATGTTGCATTTTAAAAATTGTAGTGTGAGGTTCATTGAAATAATCATGGACAAGAGTGTAAAATGATGTTTTTAAATGCTCTAACAGGGGAGCAAGGCAAGAATGAGTGACTTTATTATGTATTACATATACTGTTTTAGTGTTATAATAGAAGAACAAGTTACTTTCTTACCTGGTAACGTTCTTTCGATGGGATGGTCCGACGACGTATTACATATCGCTAACTGTCATAAATATGGAATACGTCGGAGGACCCAATCCCCTCGAATATGTGTTGTATGTTATGTATGTATATGAGTGAGTTCTAGAGCCCCTGCGTGGTAACTCTAGAACTCATGGGTGCAGAGAGACGGTTGGGACTGCTGGAGAGACATTGGCTCCATCACTGCTGCTGCGCTCCCCCCTACATTAAACCACTTCAACTTATCGTTGTGTCCTCGTCATTCTCAACAAGTTGGCGACGAGGATGGGATACAGGGGGACCGCCGTAGGGATACCGTTTTTGAGCAACCCTCAGTTCTGATGGCAACAGGAGGCACAGAGGGAGAGCGGTGAGTGAGGGAGAGCGGGTGACAGGACACTAGAGACAAAGTAGGAGGTAAAAATGCTGGTGGCCCTGCCGCGCATATTTCCCCATCAAGCTCTGCTCCACCCCCATTCCCCCGCTTCATTTCAGTAAAGCAGCCATGTGCCCCAACACTGTGGGTGCGCGCACACGACCTGCAACGTATTGCATCAAAGCACCAGCCACCACGCATGCGCACATAGCGCACTTGAGAAATAAACAACCAGCGTTGCTGAGGGACCGTGCGCGCATGTGCGCACATCGCCCATGAAACATTTACGGCACACTTAAAAGAATAAATGCACTTAAAAGAATAAATGACCAGAGTCGCCCCATGAACACACACATGCATGCTACAAAAGGGAGGCGCAGCCCAGTAAAAGGGGAAAAAAAGGAAAACTAAGTGAGGAACCCTCCTGTACCATTAGCAAGTAAAGAGGTTCAACAAGCCACCAAAAGCCACAGTGGGTGGAACAGGCTGCAAATAAAAAAGTAACATTATAGCAAATAAAGAGGATTAACAACCGACAAAAAAAGCAGTGAGAGGAACAAGCTGCAAATAAAAAAAAAATAAATAAAAAAGAAAACTCTGTACTATTAGCAAATAAAGAGGATCAATAACCACCAAAAGCCACCATGTGAGAACACAAAAAAGAGACAGCATACACGCCACCCAACAACAAAACCACCACAACATCCACACATCATGCAGAGTGTGACAACCCCTTGCTCCTTTCTGACCACTCCTGGACAACCCACAACCCCTTGGGAACAATGGACTGACTCATTTCAGGTATACTTACGAGCCATTGGGGAGCAAAGTTCAGCAATGACCTCAAGGAAGCGTTGCTCTTAAACTGCCTGGGTAGTGAAGGATTCCGTATTTTCCATACGTTACCAGACTTAGCATCCCAAGAAGGGAGCGGTAATGCTGCCTCAGCATCACCCAAGAAATATGACTCGGCCTTAGCAAAGCTGGAACGACATTTTGTAAACAAGACTAACGACATCCTTGAATGTTATTTTCTTCACAAGAACACAAAGGGGAGCCAGTGGACAACTACATAGCAGCGTTGAGAAGATTAATAGCAACATACAAATTCACTGGTGTAGCAGATGAGCACATCCAAAACCAGCTAGTGCTACTCACGCCAGACTCACATACTCAACAGCGCCTGTGGCGAGCAAAAGATGCCACTTTAGAGCAAGCAATAAAGATCGCTATAACAATAGAGCTGAGTAATAAGTGCATCAAGGCGATCCAACAGAAAGAATAGTTTGTCGGAAGGGGGCGCTGTTCCGCACAACGGTAATGGCACCTGATTCGAGCGCTCCGGCCGATCAAGATTCATTAGCAAATTAATCTGCTTTTCGTAGCCACCCGTGGGGCGCCGAGAGAAGGACAACGTGAAGTAGGGCACAGTGCATGCCCAAGGAAAATCCTGGTGGCAGAGGGGCAGTGCTTCTCGAAATACGCCACGTGCAGGGTTGCCCACGATCGGCTGGGCTGGAGGTCCAGAGGCCCGAGACCTCTGGCCATAGACGCTCTACACCACTGAACCATAGAGAGGAGCGCCCGGAGCTCTGCTGTGCGAGGGACTGATTACGCCAGTGTCTGTGCCCAGCTGAACCGATCTCCTCCGGGTGGATATCGGGGATCTGGACTTACGGCAGAGCAAAATGTGCTGGCTGTGGCGGTTGAACGACCGCAACTGAGTGGCTGAACCGTTACTCGGTAGCCTGTTTGGAAGAGCCGGATAGCCGCGACTGGCGGGGAGGCCCTGCCAAACCGGGCGCTCAGCCTATATGCGGGGAAATCAGGCATTCGCAACACACAGCGTGGACGCCGGGTGGACTGCCCCCCCGCAGCGAGAGCATTGGCTGTGAAGCCTGGACGCCCCCCGCCCCTTATGGAAGCGCACAGTGCATAAAAGAAAACAGGCGACAGCGCTTCCTGTTTAAACTATTCCGGAGCTGAAACACCGCTACGGTTGCAGCGCAGTGGCCACACTCTTCGGTGGAAGCGACAGAGCGCTGAATTATCCGGATTGAACGCGGTGAGCAAACGAAGAGACATATGTCTATATACAAGCACACATGCTGAATCTGGGCTACGCATATAGGAGCAGCAGATGATCCTTACCCCCGAGTCACTGGGGCAATACTAGACTGAGCCATATGTGGAATAGAACTATCAACTTAATCACGGCTATACGTTGGAGAGAACAGTCCATGCACCGTGCATGCGGTGAACGCGGGGGCTAGACTTGCCTTGAACTACATGCTTATGTCTGGCGGGTCTGGAACTGGATTGACCTGCGGAGCGGTGCTGGACTTGAATACGGGGAGTGTGTGCCACTTTGGTCCCAATCTGGACAAGCATTGGAATCGGGGCGTCACTGGGCTACCAAGCCGGTCATTGTAAGTGAACAATTGGAAAGTCTGGCTCTTGAGCAGTGTGCGGGGAACCGCAGTGTGGGTTGCAAGGTCTACGGGACTGGATGGCACCTATCCCCATGTGCGGCAATCACCCCTCTGCTCACTGGCGCTGCACATTTGCCGGACAACATCTGTGAAGCCTATACAACTATCTAGTTTACTAGTCCACAGATGCTATATCCCTCGAGCGGGCTGAGGTGGGAAGCCTGCTGCAGCAGCAACCATGGGCAACACACAAAAGCAAGAGAAAATGGCGGAGGGAGCGGGCGCTAGGAAAAAGGGGCCAATGGACTTACTCACCAATAGCCAGGCGGCAAACTATGAGCAGGAGCTACTGGCTGCATCCAGCGCCAATGCTGACACAGATGGCGGAGATAGAGTGGAGCGCCTGACGACCATAGTCCATAATGGCTTCCTAAACGTTAAACTAGATGACATTGTCACCACCACTGGGGCACTGAAAACAAGAGTGGACAAGGAAATCTTGAGACTCACGGAAGCAGAAAACAGAATCGGCGTCAATGAATATACCATCACATGACATGATCGAGAAATAGCTCAGCTCAGGGAAGGCCTGACCAAGATGCAGAATAAGTGTGAGGATCTCGAATCCCGGTCCTGAAGAAACAATTAACGTATTGTGGGTGTTTCCGAAAAATTTAGCAAAGGAGGAATGGAGCAGCAGGTGGAGTCCTTCCTTAAAACTCTCTTTGGTGTAGAATCCTTCTCGGAGCACTTTTTGGTAGAACAAGCGCACCGTACTCTTGCTCCTGCTCCAAAACCCAGAGCCCTGCCGTGCACGATCTTTGCACGACTCCTCAATTATAGAGACAGTGCACGATCCTCAGGAGGGCAAGAGAACTTGGAACATTGCAGTACGAGGAAAGCCGCATTCACATCTACCCAGACTTTGCCGCCGGAGTGCAGGCAAGTAGAAGATCATATGAACCGGTCAAGCGACTGCTGAGAGCACGACAGGTCCCATACGCTCTAATATTCCCTGCCAAGATGAGAATCCAATATGGTGGTAGGGCAAATATTTTTGAGACCCCAGCCGCTGCCCTGGCCTATGTTGCGGCCACTATACCGTTGCCCCCCAGGGGTCGAAAACCGGATCAGAACGGTAGACCCGCAGCGGCGGGCCAAGATTCTGTTGAATGACTCCAAAATGCACCAATATCCTTTTAGGTTTGAGACAAAGCTCGGCCCCAGTAGGGGGGTCCTTGTAACATAAAAAGCGGGCTGTGAGCCACATCTAGTGGCCTCGTGACGGCAACATGGCACCCTCAGGAGAGTTCCTACAGGTTGAAAGGGACCATCGTCAAGTTGGGGCAGATGATGTGGATGGGGATGGTTTGTTGGGGACAGAAACGTTGTGGATTGTTGTTGTCACACAGACAAGTTTGGGTTCTGGAGGGAAAGGGAGGGAAATATACGTTTGAGCTTGGTTAAAAAGTGGTCTCAGGGATGCAGGTGCTACTCGCATCATGTAGGTACGGGAATTACTGGAAACAATGGTCTGTTACAATGCGTATATATAAATGGTGGGTGACGGATTAAAGATAAACTTACTATCCTGGTATGTCCGGGGGTTTAACAACCCGATGAAAGCTAGGAAGATTGGTAACTATGTCACCAGACCCGGACATCAGATTCTAATGCTACAAGAGACACACGCACAAGGCTCGGTCAACACAAATATATTGGCCAAATGGGGCAAGCTACGCTATTACACAGACTACTCTTCTCTGTCCAGGGGTGTTATTACACTCATACACCCCACATTGGGGTTTCAGACTAAGGGACACAAGGTAGACCCAATGGGGAGATATGTTCTGGTCTCGGGGGGAGATTGCCGGCAAACAAGTAACCCTGGTAAATACATATGGCCCCAATATAGATGATCCAGATTTTCACTTGGGTATACTTGAGGCCCTCAACAAACAAGTCACGACCAGCATAATATGGGGTGGGGATTTCAACGTGGCGCTTGATCCCGCATTGGACAGATCCGCTACTGTGACAAGGGCACCCACTAAGACGGCATTAATTTTGGGCCAACTTCTCTCACAATTGTCTTTAATAGACACATGGCATATATTGCATCCAGATAGCAGGCAATATACATGTTATTCCTCCGTGCATGATAGCGAATCACGCATAGATTAATGGTTCATATCCTCAAATATTTCTAATACACTAAAGTTGGAAGGCCCCTGTGAAATCTTGCCCCGCACGCTATCCCAGTGTGGCTGGAGCTTAGGCTGCAACACGTTCCCAGACCAGTGAGGAGATGGAGATTGCCCGGGGGAATACTAGGAGTCTCAAATGTGGTTGAGACCTTGCATGTTGAAATAACCAATTTTTTTGCAGATAATGTGGGGACGGTGGGCCGATTTCCACAGAAGGGGAAGCCTTCAAGGTTTGGGTCAGAGGAGTCCTAATGTCGAAATCCACTGGCCTTCTTAAGGGTGTACGCCAGGAACTCGAAGGGGTGGAGAAGGAATTCAATTAAGTTGGAAGAAATCTATAGCCGCACTCATGGTGGGGACACTCTGGCCGACATACATAAACTCCTCAGAAACTTTGATAATCTTGCCACAAGAGAGATATGGTATATAGCGGCCTCCACCCAGGCACACAGATATGGTGAGGGAAACAAAGTGGGGAGGACATTGGCCAATCTGATAAAAAACGAGAGTCAATTGAACCCAATCACTACTATCCGAACGGCACAAAATGAAATACTCACGAGTGAACAAGGCATAAACGACGAATTTGTAAAATTTTATGAGGCACTCTATGCGAATAAAGATAGAACATACCCCACTGAGATAAAAACTTATCTAGCCCCGCTCAATCGCCTGACACTCCCAGATGAAAATAAAACGGTTCTTGATCAGCCTGTCACTGCGGAGGAAATTACCGAAGCAATCAAGGATCTTGCATCTGGTAAGGCACCGTGATCGGACGGACTGGGCGCTGAATTCTAGAAAGAGTTCCATGAAGAACTAGTCCCCATACTGCTGAAAATGTGGGAGGAAGCCCTGGGAAAAAAACATACTGCCCCAGACAATGAGAGAAACCATATTTACCGTACTACCCAAGCCCCGTCGCCCGCCACATGATATGTCATCTTACAGACCTCTTTCGCTTATAAACGCTGACGCGAAGATATTTGCGAAAGTGCTGGCAAACCGAATGCTACCCATAGTACACACGTTGGTTCAACCCCTGAGTGGGAGAAACTCAACCAATAGCGGTTGATGAAAGTGCTTAGACCAGCCCAGGCGGCAGCCATACAAATCTCTTGCAGAGAAACCCTTCTTGCATTGGCCCAGGAAGCCGCCAAACCCCTGGTGGACCGCCCCTGATCAGGCACAGGCAGAAGCCACATAGGGCATGGAGATCACAACACGGAACCACCGGAAAATGGAACCGACAGATGCCTTACGCCCAGCCCCAGCTAGACCATAAGCAATCAGAAGACTATCAGATTGGTGGAAAATGTTATGCCAAGCCACCTCCTCAGGCATTTTCGGATCATGAAAGAAGTCAGGGAGAACCAGATCCTGAGAGGTGAAAACCGAGAGACAACTTTAGGGAGAAACTTCAGACCACACCTCAGCACCACCGAGTCCGGCAGCATCCTCAGGAAAGGATGGTGACATAAGAGAGCCCCAATCTCCCCAAGCCTACGGGCATAAGTGATGGCAATAAGAAAAGCAGATTTCAGTGTAAGATGTTTGATATCAATTGCGGAAATGGGCTCAAAAGGAGGCCCTTGAAGGAACCGTAAGACAAGAGGGAGATCCCAAGGGGGAAGCCCTTTATCAGTACAAGGACAGGAAGAAGAAAAACCCCAGAGCAACCTCCCACCAACATCTCCCCATTCAAGTGACCATCAGAGTCCCCCAAAAGGAATTTAATGGAGGCCCACTGAGAGCGAAGCCTGGAAAAACCACCAGGCCCTTGTCAAAACTCCTCCTGGAGGAATTGAAGGATAGCGGGTAGGCCAGAACGTAGGGGAGGGATCCCAGACCGCTCATACCAGTCTCGGAAATGGCCCCAATGCCTGCCGAACACCTTCAGAGTGGAGGGTCGAAGAGCATACATTATGGACTCAACTACAGGACCTGAGAACCCCCGAGATATCAGCCTAGACTGAGCAATAGCCACACTGGCCATTGCATCCAGCGGACTTCCAACCGCAGATCTCCTTGCAGGGGACACAGCCACCTCGGAACCAGCCAAGGTTCCTAGGACCGAAGCTCCAACAGAGAGGGGAACCAACTCCGGCGGGACCCGAATGGACCTAACAACACAGTCACCCTAGACACACTGATGCGCCGAGCCACCCAGGGCAGAAGGGGAATAGGCAGAAAGGAAAACCCCAAGGCCACTGTACAGAGAGGGCATCCACCCCCAATCCCATCGGCCCGAAAACCGAGAGCAGAAGAGGGGAACTTCTTCTGAGGCCGGGGATGCAAACAGGTCTAGAACAGGGGACCCTAATCTGACACAGGTTACCGCAAAGACCTGGGCGAAAGGACCAGTCCCGCAGAGGAATGAAACCGGCGTCTGAGAAGATCCGCTTGAACATTGTCCACCCCCCTGATATGTGAGGCCACCAGAGACATCAGATGCGATTCCCCCCAGGTACCTATCAGCGCTGCCAGAGCATTCAAGGAGCGGCCGGAACCCCTTTTGCGGTTGACATATGCCAAGGCCTTTGTATTGTCCGTTCTGACCAAAACCACCCGACCGTCCAGCAACTCCTCGAAGTACATCAGAGCTCGGAGAATGGCACACAACTCTCACCAATCGTATGATCGACAGCTCTCCCCAGATCTCACAACCGTTGAGCTGAGAGGACCCCCAATGTAGGCCCTCCAAACCCATTCTGCTGGGGTCGGTAATAAGAGAGGCCACAGGAGGAAGGACCATGGACACCTCAGCCTGTAGATTTGGAACCCCCGCCACCATATCAGGGAGACTTGCAGCGCTGGGAACACTGAAATCAAAGCTTCGAAAGCTGAGACGTCGGGAGCCAGTGGGAGAGAGTATAAGACACCAGGGGACGTAACTGAAGACCGGCCCAAAGAACTAGAAAACACGCAAAACGCTATGTGCCCTGTAACTTCAGCAACAGGCGAGCTGAAACATACTGCCTTCTGAGAACCCTGCCCAGAACAGCCAGCAAGCGACAGACCCTCCCTAGGGACAGGAACACCCTCTCCATCCAGGTGCAAACCAGTGCCCCAATGAAAACTAGATCCTGAGAAGGCTCCAGCTGAGACTTCCACCAGTTCACTAGCAAACCCCAGTCCCGCAATGCCTGGCAGACTAAAGGGAGACGAGGCAGGATAGCCTACCGACAGGACTCCTCGACCAACCAGTCATCCAGGTAGGGAAAAAATTCTGCACTCCCTGCAGAAGCGCCACCAGGGCAGTCACCAGCATGGAAAACACTCCGGGAGCAGATCGCACCCCGGATGGGAACACTCGGAACCGAAAACACTGATCTCATACAATCCCCCCTGCACAGCATCCAGAGTACGTTCCGCAAAGCCTCCACGTTGAAGCGTTCCATCCCAACAAGCAGTGCAGGGCCTCGAGACCCATAAGCAGGTGACACATCCTAGAAGGCATAGGAACACCCACGAGTAGAAAACTTGACCCCGAACACGGAGAGGAACGGGCAAGACGGTAACCCACAACAACAATTTGGAGAGAATGGATCCCATGGCCAACTACTTGGTCCGTGAGCTGGGTACCAAAGTCCTAACCATGCCAACCTGGACAGGAGGAGACAGGAACAGCAACTGATACCCCCCTCTGGAAGGAGCCCGTTACCCAGGAAGCCGAACTCCACCGGGGTCCCATACACCTCCGAAAAGATAGAGACGAGAAGCCAGGGAAAAACCACCAGTCACTGCACTTGCACCAGAGGAAAATCACAGGACGTCGAAGCAGACCTGCGCCTCAACCCACAAAAAATTCTGACCTATCAAAAGGAAGATACAGGACAGCCCAGTAGTCCAGCAGACCATGGCCCCCTCAGCCGACAGAGGAGCCACCAGGCTGGTGTCAATGGGCAGAGTACTGTCACAAAGCGGGGCAATGCAATCCATCCCGGATAGCAGACAGCAAATGCATCCCCATACCTGGGGTATGCCTATACTGGAAAACTCACTGAAGGGACAGCCCCCTCCACCGGCACCAGGGGCTCTGAGAATCCCTTTAAGCACAGACATGTGCCACCATCTGCCATATTACTTCCACGCGTCTGAGAGGAGGCGTGAAAGCAACACGTCGGCACTGGAGGACCTAGGCCCTAAAAGAAGAGACACTGGGAACCCCCTGCATGTCCGTTACTTTCATGATGCCTTAGCAGTTTCTAGAATTCCATGCCGGACAAGGGAAAAGAAATTCATCTCCTACGTCCGTCCCCCGTGCAGTTCAGAGGAAGAGGACAGGACAAGGAGCCTGCGTCCATGGCTAGCACAGACCCAAACACACCACTAACTCGCCACCTGTATACACAGCACATGACTGAGAGGTGGCTTGAGCCCTGCATCAAGTAGCTGGTAGCCCCATGCTCTAAATGGTTCTCCTCAATGCGTCGGCCTTGGAAGGATGAAGGGCCGAGTCAACCCCGCTGAGACTCGAACCCCCGAAGTGTAGACTATGCCAGGCTGCTACCCTTCTGGCCGTAAGATAGTGCTTGCAGACTTGTCCAAATCTGCACCGTTTTCACAGGCTGCAGGCAGAGAATGCAGCTAACATCCGGTGCATCCTGGGCTGTGTGTGTCTGAGGAGTGGGTGGCATGTGACATGCCTGCGACAGAACAGAGCCCCTGCACTTTCAAGGACTCTCTGCCACTGTCACACCACGACAAGAAGCAGAGAGGCCTCACAACAAAGTGAAGGATAGCCCATACTGCCAAGTGTTTGCCATCATTTCTTAACGCCCCCACTTCTCAGTCAGAGTTTCAAAGATGCAGCCAATAAAGATGTGTACACAGAGCACTCGGAAATGGCTTGTCGAGCTAATGGGTACCCCTCCAGAAGGCACCAACCAAGAGGGAAAAACCAAACCAAACAAAACAATCCCCTAGGCAACGCCGAAACAAACAGGAGGCATGTTGTTGCACGGCCCCAACGGCAGGAGAATCAGGGCACAAACATTCACAAAGCCCCCAACTCCTTACCGTATCCCGGGCCCTGCAGGACCCAGGCGGTGATGTCCTCGCACCGGCCTACAACCTCACAAAAACACAACCGTAAGGCACACCAAGGAGCCGACATGAATGGGACGCCAAGATGGCCATACCACCAGCCGGAGAGGGGAAAAACAGCAAGCACAGGGCCCCTCCCCCCTCTCCTTACCTTCCCCCAGGCCGAGTAGGACCCGGGACACAGTGCCCACGCTGTGGTCCGGAGCCCAGCAAAGAACTGAGTGAGGCAATCCCGATCAACTGGGACCACAAGCCCCACAGGGGACCCAGGAGCAGCGCCGCACCGGAGGGAGCCAAAGGCCCCGCCACAGAGCCCCCCCCCCGAGGGGGCCAGCAATCAGTGCTCCCCAGTGCACCAGGAAGAAAAAGCCCAACCTGCCGGAGGCAGGAACAATTTAACTGAGTGACGTAGACGTGGTGGAGAAATTATAGGGATTTAAAGAAATAGAACAAGGTCCTGTGTCGTAGGCAGGGGCCTCATGAGGTAAGTACTGTGATGAGGAAGAGTGGACGTGGAGGTAATGTCACACTATGTATTACAGTTTAATAATGCATGTCAATGGCATAGGTGTTTGCACCAACGTTTGAAGAATACAAATGCGGATTGGTGTGTACAGAGGATGAAAGTAGTTTAATCTTTGAGTTTGACCAATCTAATAATTATTGACAGTCTGGATATTTGGTAATATAGCACAGTTAGTGTAGGTAGCAATTTTGGTGTTACTGTCCAGCAGTTATAATTCAGTCTGGCTATTGGGAATAGTTATAAGGAAGTATAGATATGGAAATAAGGTAGCACGGTAGTGTACTTGCCCAGCAGATCTGAGTAGTGCACTTTCCTGTCAGGTTTTCACAGTCCATTATAAGTAAGAGAAGGGTCAGGAGATTCAAGGCAGGCATGAGATAGAGGGGTTGTGTTGCCATTTCAGTCTGTGTTGTTAGTGTGAGCTTTCTGGGTTGGTATTGTGCCTTAACTTAAAGGAATGGTTCAGGCAGAAAATATTATTGTCCCTATGGTTCGGCCATGTGTTTTTAACCATAAGTCAATCGATCGTACAAACATTTCCTATGCACCTTACCAGAGTTTCAGTCTCTTCAACACAAGCGAAATCAGTCAGCAGGGCGCGGCCACCTTGTGATAATCTTATCACTTGCCGCATCGCCCTGGTTGACCTGCGTTTGCGGCACTCAATCATATCCCCCACCCCTGAGCCTGACATCACCAAATCATTTATATTCTCCGCCTCTCTCCGTGACGTTACTGGGCAGCATAGCCAAAGACGCCCAGTCGTCACCTACCTGACTAGACATGGAACCCCGAAAACAACACACATCGTCTCACAGCACAGTACGTCACAATTAGGAATATGAAACTGTACTTTAAAAGGAAACAGCAAGACTGTACAATTGGTAAAGTACATTTATTTCACATTAAATGTTTCGATAACATTCGACGTCTGACATAATCGATCAAAATGGGAATTTTTCCTTTGCTCTCGATCCGCAAATCCGCAAATGTTTTTCGTGAGTCACGCGCTGTTCCATTTTGGTACACAGGGTGTTTGTTTTGTCTAAATGAAGCACTTCGGTCGCACAGTGAATTGCAAATCTGGTGCATGAACTTGGCACTAGACCACCATAAAGGTTATGTTGCTCCTTATCGCTGGTACCATGTACGGGCATATTGGATCTTGTCTGTCATCCCAAAAGACAGTTAAGTAGATCCAGTGATTGACATGTAGCTGCAACTGGCGTTTGAAGAATCCATCGGTCGGGGTCTGGAATAGATGACAATCGCAGAATGGCACGATGTACCTATTTTAAAAAAATAAAAATAGAAATGTGTCTCAGTAGCCGATCTTTATTACAATTAATCATTTTCTTTATTAGCACAGAGGTGACACAATGTGAACCCGAGAGAATACAACGTAAAATATGAAAGTACTCCGCTATTTGCTTCCGAGGATAGTGCAATGGAGTATGTTGAGCTCTAAACATAACGCTTAAACTGGGACAACAATTCGAGGTGCGCAAACAATTTAATGATTTATTAGTGTAGAACCAGGGAGAAACGAGTGGTGGTCTTCATGCGTCTCGATGCTGGCCTGCCCATGTGCCCGGTAGATAGCTCAGCACACAAAGGTTGTACTATCAGTTCATTGCAATATGCCACATAGAAAGAACAAGTACAATGTGACCCAGCAATAATGGTCAGCTATTCGTAGTTCTGGCATAAAATCATCTAAAGAGAAACTTACATTATATTCGGCATTTCCATTCTCTTGGCGTAATGCAGACTCCTCCATTCGTGTCAACGAAATTTCATAAACTGAACTTATATGTAACTAGGTCCAGTTTCGGAATGGGCAACCTTATCATATCATATGTTGTTGCACCCCCCCTTCAATTCAATCCCTTTCGGAATGGTCCCTGCCTCTCAAGGTCAAGAAAAAAATAGAACCATATACTGTGCGCGGGACGCGTTAGTCTCCCAGCTGCGACACAAAAATTCAAAGCTGTTGACCTTCACTCACAATGAACATATTTTCTTACTTTGCAACATCCAATGTCAACACATCCATGAGAACATGATTTTTGAAGCACCGGCACAGGATGAAAAAATTGGGGGCTGTCACTGGTCGTTGTTCGTTGTGCTGCTCTGGTATATAGGGGAAACTTGCCAATGACAGATTGCCCCCTACACTCCAATTATAGTCGATGAAACACAAAAACTGAGTCAAAATGTGTCTAGCAATAGGCCCACCTCTGCTTATCTCATGGCCTCCTACCCCATGGCATGTTTTCACAGTCAGTACTTCTTGTGTGCCTAGAATGTTTTGTAGCCTAGGTCTAATCCCTTTTGTGTGATGCGCAGATATTCAGCTGTTTGGGGAACTTTATGGCAAGGCAACTGCCAAAACCCAAAGATTCTTACACACGGTTATCCATTGGTCATTTACGCGAAAAATGAAGGTCCCACAGTAGCTTCACTAAACTGTGAAATGTGAAAGCAATTGTAATAATTGTACTATTTTTTTAAGAAAAGGACTAAGAGGATAGATTTCAAAAGACAAATTGCATACTTTATTTGTACAGTATATAAAAACATTTTTGGCAAAAATGAAAACAAATGGTAGTCATTTGTACCGGGATTTGACGACTGAACGAGCTCTGCTTTGGGTGGACATGGCACGTTGGCAATGTTTTGTGGCAATGTATCTGTGCTCTGAACAGATTTGTGCGCAATTCCATGAGTATGCATCTCTACGACATTAACAATAAGATCTTTCACAAAATCGAATTCCATTTTGTCATATACTGGTTTGACAACCCATTTATTGCTTCTTTTCAGAAAGCCCATAGTGTAGCGAAGCATCCCAAAGTTTCCTGCAGTCCTAGATTGTTCCTGGCCTATATTCTCGTTATGCGCTAATAACGCTAGTAAAGTCCTAGATTTCATCCCTTGGATGCCGAAATGCAATCTCGTTGGCCTGTACTTTAGGCACATATTGTGGAACACCTCCAAATCTCCTATGTGACAGAATTCTGTGAGTCCCTTCAGATGTCTTGATAGAGTTTTATCAAACACAATCTTCTCAAGGGCTTTGTGCGGAGGTGAAGATGGGATAAACCATGTCTTCCGTGCCTGCTCTGGGGACAAAGGGCCATGTTCACATTGGTGGAAATGTTGGTTTTCTGTCCAGTGGTGAACGTTGGAACAGTGGTGCATTAGTGACCGCCATTTTTCCAGTAGAATTTCCACAGACCCATCACATGTTTTGGAGATCCACCAAAGATGGTTGCTGAAAGACTGGGACCATTGTGAAATACTTTCAAAACCTTTTTTTTCCCTGCCGCCAAGATTTTTTTATTGATTGATTTGGCAACATGCCATACATCGAATTGATGTGTAATATTTGGATACTGCTCCCTCATTTTCTTGGCTATTGAAACGTGTCTGTCCGTGGCTATGAGGTCCATTTTTGTAGATTCCCCTCGATTGTAGATCTTCCAGTGATTTCAGAAAACCAAGTTTCTCCATGGCCACCGAGGATTTACATTGGGACACCTGCACGACCACCAAACTCACAATTTTCTTAGTTTCCATGTCCTGAAAATGGTAGGTGTAGTACTTAGCAGAAAATCAGGGGCTGTCACACTGTCCATTGCCAGCTAGCCTGAACCGTTTGTCGGAGAATGTACTTTGAATAGCCAATTGTTCAATGTTCCAAGATTCACTAATGGCAGGGAATAGATAATCATGTTGGTATTTGTAGTATTGTGTTTTAGAAATAAAACGGAGTCCCACACCTGAAAGAAACTGGATAATTTCGTAAACTAGAGCCACTGAAAGTAAAGCTGCTGCACACAGTAGATTGCCAGCTGGCAGTTTCCCCAGCATCGGTTGAGCAGATCATGAAAATGTTTTATGGAACTTTTCACAGGTGGCATGTATTTTGAGGTTACTGCCTTGTGTTAGATGAGTCACGCTCACCAACGGCTTCCCACATACTACCCCTCCCACTGAATGCACACATTTCAGCATCTTTATAATCTCAATCAAGCTGCTGTTGAATACTATGTATTTGGCCTCTTTTATTAGATTGTCATCCGGCAACACTGTTGTTTCAGACGGAACCGTTGTTGACATATCAGCCAAACTGGACATACTATAGTCGATATCTTTGTCTGGTTCGTCAGTCAATAGTGTTGATGCTTCAGTCTCTGTCATTTCAACATCTGTTACTCGACCATGGATAGGAGAAAACATCAATGTGGACTGTTTTTTGGGGGCCATTTTTTGGGCGGGTGTCGATTGTGTCAAGTGCTCATCGAGTAATGTAAAACTATCTTCTATAAATTTTATATAAATCACTTTCGCCTTCATCTGGCGGAGCAGTCGCATTGTAGCAATGGTCCAAAAACACTTTACTGGATTCGCCGGTCATATTAAATTCATTTTCTGGCCATTGGACATAGGCATCTCGAGTGTGAACACGCCGCGACTCAGTTAATAGTCCCTCCATGGTGAAAACAATTTGGCAAGCAGCATCTGTCATTTGTACCGCTGTCTGTGTCTGCATAGTCCGTAATCCATCGGGCAACTACAGGACAGATAGGAAAAGGGATGTTCAGTGTAAATCCAACATACAGTGTTGTAATATTTACATTAAAAAAAAGCATGTAATGAAGGCCTCACCACAAAACAATTGCCAAAAAAATAAAGTGTATATAACTAACCTTATTTTTATTTCTTTTCTTTGAAACCTTCTTTACTCTATCACCACTATCAGTAAGCTGGCCCACCGACTCAGATCCATGTGCCTCCCGTTCAATTTGCGGATCTTGTATACATCCCTACAAAAAATAGTATCCTTTTAAAATAAGTCATTTGCATTACACATATAATAAGACCGACTGTCTTTCGTTTGATGGTACTGTAAGTATGCATACCTCTGGCTCCGGATCAACAGTAAGGTCTGGTTCCGGAACAACTTCAAGGGATAATGTAATTGCAGAGGACGCTCCAGCATCTCCCTGAAAGACAGTACTTGTATTAGTAAGGACGAAAATATTGGAAACTGGACACACACTTTGTAAAGACTACAACGGTCCATATTAAAAGTAAAGTACGAATGAAACATTGTGCAAAACAATTACACGATATGTAAATATGATCAGATTATCTCGTCCAATTGAACTGCGAATACCCATACCTCTGGCACCGGATCTACTACAAGGGATGTTGTAATTGTAGTGGGCGCTTCAGCATCCCCCTGAAACACAGTACTTGCATTAGTAAGGACGAAAATATTGGAAACTGGCCACACAATTTGGAAAGACGACAAAGGTACATATGAAAAGTAAAGTAAGACTGAAACATTGTGTAAAACAATTACACGATATGTAAATATTATCACATTATATAGAATTCTGTGCATAAAACCAGTCTGGAACAGAATAGCTAGGTAAGATTACCTGATACGCACTCGGAGTGGTTGATGACTCCAGGCAAGACATGGATGTTGAATCTTGTTGCTTCATATTCGGTGGATAGTCATGGAGTTGTAAAGGGAAAGTATTATTCCATTTAGAAATTCAAACATTAAAAAGTGGCATGTTTGGAGACTGAATACAAGAAAATTATGCTTATGTAAATGCATAATATAGCATAGTTATCTGTCCCCATAAATCAATTTTCTATGTGGGTTCTCAAAAACAAGGAGTGATGTTTAGCAAAATAGTCATTATTTAAACGGCTATTCTATCACATAAATAAGGAAAGTATTATAAGTTACATTCGCATCGCAAATACAGGCGTAAAGCTAAATCTGAAAGCGTGACTCACCTGTGGCGACATTTTCACGAATAAAGTCGGAATAGCGTTTGGGAGCAATTTCCGAGTTGTTCTCAGTTGATTCCTCTTTGTGTACAAGGATGTGTCGTACATATCCGGGTTGAAGTGCAGGCTACAGATGCGGTATCGATGAACCCTCTTGTCCTCCAAGACTTGTTTGACTCTTCTTTCAAGCTCTTCCGGTGGATATCCGCAATATCTGACCCATTCTCTTATTCGATCAACAGGGAATACATGCATTGTAATGCCGTCGGATTTGTCATGGGTCTTCGAAGGGCAACCGAAAATAAAACATGCAGGCATTGTTGTAAATTCTGAAAAATAAAGGTCAACATTATTAGAAAATTATTTTGCATAAAAATGTGAGAAAGAATAAATTGGACCATACATTGTTCATTGCACGCTTTCTTTTGGGCACCACAGCAAAACCAATGCAGCGTGGGCGTCTGTATTATAGGATACATTTCACAAATGATTCATTGATGTGTTCAAAATCAGAACATGTTACTCGTCCCTTGAATGTTCTATCATGCACGGAAAGGAAACATGCTTACACTATAGACACGGTCCGCGAAGGATGCAATACGATGCCAATTGACACTGATAAAAATTGATATATCGATAACAAAAAGAAACTCAAATCAATAGCAATAAGACAAATTAACATAGCACTACTGAGTACGTTACTTTGAAATAGATATAAATTTACAAATGAAGGAGATATGATTAGGATACATGCCCTTACCTTGACCAACAAACAGATTCAGCAAGCAGAGTAATTAGTGGCTGGAGAACAGGGAGATGTTCACAGGTTCACACTGTTCACAATCGAAGTTCACTCGAAGTTCACTCGAAGCGGTCACAGAGTAGCGTGATCACGAGTTGACTTGTAGTGCTCAAAGATGTTCTCATGGTAAATATCAAGTGGTTTATAAAGAATAACAAAAAGGGGTGTGTTTGTGAATGAATGACGTGTATATGTCGTGGTATTATGCGTATTGCCGGGGAGCGCCCTGCTTCAAGGGTAGCCTGCCTGGAGACATGGGGTCTGAGGAGGCCATGTGGTCAATGGCCCCTGGGTGTAAGATACCTTTTGAAGTGTACATGTTGTTTGGCACATTGGCCGTGTGTGCCCCTGACAGCACCCATTGACAGCGCACATCCACTGGTGCGAACTGCCTTTGATAGTGGAGATGGGATGGATGGGCCAAGGGCATGCAGACAAGGCACCGGAACATTGTTGAATTGAAAGACACACTTATGTGTATTGCCGGGGAGCGCCCTGCTCCAAGGGGAGCCTGCCTGGAGATGTGGTGTCTGAGGAGGCCATGTGAACAATGGCCCCTGGGTGTAAGATACCTTTTGAAGTGTACATGTTGTTTGGCACCTTGGCCGTTCGCGCCCCTGACAGCAACCCTTGGCAGCGCACATCCACTGGTGCAAACTGCCTTTGATAGTGGAGGGGGGATGGATGGGACAGGGGCGTGCAGACAAGGCACCGGAACACTGCTGAATTGAAAGACAAACTTATGTGTATTGCCGGGGAGCGCCCTGCTCCAAGGGAAACCTGTCTGGAGACACAGGGTCTGAGGAGGCCATGTGAACAATGACCCCTGGGTGTAAGATACCTTTTGAAGTGTACCCCTTGGCAGCGCACATCCACTGGTGCAAACTGACTTTGATCGTGGAGGGGGGATGGATGGGCCTGGGGCGTGCAGACAAGGCACCGGAAAACACTGCTGAATGGTAACACACTTGATTCACTTAAAAAATGAAACAATTGATAAAAAATATGTTGTCTTTTATTTGGTTTCTTATTTTGATGGAACAAAAATACTACACTTTGCAAAGGTCTGGTTGCAGCTCAGCAAGGGAAAATCCCCTGTACTGACCGCTGTCACTGGGGAAAGTTTGTCTAATGGCACCAACGACACAGGTGGGTATTACTCGTCGAACGCGGTGTCCAAGCCTCCCATGAAGCCACCATGTGTACGAACGATAGGCCACCAGCCGGTACCACTTGTGAAAGAGAAAGATACAAACTGATTTTAAATGACCAAGATAAGTGTATTAAACCTTAATTGTCAATGACAATTCTTGTATGCAATGGCACTTTTGTCAGGACAAATGCTAACTAGACACTGCACAATATTGAACGACTTTTTTACTAGAGAATTGCAAGGGTTACCAGACATTTGGTCGACCAGACAAATGGTCGAACCAATTTGGTCGAAAACCAAATGGTCGAATTATTTATTTTTTTTATTTTCACCCCTTTTTGTTTTTTTGGGGGGGCCCCCCAACCCCTTTTTTTTCTAAAAACCCCTTTTTTTTAAAAACGAAAACCCGAAAAATAAATATATAATTGAAAAAAAATTCGACCATTTGGTTTTCGACCAAATTGCGTCGACCAAATGTCATTCGACCAGTTTTCAGTTGACCAAATGTCTGGACACCAATTGCAAGACTAAACTGATATGACAATGATATATTGAAGTTACGAGAATATAGGGGACAACCATGAAATAGTAGTGGCCTTACTGACATAACAACCAGACTATACTTACTCATTACTGGGATTACGAGGGCGAACTGTTGCGAAGTTCGTGCATAAGCACCATCAAAATCCTCAACACGGACCGTGTGAGGCAGGCTGCCATGAAGTCTGGCAGCTCGGTAACGCATTGCGTCTGTGGATCGCCTTGCGAAATGTAGGACAAGCATCCTGAGTTTTCTCGGCAGCAGCAGTTCTCCTCCTCGGTTGGCATTAGTGCGCACCGATTGCAGGTACACCAGGTGGAAATACCGTCCATGAGACTAGGCCCAGGCTCTTCGTCTGTTGAAACATCCGCCCAACTGTCGTCCAAAGGCCCATCGTTTACGCAGCTTTCTTTTTCCAGTAATTCCTCCTCGGAATACTCAGGCTCGTACAGGTAGGGCATTATTTTCTTGCCAACAAGCAACAAAGGTAGCTGACCAGAGCACAGAAACGAGCCACAGAACACTCTAAGAAATACATTGAGAGGAATGGAAAAGAGAATCTGCTGTTGTGTGTTGTGAAACAGTCTGTTTATACTTATCGAGGAAAGAGGCTTCCCGCTGTTTCCATGGTGAAGCATCATTAGCTGAAGCGCAGAGAATGTTGACGCGAGACGTGCTTTGGCATTGTGAAATGGGCGGTACGCGTCTAGTGATGTCAGGCTCAGGGGCGGGGGATATGATTTAGTGCCGCAAACGCAGGTCACCCAGGGCAATGCGGCAAGTGAAAAGATTATCACAAGATGGCCGCGCCATGCTGCCTGATTTCGCTTGTGTTCAAGAGACGAAAACTCGGGTAAGGTGCATAGGAAATGTTTGTACGATCGATCGACTTATGGTTAAAAACACATGGCCAAACCATAGGCACAATAATATTTCTGACTAAACCATTCCTTTAATTCCAGGAAGCTGGTGTCTTCCCAGTCCAAGATGGAACAAGCAGTATATCGCATTGATTGGCTGGGAAATTGCTGCACTGCTGTTTAAAATCTTGCGAAAGATTCTAAACTGCCTTTCATTCAGACTACAGCCAGAGTAGGTCACAGCAATCAAAGCTCCAGAAAATATTGAAGAAGAATATACAATGAAACCAGTTTGAAAACCAGAGAAGACAGAGAACCAGTAAGGAGGCAAAGGCACTTCACCAGAAGATTAAGATAAGTGAACTTTTAGCCAAATTGAGAGAAGTAAAGAAAAACGATTGTCTGTCAATAGACTTATATGAAGATCTGATGTTAAATGCTTAGCTTGAGAAGAGGCTGTTTATAGTTAAAAGGAAAATCTAGTTTTCAATGTTTGCAAAAAAGGTTATCTTAAAATAGAGACGTGTTTACAGTTGTAAGGAAGCATTTTAGTGCCAGTTACAAAGGTGCACATGTTAACCAAGTAAACCATTGCGTGAGATACCGGCGTGTTTTGAACTAACCCATGCGCGCTATCAAAAGACATTGCAGAAGAGTCTAGCATGAGTAAATGTAACTAACCATTGCGCAAGGTGCCGGCGGGTTACCAATTAATACTTTCTCACATGTTTGAGATTAATCAGAGGGTACATGTGATTTTTGGAAGGAGCATCGCGGCTCCAGGCAGCACGGAAAGCTTTTCATAAGGCCTTTTCGTGGAAAGGACCTAATAACGTGCGCAAGCGTAGTATGCTGAAGCAGGAAGCATAAGCAAAGGTAAACGAACAATGCATGAGATAATCTGAGAGTCTGCAACATGTCAATTTCTGAACTCGCTATGTTTATTCTCAGAGTAAATACACAGTGGTTATCTTTGTCAAGAACAAAAGAGTGAGAAGAAACCCAGACACCTGGTAAAAGACTCTTTTAAACTTCATAGTTTTCTGTTTATGAATTGCAAGGCAGCAACATGACAGACATATGAATAGCAAGACAGAAAATAGTTTTTACGTGCAACTTTAAAAAGGAAGAGAGTCATCTTCAGGAGCAACTGGAATACCCTTTTCAGCAATCCAGCAAAGGCAACAGGTGGATGGGAAATCCTTGGGAAGATTGCAAGTTAGTGAATAGTGGAATCATAGAGCTGTGAATTAATAATATTGTATGTGTTTCTTTGTAGGTCACTTCAGCTGTAGTTCTCAGAAGAGAAATCAGATAGCAAGGGCTTCAAGTAAGACAAGACCTGTCTTTTATTTTATCCACTTCCCCTTTCCCCTCGGGTTTGCTTGTTCAGCAATATTAAATTCAAGGATTTTTGGACGGGCAGGCCTAGGGGGCCTGGAGGGCTAGCATCATCTACTCCTGCAGAAACAATGAGCTGGGACCTGACAGACTTTCCACAGTAGTTTCTATTGTGGTGAATGGAAGTCTCGCAATATATGATATGATATAGCATTTGTAACGCGTCTATACACAAGTGTTTCAAGGCGCGACGAGACAAGGAAGTGGGAACAGAGGGAGGACAGAGACAACTACTAGGCCATGTTACATTGAGATCGCGCAAGTGCAGGAGAGGAGTGAGGGGAAAAGTGCCAGTTTAGGCCATGTGACATTGAGATCACACAAGTGCAGGGGAAGAGTGAGGGGAAAAGTGCCAGATGAAAGGGAGGTGGCAGTGCTGTATATGGGATCAAAACAATAAAAAGAAGTGCAGACAGCAGGTGTCCAAAAGTGCAGGTAGGTGTCACAACCTCAAACCCAGACTATGGGTCTTGGGCACCATGGCCCCCGCCTCAGTACTGTCCCAAGGCCAGAAAGACCCACACTAGCCCGTTGCGGGTGCCTTGGATGCAATCCTGGCGCCGTTGGCACCAGGTTCACTTGGCAAGTATGGTTTCCAATGGACGATGGGTGAACAAGGATTATCGGGGAACTGCAACAAGCAGGCTAGCTTCAGGGCGGGGTCTGCCCCAAAGGCACCTGGGATACCTGCCGGGTTTTTAAACCACGCCCAACCCGAGGCACGCGCTTCCCGTTATTCTGCTTTAGCAGCGTGACATTCACCGGGTCCTGCTCTGTATCCTGGCCTGCTCGGGCGAACAACTTGGAAGAACATCGCTATCCTTACCTGCTCAGCTCCAGCTCTTCCATCCAGTAGGAGCCTTTGAGGACTTTTCCATCGGTCCCCAGCTACATCTTCAGGACAAAAGAGGCAAGAATTAGAAGCTACTTACCATCTCACCTGGAAACCCTGCGCCATTCCGAACATCACCTTTGGCGTTCTGTCCCAATACATCGTCGCTACCAGGAATTCTCCGCGACCTACGAAGAAACAATGCACAGGTCAGTCAACTTGCAAGGACGCTTTCAGCGCTGCATCTAGCGCATCCTTACCTTCTCAAACTCAGTTGTCGGCCTCGGCAATCTCCATCAGCCTCTGCAAGACAAGAGAAGAAGGTTACTTGGACATTCATCAATATAGACTTTATTCAAAAAACACTAAAAAGACTTACCTGAAAGGTGGAGTCGCAGCCGGTCTGGACTCCAGGCAAACACCAGTGAAGTAACTCGGCGGATCAAGCCAACAACGGCACGCCCCTGCCTAGTACGGCAGGACGGAGAGTGCAGCATTACAAAAATCAAGGTGAGCAAAGCCCCAAGGGGAAACCACAAGGGAAAACTGGGAAGTGGGCCGCGGGAGAGAAGGAGAAGTCGCTAAACCCCCCCTCCTATCTTCTAGAACTGATCCCTGGCAGAACGAAGTCCGGGGAAGGTGCAGAGAGGCCAGAGATGTTCCAGATCAGTCCAGAGGCGTCCTTCTGGATACAAGGTGAGCGTTACAGTAGGGGTGCTATAGCGTTACAAATAAAGACCCAAGTGCAAAGGTTGCAATAGGCAGTGCGGGTGTGCAACTGGGCGGATAAGGACCTAGTCCCTAAATCAGAGGGTAGCCAGTTGACCAGTGCAGTATCAGACAGGAAATCAGCAGGGGAAAGGAAGAGAGAAGGCAGAAGCAAAGAGGAAGGTCTTGAGGTGGTTCCGGAACCAGAGATGGTTCTCCTTGAGTTTCAGAGAGGCAGGGAGGCTGTTCCAGAGGGAGGCCCAAGCCGAAGAAAGAGATCTACCACCAACTCGTTGCTTGGAAAAGCGACTGACCTGAGGGAGTTGGAGGAGCGAAGAGCTCGAGTAGGAGGGTATTTATGAAGAGAGAGTTGGAGGTATTGAGGCCCTAGAGGGCCTTGTAGACAACACAGAGGGTCTTGAAATTAATCCTTGCAGCCACTGGGAGCCAATACAGAGATTTCAGTTCTGGGGGGATACAATTGCTGGGCTTGAGGCCAAGGACAAGTCTCACAGTCCTGTTCTAGATGAGATGCAGAGGGCCGAGAGTAGAAGCAGGCAGATTTAGAAAGAGGTTGTTGCAGTAGTCCAGCCTAGGGAGAACAAGATCTCTAGAGACAGTGAGCTTCTGGGGGGAAGTAGAGGACATTGGTAGCACGGTTGTGTACCTGCCCAGAATTTATGAGCGGATGGAACAGTGCTAGTGATCTTGTGTCTGAGAAGATGGTGTAGAGATTCTCTAAAGGTATAATAAGGCAGTTTTTGAGAGTTAAGGTTAATGAAACGGATAGGGTGTACTGTCTGGAGAGGTGACAAGAAAGAGACTACAAGAACAACTTGTATCCAATGAAGACAGTTTACATAGGGACAAGAAGAGTATCCTAACTATTGTTCATGTGTTTATCTGTTCACACAATATTTCTTTGTGTTGCGGTTTTGTTTCATGTGATCTTTGTGGTGTCAGTATCCTTTCTATCTTGTCCTACATTTGTGTGTTCTCCTTGGGAAGGTGGTTTATGAGCTTGTCTTCCCATGTAGAATGTTTTCTTTACCTTCAGATGCGGTTATGTGTTCAGACAAGATATAGATTGTTAGAGTAGTTTTCTCAACTCGTAGGTTGATAGTGAGTTTGTGCTCAAGTCTGAGTGGCTTAAAGGTAGGTGTGGTAGATACTGACATATGGTGCAAGGTTTCCTTGATGGTTACGTTAGTTAGGTAATGATTTATGCTTTTTTTAAAAAAAATTGATATGGATAATACAATCATCCTTTCAAATATACAAAAGACAGATACAAATGTGTACTAAAAAAAATATATAACAACTTTACACTTTAAGAACAAAAGAATTATGAACATAAACATATTATGCTAGATCATCAATCAATGCATAAAGGAAAAAAGCACACAATGAACATTGTTAGCAATACTTCATCAATAGTAGAATTAAAATATTTGATTTCATTCTTGTTACTTGTTATGATTAAACTAATGCCTAGTGCATTTATGACAAAAGATCAAAATGACCAAAAAAGATCAAAAAGAGTAGAAGGAAAAAGAATAATCTTAGGACTGCAAGTAGAGTTACATAAACCCATCATCGGAAAGACATTTGGGAAAGATTACATCTAGATAGTGCACGATTGCCCCGCATCCCCAGATCGGGGTTATTAGTTATGTTGCACCAAATATCATCCATTGACATATGGTTATATCTGGTCAAGTGGCATTTTTCAAAATGGGTTATCCTTTGATTGACTAACACTGGGCAATATAAGATACAATGTTCTAAAGTTTCTTTTTTGTGTCTTATTTGAGCAAAAGCGGCAATAGTTCAGTTCTTTCCGAATTAGGTTTTGTCTGGCCATGATCTCTGTTGTTGGCCAGAGATTTAAATGAAAACTAAGAAATTGATGTCTGATATAAAACACAGACATCTTAATAAGTAAGATGCTGTTACATGCAGTGATTTGTTTCCAAAAAATCGAATGTCAAAATACTTATATTTTAGGCATAGCCTTCGATTTTCTATCCAATCGTGGAGGTAGAGTTTTTGCTTCGCTCGTACTGGATTGAATAATATTAAGTCCAGCGAGATGGATGCATCAGATAAAGTGTTCAGAACTAAATTGCACCAGGTGTTGTGCCATGATGCTCAGCAATCCTCCAGAGGCAATACCCAAGAGTGATTTTCTAAAGAAGGCGCACATCCTCCATTTAATTTGGGATTCTAAGGATGGAATTCCCAGTTCATATCGTATTAATGGTAAAGACATGCTCTTGGGCAGATGTAACAATTGTTTCCAGAATCTGGCTTCCAAGACTGGCCACCAATTAGATTTTTTAGGCAGCATGGTTTCAAAGTCGTTACTTATGGTAGGGATCACTTTCTGCTGATAAAATAATAAAATGTGTTTCAAGGTGAATTTTCCATATTTCTTTTTGAGAACTTTGGCTTGTGTAATTAACATACAGAGTTTAGACTGGACATCATCATCCAGCACATGAGATGAAGTGGAAGCCTGGATAATTATGCCTAAATATTTATAGTGTTGAGCTTGCAATAAAGGTTCATTTTGTAATTGCCAATATGCCTTTACTCTCGTTTTTCCATGAAGTTTGCATATCATAATTTGAGTTTTTTGAGTATTAACTATGAGATTGTTAGCCGATACATATGAAGCCAGACTATTTAATACGTTTTGTAGGACCGGAGGGGCCTTCCTGATCTCTTGCCGGTGGAGGTCATCAACTCTGATTGCAGGAATGGTTGTAATTTTTGAGTTGGCGACCTCGACAGAGAAAACCCCAGGACAGGATGCCTTACCAACCTTGTGTTGAGATTGTTTCGTTGCAGCTTCAACCACTTGATCCAGAGGTGCATATGGTGCTGGAGGATTGCTAATAACAGGCAAATTGTTTGTTACTTTGATCTGTTTTAATTGGGCTATTTCTTTGTTACTGAACGTGCAGCATCAATCGCACTTTTTTTTAGTCTGGTTCAAATTCTTAATGAATAATTTCGATTTTGCAGTATTAATTTTTTTGTTTCTGGAGATGCTTTTAGTTAATTTAGGTTGGCAAGTAGGACCAGTATTCTTTTTACTTTTGGAGAATATATTCTTTATTAGTTGAACTCGTTTGTGTTTGAAGGGAGGGCAAACTTGTGCCGCACTGAGGCAGGTTCGCCACAGGTTCGTCTATGGGGGTACATAGAGGCACCAGCGGCTTCTTCTGGCGTTTAACAGGCCGCGCATCTGAGGCCTTTTCAGATTGAGCCTGGGCTACTAGCGGACCACTAGGCCCACTCAGAGCCTCACTAGAGTCCATGTTCAGACCCATGATGGGACACACAAATTCTACATTCTCGCCCACAGGTCGTGTCATTTTGTCAAAATGAGAAACATTGGATCGTTGTTTCCAAGGCAGAAGTATGTGTAGCAGCCACAAAAAGGGCTGGTGCAATGTCCCCTGACAAAGGCTTCATGCCAATGGGAACGAGGATCGGTTTATTGCCAGGGCCATGTTGCAACGATTTACTTGCGCAATCCACTTGCCATGTTAATATTTTTTCTAATTGTGCCGTTTGAGACAGTCCTCTCGCATCTAGAGTGTCATATAGTTTTATTAGAGTTGCTAAGGACAAGTGTAAAGCATTAAAGACAATTTGAGTTAAGGCCGGATTATTCTCATTTTGCCACGCCTGATTGGCAACAAAACTGAGTTTTTGTTTTTTAATCGGGCACTCAAGGTCTAAAGCTTGGTCATGGCTAATGACCGTGGATATGATTGAGATAACATCCTCGTTATCTTGGGGGACCACGGGTCTGTGTGGAGTAGGAACACAAAAGGAGATGTTAGAAATAGATGAACAGCTACTCGAGAACACAATCGGAGATTTGGATAAATTATCAGACATGATAAAAGCATGAGTTGGAAAGATTGAGATCGATGACAGCAACATCTGATGCCTGTACCACTGAGGAAGCGTGATTGAGTACAAGCTCTGCAGTGGGAGGCACATTCTCCAGAATGCTAGTATCTGTGATCGCATTCAGCTCACCAGGGCATTTTGCAAGTGAGTCGCCAGATGGGGAGGGCACATCACCGCATACAGATGCATATTGATGGACGTGTGCTGTCTGTGCTATGCTCGTAAGAGGAGTGGGAGCCTGACGCGGCTGAATGTTCAATTTCTGAAATAACGCTTCACGAGAGGGATCAGTCGGTTGAGGAATGACGCTCAACTTCCACAGCTTCAAAACACCGGGATATGGATTCTTTGTAAAACGTACGGATGTCCGGTAAGCCGGGTTTCTAGAGAGTTAGATTTATGCCTCTTTTAAAGCGCAAGGCTTTTGGGGTGGAAGTGGATCTCAGAATGATCTCTTTTGAGTCTTTCAAGGTCACCACCCCAGAGGCTGATTGCAAGCCCCTGGGCATTCCGGTTTTCAAGGTAGGAAACATATAAATATGGTAAGAAAACAAAATACAAATTATTATGTGCACGGAAAGACCCCAAAGACCCTCCTGCCTCACGCCGCGGCAAAGAAGCAAAGCGAGACTTGTGGGGACTTTCTTGGGTGCGCACGCAAGCCAGGTTTTATAGCTCTGCCTCCTGAGGGATCACAAGAGCCTAAACAATAAGTGAAAATAGATCATTTAGTAAAACCTTTTAGCACTGAAGTGCTAATCTTAATGTCAATAGTATTGTTGCTGAGTTCACCTTCTGGAAGTTGACGTTTTTCACTGCACAACGGTGCAAAAGTCCAAAGGAAAACACGTCCAAGCACAGGAGCTGCAATAGCATCTCGCGGCAAAGCGGGACTTGTGGGGACTTGCTTGGGTGCGCACGTGTGGTGCGCGTGCAAGCCAGGTTTTATAGCTCCTCCTCCTCAGGGATCACAAGAGCCTTCTGGAAGATGATGTTTTTCACTGCACAACGGTGCAAAAGTCCAAAGGAAAACGCGTCCAAGCACAGGAGCTGCAACGGCGTCTCGTGGCAAAGCGGGACTTGTGGGGACTTGCTTGGGTGCATTTTATGCTCTCTTGTGAGCGCTTGTGCTCAGGCATGTCAGCCCTGAGGTCCTTTGGTGGCAGACAGAACATAAGGGTGTTATGGCAATTTTGGGAACGTTAGTATCTGTTTAGAATCATGTATGGTAATTATGGCCTATGTTAAGAGTTCCTTTTGTTTGTTTTAGGGAGGAGGATGTGTAGTGATCTGTATAAGTATGTTTGCGATCTGTGAGCTGAGTGGCTGCATGGAATGGTATGATGCATGTGGAACTTAGGGTGCTGGGAGCTACTGAAGTGACTGTTGGCAGACTGGGACAGAGACAGAGGAACCTGAAGGATGCTTGCTTACCACTCTCCTACATCTGAGCTATGTCTGTAACCAAGACTTAAAGAAGCATTCCTTTTGTACTATCCTGGTCTGGAGTGGTTCCTGCTTCATCTATTGCTTACCTTAAGACCAGGAGGATACTTCATTATCCATACTCCTTATCCATACTTGGTTCATAGTCACCTTCTCTTTTATATTCTCCAGTTCATCTCTCGTTTTTCCATTTGCTACACAGCGCTATGAAGCTATGAGTGATGGTGTTTAGCACTGTGTGAAAAACAGTAATAAAAATCAAACGGCAGCATACCTTAGGGATCAAACGCTGAGCACATGTTGAAAAGCAGGTTGTAGAGTAAAGGACCTTATGCAGGTCCCAGAGGAAGTCCCACGGGAATAGCCGCTAGATCCCGAGCAGCAGCTCCCGCTCAGAACATTCTGAACGTGGCAAGCCACGGAGTGGCAGCTTGCCATATGCTCTGCCCTGCAACCTCCTCCCAAAGACCCTTACTCACCTGAAAACAAGAACTACCAGCAGGACTAGATCAAGCACATAAATAGATGCTGCAATGTATGATGAAAGGCGATTATTACATAAACAAAGTGTCACGTGGGAAGAAATAATAAAAGCACGCTAACAACCTCCCGGCCTGGTGTGATCATTGAAGGGCCACTACACATGTCTGATGAGGAGGCTTTGAAAAAACGCAGCATGGTTCATTATTACAAAGACTTTTCCTACGATAGCATGGAATGCTAAGGGGCTTGTGTAAGGAAAACACAGCCGGGGAGACGGCATGCGTGGTAGAAAATATAAACATATGGCCGCCATGGAAGCCATTGCTCCACGCGCATGCAGACTCTCGCCCATTTCCAAGGCGCAATTATGAACTTCATTTGGAAGTCTCTCTCCAAGAAGACGGTTGCAGCTGCTTCTTCTACACTACAGCGTTATTTTCCCTCAAGTAGCACATTTACTGAATGCTTTTCCAACAGCTGCAACACTTCTGCTGCACCTCCCTCCCATCAATTGTAACTTTATTTAGTAAATGAGTGATTTGAGCCATCTTTTTTCGGTATCAGGTAATAAAATCGCAGCAAAAACTTTACAGGTAAAGAAATTTGCGCCAAAAATGCTGTGGTTTGACCCGGTAAAGGTATACCCCATTATACCATTTTAGGAGAGCGATGGTTGCGGGGGTGTCCCCCGCTCCCCTTAAATAGTATAACGGGTCTGTGGGTTGCAGGGGTGTCCCCCTCATCCTTTACATGATTGCGGTGGCAAAACCACAGCATTTTTGCAGCAATATTTTGTATCCACGGCCATTTTTGCAACGATTTTACGACATGGAACCGTTTTTTCTATATTCATCTTTAAATAAGCGAATACGTAAGGTAAATAAGGCGTGCACATGATGTGTCTGCATAAGATTCTCTGGCATTGGAATGGGTTGGCTTGCAGCTCAGGTTGGGTGGTTGGGAAAAATGCCGGGGCACACCAGGAATGACAACGGCAAGCACTGATTCTCATTATGGCTTGGAGATGTTACTTGCCAATGGACTCAATTGACCTTCATGCCTAGCATGCTTTCATTGAAGAGTTAACCCTTTCACCGTTGGCTTTAATAATTTTCAAAAGGTGGTGAAAAGGGTATTGTTGGACAACTTCACTTGCTCCACCAAAGCTAGAAGAGGGCTTGATGGCCTGGTGTGCCCTCAATTCTTGAAAATGTTTCTTCAAAAAGCAACACTGGGTAAATGTATGTTGTTTTCTGGATTGTATTTCCCTAATCCAGTACTTGACTTGGCCAGAGTACCGGCATTCAAGCAGGAACTTTAGTGGGTCACTGGTGTAATGGATGCATTTTACTTGCATTGTGTTAAACGTAGAACGGTTTATTACCTACAGTTTCCACATCCCGAAGTTAGGATTGGTGGTTCTTTCTTGCCCCCATTTTCCCCCTACAATGACATCTTGGGATGGTTGGGCGGGGTCCACCTTGTCCAACATTGCTTTTCCTGTCTATAGAACCTGGCCTTTAGGGGCTTAGGGTTTAAGTGCTCTCCTACTACTTTAGGCATAATTAGAATACAACTACAGAGTGCAGGGAAGGCCTCAAAGTCCACGCTTGAGGTGACAGCGAGCCTTTGCATACAAGGGATAGTTGCCCTCCTAGAGTGCTGTCCTTAATGCAAATGTCTGCTTTGACCCAACCAGCCTGAAATGTATTATTTTACATTATTACTTCTGATTGCATTCCCTCATACTACATTCCAGTGGCTTATTTATGAATTCATTACATACAATGGCAACACTCATTCTCTATTCTCCACCCACAGTCAATTGGCTATGGTTTGGAGCGCTGGAGAACCTTTCGTCAAACTCTCCTTTTGTGTCCTTAGCACCCAATTTTCACACAGCCAATTCCTGTCTCTGACATCCATCATCAGGCCCTGATTGACCAAAAACCCATGCAGCTAACCGCATAAAGAAACCCAATAGTAATCCCCCACAAGCTATGCACACTTGAGCACGTCAAGTCCATCACGCATCCACAACATGACTGACGGCCCCACACTAGTAATGGCCGCCAGGAAAGTTCTTCCCGCTTATAAAGCTCTAGTAATTTATTTTGATTATCTCTTTTTCAAAATGCTGAAAACTATACATTTATCTCAACTATCACTCACCATCATGTTTTCATTTCCCTACATGTTTTGCGCTAACTCAGTACATTTGTGTCTCCATTTGAATCGCATCTTGCCACTTTCGCTACTCAGCACGGCCCTCTCATGTCTCAACACCATTTCCATGGAGTGGGCAATGTCCACGGCTTGTTCTAGGGTGGGTTCCTTAGCTTCCATCAAATCTGTTCCATGTTTTGATTGGAGGTATGCATTATCAACTGGGCCCTTAGGTATTTTGCTGCGGAACAGGAGAATTTGCAGTTGTATATGAGGCCTCTTAGGGTGGCCATGTAGTTGTCTATCATCTTACCCTTACACAAGATTACCTTTCAAGTACTAGCTTAGTGTTTTTTTGGTTTGGACGGGGCCAGTTCATATTTCCTTGTGCTATCCCTTGATCCTATGTCCTACGTTCCTTTGAATGAGAGCAGGTTGCGGAATAAGGCAAATCTTCTTTGCCCATGCAGTATAGGACTGCCTCCTAATGATCAGGGTACTTGTGTTCCACTGCGGTCCCAAAGTACAACCTAGAGCATGTCACACCGGAATTCCTATTGAATGACAGGCTCGCTAAGGACCGAAAGGAATAGGGTTGGTGTAGTATGTTTTGTATGGTTGTTTTGAGATGTTTTCAGGTTCCTTGTCTTACTATAGTAGTAACACCCGAGCCGGCAAGCTCTTACCACCCATTTGGATCTCAAGCAAGGATGTTAATGCTGTTAGCAGGCCAGGTTTTTAATCCCGGGTGTTTATAGTAATCAATTTGTTTGAAAGAATGAGACACACGCTTCTCACGTCCAGTTCATTCAAACAAAGACTTACCCAACATGGCCGTCATGTAAGTGGAAGGTCTGGGATGTGGGAGTGGCGGCGCTGCCATCTGAGGAAACCTGTAAGTGAGGTGGGGAGGGATCAGGGGAGCAAGTGGACACCGGGAAGGGGCAGTGGGTGCAAGATGGCGTGGTAGGCACTGGCAGCTCTGAGCTTGCATGGAACGCACGCTTGAATTGTATGATTCAGGCCACGAGACGAACAAGACCTTTGACTATAGCGCTCATCCAGGTGCTAATGGACAATTGGTAGTAGTCCGTTGATCCAGTAGTATGCCCTACCTCTGAATACTGAGGACCTGTTCGCTCTAAATGTACTGGGCCACAGTGGTTGAGAATTATGTCTGGTTGTGATGCAACAATGGGTTTCCCTAGACAACTCTTGGATGACTTCCCAAAGTCTTGGATCGAGAAGGTTACATTTAGGTTTGATTCTGACACACAGGGGCTCCCCAGCGAGTTAATTGCTGATCTTTAAATGTCCAGATGCCTCACCTCTTTTCTGACTTCATAAAGCCCATTACCCTCGATTTTCCCTGTGCTTCAAGAGTTATATGCAATCAGTGCATTAACAATGAGGGACTCCTACTGCCATGAACACATGGACTTCAAGGAGTTACCACATCACTGTCTTCTACACTGACTAAACCTCGTCACAGATTCTCTGCTTGTTCAGCCACAGCAGGTTTGAGAAATGCAGTTTTTGAAACTGTGCCCTGCGATTCTGTGCTAGGGTCCGGCTTGCCCCATAGCACTGTTATAGGCAGCAGTGGTAACCATCACCCCATAGGCCTTTCCCTACAGATCAAATTGACACCTTTGAAGCTAGAAAGGCAACCCTGCCTGGCTACAGGACGTGATGGTGCCAGCCAAATTGTCGTTAGTCTGTTTCCCTCCCCAGGCAGGATCACACCATCAGTCCACAACAGGCACATGTTGGATCACGACTGGTCTTTCAAAGGCCTTTGGGCGGTATAGACTGACGATACCTTTATGTGTTCCCACAGAGCAGGGAGTGACCCGTTGTCAATCTCCTGTCAATAAACAAGCATGGATGTGAAAGGATACGATTATTCAGATTGGTCAGCTCAGCAACTGACAAATTAGTAAACACATTCCAAAATAGAATGTCATGTGTGACGGGGTCCACCTGCAGGCCCTGTCCCGTATGGGGGAGAGCCCAACACAAAAACAACCAGTCGGTGCCAGAGTGAATGCAAGAACTCCTCTGAACCCTACTTTCCTGGATTGAGGATGCTGCTGCAAGGCACTGTGAGGCAGCAACCAGCACTGACGCAGCGGGACGCCGGACTTGGCAACCTACGAGGGCCGCTGAACAGGAGTAGGACTGTAGCACCATGGAGAGCTTGACAGATTGCTCCTAAGGAGGTAGGACCCGCACAGCAGCAGGTCATTGGAAACCCAGGCACTGAAGAAGGCTCCTGCCTCACTAGAGGTGAGAGGAGGAGGCGGCAGCGGCGGCGTCAGCTCCGCAAAGATCAGCAAGGGTGGCGAACCTATAACACGGGAGAGCCACAGGCCACCATGGCATCGAAGAGAGGAGCGTGTCTCCAGCTATAAACTGGCTACTGGAGCCCATGCCCAAGGAACATTCCCCAAAAGCCGACCAGGGATCTTTCCAGCCATATAATGTTCCCAATAGCCCATCAGGATTTTTCCAGTTAAAATAGGCCTGTAGGAAGGCCATACTGAAGAACCCACCAAACCACCAGGGAAAAATATCATTAAAAAAAGGCTAGAACAAAAAGGGAACGGAAGTTCCTTTCATGACATTACAGTGCACATGTGAGAAATGCAAACGAGCTGCGGGAGAAGGGGGTGGGGCTTATAAAGCCCCTCAACCCTCCCTGAGCCCTTCCTATGCCACACCACCAGGTGGACAGGTAGGTTATTGGTCAGGGTAAGTTGGCCAATCAGGGAAGGGGATGGGATATTTAAAGGTAAGTTGGGAAGGGCCTTTTTGTGGGTAAGTTGGGTGAGGACAGGAGGTGGAGGATGTCTTCTGAGAGACCAGAGAAGGAAAGTGCAGAAGGAAGGCGAGGTTACTTGACAGGGGTCTGTGGAGTGTTTGTGCATGGGAGTGAAGAGTGAGTGTAGGAGTAAAGTAGGAGTAAGAGCGGGCAGTAATGGTTGCAGTGGGAAGAAATGTTAGTGGCAGTAACGGAGTAGAGGGTGGTAGGAGAAAGCAGTAGTAGTAGTAGAGAAGTGGTAGTAACAGTAGAGGAGGTAGAGTAGTAGTAGTAGTAAGAGGTGGTAGTAGTGAGAAGCGGTAGTGGAGTAGTAGAAGTAAGCAGGGAGAGGTGGTAACAGAGGACAGGTAGTAGGGAACAAGTTACTTACCTGTAACTGTTGTTCTCCAGCATGGGTCTGGCATGGATTCACATACTTTCACCCGATATCCAATCACTGAAGACCGGGTCATACTGCACCCATCCAATGAGGGTCTTCTCCTGGAGTCCCGCCCCCGGTGGCCATCTTCAGATTGGAAGCATGTGAGGTGCTAGTATGAAACCAGAAGAGCCACAGTGGGGACGGAGGGAGGATTTGCATGTAAATCCATGCCAGACCCATGCTGGAGAACAATAGTTAGAGGTAAGTAACTTGTTCATTCTCCAGCATGGGGTCTGGCATGGATTCACATGCTCAATACGATTGTACAGCAGTAACATATACACAACCACTGGAGGTGGCAAGGCTCAACAGGCGTATAACACTTATACCTGGAACAGACTCACCTCAAGCTAAAGGTTGAGCAGCACTGCTTTGCCAACTCTGGACTCCTCCGTGGAATCCATGTCGACACAGTAGAATCTCATGAAGGTGTGCGTCGACGTCCACGTAGCAGTCCTGCAAATGTCCAGCAGGGAAGGCCCAGAGAGAAATGCTGTCATAGCAGCAATGTCTATGATGGAGTTGGCTCATTGCCACCTAGAAGTGGTCTGTTGGCCAGACGATGACAGTGCATGATGCAGCCGGAGAGCCACCTGGATAGGGAGGCCTTGGACAGGGCCTTTCCTCGATTCACAGGACCAGAGTTCACAAAGAGCTGAGAAGTCTTCCGGAAATCTTTGGAGCGGGCCGCATAGAACTTCAAGGCATGAGCCACATCCAGCATATGCAGTGACCGTTCAGCAGCCGAAGCAGGAAAGAAGACTAAGTAACAAAGGCTCGTTAAGGTGGAATTCAAGAAAACTGCACTTTCAGCATGAAGGTGGGGTGAGTGTCGAGCACCACCCTAGTAGGTTGCAACAATATTTAGGGGGCTTTGCAGGAAAGTGTCTGAATTTCCCTAATCCGCCCAGCAGAAGTGATCGCTACTAGGAACGCAGCCTTCCATGAAAGAAACTGGAGAGGAGCACGATGAAGAGGCTCAAATGGAGGTCCCATGAGCTTCATGGGGACAACATTGAGCTCCCACGCCGGGGCTGGATCTTTTACTGGAGGGAAAGACCTGAAGAGACCTTTCATGAATTCCTTGACCAGTCTGTGCGACCATAACAATGGCTTTGTAGGTGAAAAGGGGTATTGTGAAATGGCTGCCAGATGCACCTTGATGGCGGTGTGGGCCAAACCAGACTTGGCTAGCGAGAGCAGGTACAGCAAGAGAGCTGAGCAGCAGAGACACGCAGCAGCAAGATGCCTTGTATCCTGCACCACACTGTAAAGTGGTTCCATTTGCGACTGTAACACAATAGAGTAGAGGGCGCTCTGGCCTTGGCAAGAACAGCTTTACATGCCATTGGAATGTCGTAATTGGCAAACCCTAAGGCTGTAGGAGCCAGGCTGTAAGGGTTATTAATGCTGGATCGTGAAGTAGGATGGTTCTGCTTTCTCTGGAGAGTAGGTTGGGAAGAGGAGGCAGCCTGATGGCCAGCGCCAGTGATAGGCGCAGCAGGTCCGGGTACCAAATCTGGCAGAGCCACGCTTGAGCGATGAGTATTATCATGCCGAGGCATCACTTAAATGTGTTGATGACTTGCAGCAGGAGGCGGATCAGAGGAAAAGCGTACAGGAATTGACCCTCCAACCTGGGTGAGAAAGTGTCGCCCAAGCTCCCCGATTGAGCGAACCTGCTGGCGAACCTGCTTGCATTTAGTGTTCGCTGCTGTGGCAAATAGATTGATCTCGATATCCCCATTGGCGGAACAGAACGGTTACTTGGTCCTGCTGTAATTCCCATTCATGATTGGACTGAAGCTCCCTGCTGAGGGCATCTGCTATGGTGTTCTTTATACCTGCTAGGTGAAAAGATACAAGGAACATGTTCTGAAAGATCTTCCAGTGCTTTAGGGTTTTGTGCCTCAATGACAGAGCAGGGGATCGGGTCCCTTCCGCCCTGCTTCCTGATGTACAACATCGTGGTGGTGTTGTCTGTGTAAATCCTTACCACTTGGCCGTTCAGCAGCGGCAAAAAAAGACTTGAAGGCCCAGAACATGGCCCGAAGATACAACACATTGATGTGTAGATCCTTTTCCTCTGGCAGACAAAGGCCTCTGGTGTGGGACTGCCCATTTTTTTGCCCCCATCCGTCCAGCGATGCATCCGGGGTGACTCTTGTCTGAAAGGGAGGGGCCCAGAATGGGGAACCCTGCATAAAGTGCAAGTGCACCCCCCACCATTGGATGGCTCGACGGAATTCAGGTTGAGTTTGAATTTGTCTGAACAATTGCCAATGGCCTGGCAATTGTCCACAAACTCCTGTAGTGGTATCTTCTGCAGCATACAGAACAGGATCAGATGTATGCAGGAGTACATCATGCCCAGCAACGACTTGATTACTAGGATTGTTGCTGATTTGATGGTGGACAGACAATGCAACTTCCCAAGGATGGCTATCACCCTGCTCTTCTGAGAGGAAAGGTAGAGACACTACCGTGTTCAGACCTGACCCCAGAAACAGAACGTCTTCTGATGGCGTTATGCAGGATTTCAAATAACTGATAGAGAATCCGAGGTCCGTTAGAAGGTGTATGGTCTCCTGTGTATGTTGCGCTGCCAGGCTCCGAGAACATGACCAGATGATCTGGTCATCCGGGTACAGGTAGACGTGTATGCCATTGAGGCATAGATGCACTGCCAGCGGTGCCAAACACTTTATAAATACCCTTGGTGCCGACTTCAGGCCGCAGGGCAGCGCCTTGAACTGGTAGTGATTCGCCAGAACTACGAAGGAAAGGAATTTCCAATGTTTTGGGTGAATGAGTACGTGAAAGTAGGCCTCTTCGAGATTGAGGGTTGCCATAAAGTCCCCTTCCTCCAGTTGGCTGAGCACTTGTTACGTGACCATCCTGAGCTTCTGGGACCTTAGTTATTTGTTGAGGTGTCATAAGTCCAGGATTGGGTGCCATCCCCACCCCTACACTTCTTTCGGACTAGAAAATATCTGGAGTACACTCCAGAGCCCTGGATTTGCAGCAGGACGGGTTCTATTGCGTCCTTTTCTAGCATGAATCACACTTCCCAGAGCAGCTGGGCAGTGTGTTCTTTCCTTATTACAGGTGGAATACAGGGGCACTTGCGTTCGTATTCCAGCGTGTGCCTGTTCTGCAGAAATCCAGCAACCATTCGTCTGTGATGTTTTTCCAGGAATCAACGAAATTTGACAGACGGCCTCCCACTGGGGTGTGGAAATGGGGGCCCGGGCCGTGGGCATAGTCAGGCCTGTTTGGTTGCTTGCTCCTTTCCCCGCAGGCGCTGAGGGTGCTACGAGCCTCAACTGAAGGCCTGGGACCAACCTCTGTATGATTCCTGCACCGTGGAGCGGGAAGGCTGGCCATAGTAACTGGAGGCGTATCCCTTTGAAGATCTTCCAAACGTACTCCTGGAGAACGGAAAGGAAGATGAACAGCGCTGCTACAGGGTTCCTAGGGACCTTGCCATCTATGTGTCCGTCTTGGGGGCCTGCAGTGTCATCTGGCAAGAATTCCAGGAGTGGGCCCAGTTTAAACCACAATTCTCTTTCATACCGGGCGTTGGCAGCTTTGATGGTTGACGCTGCAGTAGACATGAAGCGCTTACCAGACGCATCCAGTTTCTTCTCTTCTTGGTGCAGAGGAACCATAGACTTCGATGATGGAATCGCTGACCGTTTGCTTGCTGCGGACGAACTACCAAATCTGGTGATGGTTGTGAGCGGACACATTTGGGGGCTCCATCCGGCACCCTGTATTTTTTCTCCAGCCGGTCTTGCTTCGCTGATCTTGGAGGCACCGAAAACCTTGCTGCAGGTTTCAAAAGCGGCTTATCCTTGTTCATCGATGAGGTGGCCATCGACGAGGCAGTCGTCGAGGAAGTGGCAGTGGACGAGGCAGGTGTGGACGGAGCAGCCGTCGAAGATGAGCCCACTGCAGCCAATGACGAAGCAAGTAGACTGTGGTCTGATTGACGTAGTCGTGGCCATAGACGACGGCCTTGTAGTCATTGACGAAGTCGCTGGAGTGGGCTTTGCCGAGGCTTTTGAAGTGGGAGAATGGAACAAAAGACTCCCACGAATCCCCTCACGCCCCTGGCCTAGAGGATCGCGGCCCAGACACCCGCCACGAGAGGAGTTTGCCTATCTACCAGACGACCAAATACCCTGGTACAGGAACATACGGATGTGCCCACCAGCCTGCCCACCAGCCTGCCCTGCCCAAGCCGACACCTGCGGCATGGATGAACTCGACTGAACCATTCAACAGTAAATAAACACATCGTTAGAGATGCCATGACGACCTAGCCAACGGTCAGAACACCCGTGCAAACATGCACACTGGACCCTCCCACACCAATCCACACGAAGAACATATTCAGTGCTATGACGTAGGTGACGGACACACCCACTGAGGCGCATCTTTATTATTTTTCACATAGGTTTTTCAAAATGCAGAAACGCAAGACGCACAACAAACTCATCTAAAATGCTTGCTGACGCTTCTCCTAACCCATGCATTGCAATGAGAAATATAACGAAGACATGATACTGGGGATAAAGCAATATGATACCGTAACTTAAAGTGCCGTGCATCAAACATCCCCACCTATGCACCAGGCCCAAGTAGGCCGCAAGCAAGAGCCTCCACGAACATTGAACGAGCAAGAGTACAATTGCTGACCCTGCAGAATGAGACCAGCGAGAACAGACAGCCAAGGGAGCAATGTTGCAAACTCACATACCACAAGCCGAAGCCAAGGTCACACCTGCAAACTAAGCCAGACACACAGTGGAAAATGCAACATTAAATGTGCAGAATTCTGCCTCAACCACGGTCTCTCCTCACGTGACCAAGCCGAACCTGACAGGGTGCCAGACCCAGGAGGGAGGAGGCGCCTGGGTCCCACGTTTTGAGACACAGGCAGCAACAATGAAGCGACTCAATGGACACCTGCGGCGGTGGGAGTAGTCTGCTCTCAAGCATATGAACAAATCCACGCATTGTCTGCACAAACACAGTTATACATTGTTGCAAATGACAGGTGCACCGCGAGCTGGGAACAACGATGGTCCCAGGCTGGGGGGCTCGCGAGTGGACCAATCAGAACATGGGGCACTTATCACTGACGCCATTAACATTAGCCAATCATCAGGGGTCTTCATGTAACAATTTTCATGTATCTAATAGAAGGGACAACCCAAGTATACCACCTGACTGACCCTTAACCACTAACAGCGTTCTCTATACGTATGCTATACTAACCCTACCACTCGAGGAACCAATTGTAACGCTCACCTGATTCTCGCAGAGGCGCCGGTCTTGACTGGGCGACTACCGTATCTTCAAAGGTGATGTGCAGCACCCGGTTGGCTCTTTGGGCTGGACCTCTGTGCCCTGTATGCCTGACGTGCAGAGTAAGATATCTGCAGATAGAAAATACGGGGTTAATGAACTGGGGTTATTGGGGTGTCCCTATCTCTTTCCTCTTCTCCTCTCCTGTAGACCCCCACAGGTTAACGCTCTCACCTTAGGTAAGTGAATGCCGAGCTCTCCATCTGCCTCGGGGCAGGGTGCTGTAACCAGTTTCTTCACTGGAGAGGTAGCTCAGGCCTCTTGACTTCAGAGGACTGCTGTCCGTCGTTTACTGCACGAACGGTAAGTTTCGAGTAACTCAATGTCTTTAAAGTCTTTAATAATGATGTCTCTTGTTTTGCAGGGTTCCGGCGATGGCGGATGACGGCCTGAAGTGAGTTGAAGATGGAGCCCGTGTGATGAATAGAAGCGCCTGGAAGCACGTAAGTAAGCGCTTGTTGCCAGCTTCACGATGCGCTCTAACTGTCTTTTTATTTTGCAGGTAAAAGTTCGGAGCGGCTGCAGGGTGCCGGGATACCCACTGGGTTAGATGTGGAAAGGAGTAATGGCACGTGAGTATTAAAGTTCCCCAATGTCTTTAAACGCACCTTGTTTTGTCTTTCAGATGCGGGATGCAGCGCCGACGGCCTCCGGAGCTTGCGAAGAGTTGGTAAGCTTTTGTCTTTCAGATGCCGGAATGCAGTGTGAAGACCTCCGGAGCGCACGAAGAGTAGGTAAGCCTTTGCCTTTCAGATGCCGGAATGCTAACCTGTTCTTTCTTGTCTTTATAGGTGTTGCTGAAGACTGGATTCAGGATGGTAAGCCTTTTTCCTTAGGCCCAGGACCGGATGCAGAAGACACAATGAGCGTTCTGCTGCAGAGGGTGCAGAATAACGCAAAGCAAGATTCATCCACCGGGTGTGGTTTAAATAGCCTCCTGTAGTGCTTAGGTGTCTCCTTCCACAGCCACGCCTAAGTAAGAAAAGAGTTCCTGGTAAGAAAAGAGTTCCTGCCTTCCAGAAGAGTTCCAGTGTTCTGAATCTAGGGAGTGGCTCCAGCCCCACCCAACAGGAAAAGTAGTTCCAAACAGAAGAGGATCAGAGGCTCAACTGGCAGGCAAGTAAGCAGCATGGTCTGCTGCAGGTAAGTCCACCCAAGCATTATGAGCCCGGCGCTTCCAGCGCTGGGACTGGGCATATTTATGAGCCTGGTGCCACTGGCGCCAGGACTGGGTCCAAAAGGTCCCAATTGGGACTGGTTGGCACTCGGAACCTGGGTTATGGATCTGCTTCCAAGGGAGTTGGGAAAACCCTGACCTTTTGGAAGCAGAGATCATGACAGTACCCCCCCTCAAGGCCCCTCCCAAACCGGGCTTCTCCGGGGGTTTTGGCTTGTCAGGAAATGTTCGGTGAAATCTTTTGATTAGGCGAGGAGCGTGGACATATTCAGCAGGTTCCCAGGATCTCTCTTGGGGGCCGTAGCCTTTCCAGTCAATTAGGTAGAATAGTTTAGATTTGGAGATCTTGGAGTCCAGAATGCTTTTGACTTCAAACTCGAGTTCTCCATCAACTAGGATCGGTTTTGGAGATTTGGTTAGTCGGGTTTGAGGTTGCACGGGTTTTAATAGAGAGTCGTGGAAGACCGGATGTATCTTCATGTGCGGGGGCAAGTCCAACTTGACCGCTACTGGGTTTACTATGGTAGTGATGGAATAGGGACCAAGGTATTTTGGGTTGAATGTGCGTGGCCCTTTTAGAGATAGATATTTGGTGGATAACCAGACTTGATCCCCTACTTGATAGTGAGGGGCTTCCTTCCGATGTTGATCTGCTCCTTTCTTGTATTGTTCTTTAGCCCATTGAAGGTGAGAAACATCTTCCTTAAAGGCTTGGGTGATTGTAGAATGCAGGTAGTCTACTGCTGGTGTTTCAAGATCTTGGAGGGGATCCAACTCCGAGGTTCGAGGGTGACTGCCGTACAAAAGAAAAAACGAGGTTTTCCCAGTTCCCGAATGGACAGAGTTATTGTAGGCATACTCGGCTATCCAAAGGATATCTTTCCAAGTTTTTTCAGTTTGTTGCAGCATGCAGCGTAAATACTGTTCCAGTTCCAGAGTTTGATTGGTCCTCTCGGTTTGTCCGTCGGTCTGAGGGTGGTGACTGGTCGATAGTCTCACATCAATTTGAGCCGACCGACAGCAACTTCGCCAAAAATGAGAAATAAATTGACTACCTCGATCCGAAATTAGAACCGAAGGAAAACCGTGCAGTCGGACGATGTTTTCGAGAAATTCTCGGGCCAGAGTTGCTGCTGTTGGCAAGCCTTTGAGCGGAATGAAATGCGCCATCTTGGAGAATAAGTCCACGATTACTAGAATCGTATTGTATCCGGAGCATGGAGGTAGATCGGTGATGAAGTCCATAGAAAGCGTATGCCAAGGGCGAGGTGGGATGTCAATAGGGCGTAAGAGGCCTGCTGGTCTTTCCTTTTGACTCTTGTTTTGGGCGCATACTCCACAGGACATTATAAAGTCTCTGATATCTTTTTTCCAAGAGGGCCACCAGAAGTAGCGCTTGATCTTTTCTGAGGTCTTGGCTATACTGGGATGACCTTCCATTAAAGAGTCGTGATAACAAGAGATTACTTTTTCCTGTAAATCTGTACTGGGTAGGTATAATCGTTCTTGGAAATACAATAAGTTGTCCTTTACTGCAAAGTCCTTTCCCTGCAGATGCCAATTCTGTATGTCTGCTGGAGTTACAAGTTGCCTGGCTTTATCCTTAACTTCCTCTATGGATTCTGTGGCGATTACACTCAGAATTCTTTGTTCGGGAATGATTGGTACAGGTTTAGGGTTGATCAAGTGTTCTTCCACTCCCATCCGAGAAAGGGCATCGGCTTTACCGTTCTTTGTACCAGGTCGATAGGTAATTATGAAGTCAAACTCGGCAAAGAAGAATGCCCAACGGAGTTGTCTAGAGGATTGGGCTTTTGCGGTTTTCAAATATTGCAGGTTTCGGTGATCCGTAATCACAGTAACAGTGTGTCGGGCCCCCAGCAGATAATGCCGCCAAGCCTTAAAGGCAGACTTGATAGCCAGAAGTTCCTTGTCAGTAATCGTGTAATTGACTTCAGGAGGCGAGAATTTGCGGGACCAAAATGCCACGGGATGCAACTGATTGGTTACCGGGTCCTTTTGTGATAGAACTGCCCCCATGGCAAGGCTTGAAGCATCAGTTTCCACGATGTAGGGGAGTTCGGGGCGAGGGTGTTTTAAGATTGGAGCAGAGATAAATTTAGTCTTCAAATCCTGGAAAGCTTGTTCCGCCTCGGTAGACCATTCAAAACGTTTGTTTTTCTTTAACAAGGCAGTGATGGGCTGGACTATTCGAGAGAACTCGGGGATAAACCTGCGGTAAAAGTTAGCGAAGCCTAACATGCTTTGCACACCTTTTACGGAGGATGGTGATGGCCATTTGAGAACTGCATCGACCTTCTTTGAATCCATACGCACTCCGCCAGGTGATAATATGAATCCCAAGAATTCAACTTCAGTCACGTTGAAAACACATTTTTCCAACTTAGCGAAAAGTTTGTGTTGACGCAATCTTTCGAGGACCATTTTCACGTGTTTCCGAAGTTCAGATTCCGATGAAGAATAAACGAGAATGTCGTTGATGTAAACGACAACACACACATCTATGAGCTCTCTGAGGACATCGTTCATAAAATATTGAAAGGCGGCCGGGGCATTGCAAAGTCCGAAGGGCATGACCTGATATTCAAATAGCCCATACTTGGTGCGGAAGGCCGTCTTCCATTCATCGCCCTCTTTTACTCGTACCAAGTGGTAAGCTCCTCTAAGATCCAGCTTTGTATATATGCATGCTTTTCTGACTTGGTCCAGGAGTTCAGGGATCAAAGGTAACGGATATCTATTCTTAACGGTGATCTGGTTCAGGGAGCGATAATCGATACAAGTTCTAAGGTCTCCTTCCTTTTTTGGAACGGAGAACAAAGCTGAAGAGGCAGGGGACTTGGAAGGACGAATAAACCCATTTGCCAGGTATTGATCCAGGTATTGTCGAAGGTGAAGGTTCTCAGGCTCGGTGAGGGCATAAATTCTACTACAAGGAGGAGTAGATCCAGGTATCAGGTCTATCTGGCAGTCATAAGACCTATGAGGAGGTAGAGAGTTAGCCTGCTCCTTCCGGAAAACATCTTGGTATTCTAGGTATTCGGGAGGTAACTGGGGAGTCTCTGAAGAAATTGCTGCCAGTGCAACACCAGGTGGAGGGTGACAAGTAGAGACACATTCTGGAAACTGGACCGTTCTTGCTCGCCAATCGATCAGAGGATTGTGTTTCTCTAACCAAGGTATTCCTAGAATAATCTGGAACTGAGGGGCCTTGATCACATCGAACACGATCTTCTCATGGTGTCCATCTTGACTTACTAGCGTCACCTCTTGAGTGGTATGCGTTACTGGCCCGGATGCTATCTCCGTACCATCCACCGTAGTAATGACGTCCTTTACAGCCTTGGGACAAAGAGTTAGATTCATCCTCAAAACCATTTCATGATCCACATAATTGCCAATGGCACCGCTGTCGACGTAAGCTTCAATTGCATGTAATCGATCCGGATTATCAGGGCTAATGAGGACCATAGGTATCACGAAATGCGAGGTCACGGAACTGGTTTTCACGCTCGGCAAGAGGACCTCTATTCTTGTTGGGCGAGGTCGTTTCCCTGCTCAGAGTTTGTAACTGTGGTAACTGCAGCTCCTACTGCCTTCTTGGCAGGTTTCACCGGACAGTCTCGAAGAAAGTGCCCTGAGTTTCCGCAATATAGGCATAATTGCAACTGTTTTCTCCTTTCCCGCTCCCTTTGTGTTAGAGGACCTTTCAGACCCCCTATTTGCATGGGTTCCCCGGAGTCTACTCCTTTGGAAGGAGTTGGCGGTCTGGAAAATACTCGAGCATCAAACTTGGAACGATCGGCCTTCCTGTTCTGCAGTCTGTGATCTATTTGAACGACCAAGTTTATATAATCCGAACAGTCTTGTGGGGGATTCACTACTTGGGCTAAAACCTCTTTGAGCTCTCCACGTAGACCTCTATAAAACAGCGTAATCCTTTTGTCCTCAGGCCATTGAGTTTCCACTATTAGTCTATTGAAAGATGCAATATAAGCCAAAATGTCTTGATTACCCTGTCGCAACGAAAGAAGCTCATTGTCCAAGGCCTGCCCCTGTGCATGTCTTGCGAACAGTTTTTCCATACTAAGCTGAAAGGCTTGAAAATTATGGAGAACCGGATCATCTTGATTAACTAGAGGGATCGACCAGTCTGCCGCATTGCCACTAAGGTATGAAAGTACAAAAGCTACTTTAGCTTGATCAGTTGGAAAGGCTGCTGGCCGGCATAAGAAGTGCAACCGGCACTGATTGATAAATACCGCAAACCTCTTTGGGTCACCAGAAAATCGTTCGGGCGGAGCCAGAGGTACTTTCCCAGGTAGGTTGATCTGCACTGGATTCATAGAGGATGTTGAAGGAAGATTTGCCCCTGATGCGGGTAGCGGGGTCTGTCCGGCTTGTGACTGTAGCAATTGTCTAGCAAGATCATCTGTTCTCTCCTTGGAAATAATTAGTTCCCTTCTTAGAGCGTTCGTTTCCTGACGAGCTGCATGCACTTCTGCCCTTAGTTCCCCAAGTAACCGGGCTAGGTGGTCAGTATCCGAGGTTTCCATAGCGCCTGGGCGAGAGTTTTGCGGTAGGCTTTGCGTTCTGTAACGCTCCCCTGATTCTCGCAGAGGCGCCGGTCTTGACTGGGCGACTACCGTATCTTCAAAGGTGATGTGCAGCACCCGGTTGGCTCTTTGGGCTGGACCTCTGTGCCCTGTATGCCTGACGTGCAGAGTAAGATGTCTGCAGATAGAAAATACGGGGTTAATGAACTGGGGTTATTGGGGTGTCCCTATCTCTTTCCTCTTCTCCTCTCCTGTAGACGCCCACAGGTTAACGCTCTCACCTTAGGTAAGTGAATGCCGAGCTCTCCATCTGCCTCGGGGCAGGGTGCTGTAACCAGTTTCTTCACTGGAGAGGTAGCGCAGGCCTCTTGACTTCAGAGGACTGCTGTCCGTCGTTTACTGCACGAACGGTAAGTTTCGAGTAACTCAATGTCTTTAAAGACTTTAATAATGATGTCTCTTGTTTTGCAGGGTTCCGGCGATGGCGGATGACGGGCTGAAGTGAGTTGAAGATGGAGCCCGTGTGATGAATAGAAGCGCCTGGAAGCACGTAAGTAAGCGCTTGTTGCCAGCTTCACGATGCGCTCTAACTGTCTTTTTATTTTGCAGGTACAAGTTCGGAGCGGCTGCAGGGTGCCGGGATACCCACTGGGTTAGATGTGGAAAGGAGTAATGGCACGTGAGTATTAAAGTTCCCCAATGTCTTTAAACGCACCTTGTTTTGTCTTTCAGATGCGGGATGCAGCGCCGACGGCCTCCGGAGCTTGCGAAGAGTTGGTAAGCTTTTGTCTTTCAGATGCCGGAATGCAGTGTGAAGACCTCCGGAGCGCACGAAGAGTAGGTAAGCCTTTGCCTTTCAGATGCCGGAATGCTAACCTGTTCTTTCTTGTCTTTATAGGTGTTGCTGAAGACTGGATTCAGGATGGTAAGCATTTTTCCTTAGGCCCAGGACCGGATGCAGAAGACACGATGAGCGTTCTGCTGCAGAGGGTGCAGAATAACGCAAAGCAAGATTCATCCACCGGGTGTGGTTTAAATAGCCTCCTGTAGTGCTTAGGTGTCTCCTTCCACAGCCACGCCTAAGTAAGAAAGGAGTTCCTGGTAAGAAAAGAGTTCCTGCCTTCCAGAAGAGTTCCAGTGTTCGGAATCTAGGGAGTGGCTCCAGCCCCACCCAACAGGAAAAGTAGTTCCAAACAAAAGAGGATCAGAGGCTCAACTGGCAGGCAAGTAAGCAGCATGGTCTGCTGCAGGTAAGTCCACCCAAGCATTATGAGCCCGGCGCTTCCAGCGCTGGGACTGGGCATATTTATGAGCCTGGTGCCACTGGCGCCAGGACTGGGTCCAAAAGGTCCCAATTGGGACTGGTTGGCACTCGGAACCTGGGTTATGGATCTGCTTCCAAGGGAGTTGGGAAAACCCTGACCTTTTGGAAGCAGAGATCATGACACCAATCCAGAGTGACGATAGGTTTTTTGCTAACTTTCCCAGGTGACGCAAGTAGCGCGTCATACTGAGGTAAAAAGGGCCTGCAAGCCCCACGAATTTCGAGAGTCAGGACGGACGCGTACGATCCTTGACCCATCCCTGCCGTTGTTCAATAAACAGCAGAACCACCTTGCTTCTTGCGTGTGCCTCATACTCATTTTTGGGATACGCGGGAGGAGTTGGGGCCTCCCTGCCCGGGGTTCCGTGGACGGCCCAGCAGACCCCAGGAGAAATTCCCCCGACAAGTTGGAAGCACTGCTGAGATCTGTTTAAGATCTGCTTTTATTTTATTTTTCCGAGTGCTCTCGTTGCGAGGAGGCCCGGCGGCGCGGCCCCCTCTGCCGCTGCCCCCTTTTTGAGGACTACAGGACCATCGCGGAACTGCGAGAAGACTGGACAGCGCAATCCGGATATTGGCCTTCGGGAGCCGGTTGAGAAGTATCCCGCCCGCGGTTGGCGAGTGTCCAGATGTGGTCCAGACGAGGGGAGGTGGTGAGCCGCCTGGAGGGGTGCACGCAGTCGAGCGGCCCCGCATCAAGAGAACTTGGTGAGTATGCCACGCCCAACAAGCAATGTGAAATTGTAACGGAGGGGGAGGGAATAGAATACGGGAGGTGGGAGGTGTTCCACAGGTGCGCAGCGAAGGTTTGATAAATTAGGGTTGAGGGTGAAGTGAATGGTAGCTGGACAAGTGCGAGAGCAGTCCGCTATGTTACAGAAGAGGAGGGGGCGGAGCACGAAAACATCACGTGCGGCCGCTCGTAGACACTGATTGGCCTAGGTCGCGACCACCTGTAAGGGTGTGTGTATGTGCGGTTTCCTACGATTTGGTGATTATTGATCAATGAGTAGATGAGGATCCCTATTGATTGAGCATAAAACTCGATATATAGAAGACGTTTCCCTGTAGGCGGTAGCTAGCTGGTTGCCTAATACGGAAGATAATTGGCTGGTTAAGCCCTCCTGTCGAGGGGCGTATCACACGCGAGGCGACGCAGCGTGCGCAGTCTGATTACATTGTTGATTACCTTGTTCCAGGCGTGACAAGAGGACAGCTGTGGGGTTAACGGGGGTAGATTGCAAGTGTATTTCGAACTTTTAAAAACATGTAAAGAACTTACCAGTAGTTTTGGAAGTGATCGGTGACGTCACCAGTAGGGCTTTCATAGGATATCTCGAACACAAGGCATTTTTCGGAGAGTGGTGGGGAAGAGAATAATGGTAAGGGAGTGGAGACGGAGATAAACGGTAACGAGTAGATCGGGGGAAGGTGAAAAGGGGGACGTGGCCGCGCACGGAGAACGCCGGCCACAACAAGTGAAGAAAGAGGAGGAGGGGTAAAACAAAAGTGAGACGGCTGTATAAGAACGTCGCACAGGGCACGCAGCCGCAGGGGGCTACATGCGCCTCGGCCGTAGGGGGCCGTAAAGGTGTTCGGTAAAGGAAGAAAAGAAAGAAAAGAATATACAAATGCAAATGCTATATTTTACTATTTTTCCTTAGCGGACAATCGCAAGTCCCCAAAATTACGGGGCCAGGTCAAGATCTAAGATTGTATAGCGTACACTGTTAGCAAGATAACCGCTACCAAATAGGGGTAGGATAACAAGTGAATTGCTACTATGTCATACGGGACAGGATCGGGAGGGTGGGGGAACACCCCCACTACCCCGCTACAGCATATATGTATAACACTGTCACCCCATAGGGAGAAACTGATCAAATACAGCATAGAATGGACACAGGGGACGGACAACAAAATGACGACACCATGGCCGCCTAATGGCAGTTTCGATCCATATACCCAACATTCACTATTAACCCATCTGCATAACACATACAAGGGGAAGAAGTTGACACACCACGTGGAGATGTTCCAAGGGTCCCGACCAGGACCAAACGGAATGTTGACTATGGGGGAAACAACGGAAGAAAAGAAGATTAAGGAGGAAGGAGAGAATTTGGGAAAAGAGAGTAAAGGCACACAGAACACGGGGAACGGACAAGAGGGAGGAGAAAAGAGTAACAACCTAAACGAAAAGGAAATAAAAAAGTAACAGAGCGACAATATGCCCCTAGCGAAGGTAGTGAAAATGGAGGAAGGGGGGTTATATCCTTTAACAGAACTACGAGAAATAGTAAGAGAACAATTAAGGGCGGCTGAGGGGTACTCGAACCCGGCATACAGCCCACCACCATATACAGCTACAGGTGGCCACACGGGAGGGGAGCAGACTATTACGACGGGATCAGCTAATACGAAAGGTGCCCGCAGGGGAGGGGAGGACTGGCGAAGAACAGATCGCGGCAATAGGACATGATGAGTGGGTAGCTGCGCAGGTATTATTAAAATTACGAGGTTCATTAACAGGAGAAGAGAAGGGGGTAGTAAGGAAAATGGACGAGGATAATACCAGAAAGAGTGAAATGAAAGGGGAAGAGGGAAAAGGAAAGGAGGAAGAGCTGTTACGACAAAAGGAAGAGATTTTGGAGGAACGATTAGCAGAATTAAGGGATGAGCAGAATGCACTGATCAAGCATCTTGAGAGAGAGGAAAGAGAGAGAGCACGGGAAAGGAAAGAAAGTAAGAATGAGTTGGAAAAAATGAGGGAACGAACTGAGGAGCAAAAGAGAGAAGCCCAAAGGGTAAAGGCAATAGCAGAAAGGGTATCCAGAGCAGCACTGCGTGACAAGAAAAGAGAGGAAGAAGAGAAAGAAAAAGAAATGGAAATATGGAAGAGGAGATTACTATCAGAAACGACAAAGAAATACGAAGAAGGGAGGATGATAGAGAATATATAAGAGCGGGAAAGAGCGAGATGGGAAAGGAAGAGAGAAGAAGAAAGGATATTGGAAAAGATGAGTAGTGAAGTAATGGAGGAATTAATAAAGAAAAGAGAGGAAATTGGTAGAGAAATAGTGGAGAAAAAAGATGTGGAAAGAGAGGATAGGAGAGGGGAGAGTGAAGTAAGGAGGTATGTACGCAGTAACACAGAAGTAGCTACAACATCAGCACAAAGGAGAGCAATTGGTAAAGAAGAAACGGGAGGAACGGATCTAATAGACTTAAAAACAGTAACGATTAGGGGGAAAAAGACAGATTGTGGGTTGTCACTCCTGGATGACTTTTGTAGTGAGGAAGAAGAAGGAATGGAGAAGGAAGGAATAAATAGTGAAAGGGAAAGCCTAGATAAATTATACATCACCCGGACAAATAGAGAATCACCATGGGCCTGCAGGAGAAAGGAAGAACTGGAGGGAAGTGAGGGGGAAGAGCAAGGAATGGCGGGAAGGCAGACACATGCAGCTACACCCTCATCATCCCGTCCAACATGCTCCACCCCCCCACACTCATCCCGTGCAACATGCCCACCTACACCCGCCCCTCACGAACTGACACCCTATGCAGGAAGGCTTAGAGAGCTCCCTGGATGACGGCAGGAAGAACGAATACACGCACCCACATCAAATAAAGGAAATGATAAAAGAAGGGGAAGAGATGGAGGAGAAACAGTTACGAGCAGGGGAAATATGGACACAATTGACGATGTAGACGACACGGAAGAAGAGGAGGGGTACACGGACTCGACTTTGGGGAACCCAGTCAAACAGGACACAACTTAATGCCACTTCTGGAGAGGGGAGGGGTTAGACCACAATACGTCCCTTGGAAGCATGCAGACAAGGAAAATATAAAGTGCAGGTGGGGGAAAATGGATATATGAAATGGAAAAACACACCGCAGGACAGAAACTGGCAATGGGGGATGTAAAGGGCCTTCTAATATCAATATTGGGGGATGCAGCAGATGACATCTGGAAGAGAGCAGGCTTCCCCGGGGTCACAATAACAAACACATCACACGATGGGGCACCATTCGCAAACTGCAGACATGCATTATGGCAAGCGCTGAGGGTACAGTACCCAGACACATCAGACATAGGAGCAATTACATCACGCAAGATGCGTGAGAACGAAGATCCTGTTGATTATATCCAGGAAATTCAAGAGAAGTGGCGTATGGAAACTAGAGAATGGGACAAAACACCAGCAATATTCTATCATATACTAATACAAGGGCTCCCAGAAGCAGTTCAGAAACAACTGAAGAAGATAGTGGGGATGGAAGCAAAAGCATGGCCAGAAATACAACTGACGATAGTACATCATTGTAGGACATGGCAAGAAAAGATGAAACAAAAGTAAGAGGATAGAAAAGCGGAAGAGGCTAAATTGGTACAGAAAAAACGTACTAAATACACGATGGAAGGTGCACTAATAACTACACCTACAACAATGACTCAAAACCCCACACAAGTAGTGGCTGCACAAGATCCCTCCCAAATACAATCATCACAGATTGTAGCACAACAGCTGCCACCACCCCAACCATACACGACTAACATGGGAGGAGGATACTAAACGCCAGGAGCCGGATATTATAATTATAACAGGGGAAGGGGAGGAATGATGAGGGGGAGAGGATACGGCTATAACACACAACAGCAAGGGAGAGGATTCAGAAATTTCTACCCCACCGGGCAACCAGTATACCAGGACAATTCAGGGAGCTTTCCATGGCAGAACAGGGAACCACCGGTATGTTGGATTTGTGGATTACTAGGGCACATGTCACGCACATGTAGAATGAGACCCGGCACACCAGCATGGGGAGAACAGGGACAACAAGGGCCTACAAGGGAACAGCAGGGCATCCAACAACAGCAGGCACTGCAACCGGGAAATGTGCAACAACAACTAGTAACACAACAACAGCCACAGACATATTCACTACCACAACAACAGGTAGCGATAACACAACATCGTCAAGTGCAGCAAGTACAGCAACCTGCCCAAATTCAAGACCATAAAATAACCTCTACCAATACACAACTTCAGCAAACACAACTGGGAAGGGTGACGGTCCTGGGACACAACCCTTACACAGGAAGTGGTCAATCATTATACCCACAATAGGACAGCCCACAGACGGCCTTGGTGTGTCCCATCCTGTCGGTAGCACCTAATAGTGCGGAGGAACCACGCATAGAGGTAACGATAGGTGACAAAAAATTATCATTCCTTGTCGACACCGGGGCGACCCGGTCTTGCATAAGGGAAGGTAAATTTAAGAGGTCAGGTGAGGCCATGAACACCCAAGGATTCTCTGGGGCTAGGGTGTTGGTTCCCTTTACTGATAGCATTCCCTTATCGATAGGGGATTATGACATGTCCGTCCCGCTTTTATATTCTAGGGACTCACCAGTAAACATACTTGGGAGAGACATAATGAGCAGGTTGAATATGACGATCTCCTTTACGGAGGACGGCATAATTTGCTCCACTCCTGGAATAAACATGCTCACTGCACGGCAAATTATGCAAGCATACTGTGGACAGACAGTGATTAGGGCTGAGCCAGTAGATGGCGAACTGTTCCAGTACGGAACAGACATGGCATTCGCATGGATGCCAGGAATAGAAGGAAAGATCTGGAGGAGGCCAACAGCCTATTTGTTTAGACCAGAAACACCAGCCAATGAACCAGAAGGAAAGGTGATTTCAGTGAGCATGGAGAGCATTATAGCAACTGCTGATTATATCGCAGTACATGCCCAAGACAGGGAAGGAAGAGCATGGAGGGCAGTGATAGCCCTAGCTGAGGGATGCAGGCTCACCCAGGTGTCAGACGAGGAGCTCTTTTCAGAAGAAAAGGAAGAAGGTGAAATGGTATTTATGATGAGTGTAGACATATGGCTAAGAGTGACATACAAACAAGCGGCACAGAAAATTGCAATGGCACTTGAAGCACCAACATCCACCCCAGTTCCCTTCTTTGAGGAGGATATGGCAAAAGTCCCAACATCATTATGGTCTACCAGTCCCTATGACGTGGGGTGCATAAAGAGTATAAGGGGAGTAAGAATAACATTGAAAAAAGGTGCAATACCCCCTAGAGTGAAGCAATACCCACTATCAAAAGAGGCAGATGAGGGCATATATGAAACAACAACGGCCCTTATAAATAATGGCATATTGGTACCATCAGAATCACCATGTAACACAGCCGTATATCCAGTGCGCAAAGCTAAAGGAGGGTCTTGGCGTTTCATCCAGGACCTCAGGCCCTTGAACAACATAGTGGAAGCAGAATACCCCATAGCAGCAAACCCGGCCACAATATTGTGTGGCATTCCAGCAGAGGCATCACGAGTTACAGTGATTGACCTCAAAAATGCCTTTTTCTCAATACCTCTGCATCCAGACTCACAAGATCTAACAAGCTTCACGTACAGAAACACAAAATGGAAACACACCAGATTGCCACAAGGGTACTGCGAGTCACCCTCAATTTTCAACAGAGTAATACAAATGGACTTGGGAAACATTGAATTGGAAAGCACAGTGTTGCAGTATGTTGATGATATAATAATTTGCAGCACAAGCGAAAAACAATGCAGAGAGGACTCATTGAAGATGCTGACAATATTGGCTGAAAAGGGTTACAAGGTAGACAAAGAAAAGTTACAGTACTGTCAGGAACAGGTACTATACATTGGTCAGCTCATATCCCAATACGGAAGAAAGATTGCACCACAAAGAGCACAGGCCATATCAAAACCGCTGTTGCCACAAACAGTGAGGGAACTGCAGCAGTTCCTGGGACTGTGCAACTACTGTAGAGCATGGGTATTTGATTACAGCTCATACATAGGACCCCTACTCGAGGCATTAAGAGAAGCTAACAAAGGGGAGAAAAAATTGGGGTGGACAATGGAAATGAAAGAGGCCTTTGAGGAACTGAAAGATGCAATATCAACTGCTCCGGTACTGGCCACACCAGATTATGAACGACAATTCTTTATATTTTCACATTGCGACTGAGCAGTAATGAAAGCAGTGTTGGCTCAAAAAACAAGCATGGGTTACAAACCAGTAGCATTTTACAGCGGTCACTTGGATCCTGTAATGTTAGGACATTTCCCTTGCGAACAAGGTCTCGCCGCAGCTGCCTTCGTGGTAGAGAAAGCATCATCAATTACAATGGGGTGCCCAACCACACTATTTGTGGAACATGCACTATTTGCAATATTGAACAAGCCTAAGTCCACACTAACCACGCAGAGGGCGTCAGGTTATGAGATCACCTTATCTAGATCAGAATTATCAATTGTTAGATGCAGCACAGTTAATCCTGCAAGGTTTATAGCGGAAGTAATTGAGGAAGGCGACTATGCACATGATTGTACGCAGACTACCGAAATGTACTCATGTACTAGAAAAGTTGAAGAGGACGGGCTAGATGGAGGAGAACTCTTGTTCATTGATGGGTCATCAACAATAGACCAAAGTGATGGGATAAGGAGAACTGGGGCAGCAGTGGTAAAAATGACAGAGGAATTGGTGTGTGTGGCGGTGAAATGCGTACAATTACCACAACATTACTCTGCTCAAGCAGCAGAATTGGTTCCACTGATCTTGGCGTTGAAGGAAAGCTTTGACAAAAAAGTGACTATATATTCCGACAGCGCATATGTCACGTCTACTGTCCACTCAGGATTGTCCAAATGGAGGAGAAGAGGGTTTAGGAGAGCTGACGGCACCCCAGTGCAACATGCTCTCTTGTTAGCTAAGTTAATTGAAGTAATAAATGATCCCCAAGAACTAGCTTTGGTCAAATGTCTCACACACACTAACAGAGAAGATCATATCTCAAAAGGAAATGCAGCAGAAGACGCACATGCGAAGTATGCCGCATATTTTGGTGAGATATGGAACCCCCCAGAGTCAGAGAGAGGGAGAGGGAGGGGGATAGCTAAAGAGATGTTGATGAGAGAAGGGTACACCCATCTCCCAGCCACACAGATAATGAGTTACAAGCGGCTGCACCAATGGCAGAAAAAGAAATATGGGTAAAAAGAGGATGTACAATGTTGCCAACTGACGCACTATGGCGCCAGGGTAACACTGGAAAGATGGTAATGCCATTGGCACTATTGAACACCGCCCTGAGCCAACTCCACCACCCAGCCCACACAAGCAAGGAAGTTATTGCAGCACGAATTAGGGAAGATTGGTTCTGTCCCGAGTTAAATTCCCATGTGACAAATTTTATCAGCAATTGTCTCACATGTCAGCAGTTTACAGCCGGTCACACGCTGAAAGTGATAAAAGGTACTATACCGCGGCCAGAGGGACCCTTCCTGCACATCCATATTGACTACATTGATATGATCAACGTATGTCAAGGAAATAGGTATATGATTGTAGTAGTATGCCCATTGTCTAGGTGGATTGAGGCAGGACCCTGCTCACATCCAGATGCATTTAGAGCAGCTACATTTCTAGTAAGGGAGGTTTTCCCCAGGTGGGGAGTGTGCGAGGTACTGCGGTCGGATAACGGCCCGCATTTCGCTAATGAAATGTTCCAGCACATCACATCCTTACTGAACATCAAGCATAAATTTGCATGTGCATATCACCCGCAGGCCAACGGTATATGTGAACGCCTGAATGGCCTACTGAAGGAGGCAATTGCAAAGATACAGCAAACAACAAAGAAGAGTTGGTTGTATTGCCTTCCGCTAGCTCTATTTGAGCTGAGGAATAGACCAGGCTCCGACCACCACCTCACTCCTCATGAGATGGTGACCGGACGTCAAATGCGCCTTCCTCTAACGCCAACATCAAGGGCATTCACAGACTATGAAAACACTGCAACTGTTCTTGGTGATGAAATGTACCAATATGTGTCTTCTTTGATTACTAGTGTAGTCTTTGTGTCCCAACAGCTCGAGCGCACGCGGGGCGGTTCTAAGAGTTATCAGCAAGAAGACGAGGACCAAGGATCGGAAAAGGAAAAACTGTGCAAAATTGCTAAAGGTGAACACGTGCTACTCCGCAATTTCAATAGAAAGTGGAACAGCCACGCTTCACTGGTCCCCACCTTGTAGAGGAGGTATCTACAAGAGCAGTAAAGTTGCAGGATAAGCGCGCTTGGAATCACCTACATGACGTAAAGATCTGCAAACTCCAGACCCGCCCTAGCGTCACTGACAGGGCCATTGGAAGAACAGCGACAGCGTCACCCACGGAGGAAGAGACTTCTACCACGGCTGACGACCTAAGTGTCTCCAGACCCTGCCACCCCCCAGATTCCCCAGAGACAACTACTGAAATAGAAACTGGTAATTCCCTTACCGCCCACCCCATGGTCACACGATCAAAGAGTAAAGAGGCTTCTGCCAGTTGAACACCAAACCCTCTGCCCATCGATCTCCTACCCACTACAGTAACCACCCAATTGAAGGACATTGTCTTGCACATATACACATGAAAGCACTTGAATGTTCTCTTTTTTCTTTCTCGCACATGCAGGTACCGCGTATTATTGTATTGCTAAGAAAACAGATGACTAATAAAGTCCATTACCCAGGAGTAGATGCTACCCTCAGACGATAACTACCCTGAAGCCCTATCACACCAATTTGTCTATCACATAAAAAGGCCAAAGTACCTAAAAAGGAGGAGGGTACGTGTCTACTACACAACATTTATCTTGGCCATAGAACAATCAATGCCCCATCTTCACCAACACTTGCCTGCCCTAAGAGACAGATTGCTTCAGATGGCGTGGGAACAGCTCTTCGCCTGGGCACTGAACGACTACTTGATAGGGAGAGCTTGAAAACAACAACTAACACTAATAACAAGCATATTGAGAATTTTCAGGCGGGCAACTTTAAAGTCGCAAGAATAAGCTGCCGGACTGCATCAAGGTAAGAGCAAAATGCCGGTGAGACTAGCTTCTGTAATAAAGATGATAGGTATTTTGATGATCACTGGGTTTTTGGCTGCCTCTGTATGGCAGAAAAGTTATGCTATCAATATTTTGGCTGTACCCAAACCTAATGTACCCCCACACGTCTCGAACAACATGTGGTACCAACACATGACCCAAATAGGTAAGCAGACAACAGAAGACAGCTGCTACGTCTGCTCATTGATCCCATATGCCATGAGCGCTTCTTGAACATTCGTTGCCACGGAAATAGATGAAAAGACAGCACGATGTATATTATACCTGGCACTGTTCCAAACGAAAGGGAGATTTCAAGGGACGGTGGTGAGACTGGTGTGGAAAACGCGAGACACGTATCCATACGAAAACAACTTCCTCAAGACTTATTTCAGTTACCACAAAAGCAGTTTGCATGCTGAAGGATTCAGGTACATGACAAGTGGTCCTGAAAAGGGAGAAACAAAGAAAGTAACACTACAATACCTACCATGTGACTGGTACGCCACTGAAGTTCCTGGTACACAAGGATGTTGGGAAAGACCACTGGTAACAATATCAGGGAAGGTGTACATGGACAACAAATGGGACATAGGAGTGATTGGCAGCAACATGGTAACACAAGAAAAGATTACAACTATTGATGAACACAATAACAGATGTTGGACGATTTGGGGCAAGTACATACCCATGATGACGTGGATGGAGAAGGATGAAGACCCACTGAGCATACTGCCGCTGTCTGCACCTAAGATATGCTACCAACATAGAGGAGAAGTGGACGTGGGATACAACACCAACTGTGCATGCGTGATAGAGTTACCTGAGGGGGGAGCAGGAACAGCAGTATTAATGGACCATTACTGGACCTGCGGAAACAAGGCATACCACACACTGCCCCCCTCTGTGGAATGGTATATGCACAATGGTACACGTTAATGTACCATCACTAGTGGTGCCCCAGAAACATGTGAACATGGCGAACCTCCCTAAAATGGATGAAGGAAACAAGAGGAAGAAGAGATCTGTAAAACCTCAGAAGGAGTCAGAGAACGAAAACAACAACAACAACAATGTCCTGAATAGAAAGAAGAGACAAGGAGAACCTCTGACAGGAAATTACCTATGGGGAAGGTCGGAAACAGCACTCACTTCAATCCCACCAGAACACAGACTATTCAGCAGAGCAGCAATGTTCTTCTCGTCAATAATACATCCGGGACTACAAGCTTACGCAAACGCAAAATGGCTCCAGATAACTCGATGGGAGCGAATGATGACAATTAATTCTACAGTAAATGGATTCAACGCAATAAAAGAGGAACTGCGAGCAGTGAGGATGGTAGCACTACAGAACAGATATGTATTAGATCTCTTTACAGCAATGGAAGGAGGAGTTTGCGCAAAGATAGGACAATCATGCTGCACATTTATTCCTGCTAACGATGCTGACAATGGTACACTGACAGAAGCAGTATCACAACTGGCCCAGATTCACTCCAAAATGATGGAAGAAAGTAAAGGAGTGAAGAAGGATGACAGCTGGTTTTCAATGTTATGGTCATGGATTCCATCTTGGCTGTCGGACGGACTGAAGATTATAGTTGGATGCATAATACTGGCTGGAGCTGCACTGATCATAATAAGATTTTGGAAGGCCCGGAAGGCACGCACTACAGACAAAATGATCGAAATGGTTGGTATGCACCCCTTGATGCTGACAGATGATGGCCAGCACACAGGCACAATAATAAAAGAAAGAGAAAAACTGCGCAAACAGATCATCACCAACCACCTGGACCCACCATCTGTGAAGCTCGAAAACCCAAGAAAACCAAGGAGCTACATAGGGAAATGTGTATACTGCACACCTGGAGGAACCTGTGTATATATGTATTGGTCATTTGAAGACCATGTCAACCACTATGGACACTTGGGAGGAGTAACTAAAATATGGAGAGTAAGAGGAGATAAGGAAAAAGATATTTTTGTGGTCGACAAGTCGACCAGAGGGGGGACTGAAGTGGGAGAATGGAACAAAAGACTCCCACCAATCCCCTCATGCCCCTGGCCTAGAGGACCGCGGCCCAGACACCCGCCACGAGAGGAGTTTGCCTATCTACCAGACGACCAAATACCCTGCTACAGGAACATATGGATGTGCCCACCAGCCTGCCCAAGCCACACCTGCGGCATGGATGAACTCGACTGAACCATTCAACAGTAAATAAACACATCGTTAGAGATGCCATGACGACCTAGCTAACGATTAGAACACCCGTGCAAACATGCACACTGGACACTTCCACACCAATCCACACGAAGAACATATTCAGTGCTATGACGTAGGTGACGGACACACCCACTGAGGCGCATCTTTATTATTTTTCACATAGGTTTTTCAAAATGCAGAAACGCAAGACGCACAACGAACTCATCTAAAATGCTTGCTGACGCTTCTCCTAACCCATGCATTGCAATGAGAAATATAACGAAGACATGATACTGGGGATAAAGCAATATGATACCGTAACTTAAAGTGCCGTACATCAAACATCCCCACCTATGCACCAGGCCCAAGTAGGCCGCAAGCAAGAGCCTCCACGAACATTGAACGAGCAAGAGTACAATTGCTGACCCTGCAGAATGAGCCCGGCGAGAACAGACAGCCAAGGGAGCAATTTTGCAAACTCGCATACCACAAGCTGAAGCCAAGATCACACCTGCAAACTAAGCCAGACACACAGTGGAAAATGCAACATTAAATGTGCAGAATTCTGCCTCAACCACAGTCTCTCCTCACGTGACCAAGCCGAACCTGACAGGGTGCCAGACCCAGGAGGGAGGAGGCGCCTGGGTCCCACGTTTTGAGACACAGGCAGCAACAATGAAGGGACTCAATAGACACCTGCGGCGGTGGGAGTAGACTGCTCTCAAGCATATGAACAAATCCACGTATTGTCTGCACAAACACATAGTTATACATTGTTGCAAATGACAGGTGCACCGCGAGCTGGGAACAACGATGGTCCCAGGCTGGGGGGCTCGCGAGTGGACCAATCAGAACATGGGGCACTTATCACCGACGCCATTAACATTAGCTAATCATCAGGGGTCTTCATGTAACAATTTTCATGTATCTAATAGAAGGGAAAACCCAAGTATACCACCTGACTGACCCTTAACCACTAACAACGTTCTCTATACGTATGCTATACTAACCCTACCACTCGAGGAACCAATCCAGAGTGACGATAGGTTTTTTGCTAACTTTCCCAGGTGACGCAAGTAGCGCGTCATACTGAGGTAAAAAGGGCCTGCGAGCCCTACAAATTTCGAGAGTCAGGACGGACGCGTACGATCCTTGACCCATCCCTGCCATTGTTCAATAAACAGCAGAACCACCTTGCGTGTGCCTCATACTCATTTTTGGGATAAGCGGGAGGAGTTGGGGCCTCCCTGCCCGGGGGTCCGCGGACAGCCCAGCAGACCCTGGGAGAATTTCCCCCCGACACTTTGATGAGGGTTCCTTTCTGGAGTGCTTCTTCGGTTTCTCCCATGATGAAACACTATGCTTCGAGGACTTTACGCCAGCCACTGGAAAGGTCACCGTAGACGGGCAAGGCGATGGAGGGAGTGTGTGCCCTGTACTAGGACCCACATCGGGGGCGTCTCTAGCAGGACCAACTGCCTGGCACTTGGCTTTACTGGTGCCCTCCGCGGTTAACTTCTCGGCCGATCTGGATCACTTACCAGGTTGAGAGCGCTCTGGAGTGCGGCGCAATCTGGGCCTTCTGCTGAGCGTACCCGGTGACCACACAAGGGGCCCTGTTCTCCCTCTAACCACGCCACCAACCGTCAGTAGCAGTCCCTCATGGTTTTGACTGGAAAACTTCCAGATGTCGCATCGATCATCTTCATGATCGGGATGCAGACAGAGACATGCCGTGTGCTTGTCCTCCACGTAGATGTTCCTCAAACCACGCTGGGAGCAGAGCCTGGAGAGATTTCTGCCTTCCTCCGACATGACGAGGCACGAAGTAGGCCTTTCCAAGTTGACAGTGTAGAAAGCTTAAACAGCAATGGAGCCCCGTTACCAGAGCGGACTAGTCATGAGCAGTCTTTAAAATGTTCATAAAAATCTGATTTTTCCATTGAAAAAACTGAAATTTCTCGAAAAAACTCAGAGCAAACCTCGAGGAACGAGCTGTAAAAATATGAAGGTGGCAGCCGGGGGCAGGACTCAGGGAGACAACCATCTCTGGATGGGTGCAGTATGACCCGGTCTTCAGTAATTGGATATCAGGGTTAAGGCAGTATTCAAGCCTTTAAAGCAATACTGCTTTTCTTTTCTTACCAAGGATTCCCGGCCTGACGTCTGAGAATATTCATGAGCATGTGAATCCATGCCAGACCCCAGGCTGGAGAAAGACATGGAAACGGAATAGGAGGAAGAATAAAATAACAGTGGAAGGGGTAATAGAGCGGTGGTTGGAGGAAGTAGTAGCAGTGAGACAAGTAGATAAGAGAAGTAATGTCCAAGGGTGGAGGTAGGCAGGCAGACTAAGATCAGTGGGATACAAGCGAGGTGGGAAAGTTAACATCTTGGGACCCAGTTTAGAAGAGGGCCAGGTGTGTGTGCATGTGTGACGAGTCAGTGGTAAGCGCCGTATTGGCGACGAGGATTGGGGAAACAGTGCCAGTATTATTATCATATACACTGACCTAGCTTTGAGAAACAACCAAGCACTTTACAGAGGTGTACAACAATACATATACACAACAGAGCGCTTTACAGAGGCATACAACAGTACAGATCGTTTTTCAGAGGTAACAGAACAGATATACAGTGCAGGTCGGGGGACAGAGGACGAGTACAGCTGTACAGGGTGATGGGGAGGAGAGGGTGCATGGCATCCAGTGAGTCAGGTGGTGCGGGGAGGCGTTATGATGGCCTAGGCGTTGAGGAAGAGAGACTCCTTGAGGATGTGGGTCTTGAGTTCTTGTCTGAATTGTAGGTGAATGTGGGCGAACCCGATGCAAACGGAGAGGAGGTTCCATAGTCTTGGGGCATAGGCAGAGAAGGCTTGTTTGGCGGATTTCAAGTCTCTATGTGGCTTGTGGTGGTGCGCTGTCCTCCAGAGATGCTGAGTTTCTCCACGAGGTAGCTGGGTGACTGCCTTAGAGATGATGCAGCAAGTCTTGAAAGCGATTTGTGTGTGCACTGCGGGTGGAGGTGATGTGGTTGTATTTGTGTATGTGTAGACCCTTGATGAGGTGTGCAGCCGCATGTAGGACACTTCTCAGAAGCACAAGTTGAACAACTGGGGGCCTTCAAGGAGGGCATTGCCCCCATCCAGGTGGGATAGGGCAAGGGCTTGAACAGTGGATCTAAAGATGTCTATAAGGAGGGAGAGCTAATATCAGGCTGTGTGAGTTTTCTTAGGTATGTGTGTCTTGGAGGAGAGGGGTTTGTCAATGTGGAACCCGAGGGACTTGGTGCAGGTGGTGAGTTTGGATTGGAATCTTGCAGGGTTCATGATTGATAGCCAGGTCTGTATGTAGGTCTGTATGTCAGGGTGTTCAGTGTTGTTGGTGATGAGTAGGAATATGGTATTGGAGAGATTGAGCTTCAAGTATGCACTGGACATCCAAGAATGGATCAGCGAGAAGCAGGTTTTGAGCCTATGAAAGTCCTTGATGGAGTCAATCTTGAGGTAAAGCTGTGTGTAGCCAGCATATTGGTGGATGTTGTGTGTGGCTAGGAGGACTTTCCACTGGCTCCACGTATAGATTTAAGATCATTGGGGAGAGGATGGAACCCTGTGGGACTCCACAGGTGACAGGTAACATTGGCAATCTAGAGGAGTCCATCTGAACAAACTGCTGGCAGTTGGCGAGGTAGAATTTGAACCAGCATAGGACAAGTTTGCTGATCCCCATGTACCATTGTAGGGTGTCTGTGAGTGCCTGGTGTTTTACTGTGTCGAAAGCAGATGACAGGTTGAGTAGAACCAAGAGGCAAGGGTGGCCGTCCTCAAGGATGTTGAGGGCGTCGACCACCTGTATGGTTGCCGTCTTCCAGCTGCTTCTTAGTTTGAACACGGATTGGAAGGTTTGGAGGAGATTGTTGGTGTTGATGTGTTGCTGCTGTTGCACTGCTACCGCTTTCTCTATGTTTTACCTCGAAAGGGAAGATGGGTGTTGTGGCAATAGTTACCTAGATTGTCGGGATCCAGAGTGGGTTTCTTTAGTGGAGGGAGGATTTGTCCTGTCTTTAGGGTCGATGAGAAGGTGCCTTGAGTTGGGGAGCAGTTGAATATCTCCGGGTAGGGAAGGAGAGCTTCTGCGGGAAAGGTCTTGAGTATGGGTGATGGGAGGATGTCATCTGTATACGATGTGGCTATGAGGGTAGCCAGGGTTTCTACCAGGTCCTCTGTAGAGTGTCTTGAATGTTGTCCAGGGTGTGGAGATTTTGCAAGGAGGGACATGAGGTAGGTCTGTGGATGCAGAGCTGGTGTCTATGTGCTGACAAATCTTGCTGATGGTGGTGTTGATGGTGGTGGATTTTTTGATTGAGTGTGGTATGGCTGGGTCAGGTAGCGGGTTGATGCATTGCTTGACCACTTTGAAGCGGGCTTTGCTTTTGTTGTAGGCTTCTACTATGGTGTTCTGATAGTAAGAGGCCTTGACTGTGTTGATTAGTTGTCGGCGTGTTGCTCAGATTTCCTTGAGGAGCGCCAAATCAGATGTGGTCCTAGAACAGCGCCAGGTTTTCTCTCGTTTCCCGATGACTCTTTTGAGGTTTAGTTCTTGCGTGTACAAGGGTGCTGTCAGTTTTTGGTTGTATGTGCGTTGTTTCAGAGGAGTGTGTTGTTCGATAGAGGCTGAGAGGATGGTGTTGAGTGCTTCCAGTAGAGAGTCGCTGTTCGGTTGGAGGTGTTCGGTCTATATGAGGTGGAGGTTGGTGATGTCTTCCATAAGCGCTTCCAATGGGAAGTCCTTGAAAGACCTGAAGGTTTGTCGAATGAGTTTCTGCTGGGAATTCTTGAATGGGGTGGTGTGCAGGATGCTGAAAGGCATGGCCAGACCGGTCAAGCGGGAGAGGAGAGCTGTAGTGAAAGGAAGGCATTGTGGTGATGATAAGGTCAAGGATGTTACCTTTCTCATGTGTTGGGTCTTTTGTGTGCTGTGTGAGGCTGATGGTGTTGAAAAAGCAGAGGAGAGCTTCCTTCATCGGCCAGTGCGAGAGAACAAGGAAGTGCTCTCCCGCCACTGAGGTGTGCTGGAAGGGCCCAGGGCTCGGCCATTAGTGGGCCTAGGTGCTCCTGCCTTTGCCCAGCAACGTGGAGAAGTATGCCAGAGGGGGTGGAGCAGAAACTTGAATAAAAGCCCATGGTTAAGTGATATTTAAAAGGGAGAAAGGACTATGCACAGAAGCAGTGAGAGTGCACTTGTGAGGTTGAACGCAGGAGGGAGCAAAGTGACCATATAAGGATATTACTGTGGGAAGAAGGCAAGGTCTCTATGTCGATTAAGGGAAATACTAGTAGCCTAAACTAAAGAAAAGACAGATGGGTGTCTCCTGGCGGGAGTACTAACCCATGCTAAGAACCCCTGGGCTAGGGAGGGGGGGGGGCGGAGCAGGACCACCAAAGTGCCAAATTTCCTAATCCACCGGCTTGTCCTATAATCTTGCCAGATGCATCAGCCATTCTGTTTGTATGGTTTCAAGACAAACACCCTTGAAATATTCAGATGTCTCCAGAGTTATTTGTGGCGGCCCGTCACACATGACAGTCATATAGCGCACCATTCACCTTAAGGATATCAAAAAGAGAATAACCCCTAAAGGGACCCTCTATGATGAAAAAACTAAGGGAAAGTGAATATAAATGATGATCAAAATGATTGAGCTACATCTTCTTAACCAGCAGGAATACATTGTGACAGCATTTCCATCATGTATTGCTCGCCTGTGGCTTTATAGCAGCAAACTAGTGCCGACCAGTCCCACTACCTTTAGGCCACACTTTACACAAGAGAACAGCAACCTGGGATATTTAGCTCCATTTGCAGGGAAGGCTATTTTGAAAGTATGGAAATTAGATTTTCAATTCGAACCTTTTTTCAGCTCATCGCCACTTGGGCCTAAATTAATAAAAATAGCATTGCGCACAGAGCAGCAGCAAATGCCCGCTGCCGCTGTAACAGGGCTTGCGCCACAGCCTATGCATCACAAATAGAATCTCAAAATGGACTTTATTCTAGAAATGAACAGCTGACGGAGGGACGCTGCAAGCTGGAACACGGCAATGCATTAATCCGTCACGTGCGGGCATACAGTTCATTTCAACATAGGAGCCGTGAATTTCGAAGATTAACATGCAGGCAACTTTTCAAAACTCATTTCATGCCCTGATGAGCACTGAAGCATGATATTTAAAGCAACATATGCCACTGGCTAATGCGTGAGAAAATGTGATTAATGCGTTGGGGACAAATAGTCATTACTCTGGCAATCAGCAGCCATATTTACCAGGTCCGCGTGCCTCACGCGTGACAAAGGTACATTGCAGTGCCCAGTGCATGGGCGCCTGACTCTGCAGACATCAGTTTCCAGGCACTTTGTGGGAGCTACGTTTGTGACAGTGATATGTAAAAAAGTGTTTAAGGGCACTGGGCCTCATTACGAACGTGGCGGTGCAGCAAAAAGTTGGCGGTAAATCCGTTAGCTTCCACTGTTCCCACACCGACAAATTATAATTTTGGTACATTTACTGCCAGCGGGATTACTGCGCTGTAAATCTGCTTGTTGCTGAAGGTAAATCCTTCACGTTACCGCAAACTGCGTGGTAATTCCTCTGTGAGTAAATCTGCCAAAATTCCCCATGGAGTCCTATGGACTCCATAAATGGGCAGTTACCACCACTGGTAATCCCTTGGTAACCCCACGGGACCATGCGGCGGCAACAGTAACTGAATTTTGTGCTAATTCAGCGGAATTGTTTTCAAATTTATAATGAGGCCCATCGTGTGTCAGAAGGACTGTTGCATGGGGTCTTATTCCATTGCATGGAACACCATGGGTGGGAACATCCGGGGCGAGGGGAGGCGACGGTTGGGGAGTGCCACTGGCGGTGGATATTGTTCCATGCACAAGACTTTCATAAATATACTTGAAGCTATTCCTGGATGATTCATCCGCTTTCGACATATGCCTCATCTTGGCGACGAGGATTGGGGAAACAGTGCCAGTGCGATAGAACGAGGCAGTGCTCTTCTGCCACTGAGGTGTGCTGCGCATGGAGGGCTGGGGCTCGGACATTAGTGGGCATAGGAGTCCCTGCCTTCGCCCAGTAGCATGGAGAAGTACGCCAGAGGGAGCGGAGCAGAAAATGGTATGAAAGCCCAAGGGTAGGTGTGATTAAAAAGGGAAAAGGGACTATGCAAAGAAGCAGTGAGGATGCACTTGTGAGGTTGAACACAGGAGGGTGCAAAGTGACCACTTGCGGATTTTACTGCGCAACAGAAAGTATGGAACATAATGAGCATGGCAAGTTATCAACAGGCCCAACCCCCACCCACGTTCCCTGCAGCGCCTGGTATACCCCCTGGAAAGTCGGGAATGTAGAGGAAGGCTTTTGAAGCTTACTGAGCATTCAGGTGTGGAGAAATGTATTAACCTGAACATAAATTTGCTTTACTGATTGATGCATTGGGATTGGAAGGACAGGCTGTTTCCTATCACCAGTCCATGGCGGAAGTGGATGACATGGACTTGAATGAATATCAGAAGGGAGTTCTAAGGCTGGAGAAGCCCTATTCTGCTCAATCTAATGAGATCACTCAGAGACATCAATTGTATATTCCTCCGCAGGGTGCAAAAGAATCAGTTGAGGACTAGGAGGTGGCACTGCGAATTTTGGCTGCAGGCTGCGAGCTTGGTCAGCTGGTTGACAAGCAGACCAAGGATCAAGTTAATGTGCATTGCAGCAGTAAAAGGACTCAAGAGAGTCTACTGAGCTGTAGGAAGACCTGCCAAGTTCTTAAAAATCCCACTAGATCTGCAGGGCAAGTTCCCTAATTTACATACTCAACTTAAGAGAAATGCTCTCTTCCTATTTTGAATGGTGACAAAATGTTTACCAATGCTTTATGTAAAATGGTGCATGTAAGCACACTTCATATGTGGTACAATGCTGCCACCCAAAAGCCAGTCATGCACAGTGAAACTATTTGCTTTCAGTAAATGTCAAATAAAAGTTTCAAGCTTCCCTAGAATCGCCAGCAAGGTTGGCTAGTCGATTGTGTGCACTTTGGCCATAGGGATTTGACTTCGGATCAGGCAATATACATGGCCAATAGTACGAGTTGTAATTGGATATTTATAATGTGCTTAATACCCAGGCGGTTTCTAAGCGAGGACCCGGGGCTCGAACCTGCGTTGCTGCGTGTCGTCTTGCTTCCAAGGCAGCACGTTGCCACTGAGCTCTCCTCCCGAGGGGCCATCATGTGCATGAGTGAGATAAACCAACATGCCTGCCACTGGGCTGAGGTGGATCTACCGAGACAAGAGTGGTGGCAGAAAAGGGGTGCACGATTCCAGGACATGCTTCTGCTGTGGAGGTGGTGTGGGACATTTAGTGTCTAGCAGGATGTGCCTGGCCCATGGCAAACCTCTTTAGGCGGGTATGTCATTTCACCAAGATGTGTCGGAAGGGCAAAAGCCGCGGTGTGAATTTCATCATGGAGGAAGAGCTGGATGATGAAAGGAGCGCATAGAACATGGAGCGGATGGTGGGAGCAGCACTAGTTTCGAGAAGTAAAAGGAAGATCCCTCAGTGCTGTGTGCAGATCTTTGGTAAGGATGTGAACTTTGTGGCGGATTCTGGCACCACAGTAAGCATAATATCACAAGACACTTACAGTCAGTTGTTTAGCCATAAGTTGGTGGTGATGAATGCACTGATCAGCCCTGAAACATTGATGGGCAAAGTATATCCTTGTGCGGATACCATGGTGAACTGGAATTTAAGGTCCCTTCTTCTACACCAATTGCAATGTTGAGACATGAATTGGGTCTGATATCCCTCAACGCAAACTATAAATGGAAAATGTGCACATTATGCCGGAAATGTTTAGCAGACAATGCTGAAAATTGACTTTTGGCTATTCTGTCCTATTATGTTAAAAATTCCAAAGACTCATACATTAATACTTGGAAATCGAAGGTATAGAAATCCATGCATGATGCAGATATAACAGAAGAACTACTCCTTGAAAATCCTGTAAGGGCTAAGGTTAAAATGTGGCAAAATGACTGGAATAAGACTAGAGAACAGTGTCAAAAATACAAAGAATTTAAAAACAATCCCTTGCTTCTCAAACGTTATGTTGAAGTAGAACTTTATCTTATAAAAATCACACCGTCCTCTTCATCATGCAGGTTTAATGCGCATTCGGCTTAATTTGTGTTACACCAGAGTTGTCATGGCAAAATGGTATCCATTAAAACAAATAAATAAAATGTGTCGATATTGTCAAAAAATTGAAGAATCAGTGAAACATATAATAGTAGAGTGTGATAGTCTAATATTGCTTAGAATCAAATACTTTAGGAAGCATTTTGAAGAGTATGTTAACACTGATCAACAGATGCTATGGGAGAGCATTTTTCATATTAGATCTAAATCGTTGGGCTATGCAACTAGACATTTTCTACAATTACTAAAACTGGAAAGTGAAGAGGTAGTTCAAAATAAAAATGATCAAGAAAATGTGGATAAGATGAACAAGTGATTGGAAGAATGTTCATTTGTTATAATCTCTGTTTTCTATGTTCTTTTGTGTTAAACTTTTATCAATGAAGATGTTTTCTTGCATTGTAACAAGCACGTTTTATAAACCCGAGAACTGTTTTATAAAATGTTAATGTGAGACAAATCTCCATTTCGTTTTTCTTGTCGGTCCTTCTCGACATTTTAATACAAATTGTAATCAACAAGCATTCTTCTCCTGCGAAATGGGAGGCATTTCTTACGGAGGATGATGGCGATTTTCCAGTCGCAGGGCTCCGTTCCATCCGCGCCTTCCAAAGAAGCCGGCAGGGAACGTGCTAGGGCCACTGCTCGCACGCCTTCGGGCTCGGGCGGTCGGTGCAATCATCGGGAGCCTTCGAGGTCCCGATCGGAGAAGGTAGATTGCTCTAGCCATGCCCGCTCCAGGTCCTGGTCCTCGACGCCCTCGAGACCGGTTGAGTCTATGACATATTCTAAGAAGACGTCAACGCCATCGGCGCCATGTCCGTCGAGGGACTCCGCCTCCGAGGAAGTCATCGACGCCATCGGCGCCGGGGCTGTCGAAGGATACGCTCGGGGCTCCATCCTCGAGGCCTGTGTCGAAGCCATCGGCGCCTCGCTTGACATCGACGCCAAATGCGTCGACGCCCTCCATGCCATTTGTGGAGACTTTACTGGAGGTACCTGTGCATCGGTGGAAACTCTGAGGAAGGCCCTGAAGAAGTCGGTAAGGCCTGTACTTGAGCCTTTTTCTGTGCCCTCTTCCAGGGATTTGTTCCAGCCTCTGGATTATATTTCTGAGGTGGAGGAAGGGTCTGGGGAAGGTTTGGTTCCTGAGGAGGTTCCTGATGACCTGTTATCTGGTCATAGCCAGTTGGAAGGCCTGCGTCAGTCTTTGCATGATGCCAGTGGTCTTGATACCTCCCCAGAGGTTGAATTTGGCAGGCCTGAGCCTGGTACGCATGCTGAATCTTTGTACAGACGACTCATGTCGAGGGTGACGGACTACTTCGGGTGGTCTGCGCCACCAGTGGATTTTCTGCAGGATGACCTGACGGATATCCTTGACCAAGGTCCATCCATTGACCCGATGCTGCATTTTCATTTGGCTTTACAGAGAAGGGTGGCGGCGGCTTGGACTGCTCCAGAGAGTCTTCCGGCAGTGAGCAAGTCTTTGCCGAAGAAATACAGTCCAGCTAGTAGCGACCCCAGCTACTTGACTACGCACCCAACTCCGGAGAGTTTGGTGGTGCAGGAGGCTAAGGCCCCAGCAAAGCAGGTGTTGTACCCTACCATCCCTCCTGATAGGGATGACACGCGTTTTAATGGCTGGGTGAAGAAAGTGTTTTCTTCAGGCGGTATGGCTTTACAGGCAGCCAACTCTGTGTGTGCCTTAGCACGATTCACTCACACTCTGTGGAATTGTGCGTCTTTGGCGGCTGAACATATTCCCGAAGGGGAGGAACGGGATGGTTTTCTTGCTCTCTAGTACATCGGAGCAGTGCTCGACACATCCCTGGGGCAGTGTTTCCCTCCCCAGGTGAGGGCTCATCACATTCTGCAGATGGTGCATAAGTTTAACTTGCCCAGAGTCTCCTGGCGTTCGAGTTCTTGAGGTTGCTCGGCCTCATGGCATCCTGCATTCTGCCGGTGCCATAGGCCAGGTTGCGGATGAGATCTCTGCAATGAGCTGTCAAGCTCCAGTGGTCGCAGTCCTCCGGCCGGATGTCGGATCCCTTTCAGTTGCTGCCCTCGGTCGCCCAGGATCTTCTGTGGTGGGCCGTCAAAGGCAATCTGATGAAGTGGGCTCCATTTTGGCTACCCTCGCTGGAGGTAACGATCGTGACGGATGCGTCCCTCAAGGGGTCCAGACTCCATATCAATCTGTTGGAGCTGAGGGCCATCAGGCATACCCCTGAAGGCTTTTCTGCCTTCTGTACGGGGGAAGACTGTCCTGATTCTGACAGACAACACAGTGGCCATGCACTGCCTCAACAAAAAGGGGTTGCCGGGTCTCTACCTCTGTGCAGAGAGGCGATGCAGCTCTGGTTCTGGGCCATCCAGCAGGAAATGTCGATCTCGGCAGTTCATCTGGCCGGAGACGAAAACGTGGTGGTGGACACTTTGAGCAGGCAGAGCACGGTCTCTCATGAGTGGGAACTGGCTCAGGAGATTCTCCTGGAGATCTCTTCCCTTTGGGGGACCCCACAAGTGGATTTCTTCGCCCCCAGTACCAACCAGAAGTGCGAAAGATTCTGCTCGAGGGAATTTCCTCCAAGAGGAGCCTTAGGGGACGCGTTTGTAGTGGAGTGGTCCTTCCCACTGCTGTATGCGTTTCCTCCAGTCCCCATCATTCCGCAAGTAATGCAGAGGTTTACAGAGGTTCAGTTCCCAGATGATCCTCATTGCTCCGGCATGGGCCCGGAGAACATTGTACCCGGAACTTCTCGACATGTCCATCTGCCCTCCACGCCGTCTTCCCTACCGAGACGATCTGCTCTCATGGGGGGGGGGTCAGGGTCTCCATCCAGAGGTCAAGTCCCTCAACCTTCATGCTTGGCTTCTGAAAGGTTGAGGTATAAGGATTGGGACCTTCCTGAAGATGTGATGGAGGTGTTGCTTTCGGCAAGAACGCCAGCAACAAAGTCCCTGTACCGTTGCCATTGGAGAAAGTTCTCTGACTGGTGCAGGGTTCAGAATGTGGATCCTTTTTCATGTGCCATTCCTGTGGTTCTGTATTTTTTGCTTTCTTTAGCCCACAAGGGCCTGCAAGTGGGTACCATTAAGGGTTACCTGGCGGCGCTGTCCATATTTAAGCGCTCGTCTGAGGAGTGTTCTTTTTTTAAGATTCCTTTGATTTTCCAGTTTCTCAAAGGGCTCACTAATGTGCATCCACCGTCACCTTTCCAGGTGCCCGGTTGGGATTTGAACCTGGTTCTAAAATTCCTCATGGGAGCTCCGTTTGAGCCTTTACGTTCTTGCCCTTTGAGACTGTTGACCTTGAAAACTGTGTTTTTAGTTGCGGTCACTTTCGCTCGCAGAGTGAGTGAGTTGAAGGCACTTTCCATTAAGCCACCCTTCATGGTGTTCCATAAGGACAGGGTTGTACTTAGGATTCATCCTTCTTTTCTTCTGAAAGTTGTGTCGGAATTTAATTTAAGCTAGAAGTTTGTTCTTCCGGCGTTCTATCCTCCTCTGCATCCTGATAAGGAAGAGGGGAGGCTCCATAGGTTGGATCCTAGGAGAGATTTAAGTTTCTACATCTCGCGCATGTCCCGGGGCAGAGTGGACGATCAGCTCTTTGTAATATACGCTGGAAGGCGTTTGAGACAAGCTGTTACTAAACAGACTTTGTCTAGATGGATTATCTTGACAATTTCTGAATGTTACTGCTTGGTGGGTAAGGACCCTCCGGTAGGCTTGCTGGTCCATTCTACTAGGGGTGTGGCTGCCTCTACTGCCCTGCAGAGGGGTGTTCCCATTCATAACATTTGTGAAGCAGCCACATGGGCCTCTGTCCATACTTTTGTAAAACACTACTCCCTGGATTATATCCATGGGCAAGATTTGGCCTTTGGCAAGGCAGTCCTCTATTCTGCAATTTAATTGGGCATTCTAAAATTCTAAATTCTTTTCCCATCTCCTTACGTTGGTACTGATTTGGGAGTCTGTCATATATGTGGAATACATCGTAGGAACCAATCCCTTCGAAGAACAAGTTACTTTCTTACCTGGTAACGTTCTTTCAGTGGGATTTTCTGACGACGTATTCCACATCGTTCCCTCCCAGCCTGCCCCTCTACAGAATTTCTTATGCGATTGCAGCTTCTGTTTCCGCAAGGCTTTCTGTAGTCATACTGGCAGAAGATTGGTGCCACACGTTCTGGGAAAAAACTACAACTGAGGCTGTGTGCGTCGTGCGTCCTACTTATAACATCCGGTGACGTCGGCTCGACGGAGGCCCTCGAGGACAGCGCATCGACGTCATCGACGCAGGAGCCTAAAATGTTCCGAAGCAGCACAGCTGTGGTGATTACCTGTCAGATGTGGAATACGTCTTTGGAACATCCCCTCGAAAGAACGTTACCAGGTAAGAAAGTAACTTGTTCTCTCATGGCTTCCATTGCTAACCCTACCTTCCCCTTTCCACATCTCCTTCTTTCTCTCTTGAATGAGGCTTGCAACCTTGGGGGTCCTCTTTGATAGCGACCTCCAAATACAACAATTCATCACCACCACTACCTCTGCTGCTCATATTAACCTCCTCAACATTTGTAAAATTTCTCCTTTTATTACTAACTTGACTACTGGTCAAGCCTACTCCTAAGCCTTCCGTACTATTCCTTCAACCCTCCAGACAAAGTCCTCAACTTTTCTACCCACATATAATAAATCCTACCGATATCCTCATCCACTTCTACCTACAGACAATATGCTGGTGGCTCTCCATGCACAACCACTCCCTATTCAAGTTCATTCTCCTTGTCTACAATGCTATCAATGGTAGTCCTCCTCAGTATCTGTCTAATTGTATATCTGCTACTCACAAACCTGTTCCCTCTGGTCCTCCTCTGTACTCAAACTCACTGTCCCATGCAACACCTTTCCTCCTCTCTTTTCCACCTTGCTCCCTACTTGCTCCACTGGAAGCTGCTGCCCATAACAATGAAAGACAGCCCAACTGTGGATGTCTTCAAAGCTTGGCATAAACTGAACTTACTGGCTAATGAGAAAGCTGCTCCTGCCCTGCCCCTCATTATCCCTACGTGACCCCACCACTCCCTCCAGCGACACGTAATAATGTAATATTGAAGAGTTATATAGTACTCTTTAGTTTGAAGAGCTTACCCCCTTAGGTTAATGCTACCCTTGTAAGTGTTTTCTGATATATATTTGTTTCTGTTTGTTTTGTTTTGTCACTGGTATTTGTTCCACTTTTGTACACCTTCATAAACTGGCACACCTATTGTCCATATCTTTGTGCTACTGTGCAGGGTAAGGTACTCGTGGTGGCAACAGTAAAGACACACACGTAATCACAGTTCAGGGGGTGTTTATTAAACTGTATAGGGAGGTTGGAAAAACGCCTAATCTAAACCTAAATCTAAGATGGGAGCAAGCTACGACCATGAAATAATAATAAGGCTGTCCTAGTGGCGTCTTGTCAAATAAAAGGGCCTATACTAACGATTGCCAATCCTTACAACTAAATACAAAAAGAGTTTGGGACAGGATTGAGAAGAAAGAAAGAAGTGTTCACAAATGATAAATCAGAGTGTGGTAGCCTGGGGTCTCTCATCTCGACATTTTGAGCATGGGACAAGGCGGGATTCCTGAGCACAGCACAATCTCGAGCTTTCCCAGCATGGGACGACAGTTCTGCTCTCAGCTATCAGGACATTCTTTGGTTAAGTCTCTTTTCTACAAAAAGTCTCTTGCCTCCGAGGTTCTGCTGTGTTCAAAATAATAAACAAAAAGTTCCTTTCCGTATGTACGCTGGGTGATGACTTTTTAACCCTAGACCCCTTCTTCCAGGCTCAGATCCACAAAGATTCCTAGCTCTATCGGGACCTTCAGTGGTTAGGTTTCTGGCTTCCGAAGGTCTGATAGGTTCAAAGTAATAAACAAAAGTTCCTGTCTGATTGTACTAGGGTGATGGTTCTTCACCCCTGCGTCTCCCTCTTCTGGGCATTGACTCATCTCGATTGTCGGCCTCCCTCTGTTGGTTTCACTATGGCTTCATTAAAAAAAAATAACATCTGCTACCATTACGTGTCGTTGGCCGATGGCTTTTCACCCCTGGATCCCCCTCTTCCGGACTCAGACCATTCTATAAAGTTGGCTCCCTCTGTCGGGTTCACTACGGCTTGGTGTCCAAAACAATTTCACCTTTCGCATTCACAAGTCTTAATGTCTTTTTGAACAATCCACTGTGGACATCCCTCCATTGGGTTCACGCTTGTCACCACAATGTTCATTAGGGCGCCATGTTTCGCCCCTTTCTGTCGGCATCTCTTTGTCAGGTTCAATTTTGACAACACAATGTTCATTCTCCTTTCTCACTATGCGGATTCATCTTCCTTAGCTTTTTAATTACGTGCCGGTCAAAGACTTTCGACTGTACAGAGGATTTTGCTAGACCCCTGCATGACCACTTTAACCTCTTCCTTGTGGCTTTCAACTTTCCCAAGGCCTTCTGGTATTGGCAGTTTCAACCATGGGGAATTTAACCAGAGTCTCTCGAGTGAGCACCTATGTGGTGCTGGACCCCTCTGCAGCTGGTTTTCCCAGTAGGAGTTAACAGTTCTTTGATTTCCCCTCAATTCGCCATTTGCAACTTTCGTTCAACACAGTTCAGTTTCTTATCGGTTCTCCCTTCGACTCACCGGCTGTGATGAACCGCTTGGCTTTTCTTGTCTCTGGAATCTAGGATGGTACAACAGTAGCAGGGGCCTCTCCCTGTCCTGATTATTAGTATAGGAGGGGTTTGTGTACCATTGACATCTGTTGCAAAACACGCTGGCTATTGTTTGCAGTCTTACAATTCCTTTCACAGAGACTTTGCGTGTCTGCGTTGGAAATGGCAAGGTTGCTTTTCTCCTTGTTGCTCCTTCGGTTCTCGCTTCCTTTCTCCTCCTCTTGGATTGCCGTACTAGGATAGCTGTCTCATCGTGCGGTTTGCCTTACTCATAGTGTGCTCTCGTGCTCTGCCTTTTATCCATGTGGGGAAAGGAAAGGGTTGTCAGGTATGGGTAATTATTTGCCTGACTCAGCCTGACCCTTGTGTTATGACATGTCAGGTAAATGGTTCTGTTAGTGTTGTTTTTCACGGTATGTGAAAGTGTTAATGGTGGAAAAGGGGTGGTAGAGGTTCTAAATATCCTGCTGAGCGGGATGGGGAAAAGTTTAATCAGAAGAACAAGTTACTTCTTACCTGGTAACGTTCTTTCGATGGGATGTTCCTCCGACGTATTCCTTATCTTAGATAATTCGTCTGCAGCTTGCAGGCCTCAGAAATGTTTTCTCTGTAGAGGGCGCTGCGCGTCGACGTCCGCCGAATTGGTGTCCCTCGACAGCCACCGTATCGGCACCGACGTCACCATGCCCATAAATAGCCACACGCGGCGTCCGTTGCTCAGTTCCGTTTTGTAGCATAAGATAAGTCTTGCATGAATTGGCTATTGACCTTGAAGGAGCGTGAGCTGCAACCACAAGGGAAGTATTACTGCGGGGATGTATGAGAGGGGCGATAAGGAATACGTCGGAGGAACATCCCATCGATAGAACGTTACCAGGTAAGAAACAAATTGTTCTTCGAAGGGCTTGTGTCCTCCAACGTATTCCTTATTTTAGATAGACTCCCATAGCAGTGGCATGTAATTGGAGGTGGAAGTAAGAATGTCATGTATCCCTTTTAGGAATGGACCGAATGTAATACGGCTTTGCCAAATCTGGTCTCTTGACTTGCGGAGGAATCCAGGTTGTAAAATATTGTGAATGTATGTGCGGACGACCATTTGGCAGCTGCACATATGTCTCGGACCGGTACCCCTCTTTGGAGGGCCGAAGAGGCTGCGATACCCCTGGTTGAATAAGCCCTAAGATTCTGAGGGGCTCTTTCCCTGCCAGTGTGTAACATTCCAGAATGGCCAAAATAATCCACCTGGAAATGGTCTGTTTTGTTATGGGTAGTCCCAACTTGTGACCTGAGTAGCCTACAAACAGTTGGTCTGCTTGCCTAATCCTAGCCAGTCTGCTGATGTAAAAGCTTAGAGCTCACCTTGGGTCCAGCCTACGTAGCCTTTCTTCCTCTTTCCCCGGATGGGGAGGAGGATAGAACAAAGGTAAGGTAATTTTCTGAGTGATGTGAAAATCAGAAACCACCTTTGGGAGGAAATTAGGCTTCACTTGTAGGACAACTTTGTCCTTATTGAAAATAGTATGGGGGGGTTTACAAGATAGAGCTTGTAATTCGCTCACCCTCCTAGCAGATGTTAGTGCTACTAATAGGACAGTTTCAAGAGTGAGAAATCTCAGCGAACAAGAGTGGAGTGGTTCGAAGGGAGTACCCATTAGGAAATTTAAGACTAAATTTAAGTCCCATAAGGGAACTTGGAATGGTCTTGGAGGATAGACAGTTAATCCCTTGAGAACTTGTATTTCTAAGGGTAGTTTGAAATACGATGGTTCCTCCGCAGTGCGCTTGAAGATTGATAGCGCCGCGAGATAGCCTTTTACAGTGCCAACTTGAAGGCCTGAGTTTGCCAAGTAGAGTAGAAACGATAACACTGTTGGTGTACCGCATTAAAAAGGGTCGATATTGTTCTCTCTACACCAGCTGCAAAATTTGTTCCAATGGCAGCGGTATAAAGACTTTGTTGCTGGCCTTCTGGCCGAAAGCAACACCTCCATGACGTCATCAGGGAGGTCCCAATCCTTGTACCTCAACCTTTCAGAAGCCAAGCGTGAAGGTTGAGGGTTCTTATGTCTGGATGGAGAACCTGACCTCCCTTCTGCGAGAGAAGATTCTCTTTGAGTGGAAGACAGATTGGAGGGCAGATGACATATCCAGAAGGTCCGGGTACCACGTTCTCCTGGCCCAGGCCAGGGCAATTAGGATCATGGTTTTCCGGAATCTTCTCAACCTCCTGATCATTTGAGGAATAACAGGGACTGGTGGAAACGCGTAAAGGAGTGGAAACTCCCAGTCCACTACGAATGCGTCCCCTAGAGCTCCTCTCGGGGGAAATTCCCTTGAACAGAACAGATCGCACTTCCTGTTGGTACTGGTGGCGAACAGATCCACCTAAGGGGTTCCCCAAAGGGCGAAGATCTCTTGAACGACTTCCTGAGCTAGCTCCCACTCGTGGAAGACTGTGCTCTGCCTGCTCAGAGCGTCCGCTGTCAAGTTCTTCTCTCCGGCTAGGTGAACTGCCGATAGAGAGATTCCTTCCTGAATTGCCCAAAACCAGAGCTGCATTGCCTCTCTGCACAGTGGCAGTGACCCTACACCTCCTCTTTTATTGAGGTAGTGCATGGCCACCGTGTTGTCCGTCATTATCAGGACATTTCTCCCCTGTACTGATGGCAGGAAAGCTTTCAGCGCTAGTCTGATCGCTCTCAGCTCTAACAGGTTGATGTGTAGTCTGGACTCCGATGGAGACCAACGACCGCTGATGGTCAAGTCATTGGCATGGGCTCCCCACCCCGTGAGTGAGGAGTCTGTGACTACTGTTATCTCCGGCCAAAACAGTTCTCCTTTCAAGATGTTCTCTGGATAGGCCCACCATTGAAGGTCGTGGGCTACCTTTTCCGGAATCCGGAGGAGATCTGCCATTCTTCCTTAGTATTGTGACCACTGGGTTCTTAGTTCCCACTGGAGAGATCTCATTCTCAGGCGAGCCTCTGGCACAAGGAAGATGCAGGATGCCATGAGGCCTAGCAATCTCAAAAAGTCAAAGGCTGGGAGATGTTGGGCATTTTGAAACTTGTTGACCATCTGCAGAATATCTTGAGCCCTCACCTCTGGTGGCGAGGCTTTTCCCAGGGAAGTGTCCAGGACCGCTCCAATGAACTGGAGTCTCTGTGATGGTATCATCTGTGACTTCTTTAAATTGAGGGAGAAGACCAGTTTGTGAAGGAAGTGGCAGACATAATCTAGCTGGATCTGAGCTTGTTCCGAAGATACAGCTCTGATCAGGGGTAGACGTGGATCCCTTCCCTCCTTAGACTTGCAGCCACTACCAACATTAGCTTGGTGAAGACCCTCGGGGCGGAGGTCAGCCCAAATAGCAGAACTCGAAATTGATAATGAGAGCTGCCAATTGCGAACCTCAGGTATTTCCTGTGTTTGAGATGGATTGGCACATGGAAATAAGCATCCTGGAGGTCCAGAGATAGCAGCCAGTCCTGGATCTGGAGGGCCTGAAGGATCTGAGAGAGAGTTACCATCTGGAACTTGTCCTTCCTGAGGAACTTGTTCAATTCTCGTAAGTCCAAGATAGGTCTCAGTTCTCCGTCCTTCAACGGTATGAGAAAGTAGGGGGGAGTACCAGCCCTTGTTCCTCTCCGCTACAGGTACCGGTTCTATGGCACCTTTCTCTAGCAGGTCTACAATTTCCTGCAGGAGGAGCGGATCTGGAACTTTTAGAGAGCTGTGCTCCGGTGGATGACTCTGAGGGATGCATAGAAAGGGTAGGCAGTAACCTTGGGTAACTGTCTCCAATGCCCAAGCATCTGACATAATAGCCTGCCATTCCGTCAGATGGTGAGTTAACCTGCTCCCTACAGGTGTTTTGTGTGGAAAGACCTCAGAGTGGTTTGGGGGCGGCTGATGCAGATGCCGAGGGTAAAGAGGCGCCTGCTGCTGCTGCGGCCTTAGTACTTTTGACCCAGCCACCTCGGGTGGATCTCCTTTGGCCTCTTTGAGCCGGCTGTCCTCTGCCTTTCCCGAATGCGGAATAATAGCGAAAGGACCTTCCTCTCCCAGAGGTTCCTGAAGGGCGAAAAGGAGTTTGGCAGATTGCAGCTCCTAAAGATTTTGCTGCTGCTTTAGATGTTTGCAACTTTTCCAGACTGTCATCAGCCTTTTTACCGAATAAAGAAGAGCCGTCAAAGGGCATTTTCAAAAGTCTGGCCTGTACATCTGGAGCAAAGCCAGACTTTCGTAACCACGCATGCCTGCGGATTGTAGTACTTGCCGCCATGGCCCTGCTGATACTGTCAGCGGAATCGATGCCAGTTTGAAGAGATTTGCATATGGCATCTTTGCCATCTTTAATGATGTTAAGGAAGGCTTCCCTTTCATCTCCTTCCGGTATGCAGTCAGCCACTGATGAAGCACACTCCCACAGTGTGTGACTGAACCTGGCGAGCGTACACGTGGCGTTGATGGATTTCAACGCCATACTACAAGCAGAAAATACTTTTTTGCCATAGAATCGTACCTTTTGTCATCCCTGTCCTGTGGAACAGTAGGATAAGCGGATCTGCTGCTTGATGAAGTTGCCGCTTGAACCACCAGGATCTCTGGAGTCGGAGTTTCCCAATTTGATGACATTTTCCTTTGTAAAGCTGTATGGAAAGGGACCACAGGATTCTCCTGTGGACCTTTATCTAGTATGTCTGTAAGGTCATCCTGTTGAAAAACAGGTGAAGGCGCAGACCAACCCATGAATTCAATAATTCTTGCCATCAGGGTTCTATAGGGGGTTTCAGCATGTTCCCCTGGGTCTGGTTTGACAAATTCCACTTCTGGGGAAGTGTCCAATCCACTTGCCTCATGTAAGGATTCCTATAGGTCTTTCAGCCTTCTTTCCTCAGAGGTAAAATCCTCTGAAACAGCTGGTGTGGTCCTCTGCAGCCCGAAGGGTCTTTCTTGGTCAGAATCCTCCCCTTCTTCATAGATTGAAGATAATCTGGGGTACTCTGACCCCGAAAATGGTGTAAAACCCATTTATAAAGCAGAATGAGCCAAACTTGTCATTATTGGCCGACAAAACGTCGATGTCGTCGACGCCGATGTGAAAGGCTTCGAAAGCACCGAGAAAGGCGTTGAGAAAACTGGAAGAGGCCTCGAGGAACTCGGGAGGATCGGGATCCTGCTCGAGGATGTCGACGACGTTCTCAGCGTCGTGCTGGAGGCTCTGGGTATAACCGTTGGCTGTGAAGTAGCCGTGGTTTTTTCTTTTATCGCGTCGATGTCGGCGTCGACGATGGCGTCGATTCGATCGACCGATGCGTCGAAGAACCCTTCGATAACAGCGTTGATGGCGCCGATCCATGAGTCGAAGGGATTTTCGACAACGGCGTCGAAGATGGTGCCTTCCTACCCGATGGCCCGTGGCGCTCTCGGGTGGACTCTTTCGCCGGGTGCAACGACTCGCGGCGTTTCGGTTTTTTGGGTTTTTTACCCAGGGTATCACCCTCAGCTGTCTTCGAGGGGGTCAAGGCCGCTTTCTCGAAGATGCTTAGCATCTTTTCCTGAATTCCTCCCACTCAGCCTGAGAGCTGTGTTTTGTGGGGCAGGAGACCCTTTCTTGGGAAACAGAAGATGACGAGGAAGGGGATCTTCGATGTCTCTTTTTTGAGTGTCTAGATCTCGACGAGTGGTGGGAGCTACTTCGAGACCTAAAATGGGAATGCTTTCGACAGCGAGGAGACGATGCCTCGACTCGGCCGAAGAAATCGAGGAGGTTTTGACTGACTTACCTCTCTCGAGCTTCCCCTTGCGCTCCTTCAAGGCTTTCGCCGTCATGGACATGCAGTCCTCACATTCCGAACAATGGTGCTCGACTCCCAAGAACCACAAACAGATCATGTGAGGATCCATTATCGACATTTTCTTTCCGCAGTCTCGACATTTTTTGAAGGCGGACCGCGGAGTCGTCTGTTTGGATGAGGAAGCCATCGAGTACGAGTTGGTTTTATCGAGGAAATATAAGAGGTTTATATGACTGAACTGAGCAACGATATTCTGAGGCCCCACGAAGTGCGGAAAAATGGAACTGAGCAACGGACAACGCGTGTGGCTATTTATGGGCATGGTGACGTCGGTGCCGATGCAGTGGCTGTCGAGGGACACCAACTCGGCAGACGTCGACGCGCAGCACCCTCTACAGAGAAAAAATTTCCGAGGCCAGCGAGCTGGAGACGAATTATCTAAGATAAGAAATACATCGGAGGACAAAATCCTTTCGAAAGTATATTTCTCATCCTAGGGTTTGTGGTGCGTTTGGAAGGGTGGGTTTTTATAGGGTGGGTGAAATGAGTAGGAGGGATTGTGGGAACTATAGTTTTTTGTCACAGTCGACTGGGAGTTTGGAAAATTACAATCAAAGAGATGGCAAGAAGAATGACTGGGATAATCGGGTAGGTAACTGGAAAATAGGGACACTGGGAGATGTAAAATTGTTGGATTTTGATAAGGGAGAATGACAGTGGGAAAAGGGGTTTAAATGGAATAGCCTATAAAGGCCTCAAGGACTTCGTCCTCCTCCCTGATGCAATACCACATCTAACCTGGGGCATTTCACTGAGCATAACCCCGGGTTCCCCTAAACAAGGTGATCCTCGCTCGTCCCCCTCCAGGGTTGTGATCTGAGAGCGCCAGCCCTTCCCTGGCCACCTGTATAAGGGAATCTCAAGGTCTGCTTGGAGAATACCCTCAGGTTTCTCACAGCAGGCACCCCTGGGGGAAATCCCTCCACCATCTATAAATGTGTTATTGCAAGCGATTTCTGATCGTAATTGACATCTCTGTTCTTCAAATTAATACAAATGCAAATAATAGGGATGTTAAGGTTACGACACAGATGATGTGTGATGATGGAGGTGTTCAAGGCCTAAGGAGATATGTGTCAATCTGGCTTTAGAGCACCCAGAGGCACGGAAACTGCTCTTCTGAACACCTGTCTAGACCTGCTATCAAATCTTGACACTAACACCCCCTCTATCTTCATTCTCCTTGACCTCTCCTGTGCCTTCGACACAGTTGACCACGACATCCTGATCGCATGTCTCCGTGACACCCTAGGAATCACAGATCAGGCTCTGTCGTGGTTAACCTGCTTCCTCTCCGACCGTCCATCCCAGGTGGAACTCTGAGCCTCTCACTCGATTATCACTTTCTCAACCTGTGGTGTTCCCCAGGGACCTAACCTATCCCCCTGGTTCTTCAACATCTATATAGCTGCCCTGGCACGTCTGATTGCCACTTTTGAATTGATATTTGATTTCTATCACGCTCATACACAAGTGTTTCAGAGTGCGACAAGGCAAGTGAGAGGAGGAGATTAGGGGAGAACAAAACAATGATCAGGCCCAGTGACATTGAGAACGCGCAAGTGCATGGTAGAGGGGGTGGGGAAAAGTGCATGCAAGGGGGAAGATGTGGAAAGAGTGGAGGAAGGAGAAACAGATAAATAATAATAAATAAATGAATAATAAAGGCAACAAACAGTGGTAGTGCAGCCAGCAAGTGGCAAGTGCTGGGTTTAAGGCAGCAGATAGAGTAGGTCTGATAAGTGCAGGAAGAAAAAGGGGGGGAGCTGTATGGGTACAGATACAGACTGCAGTGCAAGGGGTGGCCCGGATGCAGTGCGGGAGGGTGGCAGGGTGAGCAGGTATCTGGGCTCAGAGGACAGATGGTGGCCAGGTGCACAGTGCCAAGAGAGAACAGATCGGCAGGGGAGAAGGGGAAAAAAGGCAGAAGCAAAGAGGAAGGTCTTGAGGTGCTTACAGAACCAGAGACGATTCTCCTCAAGTTTTAGAGTGGCAGTGAGATTGTTCCAGAGGGAGGCCCCAGCCGAAGACAGAAATCTAACCCAGCTTGTTTTTTTGAAAAACGACTGACTCTGAGGGAGTTAGAGGTAGAGGAGGAGGTATTTGTTGAGGCATAGCTGAAGGTATTTTGGACCCAGGCCCCAGAAATCCTTGGGTACAATGCAGAGGGTTTTGAATTGAATCCTTGTATCCACTGGGAGCCAATGGAGAGATTTCAGAGCTGGAGAGATATGATTCCAGGGCTTGAGGCCAAGGACAAGTCTTGAAGTCCTGTTCTGGATTAGTTGCAGAGGGCGGAGAGTAGAGGCAAGTAGATTTAGAAAGAGGCTGTTACAATAGTCCAACCTAGAGAGAACCAAAGCTTGGGGGACTGTGAGCTTCTGGGGGAAGGAGAGGAAAGGCAGAGTACCTCTGACGAGGTGCAGCAGGAAGTTTGACTTTTTAGAGACATCAGAGATGTGGGCGGAGAAGGAAAGTGTGGAGTCAAAGAAGACCCAGAGGTTCTTAGCCTCACAGGTGGGGGTAGGAGGAGGGCCGAGGGAGACCAGCCAGAGAGTGAGAGGAAAGGATGGCGAAGGTGTGCCAATGAGGAGGATCTCCGTCTTACTGCCATTCAGATAAAGATCATTGGCGTACACAAATCTTGAATGGCAGTTAGGCAATCAGAGATGAGAGAGGAGGTGGCTGAGGGCAGCCTGAAAATTAGTTGATTGTCATCAGCGTAGCAGTGGAAATTTTTGCAGAAAATGGCAATGCAGTGGGCAGAATTTTCCAGGTATTGGTTGAAAAGCCAGGGTGATAGGTTAGAACCCTGGGGAAGATAGGTGTTAGGAAGGACCCAAGTTGGACCTGGAAGGGTTGATCAGAGAGGAAAGAGGTCAGCCAGGCCAGAGCCTGATCAGTGATACCCAGGTTATCACAGAGACGGTTGAGCAGGATGGTATGGTTGACCGTGTCAAAAGGCAGAAGAGAACTTGAGTAGGATAAGGACAGAGGAAATGTTAGAGTCAAGGTTGTAGAGCAGATCAGACTGGTGGTCATTGAGACAGACAACAGAATCGGACTGAAGGTTACGCTGAGAAATGGCCAGGTTTTCCAGGAGTTTGCTCAGAAAGGGAGTAATGGAAATTGGGTGATAGCCAGACAAGAATAATCTGCTGTGGGTTTCTTGAGAAGAGGGTGCACAAGGGAGTGCTTCAGAGGGGAGGGCAAGAGTCCTGAGGAAAAGGAGTGGTTGCAAAAATAAGCAAGGGCCGGAGTGAGAGTGTCTATGTGGTCCTTGATGGTTTTAGAGGAACAGGCATGAACCTGTTTTGATGAGGCTTTCGTAGATTGGACTTGTCTAGCGCCCTCATCAGGGGAGAAAAGAGGAAAGGACGAGGAGGAGGGTGGGGGGGTGGCTGATGGAGGGTCAGCAAGCACAGGCAGAGAGAGGAGAGGAGGAGATGGTGGACAGGATGTCCTGGGCTTTTAAGATAAAGTGAAAGGCAAGAACATTGCACAGAGCCTGGGAGGCAACAGGAGGGGTAGACTGCAGCAGGGTTGGCCAGCTCCATGCAGATTTTAAAGAGTTTGGCCGAGTTGTTAGATGCTGTAGTGAAACAGGCTTGAATGTGGACTCTCTTCTTGGTGAGGACAGAGAGTTGGTATTACTTTTGGAGCAGGCGACAGGCCAGTTTGTCCGAGGAGGAACAAGAAGCGCTCCATTTCCTCTCAACTGCCCTAAACTTGCGTTTGAGTGTAGCTAGGTCGGAGTCATATCAGGAATTGCAATTGGCTTTGGACTTCAAACTGATCCTCATGACAGGGGCAAGAGCATCAAGAGTATCAGAAATTGAAGAGTAGAGCAGAGACAGGGCTATGTCAGGATGTGAGACAGCCAGAGGTGGGGGGTGGGGGGAAGGTGGCGGCACCTGTAACTTGCAGTGCTACGTGGACGACATGCAACTATCTTACAGGCTACCCTCGGCCACCTCCTCTTCCTCACTCATATCTGTCTGTCCGCTGTATTCAGTCTTGGTGTGCTGCAAAAGACCTCTGCCTTAACTCCACTAAGACGGAGATCGTTTGCATTGGTACCCCTTCTCCCGCTTTCCCCCTGTCACTCTGGCCGGCCTCCCTTGGCCCTGCATGCGCACCCACTTGCAAAGCTAGAAACCTTGGGGGTCACCTTTGACTCCACTGTCTCCTTCTCCTCTCACATTTCTGACATCTCTAAAAAGTCTAACTATAAGCTTCACCTACTCATAGGTACTCAACTTTTTCCACTTTCCCCCAGAGGCTCACTGTCTCCAGAACCCTGGTTCTCTCCAGACTGGACTATTGCAACAGCCTTTTCCTCAACCTCCCTTCTTCTGCCCTGCACCCTATGCAACTCATCCAGAACACAACCACAAGTCTTATCCTTGGCATCAAGCCCAGGTACCACATCTCTCTGTTGCTGAAATCCCTTCATGGCTCCCTGTGGCTGCAAGGATCAAATTCAAGATCCTTTGCATTGTTCACAAGGCTTTCTGGGGCCTTGCACCTACCTACCTGCAACTCTGTCTACCTAAATACTGTCCCTCACGAGCCCTGCACTCATCTACCTCCAACCTGCGAGTGAGCCAGTCTCCAAGCACAGATTTGGAGGGAGATCCTTATCCTCAGCAGGTGCCTCCCTCTGGAATAGCCTATCTGCCACCTTCCGTCTTGAGCGGGATCTCCTCTTCTCCTCTTCCTTCTCTCTCCCTCTACCCTGCTAATCCAGTTCTGTTTTTTTCTCTCCCTCCCTCCCTCCTCTTCCTAACAGCATGCTGACTGGCCAGCGGGTGTACCTCAGTCTCACTGGTCCCTGGCACCCCTGCCAGTCCTCTCTCACACTTGCCTCAGGGCCCTACACCCCACCAAGACTCAATGCATTTGGTAAATTAACCCAAGAGAGTTGCTCTCTGCACTTACCCCAGTCTCAACCGACCGGGTTCACTTGATACTCTGCGTCCCTGTCACCCTCTGTGCACTTGCGCGATCGTATGGACCGCGCCTGAAGGTCATCTGTCTGTCTCCCCTGTCTTCACCCCTTAATTGCACTGTTAAAACTGCAGAATCGCCGTCAGGCATATTTGCTGTCTCCCAAACTATTAAATGTATTTTTTATGCACTTACTCTGCCTGTGCAGACTATTATCTCAGAATTTCCAGGGCTCTGAGCGTCTGTTTTTTTTTCTCCATGTTGCCACCCTCCTTGAGCTCTTTGAAACACTTGCCTGTGTATATGCACTATATAAATAAAGAATACCATACCATACTGCATGCTGGAAAAGTATGAAGTTTGCACAATGCAGGCAAAAGGGCTAAATCGCCCCTGCCAGGACTTGAAGCTTTGGGCTTGTCACCTATTGTAGCTCTAGACATCATTGTCTTTGAGTCCCCTTTGGTCCCTTCTACTTCTCCTCTCATGAACCTCTGCATCCCTCACAGAAACTAGCAACAAGAGTCTGACCAAATGACAGAAGCTGTGCTCTGCAAGATAATGTTGTATTAAATTATTGAAAGGGCACCTGAAATAACGGGGCTATTTAAATGTAATCACTTAAAATATTGTTTTGTTAATTAAGAATCAGTTTGGAGGAGGCGGGGTCCAAAGCCCTTACACATTATTATTTAAATACATCACATGAAACAACATGAAGTAGGTTATGGGTGAAGATACACAGCAATCTGGTTTAAAATGACCCACATTGATGTAACCCTGTAATACAATCTATGCTTCATCTGTTAAAACGAATTTAAAGATGCTTTTCTGTTGCATTATGATGAACGAAGACCAGGTTTAAAAATCAAAAGTATACACATTGACCAAGTCTGCATTTGTGTTTGGAGTAGGTAACAAATGTGTATTTGAGAACAACAGAATGTTTTAAACTTCCTAGTGCTCAGTCCTTCGTTTTCCCTCCTACACCTACATCACTAGGGAAACCCGGCTCTTGCAGTGATCAGGTGTTAAACACCTCATGCCAAACAGCCTGTGAATAACAAAAGCCGTGACCTGGCTGGAATGTCAGCCCAAGCCCAGATAGTTTCACTCCTTACAAGCAAACACTTTCAAAAGACTATTGTTTTAAAACTAAGCAAGTAAAGTGTTTCAGTTTGAAATAGCAAACACGGAGCACAGTCTTGGAATGAAATTAAAAGACGTGATGGATTATTTTTTTAACTAATGATTATTATTATTTTGTTGTATAAAATATGTACCATTTCCAAGATGTATTTTTATTATTATGCTGTATATGTACTATTTGCAATGGTGACACACTAACACATCTGTATTTTACTATTACACAGGGAAAAACACACACGTTTGCCAGCATAAAAGAAGTCTTGTTTTGTGCTGACAAGCGTTTTTGTATTTTGCAACACAAGTAATTTGTAAAGAAAGTGAAAACGAAAATTATGTTTGCCTGTTGGTATTGTGAGGGTAATACTTCACATTGAACGCAACTGCTCAGACCGTGGGGTTATACGGCAAACCTATTTACTAGCCAAAAAATATGGATTTATCTTGAAAGTGAACTTTGAGCATTCATCTGTTAGTGACAGCAAATAGGTTTATACAACAAAGCTGACAGCTCGCTCAACAGAATCAGAAGGTTCTCACAGACCTATTGTAATCTGCCCATGGTATGTTATTTGACCACATTTTTTAATGCGCTTGTTTACTCACAGAACTGCACGGGTTGCTTGGTGATTTTTGCATTATTTGACATTTCGCACTGTAAACTCTTGCTAAACGCCATAGGATTGGTCCGATTTTGTGGTAAGAGGAAAACAAAATGATAGCTGCATTCTTCCTCAGAGCTGAAAATAGTACTACATATGGCCCCATTATCGAAATTTGGTGATCTCAGTGCTAAATTATCTGAGATACCACAAAACTGTATTACCATTACCACCCCTTGGTCCGGTGGTAGTACTGCCGGATTACAAGTGGTTGTAGGCGGTGTTGGTCCCCATTATTTGGAGTCCCTAGGACTCCATGGGGGATTACAGTGGTATTTCTGCCGGCAGTAATACCGCTCAATTGGTCGATTTTGGGTGGAAGAAATACCTCCCAGCTTATTTCTGGAGGTTTTTCCTCCACCTTACTCCCAAACTTTTGGTTGTAGGCATTCCTGCCACATGATTACCGCACCACCGAACTAATGAGGCTCATATACATGGTTATGTGGTAAGGATGTGGCAGTAACAGAATTACCGCCTCTTTTACCACACAACCATATTGAGTTTGGTAATAATGTGGAGGAAAACTTTCCACATTTCAATATTTCCTGCAGGTGAAATTAACGCCCACAGTAAATACTTCAAAACCCCAATTACTTCACACCATACTACCCTACCACTCAACCCTAATTCTAAAACTTCTCTAATCTCTTCCATCTGTGGTACAATTGCATCTAGCAAGTCTGCCTAATAGCATATCTGTGGTGTAATTGCATCTAGCAAGTCTGCCTAATAGCATATCTGTGGTGTAATTGCATCTAGAAAGTCTGCCTAATAGCATATCTGAGGTATAATTGCATATTGAATGTCTGCCTAACACCACATCTGTGCTGTAGTTAGAAAGTCTGCCTAATAGCATATCTGTGGTACAATTGCATCTAGAAAGTCTGCCTAATAACATATCCGTGGTATATTTGCATCTAGATAGTCTGCCTAATAGCTTATATGTGGTATAATTGCATCTAGGAGGTCTGCCCAATAGCATACCTGTGGTGTAGTTAGAAAGACTGCATTATAGCATATCAGTGGTGTAGTTGAACTTAGAAAGTCTGCCTAATAGCATATCTGTGGTATAATTGCATTGTGAAAGTCTGCCTAACAACATATCTGTGCTGTAGTTAGAAAGTCTGCCTAATAGCATATCTGTGGTATAATTGCATCTTGAAAATCTGCCCGATAGCATATCTGTGGTGTAGTTAGAAAGTCTCCTCCAACAGCATATCTGTGGTATAATTGCATCTAGAAAGTCTGCCCAATAGCATATATGTGGTGTAGTTAGAAAATCTCCCGAAATAGCACATCTATGGTGTAGTTGCATTTAGAAGGCTGCCTGATAGCATCTCTGTGGTCTAGTCCGCACTTAGAAAGTCTGCCTAAACAGCATATCTTGTGGTATAGTTGCATTTAGAAAGTCTGCCTGATAGCATCTCTGTGGTCTAGTTTAAATTAGAAAGTCGGCCTAAATAGCATATCTTGTGGTGTTAGCTACATCTAGAATGTCTGCGAAATTAGAACTTCTGTGGTCTAGTTTCATTTAGAAAGTCCGCTTAATTGCTCATCTGTGGTATAATTGCATTTAGAATGTGGTATAATTGAATTTTGAAAGTGAGAATAATGCGGTATTGTTGAACTTAGATTATGTAAGTAATATTGTTTGGTTAAACTTAAAAACTGCGAACAAGATCACCAGGTAGTATAGTTGAACTGAGAAAGTGCGAATTATCGCTGTGGTACAACATTAGTACTGTTAACCATAGAGGGTGTGTACAATTAACTTCTGGTGGTATAGTTGAAGTGTGAAGGTGTGAACAAAATCATCCAACGCCAACTATAATGCAATTCTAACTAATCCAAATCATGAGTCTACCCAACCCACCACGGTCCACTGAAAATGACCCCCTTGCGACCGCCTCCCATCCCCTCCCTCCCCAAACCATCCTGCCCTCCACCAGACCCCCTACCCATCCCCTATCCAAAGACCAAGCCAGAGGGGCACCCACCACGCAATCCACCCACCCTACCTGCCATCCCACCATCTGCGACCGCTACCCAACCAACTTTCGACTCCTTCACTCCAATATCAACTGACCAATTTCTCAAACTTCTCTCTGTCCGCAAACCATCCAGCTCCCCGCTTGACCCCTGCCCAGCCACAACCCTCAAAGAAATGTTCGCATCTACCTGCGCAGGAGAACATGCAAGAACAATCATAAACTACTACCTCTCCTCGGGAATTTTTCCCCACGCGTTCAAAACTGTTCATGTCAAGCCCCTTCTAAAAAAAACTTCCCTCGACCCTTTCGAGCCCAAAAACTACCGCCCCATCTCAAATAACAGGTTCCTTGCAAAACTCATTGACCGAACTGCCTACTCCCAACTAAATGCCTTTGTCGATGCTAACAATCTCCTAGACCTCGCTCAATCAGCACCCGCTACCCTGGCCATCTGCCATGGGCAATTCACCGACACCCTCAAATTCAGTAAAAAACCTTGGATGCACCCTAGACTCAGACCTAACCCTCTCATCCCAAGTCAACAATGTCTCTAAGTCCTGCCATTACCACCTTAAAACTCTAAGGCGCATTTTTCCATACCTCTCCTTTCCCAATAGGATCTCTGCGGTCCAATCAATTGTTATGTCAAGACTGCACTATGCTAACCCTCTCTAACTCGGGATCCACGCGTACCAACTGACTAAACTACAAAGAGCACAAAACGCTGCAGCCAAACTGCTACTATCACTTGGCCCAATCGATCACATCTCTCCAGCCCTCAAAACGCTGCACTGGCTTCCGGTTGCCCAAAGGGTGACCTTCAAGACCTTATGCATCTCTCACCGAGCAATTCACAAAACGGGACCTCAATAGCATCAAGAAAAACTAAAACCCTATCATCCTCCTCGTACTTTAAGATCAAGCTCTGCCGGCCTCCTAGTCATACCAAAAACCAACTCAGTCAGGTTAGGTGGATCATCATTCTCAGCCGTGGCCCCCACTTCCACCCCCACATACGACTCACCGAGGACCTCATGTTGTTCCGCAAACTACTGAAAACATGGCTCTTCCCCTAAAATCGACTCTTAACTCAAACTAGATAACAGCAACTCAATTACCTTAGCCCAAAGCCGCTATATCATAAATAACAATCCAGCATCATGATCCGAGTGAGAAATCGAAAACAAACAAGCACTAATGTAAATTTAAACAGATAAACTGAATAGAAGTGGATGAAAGTAGTGAAGTGGATGATATGAATAATTTGGATGAAAGCAGTGAAGAGGTTGCAATTAAGGAAATGGGTAAATGGATGAGAGGAACGAAGTGGACGAGAGGAATAAAAAGTGGATGAGCGGATGGAAATGATGAGTACATGATACGGACGGAGTGCACGGAATAGATAGAGTGCATGGAACGGATTGATGGCATGAAAAGACAGAATGAATGGAATGTATGGAATAGATGAATCAAGTGCATGAGATAGATGCAGTGCATGGGACGTAGGTAGAATGGATAAAGTGGGTTGAACGGATGAAGAGTGTAGAATGGAGGAAAAGTATAGAGCGGATGAAGATTGTGGAGCCGATGAAGATTGTGGATGAAGAGTGGAGCGGATGAAGAGTGTGGAGCGGATGAAGAGCGTGGAGCGGATGAAGAGCGTGGAGCGGATGAAGAGCGTGGAGCGGATGAAGAGCGTGGAGCGGATGAAGAGCGTGGAGCGGATGAAGAGCGTGGAGCGGATGAAGAGCGTGGAGCGGATGAAGAGCGTGGAGCGGATGAAGTGCGTGGAGCGGATGACGTGGGCGGAAAGGATGACATGTGCGAAAAGGATAAAGTGTATGGAAAGGACAAAGAGTGTGCGGAGTGGGTGGAGCGCGTGGAGTGGATGGAGCATGTGGAGTGGATGAAGCGCGTGGAGCAGATGACTTGTGAGGAAAGGACGAAGCGTGTGGAAGGGATGAAGTGTGTGAACGGATGACGCCAATAGAACAGTTGAAATGGGCGGAATGGATGAAGTGGGTGGAATGGATGAAGTGGGTGGAACGGATGTAGAGGGTGGAACGGGTGAGGTGGGTGGAACGGGTGAGGTGGATGGAACAGATGAAGCTGATGGAACGGATGAAGCAGGTGGAACGGATGAAGCAGGTGGAACGGATGATGTTGATAGAACGGATGAAGTGGGTGGAACAGATGAAGTGGGTGGAACAGATGAAGCGGGTGGAACAGATGAAGCGGGTGGAATGGATGAGGTGGATGGAACGGATGAAGCAGGTGGAACGGATGATGCGGGTGGAACGGACGTTGCGGGTGGAACGGACGAAGCGGGTGGAACGGACGAAGCGGGTGGAACGGACGAAGCGGGTGGAACGGACGAAGCGGGTGGAACGGACGAAGCGGGTGGAACGGATGAAGCGGGTGGAACGGACGAAGCGGGTGGAACAGAAGCAATGGGTGAAACAGATGAAGTGGATGGAATGGGTGAAGCAGGTGGAACGGATGATGTGGGTGGTTGGGATGATGTTGATAGAACAGATGATGTTGATAGAACGGATGATGTGGGTGGAACGGATGAAGCGGGTGGAACGGATGAAGTGGGTGGAACAGAAGCAATGGGTGAAACAGATGAAGTGGATGGAATGGGTGAAGCAGGTGGAACGGATGATGTGGGTGGTTGGGATGATGTTGATAGAACAGATGATGTTGATAGAACGGATGATGTGGGTGGAACGGATGATGCAGGTGAACAGATGAAGCGGGTGAAACAGATGAAGTGGATGGAACGGGTGGACGGATCATATGGAGTATATGGATCAGATGGAGTATATGGAACAGACGGAGTACATGAATCAGACCGAGTACATGAAACAGATCGAGTACATGGAAGAGATGACTGCATTCGATAAAGTACATGGAAGAAATGAGTCCATGGAACGGATGGAGTCCATGGAACTGATCGAATGCATGGAGCAGATGGAGCGCATGGAACAAATGGAGTGGATAGAACGGATGGAGCGGATAGAACAGATGGAGTAGATGTTACGGATAGAACTGCTGGAGTGCATACAACGGAGGGGATCATGGAACAGATGGAATGCATGAAGTGCGTCGAGCGGATGAAGTGTGCCCAATAGCGTCACTGTGTTAAAGTTGAATTCCGAAGTATGCACTAATAGTGTCACTGTAGTAGAAATGAATTTATTAGGTATTCCCAACTTTCACCGAGTGTACCTGGTCACATACACTTTACTGATTACCACAATATCCCACTACTATGCTTACTCTCTCCTATACACCAGCATTCAATTAGAACACAGCAGTACTATGACACATTCGGTAAAGCTGTTCTCATACTAACATTACTCATCAAACTACCCATCATCCTTATAAAACAGATAACTAGCACCCACCGGCTAGCTTAGGCGTCTCCTCAGGCCTAACGCAGCCAGAACTCAGTCTGAATGTCCACCCTCCAGACTGAACACATTCAATTGATCTCCTCTGCTCCACACCTACCGTTAAGAAGCAGCTATCATGCAACAACCACACCAGCTGCACACATACCTGGTGCGCCCATGCACTTTATGACTCTATCTCTCTCAACTGACTCGAACTGCGGTTCCTGAGAACGTCCAACCTACCAGCGCCTTGAGATCAAAGCAATGGTACATAAGGCACTATAGAAATGCAAAATAACATAACATAACAATGTAGTCCAATGCACTCTATGATTGGGTCTAAATCTGCCAAACCACCACTCATACTTCGCAAATGTACCTCCATGGTAACAATATCTGAGTAATAGGCATATAATCCACATTTAGTTTCCGCCCCTCTATTTTTGCGCAAAAGAATAAGTAAGGCCAGATAAACAAATGACCACATGATCTTAGTCACTCTTAACTATTTGACTTTACGGTAACCATGTGAAGGTAAGTCCTTGACCGCTCACACCAGAGAGAATACTAGGGAAGGAAGGCCCAAATAGATTTTGTAAGGATAACAAGTTTTAATCTCACACCCAGATCCGAGCAACACATAGAACTCTGCTGCTAAGAACGTTCTGCCAAGAGAGGGTACAAGCAGTCTTAAGAAGAGACACATTGTCATAGTGATGAAATACATACACTAAAAACCTGCGCGGCTGGTTGGTGTGCATCTATACAAGATCCGCCTGCCCCATAGGGGATGCCAGGTCATTGGTTTCAGCCCAGTCCGTCCGTCTTCCATCACGTGGCTGCCGTGGAGATCATGTTCTTCTCACTGATGAAGGTCAAAGAATGAATTAACTATGCTCCTAACACAATGCTACTTTATCATTGTACTGTGCACCTGGCAGGCCTTAAGACTGGCACACAGGAGGTTCTGGGGTACTCTAACCTTCACACACACATTTCCCTCACTCCCTTCTGCGCCATCCGGCTCCAAGGTCTCCACCCTCGTTTTGAACTATAAAGTATCCCTCCCAGCACCTCGCGATACAAATCATATGATTATAGCTCAAAGACATGCAATGTCTGTCCTCTTTGAACATTTCAGGACTTGTTACTTTGGGGTTGGTGGTGAAAGGGCACCTGGTGCTGTGGAATGGAATCTTGGGGGTTAGTTAGTTATATGGGCTATAACTTCAGTTGTAGGGCTTTGGTTTCTTTTAGGGCTGCAAAGTTTTCAATCACTTTAAGGCAGATCTGATTTGAGCTGGGCAATGCTTATCTCATTCTGGTCCACCCGCTCTACTAGACTATCTAGGTCTCTCTTATGCTCTCCGATGGATTCCAGCATGTCTTTCCGTAGAGCCACCATTTCGGGTTGAAATGTCTCTCTAATGTCCTGTTTCAAGGATTCTAAGGACAGCAGCAGAAAGTCAGAGGTAAGTGGGGTTCCAGCGGATGAGGTTTCCTCTATAGCGTCTTCATCCCCAGTGTGTCTGTCTTGGATTTTCATTTGTTTTGAGGCAATTATAAAGGGCTGTATGTTTGGTGTCTTTTGTTTTGCGAGCTGGCTTGGACATTGTTGTAGCTTCTTTGTTTTCCAGTCTCCAATGGTGATGCAGCAACTCTGGGTGCAGCAGGATAGAGTCATAAGTCAGTGCAGAGTTGTTAAGCCCAGGTTCATGGGCAGTTGGGTAGAACAATGTTCGGATTTAGGCACTCATTATCCCCAGGGGTTCCTCAAACCCTGCGGTCCATTGCATACTTGCCGTGAATGTAGGCCTGCTGTGCCATGCATGCTATGTGTGCCACCTCAATCAATGGCGTAACACAAATGTGGGGGCCCCCCTTCGAGCCATGCTGAGGGCCCACTCCCCCAACTCAGCAACAAATCATGGGTCGCGACACACTCTGGGTTGCCTAGATTATCACGCTTGCGCAGTACGCACAAATCTGCTGTTGAAGGGGTATGCCACATACTACACTAGGAGAAAGGTACAAATATGTGTTTAAATGCAATATACAGCACACTTTCTGAGAATAACTGTCTAAAAAGCCAGAGTGTTTGCAATGGTTTTGTAGGGTAAAACCAATCCAATACATGCAATTCACCAACAGTGCACAGGACCATTAATGCTTTGCTATTAAAAATGCCAAACCACAATGAAAACATGTCCAACTGGCTGCACAATGTAGACTAGTGTAATAACATTACAGTTAAGCATGCCAGGCCACATTTAGACATGCCTAGACTGGTTGCACCAAAATGCCAGTTGAAGCAATCACACTCATCAAGAAGAGAAAACACATTCAAGCCTGTGTCTCTGTGGCCTCTAACAACACGGCCAAACTCTTTAAAATCTGTAAGTAACTGGTCAATCCTGTTGCGGTCTTTACCGCTCCTGTTCCCTCCCAGGCCCTCTGTATGGCTCTGTTCTCTCATCGCTCTGCTAAAACTCAGGACATCCAGGGTTACACACTTCCTGAGGCAGAGAGTGGGTGGGGGTAGATCTCTCTCCAATGCAGGTGCTTCCCTCTGGAAAAGCCTCCGTGCCCAAATCAAACTTGAGCCGAACCACGTGAAGATCCGCAAGCAGCTCAAAACGTTCATCTTCTCCTCTGCTTTCTCTCTCTCCCCCCCCTCCTGGCCTACCTGACCCATCTGTCTGCTGTACCGACTTGTTGCTGGGCTACCGTCAGAGTCTCACTATGTCCAGACAGTTTCTTGATCAGCCACCCCTGCACTGCCTCTGGGCCTAACACGCACTCAGGAGCTGTAACTGTAACCCTACAGTCCCTTGTTCTGCTTGCACTACCCAGAGCTGCACTGCCCTGTTTTTCCCTCCACTCTCCCTTGCACTTCCCCCCTCCCTTTCCCATTTCACTTCTCGTTCTCACACCTGCTCAATCTGAATGACACAAGGCCGAGTAAGATAGTTTGTCTTGTCCTCCCTCTATCTTCCCTCCCGTGTCTTGTCGCGCCTAGAAGCACTTGTGTACAGGGGCGTTATTAATGACTTGTATCTTATCATTTTATCACAGGTGCCCAGACAAATATACAATGCCCGAGTAAGAAACGACTTATCTGGCAGCACCCAAATTCTAGTCTAGCCAGGTAATTACACCTAGCAGGACTGCTTTATCAGAAATGCCCAGTTAGAAAAAAAGTCATGCCAAACTGAGGAATTACGACACTGGCAGAACCAAAATGCCTCTCTAGCCACTAATACCACATATCATGCCTGCTTAGACTGGACATGGACAACTATTATGATATGTCACACTATCCCGCCCCGCCCACAAACATTCCCTCTCCCTCCCACCCCTTCCCCAACCTCCAAAATCAGATCCTTGGCCCAGAATTACCTCCACGTCCCTCTTCCTTGTCCCAGGGCATACATATGAGGCTCCTTCACTCTTTGGTAAGTACTGGGATGAGGAGGAGTCGGACTAGGAGTAATGAAGATTACAGGTAGCTAAGTGAGGCATTACCTCCATGTACCTCTACCTCATCCCAGCACTTGTGTATGAGGCAGACTGCCTCATACACAAATAGTGGGACGAGGAAGAATAGGGCTAGGAGTAACTAATATTACTAATACATAATCAAGACATTAAACACAAGTAGTGGTGCAACACCATTGAGTTGACTGGGATTCAGCACTCCTCCCCCCCGAAATGTTGGGCTATGTTGACTCGACCTGGCTGACCTTCAGAGCAGTTGCCGGATAGAACAGGACAAAGATGTTAAACGGCACCTGGATTTTGCAGTCAACAAGAGCCTAGGAATTACTAACATAAATCATTTCACGTTAGTATATGCATTCAAATGCCAAATTATTTAGCCAATTGAAATCGTGATGTGGGTTTAGTACATTTATGCCAGGGGAGTGATTGGAAGGGTAGAGAGGGAACATTTGAGCACTCAATTCTCGCAGCAGTCCATAAGTGGGAACATTAAACCTTAAAGGAGAGAGTTAACTGCTTGTCACATTGAAGCTACACTAGAATAGTCCCATTAAAATGCATAAAGAAGAAATAGGATTCCCCCACACAAATAAATACGGCCCTCCCCCACCACCCGTGAAGTTAGCGCCTCTCCCAACACTTGAAGGGTTAGCCCCGCCGAAATGTAGGTTTTGTTGCACCCCAGGACACAAGCACACACACCATTCACCATATACACACATGCACACCCAGCCATCTATACATTTAAGTGTGCACCCTTTCACCATCCACTCACACAGGCAGCCACCTAAACATTTAAGTGTGCACGCTTTCACCATACACTCACACACGCACCCGTCATGGGGTTAAGGGGAGCCCTATTACTTCAAATAGAAATTGTTTCTTTTTGAAGTCACATTGACTTCATAAAGAAATGATTTCCTTTAAGGACTGAACCATAACGGAAATAATTTCTTTATGAATGCAGAGTGACTTCAAAAAGATACTGGGGGTCATTATGACCCTGGCGGTAGCCGTGCCGGTAAATACCGCCACGGGAGTCATGAATTTTCCGGTGCTCGGGAATGGGCAATTACCAGTGCATTACAGCCCTGGCGAACCCAGTAATTGCCCATTCCTAGGTGCAGGAAAATATTACTCCCCATTCCCATTCGAGTCTCATTGTACTCAATTGAATGGGGAGGCCGGATGCACCGGCACAATTCATGAATGGTGCCGGTGCATCCGTCGAGTTGTGCGCGCCAGTGCGTTCTGACCGCCAGGTCAGACCTGGTGGGCTGAAAGGCACCCGCTTGCAGAACTCTTAGTTTGCCGGTCCAGAAACAACAGAACCGGCAAGCTTACCGGTTCCATCGTTTACAGACCGGCAAACTCATAATGAGGCCCACTGTTTCTTTTTAAAGTCATAGGGCTTCCCCAACCCATGACATGGAGGCCTCCAGCCTAGGGTCTTCCATTGCATGGGGTGGAGGGATCCCTCAGACTTCAAAAAGAAAGTTTCTTTTTTTAGCCACTCTGCCTTCATAAAGACATTAGTTCTGTTACAGAAATAATTTTTTTATGAATGCAAAGTGAAATCAAAAAGAAAAATACATTTTTCTCCAAATGGGGCTACCTCACAGGCCAGTGACCTCAATGTCGTGTGTGCAACGGATCTGCTGACGGAGTGGGGCATTCAGCACTCAGGAGTCTGCATGCATCTGTGCTACCACCGTCCCAGCGGTTCGCTCATGGGATGCCTATCCCTCAACTGGCACCCCCCAGCCTCAACCACAGCAGTGGAGGAAGGGAGTTTTAATCTGCATTGTAGGAGTTCATAGGACTCCAAGGGGATTTATCAGATTTATCATGGGCCCGCTGCATATGTTTTGCTTTTTGGAGGTAAAGTTACAACGTCCCATAATATGCAGCTGAGCCCGACGATGAATTTGGTCCAACTGTACACATCGCGTAACCCTTAAATGTGGCAGTAACATTTAAGGGTCTGGCAAATCACGTGTTTGCCTGCATCTGGGGGGTAAATGCGCCGTAAATGTGCTTATTTTCAACGCAATTACAGCGTGGTAATACCGCCGACGGTAGTTGCGCTGAAATTTACCGAATGGGCCCAATGGGGAATTACTGTTCTGCCAAACATTAGATCCAGTGCCACTAATAACACCGGGGTGGGGGTTGCGATAACTCTATTAGCCCCCGACGCGGTATCCCGGCGGTAATACCACCGGGATACCGCCCAACTCGCGATGAGGCCCAGTGTGTCCTACTTGATCAGTAGTGGTTTACCTCTGTGGCAAACGCACAGTTGATAGTTCCGCTGTGTCTCTTAATTCCCTTGTATTATCTAGAGTTGCTTGAAATCAAGGGGCTTGCCATATTCAGCTGCAAGGACATTACTCCTTCATCCACATAATAGGCCCCTGCAAAACTGAAAATAAGAAAATAAACAGCACTAACCTGTCTTAACAAATTAGATTTCCTTTTTTGTGAAGGTGCTAACACTTTGTGAAATGTATATTTTAATTTGCCATGCCTGCACTTATGGGGCAGCAGTAGCATTTGTCAAGAAGCAAATACTTAAAGGATAGTTCCGGGACTTTTTTTTTTTATTGTCCCTACGGTTCGGCCATGTGTTTTTAAGTATAAATCGGTAGATCGTAGAAAACTTTCCTATGGACCTTACCCGACTTTTCGTCCATTAACGCACTCGAAATCAGCCGCCATTTTCTGATAATCCTATCATTTCCCCCCATCGACCTGGCTCACCTGCTTTTGCGGCACTAAATCAAATCCCCCGCCCCTGAGCCTGACATCAGCAGACGCGTACCGCCCATTTCCCAACGCCAAAGCACGTTTCGTGTCAACAATCGCTGCGCCTCAGCTAATGAAGTGTCGCCATGGAAATGGCAGGACGCCTCTTTCCTCAATAAGTATAAACACACCGTTTCACAACACACAGCAGCAGATTTTCGATTCCATTACTCTCTCTGTGTTACTTTGAGTATTCTGTGACTCGTTTTCAAAGTGGTCTATAGAGCATGGGTTGTTGTTCCCATGTCTACCTCCAGACCCCGTGTCTCCTGCCAAGCATCCCCCCTCACGCTGGACGGCCCCCTGCAATCCACATAAGTGTGTCTCCATTCACGAGTCTTCCTGTGTCTTGTCTGCACGACCACCGCCCCAATCCACCCCCCGCCCTATCAAAGGCAGTTCGCACCGGGGTACTTGCGCTGGCAAGTGGAGCTGTCAGGGAGCGATAAAGGCCAAGAGGTGCCAAAGACCATGTACACTTCAACGTGGTCTATAGAGCATGGGTTGTTGTTCCCATGTCTACCTCCAGACCCCGTGTCTCCTGCCAAGCATCCCCCCTCATGCTGGACGGCCCCCTGCAAACCGCATAATGCCACGACATATACACGTCATTCATTCACAAACACACCCCTGTTTCGAATTCTTTATAAGCCACTTCATATTTCTAATGAGAACTTCTTTGCGCTTTGCTAGTCAACCCGTGAAGGTGCTGGTTATCTGCTCTTCGTCTCTGTGAACTTCCGTGACCACTTCGAGGAAACTCGTCAGTTTGCAACCTGTGAACGACAAGAAACTACTCTGATCCCTGCATCTAACTGTTTGTTCGTCAAGGTAAGGCCATGTACCATAATCATTTTGCGTCCAATTTCTTTTCGTTCAAGACAGTACATGCAAGGAACTAGTCACATGTTCTGAGTTTAGTCAAATTATCTTTCTATTTTTTTAAAGTTATTCAAATACTTATCCGCATGTGAATAACGTGTATAGTTCCAAGAACCAAAACGAACCTTGCATTGAACCTTTAATGTGTCATTTAATTTTTTAACACATTGGTATTCATAGAGAATTGTTGATCTTTACTTTTCAGAACTTTCCACAATGCCTGCCTGTTCCATTGGCGGTTGCCCTTCGAAGACCCATAATAAATCTGAAGGTACTATAATGCATGTTTTCCCTAAGACAATAGATCAGATAAGAGAATGGGTCCGATATTGCGGATATCCACCGTCTGAGCTTGAAAGTAGAGTCCTAGAAGTCTTTGCGGACAAGAGGGGTGATCGATACCGCATCTGCAGCAGGCACTTTAGCTCAGACATGTACTCCACATCATTGCTAATAAAGAAGAACACACCGCGAGCGAGGCGAAAATTGCTCTCAACTGCTATTCCCACTCTATTCGTCCACATCCCTCCACTGGTGAGTCAAGTTTACGTATTTATCTCTCGGCCTTGCGGTAGTGTGTAGCATTAGCTAACAATAATTTCCCCATTTATGTATCCACTCAATATGAAGGCGGAAGATTCTCCATCCGTGTCGTTATTGCAGTCATCAGCCACTTCAAGCGCCTATCGGGTAATCTTACTTGGCTATTCTGCCACTGACTTGTTTTAGGCATGTAAATCAATAGTTTTAATTTATCGTGTAATTATTTTACCTAATGGTACACCCTTGTACTCGTCCTCTAGTCTTTGTTTTCAGTTATAATTATTGTTATCCAAAATAATGCAAGTACTGTCTTTCAGGGAGATGCTGAGGAGTCCAACGTATTGACGACAACCGTTGATGTCACTCAGATGCTCGAGGTACGTTTCCGGACAGTTCCATCGATGGAGATCATCAGATCTTGCATTCTTGTAGCGTGATTGTTACACACAATGTTTCTTTTGTTTTTAGCCATTGATATGTCCTTCTGTCGTCGTCCTCCTATGTGTTTTCTTTTTTCAATATTGTGTTCATTACTAATGAAAGTCCTATGTTTCAGGGAGTCGGTGGAGCATTAGTCCAAGAAGAAGGGGGAGCATGCAGTTACGGGTCGGCGCAACAGCTTGCAGAAGTGTGCACCGCAGTTACATCGTCCCTTGATGTTCTTATGCATTTCGAGGTATGGATACTGACAGTTCGATCAAGCGAAATCATATGACTTGATTACATCCGCTATACTTCCTTCTTTATTAACGCAAGTACTATGTTTCAGGGAGATGACAGAGTTTCTTCTACAAGAACATCACCCCTAGTAGTTGATGCAGATCTCTGGGTGGTGACACTTCCAACGATCGAGCAAATCGAATCATATTTACATATCCATTATTTATTTTAGACAACTGATCATTTGTGCAGGTCTATTTAGATGAGCCGTTGACGCCTGCACAAAGTTTATGTTCTTTTTAACAAAATAGAAAACCATACTAATGCAATTACTGTGTTTCAGGGAGTTACTGAAGCATCATCTTCAATAATATCATCAATGGAAGTCTATGAGGAGCCCGAGGTATGGATCTTGACAGTTCCATCTAACTAGATCAACAATGCGTGAATAATTGTCGTTTGAATGTTCTACACAAAGCGTTCATTCGTGTTTTGCTATTGAGATGCACGTGGGTATTGGTCCCCAAGTACATTTTTTGTTTTCAATATTATTATACATACTAATGAAAGTTCTATGTTTCAGGGAGTCGATGGAGCGTCAGTGCGTGATGGATGTGCTTATCATGAAAATATAGTCGTTGCAGCGCAAGAGGAAGTGGAGACATGCACACACGAGTCGGAGCAACAGCGTCCTGATGTTGAAGTTCGAGGCAAGAAAGTTTCAAAGAAAAGAAAGCAAAAGAAGGTTAGTGTCCTGGTCACTATATTATGTTGTTTTTCACTGTTAATAGTTCAATACTGTAAGTTGTGTTTAAACTGAACATCCCTTTTCCAATCTGTCCTCTAGTTGCGAGTGGGTGTACGAACTAGATCTACACAGACAGTGAAGCGAACGAGAGATGTTGCTTGTCAAACCTTTTGGCAGGGACTTGAGACTGGAGATGCATCGTGCCAATGGGAAGAATATGAAGTGATTGACAACGGAGCTATACCACCACCAGCCATTGATAGTGAATGTCCTCCTGGTAGTTCGGATGCAGTCGGAGATCAATTCACAGAATCCACACCCGCAAAAACTAAGACCGCGAGAAAGTTGAAGAAATTGTTTTATTCACCCATCGCCGGAGAAGGAACAGATGTTGCAATGGAAGAGAATGAAGTGGACGACCATGAAACACCATCAATATCACTGAACATAGCGGAAGACGATATCAGAGATTCTACCTTTCATGTGAGTGACATGTCCTCAACGTTACAGGCCGAACCAGCTGGGATGCAGAGTGACAGTATAAGGAAAGAGGCCAAATTCATTGTATTCGATAGTTGTTTGATTGATATTATTATTCGGATGAAATGTGGGCATTCGGTTGGTGGGGAAGTATGTGGGGAGCCATTGATTAATGTGACTTGTGCAATTCGAGGCACTAACCTTAAAATACATGCCACCTGTACAAAATATCATCCTTTCTCATGGTCTGCACAACCCATGCTGGGGCAACTGCCAGCAGGCAATCTACTTTGTGCAGCGGCTGCACTTTTTAGTGGTTCAAGTTTTAAAAAGTTAGAGTCTTTCTTTCAGTTTGTGGGAATCCATTTCATTGCGAAAACTCAGTTCTACAAATACCAAACCGATTATCTATTTCCAGCCATTAGCGAAGCTTGGAGAATGGAAAAAATGTCTATTGATAGTACATTTGCGGGCAAACGGTTCAGGCTAGCCGGTGATGGACAGTGCGACAGTCCAGGATTTTCAGCCAAGTACTGCACCTACCACTTTCAGGACATGGAAAGTAAGAAAATTGTGAGTTCGGTGGTCGTGCAGGTGTCACAAAGTACATCCTCAGTGGCCATGGAGAAAGTTGGCTTTGTAGCATCATTGCAAGAACTACAATCGCGGGGAATGGTGATCGACCTGATAGCCACGGACAGACACGTTTCAATTGCCAAGACAATGAGAGAAGAGTACAAAAATATAAATCACCAATTTGACGTTTGGCATCTTGCAAAAACAATCAATAAAAAAATGTCGGCTGCAGGTAAAAAAAAAAGATATGCAAGGTATTTCACAGAGGTCCAAGTCAATCAGCAACCATCTTTGGTGGAGCTCAAAAACATGTGGAGGGTCGTTGGAAATTCTACTGGAAAAATGGCGGTCAGTAATGCTACACTGTAGCAACGTTCACCGCTGGACCACAAACCAACATTTCCACAATTGTGAACATGGCCATTTGTCCACAGAGGAGGCACGGAAGAAGAAGTGGTTGATTCCTTCATCACCCACTCACAAAGCCATTGAAAAGATTGTATTTGATAAAACTATAACAAGAGATTTGAGGGGACTCACGGAATTCTGCCACACAGGAGATTTGGAGGTGTTCCACAATATGTGCCTAAAGTACAGGCCAAAACGATTGCATTTTGGCATGGAGGGCATGATAAATCGGACTCTTCTAGCGGTCTTGGCACATAACCATAATGTTGGCCGTCAACAAAGTAGGACGACCGGAACTTTAGGGACGCTTCGCTACAATAAGGCCTTCACTAAAAGAAGTAAACAATGGGTGATCAAACCAGTGTTTGAGGATATGCAATATGAGTTTATTGAGAGACTTATTGTTGATGTCCTAGATAGGCACATACATGGAGTTGTGAACGAACCTGTGCAGGGGACAACTGCATTGCCACCCAACATTGCCTCTGTTCCATGTCCACCTAAAGCAGAGCTCATTGAGAAATACACATCACGGTTTAAATTATTGTAATTTGATTGTCTGTTCTCTCGAGTCTCCTCATGTCGCAGGCCCATTGAATATGTGTAGCTATGTATTGTGTAAATAAAAGTGATTGCTCAGTGTACATGCAATATGTCTCTCCACCCTTGTTCATTTGCGCATTAAATTAAACCAAACAGTAATAAAAATCATTTTTCAAAAAATATAGAATGTCTCCGTATTTATGATTCGCTGGGGCTGCAAATGCACGCAGACAAAATGCAAAGATGGAGTGTAAATTTCAAGTCCTGTGAGATGGCCTTACACTGAATGTAGCTAACTAGGAATGTGTGCTCGTTCAAAGTGAAGGTCAGCTGCTTTGATTTTTTGCTCGGGTGCCGGAATGGCCCACGACTCAGTATAAGGTTCTATTGTTATTTGACCTTGACAGGCCGGGACCATCCCGAAAGACTTCTTTTTGGGGGTGTGGGGCAATAACGTAAGAAACGATAATGAATATAATTTCAGAAACGAAAGCCATTTAATGTTCGTTCATTAGAAGAAATAACGTCGGCATAGAAGGAGTGGTATTTCGGGGCTGCCCTACGCACAGACACAATGGAAAATGCAAATATAATGTAAGTAACTCTTTAGATGAGTTTATACCGCAATTTAATTACTATACAGTAGCTTTAAAGACGGGTTAAGTTGTACTTGTTCGTTCTATGTGGCATATTGTTTTGTACCGCGCACTATCTTGAGGAGAACCATCTCCTTTTACGGAAGCACCTCAAAACCTTCCTCTTTGCTTCTGCTTTCTCTCTCCCTCTCCCCTGCTACAACTGGTCCACTGTCTGCGACCTCGGTCCTGGGCCCTTCCACTCTCCACCTGCACTGCCTCCCTGTCAATCCCTGCACTGGGGGACTGTCTCAGTATCCTACAGCCCCCCCTTGACGTATAATACCCAGTTGCACTGTCCTAGCTATGAAATAATTTCCCGACCTAATATATAAAATGAATAATTTTAATAAAGATCTGATGGTGAGACTAATTTCATTTTTTATGTTTTTAAAACAGGTACATCCTTCATTATTGTATGTGTCACGAGTACCAGACACCGGCGGATGGCTTTTTCAACCGCCAGTTGCTTCTCCGCGTGAACAACGTTACCACCCTGACCATTTTATGGGACGATCGCCAAGTACAAGTATGCCCTTACGCGGTACTAACGGCTAGATGCAACATACAGACCGTTGTGGTGGCCTAGTGCCTCGTTGTTGGAACAGCCATGCGATTATCAGTGCGACCGAAGAGCTTATTTTATCGTAAACCAACACCCTGTGTACTGCACACGAGCATCGCTTGCCTCAAGACGAACTATTTTGGATCGAGAGCAAAGAAAAATGCAAATCGCTGAATATTCTCTAAACATTTGATGTCCAATAAATGTACTTTGCCAAATGTACAATCTTGCCGTTTGCTTTTAAACCACAGTTTCATATTCCGAATTGTGGCGCTGTATTGTGAGATGATCTAAGACCCTGTGTACAGCAAAGGAACATCGCGTGCCTCAAAACAAACTTTTTGGAACGTGAGCAAATAAAAATGAAAATCGCTGAATATTCTCTAAACATTTGATGTCAAATAAATGTACTTTACCAAATTTACAATCTTGCGGTTTGATTTAAAAGTACAGTTTCATATTCCCAATTGTGGCGCGCTGTGTTGTGAGCTGATCTGTGTTGATTTCCGGGTTCTGTGTGGAGTCGCGTAGAAGACGCCTGGGCGCGTTTGCCTATGCAGCACAGTCACGTCACGGATAGAGGCGGGGAATATGAATGTTTTGATAAAGTCTGTTTCAGGGGCGGGGGATTTGATTTAGTGCCGCAAAAGCAGGTGAGCCAGGTCGATGGGGGGAAATGATAGGATTATCAGAAAATGGCGGCTGATTTCGAGTGCGTTAATGGACGAAAAGTCGGGTAAGGTCCATAGGAAAGTTTTCTACGATCTACCGATTTATGCTTAAAAACACATGGCCGAACCGTAGGGACAATAAAAAAAAAGTCCCGGAACTATCCTTTAATAATTGTAACGACTTTTGAAGACTCTAAAAAATAAAATGCAAATGTTTAAAAATTTGCTTGTATAAGAAAATACACACACATATTGTTCATTTTTAATTGTATGTGTTAGAGAGGAGAGTACGACATATGGCGGGCATTCACTTTTTAAAATTAAACAGCTTTTTTTCACTCAAACTGAAATGAAGAGCCAGGAATCTTCCTGCAAAGCAGCCCCCTCCCCCAGTCCTCTGTTGGTGTGCTGGGCAGCCTCTTCCACATTGCCATGGAACGCGCATTGTAATGTATCTGGAAAGAGGGCGAGGTGTCAATGCAGCCAATTAGTGATTCTCAATGACAAAGGCCCTGCCTGAATGACTCAGCCTTGCACTTTACACGGCTACAGGATTCACCTATTGTAACCCCAAAACCACTCAAATCACAGGGAGCTTGACATTTAAACTTTCCCTCTAGTTCTCACAAATGGAAACGTAACTTGGAGCTGATTTTATTGTATGTGTATTTGTTTTGTAGGAGTATTGCCTCTGTTTGCAGGCAGAAAAAAGTTAATTCAAAGACCGTTTTTTTTTACTGTCAATGGGCAAGTTCTGTGTTGTGATCTTGAACTGCATGTGTGGGACTGAGCTGCAGGACAGATACTCTGTGATGAGGGCCGGCAAGTAGTCAATAGGGCTGCAATATTCAAATGAGCATTAGAAACCTTTTTTTTTTATTTACTTGTTCATTATTTAAAGGTTTTACTTAAAATAATATTCCTGATCAGCGCGCGCTGAGTGTAAGTTACACTGCCTGTGAAACAGAAAGCTAAAATGCTGGAGCAGTTACACTTGAAAACATGTCTTACAATTTTGTTCTGTGTGTACAGAACAGCAGTTTGTAAGTTGCTGCATTCTGGTCAGGTGGCGATATTAGCATTAGTGCATCTGTCAGACACAGAAGGTCTCAAGCAGGTTGTTTTCTTAACTTTATGTGGCAGTGGCAACAAGAGTAGAAAGAAGAGCAAAGCACGTCCAAATCAAACTAAAAACAAGCATTGGCAAAGCCAACTGCTTTGGCTTTAATATATGCTTTGAACATTGGATCTGCGTGGAATGACTGAAAGAGCGGTGATGAGGGGCAAGGAAAGGAGATGTGGCAAGGGAGAAAGGGTAATTTGGAGTGTCTAAAAGGGGTGGTGTGTAGCCAGGAAAAGAGGTTTGAGGATGGAAGGAAATCTGCGTAATTACCACCATGATCTTTTTACTGTTACTGCCACTTGGTCCCCTGTGTTTCCCATGGGATTTAAAGTGGTGGTAGGGTAGTGTAATTCCCGATTTATGGAGCCCATAGTACCCCAGGGGGATTTTTGGCAGATTTAAAATGAATGTACCTTCTAAAATATCCTCCCGGTGACATTCATAGCAGCAATTTGAAAGCTGTAGAAACAACCATTTGTGAGTGACTGGAACCAGTTCAAAACATCTTCATTTAACTGGACTTTATATTAGTGCAAGGGGGCTGACTTGGGTGTCCCCATGTAAGGGTGTATTAAATACAGTTGTGGCATTAGGCTTTTGAGACTATTGTATTGTATCTATGAAAATGCATTTCTGCAGAAACAACATTTCTTCTACCAATTCCTCGCATCAGAGCCAGTGCATTCAACCTAACCCCTGAGCAGATCCACACCCTGTACCGTCTGGACCGGGATACCATCACAACCATCGTGGACATGATACACGGCGACATTGTCAGGCTCATTGAAATACGCCCCGCCATCCCCCCTCTACTCAAGATAGTGTCGGTGCTCCACTTCCTTGCCACAGGCACCTACCAGCACACAGTGGGGCACATGCATGGCATATCACAACCCTTATATTCTCGCATTCTGAACCAAGTGCTGGATGCCCTCCTCAAGCACACAAGGGACTACATATCCCTACCACGGACTCCCCAGGAGATTTTTGATACAAAAATTGGCTTCCATGCACTGGCAGACATGCCAAATTGTATAGGTGCCCTCGACTGCACCCACATGGAGTTGGTGGTCCCGCATGCCATGGAGGTGGTGTACCGTAACCACAAGCAATACCACTCCATCAATGTGCAGATGGTATGTGACACCAGCCAGATCATCACACATTGTTGTACCCGATTTCCCGGATCAACTCATGACTCAATGGTCCTGCGGAACTCCACGCTACATGCTGGATGACGTGCCTGGCAGCTTGGTAAGTTGCATGACAGGCACATGGCACTGAAATGGGGAGAGAGATGCACACACCACCATGGTGTCAATGTTGATGTGATAGCACGATGTGCACATCAATAAACACAGTGCCCCAAAGCATCCCAAACAGAACATCACACCCAAATCCCATAGGAATGAAGTAAGGTTGACACCTATCACAACATGTCAAAAAGTAAACCGCCCCACATCCCACAACACGAGCACCACTCATCAGCGGACCTCACACTCCGTAAAACCATCCGGCACCATGCAGTGAATATGCACTATGTTGCTGTCTCCAGCAAATCACCACACAGGACAAGCATACATGGGAGTGCATTGAACAAAACCACCAAGGGAATCCACTGTCTGTCACAGGGCCACCACAACCACAGGAATGCAGCATGTGACTATGGGAAAAATCAGCGCTGAATGCCTAACATTGCAGAGCCTACTGCCAACGCTCCCAGTCAAAAAATCCCACAGAACACATCACAAATTAGACACGAACACAGCTGTATGCGTACACAATGCATGAGAAACATGACAGCAGTGCACACTGTATCATCTTGAAGATGCAACCCACACCATTAGTCCATGGCACAGGACACATTGAGGGCCTAAAAATGGCGTGCATACAACCAGGGACATGTGCATGTGACCAACGATAATCTGCAGGCATGTGTGACTAGTACAGCTGTTCATCATGAATCGACTGACATATACCTTTTTTGCCTCCCAGGCAGGTGACAGTGGCTATCCCTTGAAGCCGTGGCTCCTTACCGCTGTCCGAAATCGACAGAACAGGCACGAGGAGGACTACAATCATTCCCACACCCGTGTGGTCATTGAGCAGACCTTTGGGCTGTTGAAGGCACGGTTTCGCTGCCTTAGCCGGTCGGGTTGGGCACTCCTCTACAGGCATGAGAAGGTGGCCAAGATCATCATGGCATGTGTCATGCTGCACAATATGTGTATCCGACGGAACGTGCCCCTGCCCGCTGACATTGAACTGCAACCACATGGTGATGAAGAAGATGTGGCTGCACATCATCGCGGTGCCGATGCACAGGAGGGATGTGTTGTGCGTCAGTCAGTAATTGCACAATATTTCTGACACACATGGCTGCAGAAGGTGACATGATAGTTGGACAGAGGGCACTGGGTGTCGGAGTACATGTAAACTATGCACTGTATATGAATAAATGACACATGCGCAATGATGAATGTCCACTCAAGAATTTTTTTTCACACAACGGGTGTATTGAACTGTACAATGAAGATGAAAGTGCACTAACCCCTCACCTCCCTCACCCCCAAAACTCCCCCACAACCCTCACCCCCCTCGACCTCCCCCCACAACTTCCCCACGCACCCTCACCCCTCTCCGTCTTGCCCCACAACTCCCCCACACATATCTAAACAAGTGTCTATTGCCTTCATTAGGCTGCCCGTCTACTTCATGCCAATCACTGCACTTGGTGGCGGCATTTCTGGGCAGCGCAGGGTGCACGCTGACCTGCATAGTGGGATAGTCTGTGTTGAGCTCGAGGACAATGGGGTTGCCGCCTGCTCCACTTGGGGTGCTGGACGCTCATCCTCCAATGCATCAGCAATGCGGCTGAGGACTGCCACAGGGCTGATACCTCCTCGCACTGTCTAGTTGTGCTATTGGCAATGATCTTGCCCATAGAGGTGGTGTTTTTGCGCCACTCCTGCCTTGCTTGGGCATTGTCAGTTACGAATTGTCGCACCAGGAAGGTCAGCTCCTCCTGCCGCTGCACCCCCGCTGGTACACCTGTGGAGGTGGAGGGTGCTTGTGGATCATGCACAATTTCTATTGGGTCCCCTATGGGACTCAGGTTGTACTCCCCCCCCCCCCATACTGCTCCTGGGTGGTGGCGTGTGTAGAGTCTATGGACGTGAGCTGCGGGGATGGTGCCGGACTTGGTGTTCCAGGCAATTTGGAGGAGTCGTCCTCCACGGGCACCCACACCTGTTCCTGTGCCTCGTCCTCAGCCAGGGGTGCTGTTGCTGCCGCCTCCCCGACAGAACTGCTCTCTGCTGAGAGTGTAGATTCTACAGTGTCCTGTGGCAGTGTGACTGGAGTTGTGGACTCAGTGTCAACGGCCCTTGGCGGCCACGGTGCCATGGCATCCGGAGGTGATTTCCTCTGCGGTGCATGCTGAGGCTTGTCTTGGGCTTTTGAGGTGGAAGGCCTGTTGTCTTCATCCCAGGCCCTCTTACGGGGTGTGGTCGGCTGTAGAGGTTAGTCCCGGGCCTCGCTGTCATTATCTGAGCCTGCGTGGGTCGAAGAGAGGGACGGCATGAGTGATGGTTTGAGAAGCATCATGCATACATTTGTGTAATTGCTCATCTGCACAATAGAGGGTAATAGGCAGTGGAGTTTGGATGATCACGTTGCTTGCTATATGGGTGGGTAATGCAGGCATCCATCGGGGTCACTCATGTTGGGGTAGACGTATGCTATGTGACATGCATATTTGTGTGGGCTGCATGCATTGTGACTTATGCCATTAACAACTTGATGTGGTATGGCATTGTCTTGCTGCAGGCATCTGCATGTGTCTATACTGCGGACAACAAGTAGGCTTGGAATGTGTGTGTATTAGGGCATGGCTTGCCTCTTCAGACAGACACATTGGTGGACTATCATCAGACTATGCATCACAGTGTTTTCTTAGGACACTCACCTACTTCCGCCGATGATGTTGGGCCACACTCCATATCACCAACGCCTTAAATGGCCTCCATGCCAATGAGGATTGTACATATCTCCTCCCACCGGGACAGCTTAATGGAAGAGCTTTCTGCTCTGCCAGTTGCCATGGCCTGGCTCCTGTTTGCCGAGAGGATGTTGCAGCCTCGCAGGCGCAAGTCATTCCACCTCTTCCTGCAGTCCTTAGTTGTGCGGGGGTGTTGCCAACCGCGCTGACTTTCTGCCACTAGTTCCCAGATCTGCTTCTTTCTGATGACAGCCTCCCTCTTGAGGCTCTGGGCAAACACATCGGCATTCTCTGCCAGGATCTCTGCAAGCATGGTTAGCTCATCTTCATTAAAGTGCTCCTTGCGCTGGTGGGAGATGCCCTTTTTCACAGCTTTGGGTATAGTATTGTTGTTGTGGATTGATTTTGCCCCACAGCAGTATACTACAGGTCCTGGCTGCTGAGGACGGCAATGGATTGGGTTTTTAAAGATGGCCGCCGTGCTCTTTCCTGTTCCTGTGCAATGACGCTACTTCCGGTTCCGCTTCACCGCTGATAGCGGTCACCGCCATTAGTGGTGACCGCTAATGCCGTCTTCCTTCATGCCGGTAGTGCAATCTGCGCTATACATGATGCTGCTAAGGTCCATTTTCGGGACTTTAGTGGCATGCCAGTAATGTCTTTACCGGCATGGCGCATAGCTCGTGCCTGCGAAGTCGTAATAGCCCTCTATTAGCGGCTCTTACCTACATGGACACAATATTTGCTCCATGCCGGTAAAGACAGTTACTTACCTCCATCCTCGTAATTACACCCTTGGTCTTTACATCATCCACTGTCATAACCTGCACAGACCCTATCTCACTGATCTGACAATGCTGACATCCCACAATCGATCACTCATTCGACTATGGCCCACAAAGTTCAGGCTAAATGCTCACTCACCTAGCACCACCCATTCTAAAACCATCCCGGTAAAATAAGCTAGAAGGAAACTTCAGACTTCCCCACCACAGGGAATACATCAGCCATCCTAGAATTATTCAACAATTCTGCTATGAAGCCGTTGGACACTCATGCCCCCTTAAAAATCAACCACGCTAAGACCATCCGTCCCTTGTTACACCCCTGAGCTCACCTCCAACAAATTCTCAATCAGATCCCTAGAGAAACGGTGTCACAAAAACCCTTAACCTGGAGATCTCACCAACATCAAATCTCTCCACGCCAGAGATTTAATTACCGGGTCAAAGCTGTTTACTATCGTGGCAGCCTCTAACAGGAGCAAAGACCTCTTTGACCTCAAAGATCTCGCGCTCATGTTGTTCCGCATGGAGCGTGAATCACTCACTGCTGTCACTGGGGAAACAGACAACTGCTTCAATTGCTGTGTCACAACCAGGGCCTTTTTGGAAGGTAGAATCCTCTCACGAGTAGTAGAGAGAGCAGAGAAATGCTTCAGCCGGGGGCTCAAACGTGAGTGCAGATCATAAATGTTCATATCCAAAGGGTGAAACCAAGGAGATCAAAGAAAGCAGCAGGCAACTTATGGCGCATAACATTAGCAACTTCCAGTACAACAAGGCTGCTCCCCCTAACTCACAGCTACTTGACCCAGTGTTGAGCCACTAAGCCACAAACTGCAGCTTACTCCGCTGGCTATGCGCTAGGGGTTAATATTTGTAAACAAACAAACCAAAACCCTCTTCCAACGAACACAGAAGGGAGACTGCTCCAGTGGGCACACCATCACAGAATGCAACGCCAAGAACTGAAGTTTACGCTGCAGCTTACTCCCAAAACATTGATTTTAGAAAAGTGAATCTGTTATTTGTTTTTTAATTCTTGATGCCTTGCATAACACAGAACTACTTTGCCCCCTAACATGTAATCCTATTAACCCGTGGTGTCATTGCCATAGTGGGGGACCCGGCAGTTCCCATGTTGTGGGGGATGGACCTTGCCACACCATGTTCTGGGGGGGGGAGAGCAGGACTTCAGAAAGAAATCACTTCTTTCTGATGTTCAAGTGCATGCATCTTGGACTTCAGAAAGAAATTATTTCTTTTGTGGCGCGAGATGCAGGCACCCTCGCTCCTCCAGCTCGCACTGCAAAGGAAATACATAACTATTTGTTTTGCAGCAGGAGATGGATGCCCCATGGATGTGGTGACAGTAAAAGCATCACTGGTTTCCATTTGCCTGGCCCCAGAGCTCCTCCGCCCTGAGCCACAAAGGAAATCATTATTTCTTTTGGAGCAGAGATGGAGGCGCCTTTGAGCACATCTCCACTGTGCATGCCAGGAACTAGGAAGCTCTCCCGGCTGGGGAGGAGACCCTTGTGGCCAGGTGACTAGAAACCACTAATGCTTTTACTATCACCAAGCAACATCCATTTTGAGATATCGTTCGTTTGGGAACTTCAATAGAATGAAATACTACCTCTATTGGGGATCCAAACATCATAACAAAATATCCATTTGGTATGGTTAACACAAATGAACATCAATCTTGTGCCATCTTTAATATTATTTTTGACCGTGTAAGGATTGCAGTATAATAATGAAAGGCCCGATTCATGGAATATTTGCCTGGTTCAAAGTGAATGTGCACTTCTGAAAAGTGACTTTGCACTGCCGACACAAACCCTGATTCATGCAACTGTGCGAAGTGTATTTTTGCTGGGCAAAGTCAGCGCTTAGTCATTTTTGCACAGTTCCATGAATCAGGGGTTGTGTTGGAAGCGCAAAGTCACTTTTCCGCAGTGCAGATTCACTTTGAGCTGGGCAAATATTCATGAATCGGGCCCATAGCATTCTTTATGTCAATCTGTATCATCACACTAAATCCTTGCGTAGACTCCAATATCATTAAAAACCATCCCTGCTGTGATGTAGAAACATCATGTATCATTACTTTGAGGATATTAAAAACATCACATATCTCTGTGGAAACTTGAACATCATCACACATCATGGTCTGCATCCATACCATGACAAATATTCAGTGGGAATTTCACATCGTGACACACCAATGTAAGGGAGCAGAAGTACGAGTCTGACACAGTGGTGGCTTGCTTGTTGCCAAAGACTTTTATTATAAAACAAAAAGGAAAAATCTACCTTGCCCAGTTCTATGAGGGGTTGCCATGGCTCAAACAAAACATCAAGGACTCAGCATGTGGTGAAAAGCAAGCTGGCCACCATCCTGTGTCCAAACATATTTCTGTCCCTTATGCCAACTAACTAAGGAAAAACTGGGTGTCTTCTTGATCCAGAGGGAGATTCTCACTTTCTGGATGTAGACATACAACTTCCCATTCTTAATGAGTAAACACAGTGAGTATAAACAAAGTTGCCAAGTTTCAAGGGGGAGTCTCTGCTTCTTATTCTTCTCCTCCATACATAAATGGAGTATGAAGTTTGGTTCATTATCCTGCCAGACTTCACTCTAGACCCTTTTGTTCAATAAAATGTATTTTCCAAGTTTCAAGGAGGTAAGTCCCTTAGTATTCTTCTTTCTCCAGCTCAAAGATTGTTGCGTTAAGTCTGGTGCACTATCTGCCAGACTTGAATAAATATCTTGGAGTTCCAAAAAATGTCTCTTCCTTTGTTAGTCGGTCCCTGACCCCTTGATACAACTTCTTGCACTTCTCTTTCTTTCTTTCTTATTTGAGCCCCAGGTTCTCCTGGGTTGCCTCAGGGTCTACTCAATTTTTTCTGGGACCCAAGCCCTTGCCTGTGCGTCCCTTCGATCTTTTATGGGTCCTTGACCCCAGGATTCCACTTCTGTAGAGGTCACCTGCCCTCACATGGGTCCCAGACCCTGCTGTGTTATGTTTGGGGTTCTCTCCATTTTTCACCCAATATCCAATTCAACATACTTGGTGTACTCTCCTGCCAGGTACTGTCCCACATAGGCTACTTTACAACACTTCTTATTTCTACAAGTTGTTTGTTATTCGTTTGTGGGTTCACTACCCCTGGTTTTCTCAATGTCCCATTGAACAGACCTGGTGTACTCTCCTGCCAGGTACTGTTCAATTTAGGATACTTTGTAAAGTTGGCTTTTGTTTCCTCACTTGGTTGTATATCCCTTTTTTCTTGACCTCTGCGTATTGCAATGTTCTTTTCTATCTTATGGGTAGCCTTCACGTCCCACCAGACGGCCCGACCCTTTTGTTGCCATGGCGAAATGCTGTTGCGGTCTCTGGTCCATCCTGGGAATGGAGTGTGGCTTCTGTGCTGCTTTGGCGTTCAGTGATCTGCTCTCGGCGACTTTGCAGTGACATGCTCTCACTAGCGTCCTCGGCTGTGCTTTTTTCTCTGATGTTGCTTTCACCGGTCAGGTTTCCTCTCTCCACGTTTCCGGACTAGTTGCTTCTCCTCGGAACTGCTGGAGACATATGTCCCTTCCTGGCAGCGTCTTGCTATCTTTCCCTCGTTCTCTCGCCATGAAAGCAGCGTCTGGTTCCTCGCTCCTCGAGGGCAGGCTTGACAATGTACACAGTATTTCTTCCCTTTTTATGACCGGTGTGGGTTTTAGCAGACTGTACTGCGTATGTCGGTTCCGCAGTGGACATATGCCTTCTTGCCTGATCTTCTTCCTGTCAGTACTGGTATGCACTCCTCGTGGCTAAGCCTCCCTCTTCCTCATTCAGATATGATCTTTGTGCATGGAATCCTCTACTCTACAGAAATAGATAGAGGCGTGAGGGGCCACAGGAAACTGAGTGGGTTGAAAGGATACTGGGGACAGAGATGAAAGTTGTGAATACCCCGTTCTCACAAGGCCATTGTCACTGGTCCCATCGAGGGCTTCCCTCTGTGATGCTGGAAATGCATCGGAGGGACATGGCCTCTGTATCCTTGTCCTTTACTGCTTTTTATCCTGTGTTCTGTCGTGTTTTCCGCACAGGAGTTCATGTGGGACTCCTGGCGGTGCAGCTCTTCCTTCCTGCTGTTCCGACAGTACCCATTGGGATCCAGGCTCCAGTGGGAGACGAGCCAGAAGACTTTCCTGTGGGAGAGGTACTCAACCCGAAGGACCAGCCGACCTTCAATGCTTGCTAGCTGAAGGGGGACCCTCACGGGCAGACTTCTGTAAGGGACAGAGAGAGTGCCGTTCTCTCGAGGGTCTGAGGAAACAGACCCTGTCCCAGACAAGTGCCTAGGACATTCCAGATGTATTGGGAGGGTGAGCTCCTTGTTAGTGAGCCCACTAAGCCTGAACCTGGTGCCCTCAAGAGGTTGGTGGTACCCCAGGTTTACAGGCCCTTCCTGCTGCAGTTGGCACATGAGGTGCCCTTAGCTGGTCATCTTGGTACCAAGAAGACTAAGCAGTGGCTCTCTGCCCATTACCACTGGCCCCGGATGGGAGAAGAAGTGGAGTCGCACTGCAGGACCTGCCCAACTTGTCAGTTGTCTGGCAAGACTGGAGGCAGTGTCATTGCCCCACTGCAGCCATTGCCAGTGGTTGGCACACCATTTGAGAGGGTGGGCATCGACTTTGTCAGTCCCCTTGACCCCTCCCACATCAGGTGGGCATCGGTTCATCCTGGTCTTGGTTGATCATACCACCAGGTACCCTGGGGCTATAGCCCTTCTGACTGTTACTGCTAAGGTGGTTGCCAGGACTCTCCTGGGCATTTTCACCCGTGTTGGATTCCCTAAGGAGGTTGTCTCTGACCGAGGATCCAACTTCATGTCTAGTTACATGAAAACCATGTGGAAAGAGTGTGGGGTAACCTATAAGTTCTCCACCTCTTACCATCCTGAGACCATTGGTCTGGTTGAGAGATTTAATAAAACTCTCAAGGGCATGCTGGGTGCTTTGGAAGAGCCCCTAAGGAGAAAATGGGATCTCCTCCTGCTATGCCTGCTGTTTGCTTACAGAGAGGTGCCTCAAGAGGGTGTTGGTTTCAGCCCCTTTGAGTTACTCTTTGGACATCCCGTGAGGGGGCCCCTTGCCTTGATCAGAGAAGGTTTGGAGGCCACCCTTCTAGGTCCCGTCAAGCAAGTGGGGGACTATGTGTAAGGCCTCAGACGGAGGATGACACAGATGATGGGTCAGGCAACAGCGAATCTCTAGGCCAGCCAGGAATTGAATAAGTACTGGCATGACCTTAAAGCCTCGCAAGTGGATTGGACTCCGGGACAGGAAATCCTTGTGATGGAGCCTACCAAGCCTAGAGCTTTGGCAGACAAGTGGACTGGACCCTTCAGGATCATCTCCAAGAAGCGCAAAGTCAATTATCTGGTTGACATGGGAGTCCCTGGCGTAGCCCCTCAGGTATTGGATGGTAACAGGCTGAAGCCTTTCGACAGGCGAGTAGAAGTCTCATGTCTCTTGCTAGCTTCAGAGCAAGAAGAGGATGAGAGTGAGCCCCTTCTCGATTTGCTGCATAGCAACCCTCAGGATGGCTCAGTGGAGGGAATACATCTCTCTCCCGATCTGACAACAGAGCAGCAGTGGGCCTCCAGCAGTATGCCTCTCTGTTTTCACTGACACCAGGCCATGTAGGCACGAAATTGACACTGGTGACAGTGTGCCTGTCAAAAGCCGGTGCTACCATATGTCAAATAAAGTTAAGAACCACATTCAGGCTGAGGTCGCCAAGATGGTGGATCTGGGTGTTATTGAACCCTCAACCAGTCCCTGGTCCAGTCCCGTGGTCCTTGTCCCCAAGGCAAGTTCCCAGGCAGGTACCAAGGATTGGAGGTTCGGTGTGGACTACTGAGGAGGCAATGCCGTCAACAAAACTGACACGCACCTATTGCCCAGGGCTGATGAGCTTGTGGACACCATAGGTGCTGCCAAATTTGTGAGCACCTTTGACCTTACCTCAGGCTATTTGCAAATAGATCTGACGGACCATGCCAAGGAAAAGATGGTGTTCTCAACACCCGAGGGACTCTACCAGTTGAGGGTCATGCCTTTTGGCTTGAAGAATGCCCCTGCCACCTTCCAGAGATTGGTCAATCATGCTCTCAGTGGGCTGCAAGCCTTTTGTGTGGCCTAATTAGATGACATAGCCATCTACAGTTCTACCTGGGAAGAGCATTTGACACATCAGGATAAGGTGTTGCAGGCCTTGAAAGGGGCTAACCTCACTATCAAGGCCACCAAGTGCCAGATAGCTCAGGGGAAAGTCACGTATCTTGGTCATGAGGTAGGAGGGTGTCAAATCCAACCACTCCCCAGTAAAGTACAGGATGTACATGACTGCGAGACACTACTCAAACCCAGGTGAGATCCTTTTTGGGCCTCACTGGGTATTATTGCAATTTCATGGCAGACTATGGAACCATAGCTTCACCCCTGACAGCTCTGACTTCACCCAAACAGCCTAGGAAGGTTAATTGGACTGACGACTGTCAGAGGGCCTTTAATGGCTTGAATGAAAGTCTGTGTAGGGCACCTGTGTTGTGTGCGCCTGATTACAGCAAGCCCTTTATCGTTCAAAATGACGCCTGCGACACTGGAATTTGAGCTGTCTTGTCCCAGTTTGATGACAAAGGAAGGGATCATATTCATCAGTAGACAACTCAAGGGTAGAGAACTTAGATGGGCTACTGTTGAAAAGGAATGTTTTAGTATAGTTTGGAGCCTTAGGCATTTTAGGCCCTACCTTACGGGGTCTATCTTCAAGGTCTAAACAGCTCATAAGCCCCTGAAGTGGCTTATGCAGATGAAGGGTGAGAACCCGAAACTGCTCAGGTCGTCCATTAGCCTGCAAGGGGTAGACTTCACCATAGACCATAGGCCAGGGAAAAGTCACGATAACGAAGATGGCCTTTCCAGAAGGTATGTTGACCGTCTGGATGAGGGTGCTATCTCGTGGGAGATTAGGCAACCCTAACCTCCGTCTGGGGGTTGGGGGGACTGTGATGCTGGAAATGCGTCAGAGGGACAGGGCCTCCGTATCCTTGTCCTTTACTGCTTTTTAATCGTGTGTTCTGTCGTGTTTTCCACGCAGGCGTTCATGTGGGACTCCTGTCGGTGCAGCTCCCACCTTATGGCACCCATGGGTGGGGGTACAACCCTGTGCCCCTAGTGTATGTTTTTGGGCACCTGTGCGTGGCCCACAGAGCAGGCTACGGGCTGGTGGCAGCTCTGTACTGAATTGACTGGTGCCCTGAGCGTCCTCCATTTTGGGATGCCCAGGCCCTGTCATTGGAATCGGTAGATTCCTGATGGAGACAAGATGGCCCCCGTAGCGTCTTGCCCTCCATCACCTGTTACCTTGATCTTCCTGAAGTCCCGGGAAGCCCTGACTCTGTCCCTTCCCCCTGACTGGCTGTTGGGTGGAAGTTCCATATATGGTAGTGTGGGGAAGTGCCGACCAGACTGGCTGGAGCCTTCCCCAACGACCGTATGTTGTGGGTACGCTGTGGGTGGGTCCTGGGTGAATGCAGTGTGTGACAAATACGCATTCTGTGTTGTGGATGTCTAGAATCTGGTGTTTGACACCTCGACAGAACTCGCATCACGCTGCTGCCTTGCCTGGAGCACTGGTAAGCACTGTCCAGGGAGCTGCTCTCCGCTCCTGGCGTCTATGCAGCTTCCCACGTCAGTTACACTTCTCCCGGCTTGCTCGTGAGTCTCGACCTGGCTTCTCTCCGGTTTCCGCTCCTCCATTTCCTGCCTCTCCGGGTCTCCGCTTCTCCTCTCATTTCCCGCCTTAATATGATATATGACATATGGCATTATGATATGATATGGCATTTGTAACGCGCCTATACACAAGTGTTTCAAGGCGCGACGAGGCAGGGGGGGGAAACAAGGGGAAGACAGACAACGATCCTACTAGGCCAGGTGTCATTCAGATCGCGCAAGTGCAGGGGTAGGGGGAGGGAAAAGTACAAGGGGAAAGGGGAAGGGAGAAGTGCAGTACAAGTAAGTAGAATAATATAAATAAATAAATAGGGCCAGCTGGTGGCAAGTGCAAAGTAAGTGCAGACAAGTGCTGGGAAGGGGCGGGCTGTAGGGATACAGAGACAGACCGCAGTGCAGAGGTTGCCAGGGTGGCAGTGCAAGTGGAGAGTGGCTGGGCCCAGGACTGAGGTCGGTGAGATGGCCCAGTTGCAGATTCAGTGCAGTTTCAGTGAAGGATTTAGCAGGGGAGAGGGAGAGAGAAAGAAGAGGCAAAGAGGAAGGTTTTGAGGTGCTTCCGGAACCGGAGATGGTTCTCCTCAAGTTTCAGGGAGGCAGGAAGGCTGTTCCAGAGGGAGGCCCCTGCCGCAGAGAGAGATCTACCCCCAGCTCGTTGCTTCGAGAAGCGGCTAACCCTGAGGGAGTTGGAAACGGATGAGCGAAGGGCTCGGGAAGGAAGATATTTAGGAAGAGAGAGTTGAAGGTATTAAGGCCCCAGTCCCCAGAAGGCCTTGTGGACAATGCAGAGGGTTTTGAACTTAATCCTCGCAGCCACTGGGAGCCAGTGTAGAGATTTCAATCCTGGAGAGATACGGTCCCTGGGCTTGAGGCCAAGGACAAGTCTCGCAGTTCTGTTCTCGATGAGTTGCAGAGGGCGGAGAGTGGAAGCAGGCAGATTAAGATAGAGGCTGTTACAGTAGTCCAGCTTCGAAAGAACCAGGGCTCGGGAGACAGTGAGCTTCTGGGGTAAGGAGAGGAAGGGAAGAATACCTCTGAGGAGGTGCAGCTGGTAGTGTGACTTCTTAGAGACGTCAGATATATGAGGAGAGAAGGAGAGTGTGGAGTCGAAGATGACCCCGAGGTTTTTTGCCTTGCAGGTAGGAAGAGGGCCAAGATAGGCTGGCCAGAGAACTGCAGGGAAGGAGGGAGTGGGTGTGCCGATAAGTAGAATCTCAGTCTTACTGGCATTAAGGCAGAGGTCATTGGCGGCACACCATTCCTGGATAGCAGACAGCCAGAGATGAGGGAAGGAGAGGAGGAGGCCGAGGGTAGCCTGAAAATGAGCTGGGTATCGTCCGCATAGCACTGAAAGTTGGGGCAGAGAGCGGCGATGCAGTGGGCAAGGAGTGCCAGATACTGGTTGAACAGCCAGGGAGAGAGATTAGATCCCTGGGGGACACCACAGGTGGAGAAAAAGATGTCAGAGAGGAAGGACCCCAGTTGGACCTGGGAGGGTCGATTGGAAAGGAAAGAGGTCACGCCTTGTTCCCACAGGGAGACAGAAGTCCCTCTCGTGCCATCGCATCCTGGATTTAAAGTTCCAGGCATCAATTACAATTCCAAAAGACTAGACCGCTAAGTGTCCAACCAAAGTCTTTCTTCTGTGTTTGATGCCTCTTCCTCTTCTCGGTACCAAAGTGATGTCTTTGTATGCAAGAGTCATTATAAAGAGGATTTATGTCTCTGTGGTGTCACGTCCCCTTCCCAGTACCTGAATGATGTCTACAGGGAAATTATCTATGGGAAAGATAGGGATGGGACCGACCGTAACCTACAAAGACCTCGGGGGTTTTAAGTTCACTGGAAAGAGAAATGGGGGATACCATGTCTCACCCATGGGCGCATCATCTCCACTCCCCAGGTCTCCTCCACCCAGGTGTTTCTCACTCACATATCCAACCCACAGGGTCATGATACAAAAGCAATGGCCTTTCCTTGACCACCTGGGAGGAGGATATATTGGGGAAATAAGTGAGGACACCCTCACAGGCTTCAATATAATGACATTCCTAATCTTTGTGAACTTCAATATCATCATGTACCATCCCTATAGAGCCTTTAAAATCCTCCACAACAGACTAGTGGAGCCTTCCAAACCATCAGACACTATTAACGTTGGGAAATTGTCATCCTATGCCATATTTGTGGGAACCTCCATATCATGACACATCTTTATGGCGGCTTCAACATAAAGACCTACTCTCTAACTTGGACTCTAACACTCCCCTCTGTTCTGACCCTCCTTAAACTTTCTTCTGCCTTTGACACAGTCAACCACTCCATCCTCATAAACCTTGTCCATGATACCCTTGGCATCACGGACAGGGCACTGGCGTGACTTACCTCCTTCCTTTCAACCAGACCTTCCCAAGTGCAAATGGGTCCTTTTTTTCTTATCCACCACACTCTCTACTTATGGAATCCTCAGGGCTCTATCCTGTCACCATGGCCCACCTGATCTCCTCTTTCTCCCCTCATTTCCAGTGGAATACAGATGACACACAGCTCTCTTTCAAGCTGCAATCCTCTACCTCCTCCTCCTTTATACCTGACTGCCCGACTGCCCTTCAGGCATGGTGCTCCGCCAATGACCTCTGCCTTAACAGCAGCAAAACAGAGATCCTTCTCATTGGGATGCCTGCTCCTTGTTTCTCCCCCCCCCCCCCCCTCTGGCATGACTCCTTGTGTGTCCCCCCGTTCTCCTCCCCCCCCCGAGGCAAAAAACCTTGTTTTGTGTTTTCTCTCTCTCTCTCTATATATATATATATATATATATATATAAAATCAAGGGCCTTGCCAAGAGGATCATTCTACCTTGCCTTGCCTTCCCCTAGAAGCTCAACGTCTCCAGAGCCCTGGTTCTCTCTAGGCTAGACTACAGCAACAGCCTCTGCCTCTTTCCTCCATTTACTCCCTTCAACTAATCCAGAATCGGACAGTAAGACTTATCCTTGGAGTTAAGGACCGCATCTCTCCAGCCCTAAAATCTCTCCACTGGCTCCTGGTGACTGCAAGGATCAAATTCAAGACTCTTTGCATCATACACAAGGCTATCTGGAGCCTGGGACCTCTTTACATCCAGCTTTCCATCCCTAAATACCTCCCACCCAGAGCCCTTTAATCCTATGGCTCCAACTATCTGCAGGTCAAATGTTTCCCAGGCAGAGAATGGGACGTAGATCCCTTACTTAGGCTGGCTCCTTCCTCTGGAACGACCTCATTCCCGCCCTCAGACTTGAGCCGGATCTTCTTAAGTTCTGGAAACTTCTCAAGACTTTCCTTTTCTCCTCTTCCTTCCCTCTGCCCGTCCTGTGCAAAGTCTCCCTCTTCCGCTGTGACTGGGGCCTGGTCCCTTCCCCTTCCAGTCCACTCAGCATCCTTTGCCAGTACTTGCCCTTGGTCTCCCTTTCCCAGACTAGCCCAACCTAGCCCTCCCCGTCCACTGCATTCATCCTCCCTTTCCCTGTGGCACTTGCTGTATTGACCCATATCACACTTCTCCCTCTATCACCTCCCCCCATGTACTTACTACCTTTTCAAGCACTTGAACGGTAGGATCGTCACAAGACCAATATAACAATTTTTGTTGTTCTACTTTCCTGATTCCCATGTACCCTCAGCCCCCATATTGTCTTGTGGCACCTGGAAGCACGTATAGGCGCCATACAAATGTCCAATAAATGAAGAATGACACCCATATTTGCAGACATCTCTATAAGGTCATGCACCCTCTCTGGAAGAGTTTAAGATCATCACACACTATCCCAGTGGGGAATTCAATATCATTACACACTATCTCTCTGGTGACTTCAATATCATCATGCACCCTCCCAGTGGGCAGTTCAGTATCATCACACACCATCCCAGTGGGGACTACAACTTCAAGAACCACCACTTCTGTGGGGACTTTAACTTTATCACACACCATCCATGTGGGAAATTAAATATCATAGGGCACCATCTGTGTGGAGATTTCAATTTCAGTCTGATCCCCTCTGAATAATGTAGCAGAATTGCATATGTTTGGTGATTAGTGGGGTGGTTTCTCCACCAAGGGAAGCACATCTGTATTCACACATGGTACACACTTTTCAATGCAAGGAAAATCCACATCTCCGCCCATAGCTTGTTTGGGACAGGCTCAAAGGACTCTGCAAAGCATACATATCTGACCCTTCTAAACAGGGCATTTTCAGTGTGAACTCTTGCTGTCCCACTAATGTTTCTATCCCTCATACAGTGATGGAAATGTGTTTTTTTGTTTTTAGGGAATTCTCTACGGTATGCCATTTAACACCCATTATAGTGAAATGCACTACATGCAGCCATGTTGGTGCTCAGAACTTCTCAGTACATTAGTGATAATACTAATGTACTGAAAGAACTGACCAGTGCACCATTTGCAATGGAGCATAGCCTCTATGAAATGGGCAAGTCACCTTTGTGAATAAAGCCTGTAAAAATTATTGCATCCCCAGAGCTATTTTGTGATATCTGGTATTTTCTGAATTGGCCCATTGATGTATTATAGGGAAATATTCTGAATTGCAAGATAGCGGGCAAAAAAGGTGACACATGCTACAATTCATCGTAACCTCCCCAGTACTGAATATCAGGCAGCTAAAGTAATTCTTGATTTCAAAAACTGCCAGGAAAGAAAGTCACGACGACTTGTTTATTATACCTACAGCCAAACAATAAACAGTACTTTTGAAATATTCTGTGCACTAAAATAATGAATAACACATCAAACAGTGTACAGCTATGCTCTAAAATAGCTAAAAATAAACATTCTGAAGATATTCCAGGAGGTAGCTTCAAAGTGATAATACACACTTGCAGACTACATGTCATCTCAGACCATCCCTTTAGGGACATGGTCTTGAATATCATCAGACTGCCCCACCCCCACCATTTGGGCAATGTATAGCAGCCAAATGGAATTCTGTGTCTACTTAAATTGGATCTTTCACTAGACAGTATTATCATACATACAATTGAGGTATGCATTTTCAGTATACCCAAAGACCACCCTGGAAGGAATTCAGCACCATTATAAAAAATCGCTTTGTCATTCTTTTTTTTTGATAACACATTTTATTGTATTTTCGGTTCAACATCATAAAACATACATTCTTCTTATAAACATACAACCTGTATGACCAGTGGAACAGTCCTTGGCCAGGCAAAAAGAAAACGTGAAAGGAAGAAAAAGAAGAAAGGAAGAAAGAGGACTTGTGGTGTCCGTTGTTTCTCACGCTACGTGCCAGATCAGAGTACTCTTGCACAATGCACATTGTGCCCTACCGTCCATTATTCAGGTTATTGTAGTCACTGGGTCTCCTCCCACATGTTCCATATCTTATCTGCTATCCTCGGGCATCCCCTGGCCGCGTATACTCTCCTTTCCATCGCGATGCATATGTTGACGTCCGTCACCCATTGTTCGTACTGTGGCGTGGTTTCCGAACCCCATAGTTGTGCAATGTTCCTTTTAATAATCGCCGAGGTCGTCGATAAAAGCAGCTTCTCATATTTAGATGCCTCTCCCTCTTCCTCTATCCCGAGCAGGAGTAGCTTTGGGTCTCTGTGTATCGTTCTCCCCAGTACCCGTGAAAGTTCATCGCAGCAGTTTTGCCAGTACTGCAGTCCCATAGTATGTGAAAAAAGGTTCCCTCTTCCCTCTTGCATCGGAGACAGTGTGGGTCAGATGTCTTCCCCCAACGATATAGTGCCACCCTGGGGTAGTAAATTCTATGCAGAATTTTCAGTTGTACAAGTCTAAGTCTGGCCGAAATGGCCACCTCCCGGGGGTACATGAGGGCCCCCACCCAGTCTTCTGGCTGTATGAGTCCTAGGTCCCTTTCCCACTTGCCCCTTAGGCTGTTTAGTTCAGTGGTGGCAAAGGAAGTGATGGCAGTATACATGGTAGACGTTACTTTGGCCTCTATGCTTGTCTCCACTATGTTTCTTTCGAGGGGGGTGCTTTCGGCCATGTCTTTAAGTGCCGGGAGATGGGCTTGTAGGGCATGTTGCATCTGTGTATATTGGAACAGTTCAGTGTCAGAGAGGTGGAACCTGGACTCTAGTGTTTCGAAGGACACCAATTTGCCCCCTTCTACGATATCACCCACCGTGCTGATGTCACACTGTAACCATGTATGCCATCTCTGCAGTTTGTTTACCTCGGGTAAGTTTCTGTTGTTCCACAGGGGCTGTAGTGGAGTGATCTTCCCCTCCCATCCCAGGAACTTGTGCGTGTCTGTCCATACTCGGGCGATGTGTGAGAGCATTGTTTGTGGAGCTGAGTTATGAGACGCTTTGTAAAGGAGTTCAGTTTGTGGTCTAGCGCGTTCACTGGCCCTCCCCAGTCTATTGTGCGGCAACGTAGTGTCCCTGTGCAGAAAGTCGTTGACCACTGCCATTTGACTAGCCCAGTAGTAGGACTGTAGGCAGGGGAGCCCTATCCCTCCCTCCCAGATGGAGCGTTGTAGAGTACCCAGCGCAATACGTGGATGTCCGTTGTTCCACATGAGCTTCCTCAGTGTATTATCTATCTTTTTAAATTCTTCCGCCGGGACGTGTAGCGGGGCATTTTGTAGAATGTATAGGAAGCGTGGGAGAGCCATCATTTTGAATAATGCCGCTCTTCCCAATAGGCTCAGCGGGAGGGAGTCCCAGTGCCTAGCATTTTCTATGAACTTGGTCGTTATCGGATGAAGATTATTAGCCACGTACCTGCTCAGGTCGTTAGTAATTTGTATGCCAAGGTATTTAAACTATTCGGTTTCTAGGCGAAAGGGACAGTTAGCTGGTGGAGTGAAAGTAGTGGTGCCTATTGGGAATAGTATTGATTTGGGCCAGTTTACTCTTAGCCCGCTGAAGGTACTGTAGCTGTCTAGTATGGCTATGATCGTGGAGCAGGCCTGGTGCGGATCTTTTAAGTAGAGAAGCAAGTCGTCCGCGTATAGGGAGACCCTATCCTCCCGCCCATCTTCCCACTGGATACCACACCAAGCCGGTGACGTTCTCAATGCCTCAGCTAGCGGTTCCACAGCCAGGGCAAATATCATGGCGGATAATGGACATCCCTGTCTAGTTCCCTTCCCGAGCTTAAAGGTGTGCGATGGCCACCCGTTCACTCTCATTTGTGCCTCGGGGGATTCATATAGGAGCTGCACCCAGCTCAGAATCTGGGGACCAAACCCCATCCGGCCCATTATTTCCCAAATTGCCTCCCAGTACACCGAGTCGAAAGCCTTTTCGAAGACAATCGCTAGTGCAGCCAGCGGGCCTCGGGTGGAGTGCGCTTTCTCTATTACAGTGTGTAGCCTGTGGATGTTCATGCGGGTCGACCGTTTCGGCATGAAACCGCACTGGTCGGGATGAATTAGTGTTGTGATGACCTTTTGTAATCGGTTAGCTAGTACTTTCGCTAGTATTTTGGTCTCACTATTGATGAGTGAGATTGGTCGGTATGAGCTACAGAGGTCCGGCGGTTTGTCTGCTTTGGGAATCACTATCACTGTGGCCTTCCGGTATCTGCCGGTAGGCGTCCTTTCTCCTTGCACTGTAGGAACATTTGCAGTAGGTGGGGGGCAATCACATTTGTTCCGAGTTTGCGCCACAACTCAATCGGGAAGCCATTTGGCCCTGGTGTCTTTCCCGTCTGGAGTTCTGACATGGCCGCTATCAGTTCCTCCTCTGTGATATCTTCCTCAAGTAGAGCTTGCTGCTCAGTGCTTAGAGTGGGCAGGGCTATGTCATCTAGCACCGATCTATTGATGGGCAATGTGGGTGACCTGTAAAGTTCCGTATAGTAAGCCGCAAAGCCCTCGGCTATATCGCTGTCGGTCCGCAAGGGTTCAGCTCCTTCTGATCTTAGCGCCCTGACCTGGCCGCTGCCTGTCTCACGTTTCTCTAACCATGCCAGCATTTTACCGGCTTTATCGCCGGTCTCATATATTCTAGCTCTCGTCGCCATATGTGCCTGCCTACCGTTATCTAACGCAATATTCTGCAAACATTTTTGAGCAAGTGTTAGCGCTCGATTCGTTTCTGGCTGATCTAGTGCTAGGTGGTTAAGTTTGGCCTGGGTCACTTGTGCTTCGGCTTCCACCAATTTCTGTTGGTGATTCTTACGGTGTGCAGTGGACCATGCTAGGATCTCACCCCTCAGCACTGGCTTGAGTGCCTCCCACAGGATCTCCGGATCATCTACTGATCCTGTGTTTAACTCAAAATAGGTTTCTGTCGTTCGTTGCATTTGCTCCAGAAAGTCTGGGAAGCCCAAGTAATAGTTATTTAAGCGCCAGGAGGGGGGCGGGCGGCGCCTAGCCATATTAAGCTCAAGTAGTAGGGGGGAGTGATCTGATATGCCGCGCGGCAGCAGAGTTGCCTTAGCGGCCCTGTGAGCCTCTGGCCCGGGCAGGAAGAAGTAGTCTAATCGCGATAATGAGGCGTGTGCCCCTGAGTGGAAGGAGTATTCCCTTGCGTCCCGGTGCAGGTCGCGCCACACGTCCTGCAGTCCCATGGCTGTGGTGAACACCGCTAATTTGGTGCGAACAGTGGGATTTCTTCCTCTCAAGTGTGAGCGGTCCATCCCCACCTCCATGACTTCGTTGAAGGCACCCCCAATTACTAGTAGGTCTGAATTATCACCCGAGATCAGAGGTGTAATGTCCTGTAGTAGGGTGTTGAGCAGTGACGGTGGCGAGTAAACCCCGAGTAAAGTTATCGTCTGGTTCCATAGTGTTCCAGTAATGAGTGTGTATCTGCCGCCGGTATCTTGAGTGACCCGTGTCATGGTCAGGGGTAATCGTTTATGTATTAAGATAAGCACCCCCCGGGAGCCCGTGGTGAATCCAGCATGTATTGCAATTCTATAGTTGGTGCGTTTAAATAGGGTACATGTAGTGCCTGCTAGGTGGGTTTCTGTAAGGAAGGCTATGTCTGGTGTGTGGCGATTTAGGAGTTGTGTGATAAGTCGTCTCTTAATTCCTGCTCCCATCCCATTAACATTCCAGGTTAGGAGTCGTAAGGTCTTGACATCAGTGTTAGTGGAGGTCATCTGGTAAAGGGTGCAGGTTGATCATCGGCTGGTAGCACCATGTGCACGTGCCATTTGCGGATGGTGTTGTGGTATAGCGTTCTAGGTTTGAGCTTCGGACCCTTTTCTGAACAAAACCGTAATTAAACAAACTTCCCATTCCCCACCCTATAACTCCTAACTCGAAGCATCTGTCGCCCGAACATTCAACGAAACAAGCCTCAGCTAACCGTGGCTGAGTGCGCCCGCTAACAAATAAACTATTCGGAGTTGTGTAGGCTCCGGTCGCACCAGAGGAGAAGGGGGGGGGGCTCTCCCATCTGGACTGGCCGCTTAGCTGTGTGTCTCCTCACGGCTAGTCCATAAACGTGGTCAGTATAGGGTTCTTGTACAGTACCTTAGGCTCGGCATTGTCAGGTCTCGAGAGTTTCTGTTCGCATCTTTTCTGGGAGTCGGTGCTGTTATCCCTGCAGTTGTGGTGCGATTCCCGGTGCAGGCGGTTGTAGATCTGGCGGGTCAGGACCCGGTCGGGCGCGGGGTGCTCCATTTCTCTGTCTGTTGCCTCTCGCTGCCTGCCAGTCTCCCTCGATATGTTGTTCCGCCCATCTCCTCGCCTCTCTGGGGTCGGTGAAGTGGACTGTTGTGCCTCGATGGTAGATTTTAAGTTGGGCAGGGAACATCAGGCCATATTTTACTTTGAGGGCTTGTAGTTGTTTTTTTAATGGATCGAACGATTGTCTAGCCTTTTGCACTTCCCTGGTGTAGTCTGGGAAGAATGCTATTTTGGATCTGTTATAGGTGAGGGTGCCTTTCGCCCTTGCGGACTGGATCAGCGCATCGCGATCACGATAGTTCAAAAGTTTGGCGATCACTGTGCGAGGCGGGGCGCCCGGAATTGGACGACCCGTCGGCACTCGGTCGGCTCGTTCAATGGAAAAGAAGTTGGAGAATGTATTGTCTTCAAACATGTCTGTAAACCACTGTTCCAGAAACAGCTCCATATGTGGGCCTTCCGCTTTTTCCGGCAGCCCCAGGATCCTTACGTTATTTCGCCTGGATCTGCCCTCACTCTGATCCACCCGTTCCTCCATGGTTTTCAATTGCGTTGTAACTCTAGCCAACTGCTGTTCTATGTTCCTTATTCCATCCTCCGCACCCGAAATACGTTGTTCTGCCTCGCCGGTGTGCGATGTCAGCTTCTGGAGGTCATGTTGCAGGAGGGAAACGTCCATGCTGATGCCGTCCATTTTCTGCAACATGGAAGCACGCGAGTCGGCTATGGCCGCCATGATGTCCTTTAGGGAGATCGTGCCTTCTGTTTCCGCCATGGCGTCCGCTTGGTCATGCATTTGTTCTGGTTGGCCGTTAGTTGTTGGCGTAGTAAATTGATCAATCCTGCTCTGGGATATCAATCTTCTGGATTTGTCTTTGCCCATGCCGGATGCCGATATGCATTGCAGTCCAGACTGCTGTAAAAGGTGGCGGCAACACTTTCCACCGGTCTCGGCACCGGGGTAGTCCTCTATGCTCCACTCGGGGGGGCCTTTTCTCCTTGTTCGCCGCAGTGTGTGGCGGGCAACCAGTTCACCTCCTCGACCAGTTCTCGGGCTCTTCTCCACTGGCCCTGGCGTGCCGCTCAGGGCGTGCAGCTCGGGGCGTGCAGTAAGAGTCTCGCCCTCATCGTCCAAGGCCGCCCAGCAGATTGTTGTTATATGTAGCGTATAGGCCATTTTACTGTACAGTTTGCGGTGGATGGTCGCGGTATTCCCTCAGAACGCCTTCCTGCCGTTCCGCCTCGCTCCAGTGAGGGCGGCCATTTTGATCATGCGATGCCTCGCGCGCGGCGCCTCCTTTCCGCCGCTCCGAACTCGCTCAACGTGGTGCGTTTCGGCCCGGAACTTTCCCTGCGTGTGCCAGGGGCACTTGCCTTCAGGAGGGTATGTTTTTTGGAAGGATATGCCATTTGTAGCAGGCTATTTATTCAGGCTGTTTGCTGCGGCCGTCGGAGCGCCAGGAGCTCACGTCCTTATCGTCCCGTTGCTGGCCACGCCCCCTAAAAAATCGCTTTGGAGTCATCAATAGCAGCATAGAAAATCCATGAGGAGAGTTTATCACACATCCAAAGTCATACTAGAACATTGCATGGGAACCTCAACCTCCTCACTGGAATATCACCATCCATGTGGAATTATCAATGGCAAAATTCATAATTTCTGTAAATAGTTAAATGTCATTGCACACCATCCCTATGCAGACTTGAACACAACTGAAAAACATCCACATTTTGGCAATAATCTCAGACTATCCATGGCAGGATCTCAACATTATCATAAACTATTCCTGTGGAGACATCTGTATCATCTGTAAAAATACAATATAATAACAGAACCTCCCTTTGCATTCTTTGAATTACATATCATCTTGATGGGGACATCTTAATCATCACACACTATCACTGTATGGACATTAATATCATCAACCACCATCTGTGTATCATACACCATCTGTGTGGAAATTACCACATAACTCCTCATCCTTCTGGGGATTCAATATAATGATATTCTGAATCTTTGTAAACTTATATCATCATGCACCATATTTACAAAAAAGGTAGTAGGCGCTCCTCTCCAGAAAAAACATGGCTGATGACCTGTTGTGAGATGAGAGTTTGCGGCACATGCTTTTTACTCACTGTACCTTTCACAGATGGGAAATTTCCATTTGCACATCATGCACCATCCCTGTGGAGAATTCAATATCTTCACACAACAGACTTGTGGAGTTATCCAAACCATCAGACAACATCAACGTTGGGCCATAGTAATCCAACGTCCTCTTTGTGGAATCCTCCATATTATGACACCTCATCGTTATTTCGGCTTCAACATAATGACACCCATATCGGCGGACACTTCTATATTACCATGCACCATCTGTGGAAGACTTTAAGATCATCACACACTATCCCACTGGGGACTTCAGTATCATCACGCACCATCCCAGTGGGAACTTCAGTATCATCACGCACCATCACAGTGGGGACTTCAGTAGAATCACACACTATCCCAGTGGGGACTTCAGTAGCATCACACACCATCACAGTGGGAACTTCAGTATCATCACGCACCATCACAGTGGGGACTTCAGTAGCATCACACACTATCCCAGTGGGGACTTCAGTAGTATCACACACCATCACAGTGGGGACTTCAGTATCATCACACATTATCCCAGTGGGGACTTCAGTATCATCACACATTATCCCAGTGGGGACTTCAGTATCATCACACATTATCCCAGTGGGGACTTCAGTATCATCACACATTATCCCAGTGGGGACTTCAGTATCATCACGCACCATCCCAGTGAGGACTTCAGTATCACCACGCACCATCCCAGTGGGGACTTCAGTATCATCACGCACCATCACAGTGAGGACTTCAGTATCATCACGCACCACCCCAGTGGGGACTTCTGTATCATCATGCACCATCCCAGTGGGGACCTCACTATTGTTACACACCATCCCTCTTGGGATTTCAAAATCATCACACACCATCCCAGTGGGAAGTTCAGTATCATAACCCATCCCAGTTGGGACTTCAGAGTTATCATACCACATCCTAGTGGGGACTTCAGTATCATCACACACCATCCCAGAGGGGACTTCAACATCAACACACACCACTACTGTAGGGACTGCAACATTATCACACATCATACATACATAACTTGAATATCATAGGGCACCATCTCTGTAGGGACTTCAGTGTCGGTCTCATCCCCTCTGAATGTTGCATAATTGCATATGTTTGGTGATTAGTGGGGCTGTTTCTTCGCCAAAGGAAGCACATTTGTATTCACAAACAGTACACACTTTTCAACGCAAGGAAAATCCACATCTCCACCTATAGCTTGTTTGAGTCAGGCTCAAAGGGCTGGGCAATGTACACATATCTGATGCTTCTAAACAAGGCACTTGCAGTGTGAACTGTTGCTGTCTCACTGGTGTTTCTATGCCTCATACAGCGATGGAAATTTGTTTTTTTGGGAATTTTCAACGTTATGCAATTTAACATCCGTCATAGTGAGTTGCACTACCAGAAGCCACGTTGGTGCTCAGAACGTCTCAGTATATTAGTGCTAACGCTATATACTCAAAGAATTGACCAGTTAACCATTTGCAATAGAGTACAGTGCCTATGAAATGTGCAAATCACCTTTGTCAATAAGTTCTATAAAAGACATAGCATCGCCAGAGCTATTTTATGATGTCTGATTCTTTGAGAATCAGCCCATTAATGTGTTACAGGGAAACATTCTACATTGTAAGGTAGTAGGCAAAGAAAACAGTTATGTATGCTACAATTCATTATAACATCACCTGTACTGAAACGCAGGCAGCTAAAGCAACTCCTGACTTCAAAAACGGCCAAGAAAAACTTGTTTATTTTACCCGCAGCCAATCAATCAACTGTCATGTGGAAGTATTCTAGCACTAAAATAATGACTAATATATCAAATAGTGTAGTTATGCCCTAAAATAGCTCAAAATAAACACTTTGAACATATATAAAGGACAAATGTAAGACTACATTTGATTTATACTTAATTTTATTAAAAGGGGAAAATTACATTAAATAGAACTTTGTATTCGTCTGAAACCTATAATGTGTGGCAACACATTTTCCTTTGAAAATGCTCGGCTGTCTGCCAATAGTTTGAGTATCATAATGCTGAAGAGTGTTTAAAATCCCAAGTGTGTGTTGAAGACTGCATGCAGTACAGCCTCCGGTCTACGGGGGCATTGCTGAGAAAATGAATACACACACGAAAATAAACACAGGTCCCCACAAGGTCCATTTTTTAAAAGATGCGAAAATTAGCACAGTTGTTTTTTAAATCATTTTAAATAATTTGAAGTACTTTACCATGTGGGGACCTGGCTTTAGGTCCCCACAGTGAAATCAAGCCCCCCACCCCATGGCCAACCATGTAAAATGCTAATGACAGATCAATAGATGCACCAAATAAGGGAGGCATCTTTTGTCATATTTGTACAAGTGCATCGATTACAAATCGATCATTAATCATTGTGCCAATTATTTTCCTAAAACCTGTATGCTGTTTTGATAAGCAGACTGTTAAGGAAGCCCATTCTTATAGTTCCCTTAGTAAATAGGAAGACAATCATTTGCTCTCTGCATCTATTAAGGCTGTTTACCTGTAACTATTTGATGGGGATATTGTTAGATAATTTCAAAATATTGTGTATTCGTTTTTCAATTAGAATATCCTTAAACAATAAGAACAGTGTGTGTGCCCAAGATTGGTTGCTTAGTCCATTCAAACCGGGTGCCCAAGCACCAGATGATTTGCCAATTAAGTCATTAATATCCTCCATTTCAAAACTTCATTTTTACTTTGCCGCAATTCTAGAGATCTGCTTTTGTTGATCGGGCTCCTTATATAGAACACATGTTATCTTTTAATCTTCAGTACTGTGCACTCATGCATGTGCCTTGATATACTTTCTGATAATCTTGTGCACTTTGTGACCGTGATTCTCCTTCATACGATGCACTTTTTGTGCCATCTCTTCTTGTCAGTGTTACGTCGGTCATTTTACAGCAGAGAACTGTGCCGTCTCCTAACTAGGTATAGATTTCTTATACATTGGGAGACTTGTAGTTCAGACATCGTTCATTTGGCTTTTTGCATTCCTTTCATGACCAGATGTTATCCTGCAGGGCTTTGTCCAGTGGGCTAGAGCTTCTTATGTGCTTGGTCACAGGGCAGGTCCTAGCACAGGGCTGTGATAGGGCATGCATTACATTACAATCACATAAGTTAAACTCCACCCCCTCATCGGTCCTACCCTTTGCACTTGTGAACCCTGAATGTGTGTTTGATGTTGACTGTATTTACGCAGGATCCAGGTCTGTTGGCCTGGTTGGGTCACCATATATACTGTAGTGTACTGTTGCACAAGGGCATGGCATCATGGGTGGAACCTGGAGTAGCGGGCATAGCAATGGGTCGCATTGAGCTCTGCATCACAGGTGACCTGTGTGTTAAGAGAATGTTGCTGTTTCCCGTTATGGTACACCGCTTCCAAGGCTTTGGGTACCACCAATGTCACCAGTGCTGCAATGATGTTGGGGAAGTGGGATGTCATAAACAACTGTGCCTTTGTTGCCTTTACCTGTGCATGGGTGATGGGCAGGGAGATGTACTCGATTGCATACTGCACGAGTGTGTTGAACTCAAGGTCATTAATCAGTAACATGTCATGCATGGAAGGGATGCAGAATAACTCTTGCACCAAATAATCAGACCGACTGAGGTAGATGGCAAAACGTCTCATGCAACTGTTTTAATATCAATTGTCTAAAATAGGGAGTTACAATGGACATCAACGGACATTTGCTCGAGCTCTCAATGCAAATCATGTATAAATACACTTAAGTACTGAAAATCCATCATAAGTGATGTCATACTATGTAGCAAATAAAAGAAACCTATGGCGGTGTTGTGTTTGGGTCAAGGGGAACATCTAAGTATACTTTCTATATAGGAACAGGTTGTGATTGGGTCTCTATAGTCAGGTGGACAACTTATGCCCACCCCTAGTGCAAGTCATCTTCAACACTTATTAAGTACACATAATACTATTGGCTCCTATAAAGCCCTTTGCTATAGGGCCCCCTACAACTAGTTGGCACGCTTGTACCATGTCTGGAACATTCGGCTCCTTAGCAGCACATAAGTTCATTCCCAGGTGCCGGGAGGTGGGCATGACTTTTGCTTCCCACCCAATTAGCCCCTCATCTCTCATCGCCCATGCCTTCTGCCATGCCGTCTGCCCTTGAACTTGGCCTTGCAGGAGATTCTCTTCTCTTGGGAATAAAAGGGAGTACAGGCACACGCTTATCACAGTTCTGGTCTGCATGCCTAACTCCTATTTACATCCTTGGTTTACGTGACAAGAGCCCGTATTGCAGCCTGTTTTGAAGCATTTCATTGTCTTTAATAAACTTGGCACTCATGCTGTTCCTTCTTTGCACCTTAACACAAGATGATTCAACGTCTCACGGTTTCTGTTTTTCATGGATAGATAACCAGTTCTCGGCTGCTTCAGCTTTGACACCAGGACAAACAGCTTCACCCTTCAAGTCTGTGATCTCCAGCTGATTCTGTGCTGCGACACAAACATCTCTCAATCCTTCTTTCGCTGTGGATTTGAACTTACTAAAATTGTGACACTGATGTCCACACACTATATAAAGATGGCTTTGCCTGCAGCCTATTCACTACGTATAGATAGCTTCTAAGATTGTTTGTTCTACTTGCGTTTATGCATTTGTACATTATTAAACGGCTTGCATTTTCTGCAGTGCTCTTTACGCGTGCAATCTTCATTTCTGCATAATGATGTTCATGCAATTCCATATTTAGTCATCAGTTTCTATAAGGTCCATACATCCTCTTCTTCAGCCACTCTTCTCAGTGCGTCAATCTCACTTCTTGTGATGTCACCAGCTTCTCCTTCTTTCATCTTCATATTCCTTCAGGAATCTCTTCCAAGAGATTGTCAACTCTATGGGGGTACATCACGTATGGCTTTCTTAATGGGTATCTTTTCTCAAATACTCTATGCGGTATGGTCACAACTATTGGTGGCAAACATGGTGCAGTTTCAGCCTCCCAAAATACAGGCAGTAGGAGGACAGGACATCCTGCAGAGGCATTCAGCTGCTCCTCTACAGTGTCCAGAACCTGGGCAAGCACAATTGAAAACATGGGCTGCAACAAGCCATGCAGCATGCTCATAATGTGCTGGAAGGTGCTTGTTCTGAAACGTACAGCACTGACAAAAGATACAGCAATGGCAGGATGGCTGTTCTTGTGTTGATCATTCTTTGTAGATTTGCCTTTATCAGGGAGAGTAGCTCAGCTGACGTCTCTCTGTTAAGGCGCTAAATTGTTATTAGCTGTTCAACAGGTAGTACCTAGGGAGATTGCTTAACCCAAGGAATGGTTGCTATCCTTGCAAGGTGTTTCCTGTAAATGTGTGCTGGTTGTACTCTGTGATGCAGCTGTGCATGCCTCTTCAGCTTAATGTACAGAAGGAACTCTTAGAGCCTGGGGTTTGCTATGTCTAGTGGCTGCATATAGTGGCTGCATTGTGTTGGAAAATGTCTCTGGAGGAGGTATGGGCCTCACATACCCTTTCATGGCCAATTGGGTGTGCCTGTGGCTTCATTTCCATCACCTGAATGCATTTACCTTCACCTTTTGTTTTTGGTTCAATTAGCTACTATTTTTGGTAGTGTTTAGTCCAGTATTTCAACCTGAACATACGATGGAATTAGCATTTTTGTTTCCGGCACTAATTCCTCCAGTGGATTTAGCCCTGGTGGAATTATTTCTGGTTTTAAATGTTTATTCCTCTGGTGCTAGTATCTACAGGGTTAATTCCACCAGAAGAATTAGCATCCATTTTTAAAAACCATTATAACAGCAGATAGGTAAAGTGGCAGGAATTCCGTTACTGCCACTTTTTCCCCTTACCACTGAACTTGTAATGAGATCCAATTGGTATCAAATAAACATCAACCATGTGAAATAAATGTCAAGCTAACATTCAACTAATTCACATATCATACTAAAGGCAAGATGGCATCATTGCACACAATATGTGTAAGATCTTCACAGTGTGGAATTCAATATAATCACGCACCACCTCTGTGGGGACTTCAACATATTTACAGAAACATAAGGAAGTAAAGTCACATTTTGATTGGTTTGTTACAAAAGAAGCCGGTGCTTAAATTGAATCTGGAAATGTGTTGTGCAATAAGGAAATACTTCCGTTAAGTATTGATTTTTTATAAAAGTCTGTAAACATGCAAAACACCCTGCTTTATTTCATTTATTTTCCATTTAAACACAACGAGGAAAGAGTTTAAGCCATTAAAACACAATTTTGAGTGTTTATAAATGGTTCCCATGAATCTGCTGCCTGTTGCCTAAGCATGTAGGGCATCAGATTTATGAAGTGTGTTTAAATTCCTGTCCGTGTGTTGATGAATGCAATACCACATCCAGCCTACGGGGGCAGAGCTGAGAAAAAAAATCCACACACCAAAATAAACACAGGTCCCCACAAGCCCATTTTTTCAAAAGTTGTAAAAATTGGCACAGATGTCTTTTAAGCCATTTGGGACACATTACCATGTGGGGACTTGGGTTTAGGTCCCCACAAGGATAGACAGACAGACAGACACACACACACACAGAGGATAAATTGAAGAAACAGCCGAACAAACAATTGTGTTTCCTTCAAACAGACTTTTGTGGTTATATGTGAATTTACCGACGGACATTACAGAGTGGTAGATTTCAAACGGTCAAGATACCGAAAAACACAGATTTCTTTTTTAATTTGGGTGGTTCCTCTCCCAAGCCCCCGATTTCCCGATCTTATAACACCATCCCAACCCCATCCAGACCCATTTTAACCCCTTACCCACTACCAGTTATATATTTATTATATCTTTTCAGTGTTTTTCAGTGTTCTTGTCTGCTCTGTTATGTACCACTCTGTAATGTTTGCGATAAAATAACCAGGCCCCACTATTTGCTTAACATGCATTATTGGAATAGCAACCTAAGCAGTTAGAAATGGAGGGGGAGGGCTGCAGCATCCGAATGGTATATCGCACAGCACTGGCAATATTACCCCATAGGCGCATAGGCTAAGAGATTTGCCTGGGCAAAGGAAAGGAGAGATGGCAAGGGCAGTTCAGGCCACCAACAGCTACTGCTTAGAGGCTCCAGTCTGACATGAAGCGCAATATAAGAAACCGATTTAATTTGAGTTTTAAGGAATAAAGTACATTTATTTATAGGTGTTTTATACGGGTTTTTGGGCCTGCCATATCATTGTTATTGCCTAAAAATCAATTCAACTAGAAGTAAAAATATGATAAGTCCTTCCGACAATGTGTATGTAATCGAAGCAAGTGAAATATTGTCTATTTATGCAACGCATAAAGTGCAGCAGTACATCAGGGTGAGCATCAGGCAGCAGGAGGTGGCGTGGGCAAACGCACGAGCCGAGTCTGGGTAACATGCCTGCACATTCAAAGGTCGCAAAGCTATATTTCCAAATACTCATATTGCGCACGCACGCACACAACTCATTTATGCCACTGGAATAATTTACATAGCAATCAGTCAATTTGCATATACATGGTTATCCGGAAATTCCAGCTTGTTTGTGGTCCTTCAGGGGCCCAGGCTGCTGCCCCATTGGTGTGCCAGCAGCAGCGGCTGGGCAGAGTGGCATTATCAAACGCTGAAGGACTGACTGTTGATGGGAACCGCTCTTGGCAGCGGCGCAGGGGAATGCAACATTGGCAGGCCGGATGCAAGTGCCATTTTCTCTGGTTTTCACTGGACACATTCTGTTCTGGGAATATTAAAATGCACTTCCCATAAAAGACAGCTGGATATTGGCATCAATTTGATACATAATCACCGTTAATGTCTTTTATTATTTAAGAAATGTTTGGCACGATAGATTAAAAAAATCTAAAATTTACGATCTCTAGCTAAAAAAAATAATTGTATAAAACATTGTTTGAAACGTGATTTCTAAGCTGAAATTATAAACCAGAAGGAGTGGTAGGAGACATAGTTAGTGTACACACAATTTTCAAACCAATAAGTTAAAAGTTCAATTTAAAAAATGTAAACAAACCCACTGCAGACAATGGGGCATAAGGTCCTAAAATCAAAGTGTGCATGAATGCTGTGGAACTATGTGGGTCAAATGAAGAAAATCTCTTCCAGGATGCGGCTCTCCTCCAGCTCCTCGTCTCCTGCGCCGCGTCCCCGGAGCGTCGCAGCCACAGGGCGCCGGGCGGGCTTGCGCTGCCTCCATGGCGTCAGGTGCGTGCTGGACCAGTCAAATGGCTCTTGAGGCAGAGGCTGTGGCCTGTGGGCAGGGACTGGGCTCAAACCGTCCACAAGGTTCAGTAGAGAAGCATCATACCTTCACAAAACAAAACGGGAGTGTGGGGTTAGGAAAACAATGAATGAAGATGCAGGATCAAGTTGCAAGTGAGTTTAGACTCGCCGGGTTAACAAGAGTTCTACCATTTTAAATTCCATGAAAACAACAAGAGCACCATTTAAATTGATCTTATTTTCTGAACATTAGACCTACACGGGCAGTACACTTAGTAGGTGTACACAGCATAAGGCAGAGCCATATCTCAAAGGAGTTACCCCAGAGGAAGCATAGAAGAACTGATGACTGTAGGATGCCCATGTGCCATTCTGCACAACTCGCGGACTGACACATGCCTCGCGGAAAGTGTGTCAACATGTCTCTGTAGAGGGTTCTCCTGGAGGGAGAAGCAATATCGAGCACGCGACAGTGGCCTTGGGTGTGTGTGTGTGTGTGTGTGTGTGTGTGTGTGTGAGAGAGACATGTAGCATTAGGGATAGGGATGCATTGAGAGAGAGAAAAATTCACTTTTAATGGTTTATAAAGCAAGCAATCATAACCCTGCCATAATCAAAGACCCTTAACTTGGCCAAAGACCTACAGATACCCCAAGCCACCCAAAAGGCCCCCGGACAAGGACTTGCTGTTTCTTTATACCCCACTCTACTTCCTCCCTGTCCAGCCATCACCAAACGCACACTTTGACCGAACAGCATGACCCGCCCCTATTCGAATCAGGTCTAGGCCCTCCCTCAGTGCGCTCTCCCCATCCCTTGCCAACTTCATAGGACAGGCCCTTCTAAACTTCACCAAGCACACCATACTCTTAGACCAACAGTGCCCCTCCTACTCCCTTATGCCCGCCTGCCCAAGAAATCAACCTTTGAACTTCCCTGGCATCCCGCAAGGGATAATAGCCATGCTATTCCATCTATGTTACTGGCGCAAAACCCACTCCCCAGCTCTTCTTACCGCTTACAAGGAGTCCCTTCAAAACACCACTGGGTGCACCCATCTACATTATATGCCCAACTTTATCTCTTGATGTGATATCATGCAGATCCACAATCTCTTTTCTCCTTAAAGTACTTTCCCAAACCTAGGTGGGGCACACAGATTATCTTCTATTGGTCTCTGTTGAGAGGACATCCTGATTCTGCCTTGGATATCCTCCATATTGATTGTGCAGGACCTTCTGATTTCCATACGTAAACATACAGGCATGTGCACTACCTCCTACTGGGCAAATGTTTTGAACTAAAAACTTCAAACTCTGATATCCGATGGCAAGGCAGATATTTCCATTTTTTATACTGTTGTAGGACCTCAGCTTAATTTGTTCTCATAATTCAAGAAAAATACAACCTATGAACAGTAGTTTAGATTTCATTAAAATGGATTTTGGACTGCATTTAAAATATATCCATCATGCAGTGTCTGTATAGCAGGAACTCCTTCAATTTCATTATTCCGTTTCCATTTCCTTAGTGCGTCAGCTGCCGGTTTCTGGTTACCCCTCTATAGGTATTCGACCTACTACTAACAGTCATTTGTGAAACATTTCTGAGCAGTCAATGACCAAGTCGCTTCTAACAAGCTGGACGTATACATTTTGTTCAGGGTAAGATTTAATATATGATATCTGACAGTAAGATTTCCTGCAAAACATTGCTCACTATTAGGCCTGCAGCAATTATGTTTGGTTTTGGTACTTTTAATAGGCGAAAAAGAGCTATTGTAACGGGCGCATATTCTTCAACTTTGAGAAGGAATTCCTTACAATTACATGTTTTAAAACAACGTGCTGAATTGGATAGGGTATGTTAAGTTTATATTTTTCTATTAATTATATACCAATTAGCCGCACAGTACTAATAATTGTGTCCTTAATTATTTAAATAGGTTGGCTTTGTACAAAGTGAACATTTGGGTGAGTTTTCAGTGGTGTGACCACAATTAATATATCCCTGTTTCACCCTTACCATCCACCCTTAGATTTTAGTCTGATCACATATGCTATAACATCTGATACAATAACCATCTCAGGGTGGCAGGTTATCTCTATCCAATAGCTTGTTCATTCACCCAAGCAATTTTTCCATGGTTTTCACCGGTTCTTTCACCTTTAATTAACGTAAAGGCACCATCAGGCTGCACATGGTAAAAGATGGTTTGGCAAACATCGGAATATTTATACATTTCAGCTTATCTTCACCACAGTTGAACCACTTTCTAATTCAGGAGCTAAATTTGATGCGTTTCTAAATAATTACTACCTGTCCCTCTGTTTCCTGCTCCTGTAATATATCCCATGGACTACTTTATAATGGGTATGTAATAACATTGATACAACCTCATTTTGTATGTTATAATGTTTGTGGGTTTATTGTTTATTTCATGTGTTATACCATTTGTTACAACCGTTGTTATTTGTATATCTCTGTTGCAAACATTTACTTTTCTATCGCAACATGTTAAATTTCTGTTAAATGTTAGCCTTGAGGACGACCTTAAGGGTCGGAACACGTGTCAGCTGAATACCTTATTTGGAGATCAATAAACAAAAAACTTGTTTTAAAGTGATCAGAAGAATCAATGGACTGATGAACTATTTGACTAATTTTTGGGAAGAGCGCAGACATACCATACCCAACTATCCCAAACTGTTAACTTTATTCCTAGGCCCATACGGGTGGTCTATGGGTTAGGTATACACAGCCTCCAACTGCCATTATTCAATAAGGGCCTGAGCGCATTCTGAATCAGATTGTAACCATATACACTTGTAATTATACACTAGTGTCCATATTACGCAAATTCTAAAACAATCCACGGCTCCCCACAATTTTATTTTTACAGAATTTGATCTATTTTGAAAACAATTTTTAGAAATAATAGTACTCTTAACTTTAGTGGCATTTTGTCACCAAGTAGCACAGTTAACCAAAACTGATGCAGTTGAATCAATCCCGTATTTACAAATCCTTTAAAATACTTTGTCCTAGTGGTCAGAACTGTTGGACAAAGCAATAATAAATGGAACCGTTATTCAGTTTCCAATGCATTTTTACATTGTCTACATATACCCTTTGTCACTTCCAATGGGTTACAAATGAAATGTATTTCATGTGTTGACATAACATTGAATCTGAATCTCATAATCCCATTTTTCACCTTTCTACTGGGATATTTGTATAATACGGCTCCATTGATCCTGGGATTTTTCGTGGGGATAACACTTGGGAAAAAATACAGGAATCTAGTACCTCCAACCTATCTTCTACCAGTCCATGCTCTTATTAATACGTTTACCTTTGTTGGGTTGCTCTTAAGATGTCAAAAGAGAGACCCAAATTCTCAAGAATATTAATGCATTCTTCCCTGAGATCCTTCAAATAACCTATCGTATCATTTATTCCCAACAGAGTATATAAAGTCCAATCATGCAAAGTTTGACACTTTCTTAACAAGCATGATTTTCTCCATGAGACTATACTGGCATTGACTTCAAACCAATCTCGTATCGTATTATCTGCAAAGGAAGACATTTAGGAAGAAAATAAAGGACAGATCGCCAAATCACACTTTCTATGACCTTAAATTTGGACTTCAGGTCTGTTGGCCAAAATTCTAGGCCAAAATAGATACTTGCTAACATTGTGCTTTTAAACGGTGTAATTTCTGATCCAATTGCCTCTATTGGCTTATCATTCCTGTTACCTTTGATTTTTTTTTATAGAAGATTTTTTAAAATCTTGCCACAATTGGGTAGCCTAGGAATTACAAATTATCTTTTATAGCCAAAACAGTGTATTCCGGAGTCCACTTAAACTTCAGTGACTTATTCTCCTTTCCTTTGGCCATTCTCATAATCACTGCTTTTGAAGAATGTATTACTCGATCTATTGATCGCATGTATTCACCAAATGCTGAAATTAGTCTTTGCAGCCCTGCCGGTGTGGAGTCCACCAATAAGAAATCGTCGGCATATGCTGCCCAATTTTATTTGAATGCTCCCATTTTTGGCAAAGCCAGCGTTTTCCTATCTAGAACCTCACCTACATCCGATATGTACAAGTTATATAACGTGGGTCCCAGGATACACCCTTGACGTATTCCTCAAGATGTTTTACATTTCTTTGATAATAATCCCTCTGAGTTTAAACATACCTTTATTTTCAAGTATCTATGCAGATACATCACAATACTCAATAATCCCTTTGGTATTCCGAATTGTTCTAGTTTCTTCCAAAATAGATTTCTATTTACCATATCAAAAGCTTTCCTTGGGTCCATTGAGGCCATACATATTACAGAATTTGCGGAAGACCCAGCCGATCTCTGCAAACAACTCACAAACAATCCCCCACAATCTGTACCTATGTGTTTTCGAAAACCCATCTGTCTATACTCAAGGATGTTGTAATCTAGCTCCATTCCTCTATGTGTGCCAGCACAATAGAAGCAAATATTTTAGAATCCACATCCATTATTGAGATGGTTCTATAATTCATTGGTAACAGTCTTGGACCCTTCTTAAAGATTGGAACCATATAAGACATTTTCCATCTATTCGGAATTTCATGCATGCTGTTTCAAGATGACATTAGTTAATTTATTAGGCCCTGCCGCTCTTGTTGGATTGGCTTTCTTAATTTTCACTTCAATGTTATTCACTGTAATTTCAATTGGCCACCAATGGACCTGTTGCGTTATTACATTGCTTTCCGAGAGATTCGTTTTTATGAATGTCCTCTAAGTATTGCACCCAAGTCTCCTCAGCAATAGGATTAATAATGAGTAGACAATCATTTTCTTGTGTTTTATTTATTAAATCCCAGAAGGCTCCAGAGGTTTTACCTTTAACATTGCCTAACATTCTTTCTCCATCAATCTTATAAAGTCTTGCTTGTTCGAACCTCAACCAGTTTTTATACCTCTGTTTTAGTAGACAGATTTTCTCTCCATTTTCCACCCCAAGCCTCCTAGTCCTTTGGATTATTCTAATCTCTCTATGAAGAGCAGTTCTCCTGATCTTAACCTCTATATTAAATACATGTCTTCCTTTTATATTAGTCTTATTCATTTGGCCCCTTGCAGGATTCATATCCCGAAGAATTGGCTCCAAGTATTCTGGAAGACCCTGTACTGTATAGCTTCTCAATTTCTCTTCCAATGGGCTATAGTTGAATTCCATCATCATAGTTGTATTAAATTGGCTCACTTTCTTAGAAGTCCATCTCAATCGGTTTCCACCCTGGTTGACAATTAGTTCCCTCAAATTACCATCTAAAGATGCTATATTTGGAACCCAGTTAAACTGAGCAGGGAATTGTGCATGGTCACTCAAATATGTGGACTTGATCTCATAGTTCAATACCTTTGAAAATAGATTAGTTGAAAAAATATGTAATCTATTTCCGAGGAGTAGCCTCTTGCCGCCCATGTGGGAGTGTCATTCTGCAAAAGAACCAACCCCCACTCTTCTGCAAAAGTACGCCGGATACCCCCTTCAATAATTCTTTTCCTACCTCGTGGTACCTGTGCATGATCTGTTATAAGATAGTTCATTCTATCCAAGCTTTTGATGTTAGATTTTGCATTAAAATCCCCTGCCAAAATCAAATCCCCTCCCATATACACATTTTATACCACTCTTCCATTTTTTGATTCAGCTTGCTCATACCTATTTCGAGATTGAGATTAGGAGTCCAGTATACATTAATTAACAAAACAAAGGATGTTCCATTTTCCCCCTTTACTTCAACTCCAGTTCTGAGAATATTATCCATTATCCTCCATTCTTCAATTCTCGTCCCTTTTTGAGTGCTGTTGCCACCCCAACCTTTTTGCCTTCCATTTACCCCCTGCAAAGCACATATACTTATATCAAATCCATTCCAGATCAGTTTCGATGTTGCCCAGATTTCTTGAAGAAATATTACATCATCATTTTCTTTTATTTCCTTGCAGGCCTATTCATTTTTAAGTAGATGCCTATGCCCTCTGGTATTCCAAGTAAGGAGGTTTAAGGTACTATTATTTTTAAAGTTGTTGGCTTAAAGAATTCACTTGTGCTATAGATTCTTTTAAGGTAAGTGCCAGCCACCGCCAGTTGGGAGCTTCTCCACTTAGCACTCTTTGTCTCAAATCATCCTCTTTACCTCTCCCTCAATCCCCATTTTCAGAGTCATCCCTCATCCTGCTTTCCTCTTCATTATACCTCTCGTTATTAAATACTGAAATTGTGGGATGCTTTAACCCACTTTTGCTCTGCCATGCGGCATCACTGTGTTCTGATGGTGCCAAAAATAGTAAAATGGCTGCAAAACCCTTTTGCGCGCCAAAACCTCTGAAAATCGCGCTTTGTAAACCACAAAATGATGGCTGCCAAATCTGCCATGCATGTTGTCAGTGGTGGAACCGAGATCTCACTCCTGAAACATGTCACTGGGCTCCACAAAATGTGAAGATGGAGTACAGAAGGGAAAGCAGTGCCTTGCTAAAGGAAACCCCGAAATCTTGCTTTAAATCACTTTTTCTTTGTTGCTGAAACTGCAGAATGCGGTGTAAAACACCCTCAAACATCCAACATTCTTGTTGGGTGCTACAATTCACTTAGTATAAGAAATCATTGTGAACATACAATGTCCTGAAAAGTTGAAAGCATCAAGGGATTTCCACAGCAAAAGTGGCTCTCTGTGGATCTGTCAAAATCTGGGTGCATTACCCTTGGCCGCCTGAATGACAGGGGCCTGCAGGATTAAACTTTAAACATGTATAAACTAAGATCAAATGTTTGCAATCTAAGAGGCCTGTTATTGAGAGTAACCCATCTGGTAATTGTTTTGATTCCATGGTATAAAATCTTGAATAAGTATTTAGCTGTGATGTGATCCCACAGGTTTGTTGTATGTTAAGGGAAAATTCAACAGATTCAACAGTTAAAGTAAGCTGGCTAAAAGCTACCAAACTGGAATAACAGTTTTCCTCACAGAGGCAAGGCCTCTCCCTCCAGCTCCCTCTACCAGGAAATCACACTAAAGCGATAATTATAGGGTGGGGGAAAACCTGGTCTGCAGTGGAGAAGGAAACAATGAACAGCTGCAAAGCAGGAAAGGCTAGGTGTGAGGACCGTCGTAAATGGATTCTGCCAAGAGCCAACAGGGAGGAGATGCTTCTGGACAGAAGGGAGAGAAAAAGAGGCGGACCCAAACAGCCATCTGTGGTGGAACATTCACAAAGAACATTTTGTTTAAATACATATAACTTGCCACTTAAAATTGTCAAAAACACAAAAATAACAGAATTGTAAATCTTAGTTTTGGCTGCACATTTCAAGAGGCGGAAAGATCGTGTGACAATTTGGAAGGAAACGGCAGAAAATGTGATTTTACACCAAATGTATTTCTGCTAGAAGTATGAAACTTAATACACTTATGCCCATGTTATACGCACACACTTGTAGAAATCTGCTGATAAATTGGACATTGTGTTCCAGAGGAAAGGGAAACATTCTGTGAAAAGCAGACACAAGATCCCACAGCTATGGGTTTGGAGGAGTAGCTGCTGTACAAAATATGTAATCTGTATATGTGGTTGTTATAGAGGTTGCACATGTGTAAATATGTATTGTGTCAAAAGTAGATTTTGTGTTTAAGAGGCTAGGGGTGGACTCTAAGCCTCATAAACCCACACCATAAAGATGACACACTGTTTTTCTCCTCATATCAAGGCAGAGAGGAGATTCTGACCAATCGCCTGTCAAAGGGGCGAGCTTAGGCTAAACCAGCACACACATACCCTTTATCATAGCATAAATAGAGACAGCAGAGGGCAGAGAAAAACAGAAAGACTCACCCACTATCCGAATGCTGGCGGAGCACCCTGCTGCAGAACTTTCCATCTTCCTTGCTCCAGACTCCAGAAACTTGGTAAAGCAGAACCCATTGCATAGCTGAACCACTTGCAGCTACGCCTAAATTTCCAAAACCAGAACCAACCCCACCAACCTAAAGGGGAAGCATCAAAATACAGCCAGGCTGCGCTGTACTGCTTGCATGCTGAAATAATTTTCAGCAGAACCAAAAAGGGCAGATCCTATCCAGTCCTGTGCCGTGACCAGAGTGCCTTCTAGATCCGATCCAGTCCTGTGCCGTGCCCAGAGCGCCTTGCTGATTGCAGACCCAATCCGATGTGCCCAGCAGTCTGTTTTAAAACCAGATCCAGTTCCTTGACCAGAAACTTCACGGACCAGAATCCTGACGGTTCCGTTTAAAAACATATCTAGTGAGTACCTATAGAAAGAACTGTGTCACTAGCATATGTACTGTCCATAGTCAATACCTATCTTAAACCCATCTTATCTTGTATTCAGAACCTGTGTTGTTAGAAATATGTTTGCATTGTCTGAACTCTCCATCCAAACCATTTTATCTTCCTCCTGTACTGTCCCGGGCAGGCAGTCATTCTGATCTAGTGGCTGTGTTCTTGTGGGGATTCGTTTTGTTCATAGCCCTCCTCTAGTGTTAGAAATCCCATTATTCATTTTAAAAGTGCATTCCCGTTTTCCATTCTTGTGCCTATCTCGAAAAAGCAACCTCCACTAAAATGTCCATAACTTCCTCTTCATCTTCATCTTCTGCTTGTAGCTAACATCCACAGCTTTAAATCACATCTAAAACAGCATCCCAAATCCATACGGTTCTCCAGTTATCGGGATTATCGCGCAGTGAAAAGTTTGCCGCAAATTTCGTTTAGGGAAATTCTGACACGTGTAAAACAGTTTTTGAGTGCTTCCAACTTCAATTTTCAGATTTCAAATTGTTTCTTGGTATTAAATCATTGCTAGTGTTTGTGTGCAACTATCCAAAGCGGCTCCCATAAGAATTATAACAATTTCAGCAATTTAGACCATATTAAGTGTTTTTGTTAATCCATTATAAGATAACTTTAAAGACCATTCTGACAGCTTGCCAGTCAATTCCATTTTCTAAAGTGTTTGAAAGGGGGAAAGTGGGATTGATATTCTGTTTGATTTTGCCATTCCTGAATACCTGCTCTCTCCACCTATCTCTTTACATTGTCTATTTGGGGGTTGAGGGGTGTGCAGGGGAAACCCTTAACCACAGCGCTATCTGATCTGAACACACACAAAAGTATCCTTTCTGTGCTGAATTGTTTTGCTCACTATTACTCATTGTGTATTAAAGAGATTATTCTGTGCAACATCACCCCATTGGTGATTATTGTGTACCCATTAAAACATAATGATCAAATTGTAAATACCTAAATAAATATTTTAACTTGACAAACCAGCCTGATTTCTGGTTCAGTGTGACCAGGGGGGGGAGGAGGGGAGTGTTTGGGGGGACAGGAGAGGGGCGTGATATGAGTGGTACATCGTTCAGAATAAAATAACTTTTAGACAAAAATAAATAAGGATTTCAGTTGTGCATTACATGCTAGGTGTTGATTTAGGCGAGTGCCGGATTGAAATCACTTACAAAATGTCATAACCGTATTTCTGCAGACTGAGTGATTCTTTCATTATTATATTCCTTACCAAGGGAGATAATAACTAATCTCACAAAATCATAACATTGTGGATGAATAAAATCCACCAATTGGATATCTGTTGAAGTCATCAATCTCAAACCAGGGTTCTCATCAAATAGTGCCAGGATACCCATCCTGTACAAGGAACTGGGCCCACCCTTAGCAAATAAATAATTCTGAATTAGACTGGGGGCATGTAGTTTAGGTATTTGTTCACCCACCTCCTCCTCTCCAACCCCATGCAGTCATTTCTCCCACTTTGTAAGACATCCCTCATCTGGCTGGCACAATTTTTCCCCTCGACGCAGACACACAATCCATCTTCCTTGCTCTCTTCTCCATTCACTGCCCCCTCCCTTGTTTCCCCCCTGTTGATTCTCAGTCTTTTTTCCCTCTCACAAGATTTCTTACCTCAGATTCTGACAAAATGAGACCCTTCGTAATAGAATTTCCCCCTTGTATATGGTTTGCCTCAGTCTCAAGTAGGTCCCCTTACCTACATCCTGTTCCCCCTGTTCAGTTATAATCCTCTTTAATCCCTTCACATTCTTACTTTGCGCCCCTCCTACTTGAAATTTTTCCACATCCCATATACCTTCATGACACAAATTGACTAAAGTACTGTGGCAATGGCAGCTTAGGCTGAAGATGCATTGCCTGATTAAATATTCCAAAGAGTTGTTTCCCTTCATCAGGTTTTTTTTGGTTTCTTCCCCTATGACCCTCAGTTTTTTTTCTGTTTTAATACGTCTACCAATCTCATCTCTGCATTCAAGTATTCATTTTGTTTTGATTTCCCCAGTTTTATTGTTCCCGGGAGAGGCACTTTCATTTATCTCTCCATCTTTAATTTCTCCTACACATCCCTCTTCCTCCAATAGTACCTGCTCAACATTTAGGCCCTTTCCAATATGCTGCAGGCACTTTCGAGAGGAGGCCTTTGAATTCTTCAATTCTGCAGACTTAAGCACTAATTTATTTAAATCTTTTTTAATTTTTCGAAATTACAATTCTTAAAGGTTCCTCCTCTTCCCTTTCCTTCATTCCCTCCACCATTTCCTCATCATGTACAACATTCACATCATCTTCACCCCCCGCTCTTGATTCCATTTCTTTGTCAGTGCCCCTTTCTTTTACTTTCTCCCTTCCAATATCAGTTATGCTACTCCCCTCTTTTGCTGTAGCTCTTAGATTAACAAACTGGTCTATTATAGCAAGCCTCGCTATAATATTTTTTAGGCAGCCAGTTTGGTCATTTAATTCCTTCTTTACCCATGATTGCATTTCAAATAAAGTCAAAAATATCAACTTTATTACTGAGTTACCGTTACCAAGTCTCGGTGAATCATTCACCTCCTCTTCCGCCTCTAGTTCCCCCAACTCAATAGGTTTTACCTTCCTTGCCTATTGTTTTTTTTATCCCTTTTGAGAAGATAAACCAGTATAGCGTGATCCTGTTTGCCCCTCCCCACCTTCTCTCTGTTCTTCATTCTCAGTCTTACCCTCCACATTTTGCTCCACCTCATCTTCATACAATGATTGAGAGCGGCCCGGTACGCCTCCCTCAGATACGGCCACCCCCTCTTCTGTGTCCAATAATGCTTTAACCATTACAGCATCTGTGCCTTCCACCTCCCCCCTCCTCCCCGACTGTCTAATTCACCCGACTCAGATTCCACTCCAAGAGATTGTGAGAGGGGCAAAGCTAATGGCTCTTGCCAATGTGTTCCTCCTGGTTGTTAAAACCAGGGGAGGCAGCACAGTGTCCTACCACGTGGTAATAGTTTTTTTTCTTCATATCTTTTACCCTCCTAGTATCTCGTCCCCTAACTTGCAGTTAATTACATTCAAGCTGAAATTTTTTAACTGCTTGCAATAATGCCGTTTACCCGCCTTGTCCCTCACCCAGCAATACGACCAACAAATCCATATATACTTTCCTGTTTTCAACAGATTTATAAACTTAGCTGCATTCAGACAATTGTCTTTTGCTTGCTCAGTGCAATGAAATTCACCAGCCCCTCCCATCGTCCAGCGGATCATCCAATATCTGATCTCAGTATGTTACTTTCAGTTTCTAAAGAATTGCCCAATTAAGTACCTTTTAGGGATAGTCTTCTAATTGCTAACCACATTGAAGTTTACCAGCCGCTGCCCCTTGCCCCGCGGGGCAGTCAACGGCAGGTCTCCATATGCTTCTTGCGGTTTCAGCAAACTTGTACGATTAGGATGCATTCCGACCGTAAACTTTACAGAGCTTTCATCACTGAAATGTAACCGCCTCAACCCCTCACCCAGCTGAACAGCCCAACAGCCTACTCCTGAGCGTACTCGCTGATGCGCGCAGCCAGGAGATTTATTGGATGTCTTGTGGGCGTGTCCTCAGTCAGTTACTTTGTTTCATTTTCTGCAAATAAGCAGTGAATGTGTTAGTCTTCTTGCTTTAAAGCGGGAATTAATAGTCCCTTATCACTAACAGTCTCACCCTATTTCTGAGAGTTTACGAGGTTCATATCATTTCTTCCAGCTTGTTTTTGTATCACGAATCCAAAACGCCTCACGGGCAGCTTCTCCAGCCGAACAGCATACTCCTGAGCGGACTTGGCAATGCGCTAGCAGGATAATACATTGCCGTCCGGAATCCCCCACGATATGTTTAGGAAATGGAACGTGCATCACTGACTGACTCTGATGCCTCTCCAACACAAGATTGAGGGTGGGATGGGGAATCTGATACACACGGGATAGAATTAAAGACAATGCTTGTTTGAGGACTAACAGTGTCTTGAGCAATAATACAAACACCCTTACTAGTGTTGCATAGCCTAGCTAATATTATGAAAAGATGCAAGGTAACAGTGCTTGTATGGTGCACGCCTCAACCCCAGATGGTGTGTACTAACATTGTCTTACCTCTGGCAGTGACTGCACTTCCCAGCTAGACCACCATAAGGAATAGGCCAAGTTAGGGGGTAGGGCGTAGAGTGTGCAAATACCTTTCTGCTATACATTTACAAGGAGTACCGCAGATGAAGGGGCACTGTAAGCTGTGCTTCACAGGCTACAATTATTGCAATTGGTTTTATCGTACTGATGGTGGGGAAGGGAACTTGACACATGTGCTTCCTCTCGCTTTCATTCTTTCTCCCTCCTTGCTCCTTTCCACTGGAATTCTCTTTACCTTAACATTCGCCCTTGTCAAGGGTTTTGACCCATGTTGAATCAATAGACTGGGTAGATGTGGGGATGAGCTGTCACCGCCCATTATTCTATCCCAGAACAAACTAAATCAATAGACTGGGTGGATGTGGGGATGAGCTATCGCCGCCCACATTCACGCCAGAATAGGAGAACCGCGCAGTTTGTGCGCACACCAAAATGGTCGCCTAACCTTCCACCCACCAGTGTGAGCGTGATGGGCCAGGGGTGGAATGTGTGCCAAAGGAAAAACAGCAGTGCCTGTTAGCTTAAAAAGCCCTTTGAAATCACCTTGGTTTCTCTGAATGCAAGCTTTCAAACATTGCAGGATATTCAAAAATCTTACTGAACACCAGCAGACATTTGGCAGAATGAAGTTTTGTGTGCATACAAAATCTGGAAAGAAAAAGAGCCCAAAACCATGTTCATAACAAAACTGGCTGAGCTGTGGAGTTCAGCAGCTTAAGTTAAACTGAACTGAAAAGCACTAAAATCGAAATGTTTAAATTAAATGAGGGACCTACTTTTGAGTGTCACATAGTTTGTAACTGTTGAAATGCCATAGTTTTGAACTTAGAATCAGCATTCTAGCTGCATGTGTAAAAATTGTCAGTTTGATTTGAATGTAGAAAACTGGGAACAAAAAGTGACATTTAGCTAAAACCTGGCTTAATGAAACTGGATTCTGCCTGACAACTACCCCCGATAGGAGTTGAAACCTGCTCAGCCACTCTTCCCAGGCCTAGCTGCATCCTGCTGCCCCTTGCCAAAAGGAGTTGACACCTCCCTGATTGAATTAAGGGAGGGGACCTGGGGACTGCAGAAAATTGAACAAAGGCCTGTCCTGGACTCAGGCAAATGTTATATTGGGGGGGCCGTAAAGTGGCTTCCTCTTAGGGGAAACTGGGAGGGGCAGTGCCTCTGCAAGCCAGCTGAGCTTGGGGGAAGTGGATGAACCAGTTATTCCACTATGTGATGTGGGAAGCCAAACCCCTTTTTGACCAGGGCATACTTTTAAAAAGATAGATAACTCATAGTGTGGACTTGTCAGAATTATATAAGTAATATCATTATTTTTGTGATTTTTCTGTGCACGCTTTAAGAGGTCTTAGGACCCTGTGGTGTATTCTGGGGGGTTGCTAGCAGAAAATAGGGTCTCACTCCAAATGTCTGCATGTTAAAAATCTGACACTTTATCATCTGTAACCCATATCCCTGGTGCACATTTGTGTAAAATCTGGAAAGGTTTAGAGGTCGTTATCTGGATGAAAAGGGGAGAATTCTGTCATCAGTGGACACAACATCGTACAAAGACAGGGATCGAATGGTTTGGTGCTACAGAAAATATGTTAACTGGACCTATAATGTTAGAAAAATGGTACATAGATAAATATGTATTTGGGTCAGAAATAGATTTGTGTGCAAATTGACCAGGGGAGGATCCTCTGACCCATAAACAGACATCATGATGACAATCCATTTCCTTCCCCCAATCAAGGGAGAGAGGAGGAATTGGCCAATGGTAAGTGAGAGGGGCAGGTTTAGTGATGACCAACACACACACCCACTTTCCAAAACACATAAAAAGAGACTGCTGGGACAGGTAGAGACATTCAATTCCATTTGCTGCGGAGCATGCTGACGGACGACTTCACATCCAGAGATCCAGACTTCAAATCCATCAATCTCCAGAACCTGTAGCAGAAATTAACTCCAGAATTTGTAGCAAAGAGGCCTGAATCCACCAGCTGAATCCTCTTCAGCAGGCCTCAAAACCAACCAAACTATTCAACAGCCGGGCGAGCTGTTTGAATTTTTGCCGAGAATTTTTGCAAGAACCTGTAGCAGTACCCAGAAAGCAGTGTTACATCCAGACTCCAGAGAGGCTAGACCAGCAGAGCAGAGCTGACCCAGAACGCCGTGAGCAGAACCGGTGCCTGATTGACCCGCCGAGCAGACAGAACCGCAGCCGGATGTGTTGACCAGATCCGTGACGCGGCCTATTTCAAATTGATATTGTGAGTACCTAGCAGAACTGTGCAGAACCAATCTCTTAGTTAAAATAATCTAATCCAAACTATTTTAACCTAAGTAGAACAGCCTCCTAGAAATCGTGTCATCTGTCATTTTTAAAGCTGCACAACTGTCACCTGTCAATTATGCAGCTGCAAGCTGTCACCTGTCATTTTGAGTTTTACTTTAAATCCGAAAATCTACTTTTATTAAATCGTCCGTATCTCTTGAACCGTGGTTTAACTTTCATCTGAAAGCTTAGAATCTAGGCTTTCCAACGAACCTAGAACCGACTTCCTACTCCCTATACTTTTTCCGTAATCGCGAGACACGCACTCGCGAAATTTACTGCGATTTGCGATTTGGCCCGATTTCTTCATCTGTAGAAATCAGCAGCTTTTTGCTTCTCTTTTGCTAAAATTCGTTTGCAATCAGCTAATCATTCATAGAGTATTGTTAAAGTGAGCCTGAACTAATATAAAGTAGCCATCACCTACCCTGAAACTCTAGAGGGAATTAAAAGCATTTTTAGCACATTTCTCACTTTATTGTCATCACATTCAAAGCATTTTGGGCCTGTGTTTCAAACCTCTACCTGTTTTCCTCTAAGCTTGCTGGGGGGGAACTGCATTTCGTATTGCATTTTGTTGGGATTCTTGAAGATTGTGTGCTCTCCTTCCATTTCTTACATTGCATAGTGGGGGAAGTGAATTGTCAAGGAAAAGTGATTACATTGTCTTTTGTTGAAGCCATATCAGTTTAGTTTCTGTACTGCATTTTATTCCACCTTGCATTTCCTTGAAACCATCAAGCATTTTCAGCTACCTCATCCTCTACACTACTCCTAAGTAACCAAATCAGTGTACCCCTGTAACATTATCCATTGTTGATCACGGTCATATTCTGAAGTGTGATATCAGTCATCAATTTATTTATAAAGTGTGATAGATATATATCGTTGAATTGTCCAAATAAACCTTTTAAATTTGCAAAACAAACCTACTTCTTGGCTCAGTGAGGTCAGGGGGATTCTAAGAGAGGGGTGTTATACAAGGGTTGTCATCCAGAGTACTGAACTGGTCATAAAAATACATCAATAAGGGTTTTCCTCAGCATCCCAGACTAAGCATTGACTTAGTGGTAGTGTTGATTGAATATCGCTTACAGAAGTGGGGGCTCGTCCGGGATATTCTGGGTTAGATTTACCACTTGTGCAGATTAATACAGTGTGCCAACTGACCAGATACACTGTGAAAGCATCCCTCAAAGGAACGCTCTAAGGAAACTGTCTGTTTTGCAAAATAAAATACAAACTTCTGTAAGTCAGGAAGGAACTCAAATTCCAGAATGACGACCTTGGTAGATATGAAAATAGCCAGAGAGCACTTCTTACATAAGCCATTTGTGAGAGGTGAGTGGACTCATCAGGACCAAATGGTCTGGTTGCAGGCAATCGCGCAACAGGTCACTGAAACAGGGTCAGATATATGGAGAGATCAGGGTCCATTACATGTGGCCCTGAGTGAATTATATATGGCTTCTAAGGCCAAAGATGAACACAATAAGATTGCCAGGATAGCGGCATATTTGTATCTATATATGGGAGCCATGCAGGGCAAATGTGCTGAAGGCCAAGATCTGGCAAATAGGCAACAGATGGCGTCAGAAAAGGCCCAATCTGACCTGGTCTCTTCTGAGCAGAGGCTGCAGAGGAGCCAGGAGTCAGAAAATGATAGTAGGCAGTATATCATTAAAATAAAAAAGGACATGGATATACTGCAACAGGAAAAGACAGACAAGGATACCAGAAATCTGGCTTTGCAGAAGGAGCACAAAGACAGTTTGGACTCCTTACTGCAGAGCCAGAAAAAGCTGGAGCAACAGATCAATTTCAACAGGGCATGCACAGAGCAGGTAGCCACCCTGCAAATCCAATTAGACAAAGAGAAAGAGGAAAGCAATAAATTGATTTTGAAAGACCTGAATACCCAGGCAGAGTTTGATGAAGAACGCCAGAAAGCTGGTGCCTTTCAAAGGCAGAGGGACGACCTGGCATCACAAATGCAGGCTCTTGGTCAGGAAAGGATACCTTAGTCCAGGAAGTCTGCCATTTAAAAAGAAAAATTGAAGAAAATCACGTGACCCTCCAGGGGCTGGGTGACCTCCGAAAAGAGCATCAGGGCTTGCTAGATCACACCAGGAGGGTGGAGGAGGCCCTGGCAAGAAAGGAGCAGGCCAGTAGGGATGGGACTGAGGAGGTAACCCACCTGCAGCAGAGACTGGCACAGTACTCCAGGACCAATCAGGAGGCACAGAGAGAGAATGAGGCTCTCTGTCAGCACAATGATAGGCTCCAGCAACAGGTAGCCATGCAGGAGAGACTGATAGAGTCTAGTAAGGCCTTAACTGAGGAACTTAAAGTGCAGGCTCTTGCTTTGCAACAGGAAGCAGGGGCGGATAGAGATGTGGTTCGCTGGGAAAGAGAAACTCCTGAGCATAACCTCAGGAGCCCTAGTACCAGAGGCCTTCATCTCTCCCAGTCCCTGGACTCTGCCACCCCCATGTCCCCTCGCGCACATGAGCCCAGGGCCACAGGGATGGCAGATTACTATCCAGCTAGAGGTATGGGGCTCATAGGCCAGTACCTCCCAGGAATGGATGGGCGGGCATCTGGGTATGGGCACCCAAGCACAGTGCAATTTAGTGGGGAACCCCAGGAGAGTAGGCCCATTAAGGGCATCCTGAAAACCTCTGCCCAGTTAGGTCAGTGGGGGGGTACCCATCAAATCCTGGCAGCAAGGAGGGGCCTGAAGACTCCTCTGAACATTACAGGACACAGGAGACCAGGTCCCCGCATTCTGCCAGCCATTCCCAGGCTCGCAGAATCCGGGAAAACCTGGAAGATCAGACGGGCACCTCTGGGAGCAGTGCTTCTGAGTCAGAGGATGAATGGACCAGGGTTACCCGAACCAAAAAGGCCAATGAGGCAAAAAGGGCCTTGCTTAAGGACCCATTGAAACAAATAAAGGCAATAAGTGTCATCACGCCTTATCATAAGAACGCCAAGTATTCTGTTTGGGAACACTTGGAGCTCTATGAGCAAATGATGGAGACTTTCCATTTGAAGGACAGCAGTAGCTGCATCCAGTACGTAAAGTGGACCTTCTCACCAGAATACTCCAGTTTCTTTGCGGGGCTGGAGGATCAAAACCATTCAAGGTGGTCCACATACAAGCCGGCCATCTTGAAACATTTTTCTGTGCACAGAAATCCTCAAGAGGCTCGCAAGGCAGCCTACAATTTGCAATGTGGGGAGGATCAGGCCCCACAAGAGTTTGTGCAAGAATTAAAGTGTGCTTTTGCGCAGACCACCAGAAGGGTGCGCACGGATAGCAGAGAATTTATCAATACGTTTTTCCATGCCTTACCCAAATACATAATGACCCAGCTCGTGAGAGATTTTCATGAGAAAAGATCTTTAGACTGGGTCATTGAACAGGCTACCCGGATCTATGAGGTGCAGAAGCCCATCGAAAATAAAAATAATGTGCCGAAAAACCCCAAAACCAACAGCACCCCTGCTGCTGCCAAGGTGGCAGAGGTAAAGGTTGCCCCTGTTTTAGATTTGGAGATGGCGGGGCCTAAAAACCTGCCTGCAGCAAATAATTCACAGCCCAGAAAGCCCTCGGGCCAGTCACAGACAGGGAGTCGAGGAGGTAGTCCCACAAATGGGGTCCCCCGCTCCCCTGACTATGTAAGTCCCCGCTACAAGGGAAATCGACCAATCCTGGGTTATGTGTGGACTCCTCCAGCCCAAGGGGGGGGATCCAGCCAAGCACCTGACCCAGGGAACTTCCCTCCTAACTTCCCCCAGGATGGCAGAAATTCACCAAATCCTGGGCAGAACTTTTTCCCCAGGAATCCACCCAATTTCCAGCCCCAAAATCATCCATCCTTCTTTCCCCAATTCCCTGAGCCCAGACAACCTAATCCGGGAGAGGGGAGGCCAAGGGTGGAGGGGTACCAAAATCTTTCCAACCAGGGGTACTACCTGAGAAGGGATAGCTACCCTTCCCGGGATCAGCCCAGGGGAGAAAATAGAGCCCCGTATCAGCCTGAGCGGGTTTCACAACTTGAGCGCCAGGTCCAAAATATGGCACGGGATCTGGGTCACATACTGAGGGCTCAACAGAACCCTCAGATGAGCATGCCACCGCAGAATGCCCGAAACTCTGGACCTGGTGCTCCAGAACAATGACGGGGGCAGCACCCCGATAACCCACCGGTTCCCAGGGAGGAGGCACAAGGGGAAGGGGGGTGTAAAGCCTTGGAGGAAGCTTCCGTCCCAACTTGTAAACAGCCCCTGGAAAACCAGGAACCGGAAACAAAATCTCCTGCCCCTGAAAGCCTGCCTCCCAAGGAGCAGAGGGGGGGTAGGAGAAACAAAGGACCCAAACAGACCCACTTTGTGGAGGAGGTACAGATCTTCCAATTTGAGGGAGAGGAATCCTCAGAGGATCCGGGGAAAAGGATCTTCTCCTTTAGAGATGGGGGAACTCCTCCCAAAGAAAAATGGGTGCCAAGGGATGTCAATTCAGACTGGGGAGATGTGGAGACTGAGCTACCACCGCCCATTATCTCATCCCAGAACCGACAATACCAAAATCCCCTGGTTCAAACTCATCCTGATGGCTGCCTCCAAAAAGGGGGAGAGGGGCCAGAACCGGAACCAGGGGAAACCACAATGGCTCTGATCTCCAGTTGCCAACTTTTTCTTTCAGATTCCCAAGGCTCTCCACATAATTCTGCCCAAATCTCTTCTCTTGAAATGTCCAAAACCAGGAAATTGGCCCACCAGTTGTCCAAAAATGTGCATTATCTGTGCCCCCTTGAGGAGAAGGAGGGAAGATACTATGCCCTGGTACAAGTGCAGGGGCAGGGTACAATTTCAGCACTGGTGGACACTGGATCTCAAGCTACCCTTCTGTCCAAAAGGGCCTTTGATGAACTAAATGCAGGAAGGGGGGAGAATTACCGTATTCCTCTCACCTCTCTTCCTGGACAACTGCAGAACCTTGACGGGAAGGAAATTCCTGTCGAGGGGACTGCAGATTTGGACATCAAAATTGGGCGACACAAGGTGAAACACCCGGTCATAGTAGTCACTCCAGAGGGCACCCCTTGTTTACTAGGGAATGACCTCCTGAGAATGTTGTCACCCCTAATAGAATGCGTAATCAAGGTCCTCTGGACCCAGACTAGTCGACCAATAAAATTAAAACAGAGTGTCAATCATGTTAGTTTAAATGGCACCTGCCACATGGTTGAACAAAAATCTGACCAGGTAGAATTTCACTTCCAGAACAACCAAATTCCAGACGTGACAGTAATAGCAGTAGGACAAAAGACTGGTGATGGGGGGTCCTCTCTATTTCTGAAAATCAATCTTCCTTCCAGTTTAAGGTGGCATTCGACACTGGAAGGAAACACTCTGAAATTCTTTACCAATCCACAATCAGACACTCCCACTCCTATAGTCCAGAAAGAGGTGAAATCAGCTCAGTGCCTGGCTGACATTCAGCAAATTGGAGAGCAGTTGTTCATCCCTGTTCAGTTAAATGATGGGAAGGACTCTGTTCTCGCCCGAGTGTGTGTGAACAACGGTAAGAGCTTCATCAGCGAAGCCATGTTCCGCCAACTCCCAAAAGATCCAGCCATTCCCATATTCAAACTGATAGACAAATGGGAAATGGACCTGGAAACACCTAATTCTAAACATCTCTTGCCAAGCAGGTGTATGCTCAAAATCTCCATTGGCAACAAGAGCATAGTCCATAATTGTTGGGTCGTGCGAGACGTCACTGCCGCCTTTTACTTAGGCAGTGACATTCTCAATCGCTTTGCCGTTAGTTTGGACCTAATAAACTTCAAAGCTTGGTCCCGATTAGCGGATAATCCCATGGTCTTTGATGATCCAGAAAAAGCATTTAGGTCAGCTCAACTGCTACCTTATGCAGTTGAAATTCAGATCAAAGAGGAAGTCACCATCCCAGAAAGGACCCAACAATTCTCCCTGGAAGTGAAAGTTAAGAGGACAAAAATTGAAAAACCCTGATGCTTACATACATCTAAATGCTTCTCTCCAACAGCAAGAGTTAGGGGTAAACCCAACACCATTAGTCAACATAGAACATGACACCATTCCAATAGAGGTGGATAACAGCGACTTAAAGACTATTACTCTAGCCGCAGGCACCATTATTGGAATGGCGGTTGATGACCGACATTTCTCCATTGATTTAGGAAATGAACTGTTAGGACCGATCCCCAAGGACTGTTTTGACAGTGACAGTGAGGACAATACAACACCAGACAGGATTTTCACCCGGCATGGGGAGAACTTCCTGGTGTACACTTCTTGCCCTTATGGTAAGGAAGAGGTGACTTGTGACTTCAGAGGGGACGAGGTGATTTTCCAGGTCCATGAGCGCTGCCTTTCCCACCTGAAGCCTCCAGTCCAAATCAGCACTCTGACCAGGGACTTCTCCACCCAGCTGGAGGAGGCCGCTGAGATAGCCAAACCAGAAGTCTTTCCAGGCTTCAGGCAGATGGTGGAAGAGAGAGTCAACCTAGCTGATGCCTGTGTGACTCTGGAACAGAAGCAAAAGTTGAAACAAGTTTTCTTGGATTTCCAAAACCTCTTTGCGGTAGACTCATATGACTGTGGTCGCAGCGACATCCACACGACAGCATATCCCACAGACCCTGGCATGACTCCAGTGCTTGTGAAGCAATATCGCTTGCCTCTCGCATCCATGGAGTCCCTTACTGAAATAATTAAGAACCTCGAGTCCCGGGGAATAACCGGTCCAGTCCACAGCACCTTCAATAATCCGGTGCTGGGAATATTGAAGCCAAACGGCCAGTGGAGACTCTGCGCCAACCTTAGGGAGCTCAACAAACGGGTCCATACTTCCCGATGGCCTCTGCCCTACATTGACCAAGGGCTGGCCCAGATTCAGGGGTCACAGGTATTCACTGCAATATCCCTGACCATTGGATACTGGACCGTGCCTGTCAGTAGGGAGGACCAATACAAACAGGCTTTTACCTTTGGGGGCCAGCAAAGGTCAAAATTGGTCCCCGAAGTAGTCAGGTGGCAGAGTTGATAGATGTGCATCAGGCCATCCTCACTGCTGTCCAACATCAACTCCACGAACTGGTCATAATCACTGATTCGGATTATGTACGGAACGGGTTCGTGGAGCATCTGGTTAATTGGAAAACCAGAGGCATGTTATGTGCTAATAACAAACCGCTGAAACATGGGAAATTAATCCAAAACATTGATGATCTGGTCACCTTGAATGGGATGACCATCTACTGGAAGAAGATCATGGGTCATTCCAAAGTAGAGGGACCAGACAAAACTGGAAATGACTTAGCTGATCAGCTGGCCAAAACCGGGGCCATCCAAGGGGATCTAATCGAAATCGAGTCCCTGTTGGGGGAAATCCAGGTCACTGCTATCACTAGGTCCCAGACAAATGCTCACAATGATCTTTCAACTGCCCAATGGAGTAAGGAGACCCCTGATGCTGATTTAATTACCGCTCAGAAGGGGGATCCAATTATTGGTAAGTTTTACCAACACCTTGAGGACCCTGAGAACTTTCCCCTGACGGATACCGATTACATTGGGAAAGAGGACCTAAGAGTGTTGATGAAATGTCCAAAAATGTTCCGAATCCAAGACGGTTTGCTGGTAAGGAAATCCAAAGCTGGCCACGATCAGTGGGTGGTTCCTACCTCATTCCGAAGCCTGATGTTAAGTCACGCCCATGATGCGGCCACCACCGGTCATAGGGGGTTTCACACAACACTGGAAATCTTAAGAGAGGTTGCATACTGGCCACACATGGGGCAGGACCTCGACCAATACTTGAAGGGGTGTCTTGTGTGTGCACAATTTCAGCCATCATCCCTCACGCACCGTGCACCTCTCCAAAAGAGGGGGATGACACTGCCATGGTCAGATTTGCAAATCGATTTTGTATGCCCTGTAATCCGCTCGTCTAGAGGAAACAAGTACATGTTGACCGTTACATGCTTGTTTACCAAGTGGGTGGAATGCCTCCCAGCCCCAAACTGCAAGGCAGAAACAGCAGCTGCCCTGATGATTAACCACATCTTTTCCCGTTTTGGTCTACCTCAAAGGATTGAGTCAGACACAGGTAGCCACTTCACCAGCGAAGTAATGACAAAGATGTGGGAGATACTGGGGGTTAAAAGGAAGCTACACATTGCTTACAGGCCAGCTTCTTCTGGAGCAGTAGAGAGATACAACCGAATTATTGTGAACATATTAAAAATGTTTGTGGCAGATTCTGGGCCAAGTTGGGATATCCGATTACCTCTGGTCCTAATGGCCATCAGATCTACCCCTTCATCTGCAACTAAAATGTCACCATTTGAGTTGATGACTGGACGCAAGATGGTGCTTCCCCAGCATTTGCTTTAAACGGACCCAAGAGCAGACACTGATAAATGCCTCCACAACTCATGAGTATGTGGAGAATTTAAGGAAACACCTTCAACATGCTTTTGCCTATGCTCAGCGGAATCTAGAAAGATCAGCCGAGAGCATGAAGACCCACTATGATTTGAAAACTACCCGAAAGGAATATAAGGTGGGTGATTGGGTCTATCTATACAATTTCCAAAGGAACCAGGCCAAACAGCGAAAATTCTTGCCTACATGGAAGGGACTGTTTGAAATTATAGACAAGATCTCCCCTGTTGCATTCAAGATCCGCATCCCCAAAGGCAGTTCGGCAGAGGGGGAAGACAAGTGGGTACATATAAATCAGCTAAAGTGTTGCCATCCCAGGCACACTCTGCAACAACTGGAGGAGTCCTCTGCAATACCAGAGGGGACCGCTCCAGAGTAATTCAATTCCAACCCTAAAATATCCCACATATAGTCAGACCCTCCAGTTTATAGCGATTTTGCGATTCCGCAAAATGCCGCGAAAACGGGCGTTTTGCGCAAAATGCCGCAAAAAACTGCCGTTTTGTGCAAAAACAGCATCTTTTTAAAAAAAAACGTATTTTTTTAACTTTTTTTAAAGTAATTTGCAAAAATTACTGTTTTAAGAAAAATTATACTCAGGGTGCCAGGTTCTCAACTTTTTTTTTTTACACAAGAAATGAAATGCGCTAACGCATCTCATCACTTGCGCCCCAAAAAAGTGCAGCCCAATCCACAAGGGACACATGAATGGGCACATTTTATATGCGCGCCCATTCAGATGGCCTTTTTCACCTCCTTGTTCAAATAAAGTGGCGTTTCTGTCAATTTAAAAGCGCATCCCTCATTTCCAAGCAAGATGCACTTTTTTTTTTCCATAAAACATTTTATTGTTTTAAATAACATGGAAGAAAGGAAAAGGGAAGAGGAGAGAGGAGAAGGGGGAGGAAGGGAGACATAGAACATACAACCTTGCTCAGCAAGGTAGCATTTACTTCCCTCTCCCACCTAACAATGAATCAACGCCATTTCACCAGGTCGGTGGAGTCTCTGGACACTTCTAATTCTGTTTGATGTGCTAGTATCTCGTGAGTTCGATTCCCTATGCATGTCCTCGGGTAGCAGTACAAGCCAGCAGTATTAATGTTCGGTCAGTGTGCATCCTCCCACTTTTGCCATATTTTCACTGCTTTTTCTGGGCAACCCCTGGCTGTGTAAACTCTTTTTTCCATTGCAATGCAAATATTCACATCTGTGGTCCATTGTGTAAAGCGCGGTGCCAGTTCAGAGCCCCAGAGCTGCGCTTTATTTCTCTTGATTAGTGCAGTGGTAGTAGATAGGAATAGTTTTTCATGTCTTGATAGCTCAATATCATCTTCTATCCCTAGTAGCAGCTGCTTGGGGTTTCTGTGGACCGTTTTACCCATTACCCTTGACAGTTCGTCACAGCACCTCTGCCAGTAATGTTGGATAATGGTGCATTCCCAGAGTATGTGGTAATAGGTACCCTCTTCACTTTTGCACCTCAGACAGGATGAGTTGGCAGTTCTTCCCCATTTGAATAATGCTACCCTTGGATAGTAAATTCTGTGCAGAATCTTCAGTTGGATTAGTCTGAGTCTGGAGGAGATAGTTGATTCCCTGGGGAACATCAGTGCGGTTATCCATTCTTCTGGGAGTATCGCACCCACGTCCCTTTCCCATTTGGTTTTTAAACCTGATAATTCTTTGGTAGCGAAGGAGGTTATGACACTATACATGGTAGATGTGACTTTTTGTTTAATCATTGCTGGGAGTAGATTGCGCTCCAGTGGGGTGTAGTCAGGCATGTTGGACATTTCTGGAAGGTGGACTTGCAGAGCGTGAGTAAGTTGTGTATAATGATAATGTTCATTTGCAAGATGCACTTTTAAATGTGTAGAAATTGTAGGCAACCCTACGCGCACGGGATGTGGGGCTGCTACTGCATGGCAGGGTCTTTCCTGACCCTGTCATGCATTTCTTTTAAGGTATGAACCGCTGCTGTGTCGCTTGCATTTCTGTTCCTCAAACAGGATAAAAATTATTTTTTTGGGTCGCATTTTACAGCGGCAGGCACCTGGAGGGCCTGTCCCTGTGAAAGGCGCTGGGAAGCTTGCAGAACACTGTCGTCGGGAGAGCGATTCTATTCAAAGTACTGCCCATTTTGATGACAAAAATCTATCGAATGTTACAATTTGACCTATTTCGTCCAGTACTATTCTATCGTTTTTTATAAATACTGAACATGTGTTGCAGGGGTGTCACCCGCTCCCCATATTTTTGGTCTAGGGTGGTTGCAGAAGTGTTTTCCCCTTTTTCTTCAAAATTGGAGGCGGGGACAGAAAAAAAGAAAATAACGAAAAAGGGACCCTGCGGAGTCGGATCCAACCCGCGTTAGAGGGATGGATCTGGCACCGCAGGGTTGCAGGGGAAGCGGCAGTGACCAAGCAGTTAAGTAGGGGAGGAGGTGGGGTGGTGGTGAAAGGTACATTTTGGCTTGTTTGGCAGAAGTGCAAATCAATTTGCAGCGAAACTGACTACGGTCAATTCCGCTGCAAATAATTACACTTCGGTCAAACAACCCGGATCACAATTCAAGGCAGCTAGCCAGCGCACAATTTGCGCTACAGCTCAAGCCTGTGAAAATGTGCCGGTCACCTTTGAGAATAAGGTGACCTTCTCATTTCCAAAAATGGGTTGTCTAAAAATAGCATATCCTCCGTTCTTTTTTTAAATGCCCCATTATTTGAGGAACTGAGTCAAAATGTACCATTCAAAAAAATTTAAAAAATGGTTACACTATGAGAGAGAGGGAGAGTGATGGGTGAGACGTGAAATGATAGGCAAGAAAGCAGAGGCAGAGCAGTGGGTCAGAGGAGGAAGCGCTGCACAAGAGAGCAGAGGAAGCAGTGATGCAGTGGGCCAGAAATCTGAGAGTGAGCAGAGGTACAGAAAGTAGAGGGAGCGTGTGGTCAGTGAGCCAGAAAGCAGAGAGGAAGCGGTTGGCCAGAAAGAGGCAGTGAGCTGCAGATTGGGGAAAAGGATGAGGGAAGAGTGCGATAGAATGGGAGAAAGGATGCAAGCTGCAGAAGCAGCACAAAAGAATGAAGGACTGTACATTGTGGGAGGAATTGTAGAGTGTAAGGTGTGAGTTGGGAGTATGATTTGGAGTGTGGCAGGGGCTGGGCAGTGTAAATTGTGACTTGACAGTGCGACATAGCACGTGAGTATTTGCATGACAGAGTAAGAGGTTAAGGAATGCAAGTTGTGATGGAGAGTTGGTGAGATGTGTGTCGGTGAGAGAGGTGTGTGGGTGTTTGGGGGATTGGAGAACATAGAAGGGGAATATTTTCAGCATTACAATTGATAATGATCAATTTAGTTAATACTATTAAATAGGCATGAACATTAATCCAGAAATGTAGCCAAATCAAACAATGTTCTGCTAAGCCAGAGACATCTGGGACTCTTCCTATTAAATTAATACAAAAGATACATAATAATGATACCCTGGCTCTCTTGTAGCCTTGCACTATGCCAATTTTCTGCAATGTGGCAATCTTACACCCTCCAGTTAATACAAAATGTCCCGCAAAAATGCCGGAATAAATAAAGGTTTGTGCTGCAAAATTTGCCATTTCATGCCGCAAAATTTGCCATTTCATGCTGCAAAATCCTGGAAAGTCTGTATAGTCTCTAAAATATTATGATTTGGAAAAAAAAATGTCTTATAATTGTATCTTGTTTTTTGTTAAAATAAGAACGCAAATGTTTTGACTATAAAATGTATATGCCACCCCACTATATCAATGGTGGGGAAGAAATGTCTACGAATAGGTATTGCCGCTTTCCTTTGTCGTCCTAGGAGAAAGAAAACCTGGAGACTGGCCAAGGAGGATGATCCGGGGACCGGGAGCAGAGACCCGAGGGGCCCGGGGTACCGCCCAATATTCCCATCAGGACCGGCGAGGAGAACCGATCGATCCAACTGGGTGGAGGAAAAGATGCTGAACTGTGCCATCTACAGAATTGGAAGAAGATAATGCGGACATACCAGCGCAAGGGCTCAAAACCTCCTTTGCACCCGACTTCCCCTCGACTTGAATCAAAGCGAAGTCGGGCAGGGGGATTTGTCAAGGATTTTGACCCATGTTGAATCAATAGACTGGGTAGATGTGGGGATGAGCTATCGCCGCCCACATTCACGCCAGAATAGGAGAACCACACAGTTTGTGCGCACACCAAAATGGTCGCCTAACCTTCCACCCACCAGTGCGAGCGTGATGGGCCAGGGGTGCCATGAGTGGAATGTGTGCCAAAGGAAAAACAGCAGTGCCTGTTAGCTTAAAAAGCCCTTTGAAATCACCTTGGTTTCTCTGAATGCAAGCTTTCAAACATTGCAGGATATTCAAAAATCTCACTAACACCAGCAGACATTTGGCAGAATGAAGTTTTGTGTGCATACAAAATATGGAAAGAAAAAGAGCCCAAAACCATGTTCATAACAAAACTGGCTGAGCTGTGGAGGTCAGCAGCTTAAGTTAAACTGAACTGAAAAGCACTAAAATCGAAATGTTTAAATTAAATGAGGGACCTACATTTGAGTGTCACATAGTTTGTAACTGTTAAAATGCCATAGTTTTGAACTTAGAATCAGCATTCTAGCTGCATGTGTAAAAATTGTCAGTTTGATTTGAATGTAGAAAACTGGGAACAAAAAGTGACATTTAGCTAAAACCTGGCTTAATGAAACTGGATTCTGCCTTTAAGAGGTGTTAGGACCCTGTGGTGTATTCTGGGGGTTGCTAGCGGAAAATAGCGTCTCACTCCAAATGTCTGCATGTTAAAAATCTGACACTTTATCATCTGTAACCCATATCCCTGGTGCACATTTGTGTAAAATCTGGAAAGGTTTAGAGGTCGTTATCTGGATGAAAAGGGGAGAATTCTGCCATCAGTGTACACGACATCGTACAAAGACAGGGATCGGATGGTTTGGTGCTACAGGAAATATGTTAACTGGACCTATAATATTAGAAAAATGGTACATAGATAAATATGTATTTGGGTCAGAAATAGATTTGTGTGCAAATTGACCAGGGGAGGATCCTCTGACCCATAAACAGACCTCATCATGATGACAATCCATTTCCCTCCCCCAATCAAGGGAGAGAGGAGGAATTGGCCAATGATAAGTGAGAGGGGCAGGTTTAGTTATGACCAACGCACACACCCACTTTCCAAAACACATAAAAAGAGACTGCTGGGACAGGTAGAGACATTCAATTCCATTTGCTGCGGAGCATGCTGACCGACGACTTCACATCCAGAGATCCAGACTTCAAATCCATCAATCTCCAGAACCTGTAACAGAAATTAACTCCAGAATTTGTAGCAGAGAGGCCTGAATCCACCAGCTGAATCCTCTTCAGCAGGCCTCAAAACCAACCAAACTATTCAACAGCCGGGCGAGCTGTTTGAATTTTTGCCGAGAATTTTTGCAAGAACCTGTAGCAGTACCCAGAAAGCAGTGTTACATCCAGACTCCAGAGAGGCTAGACCAGCAGAGCAGAGCTGACCCAGATCGCCGTGAGCAGAACCGGTGCCTGATTGACCCGCCGAGCAGACAGAACCGCAGCCGGACGTGTTGACCAGATCCGTGACGCGGCCTATTTCAAATTGATATTGTGAGTACCTAGCAGAACTGTGCAGAACCAATCTCTTAGTTAAAATAATCTAATCCAAACTATTTTAACCTAAGTAGAACAGCCTCCTAGAAATCGTGTTATCTGTCATTTTTAAAGCTGCACAACTGTCACCTGTCAATTATGCAGCTGCAAGCTGTCACCTGTCATTTTGAGTTTTACTTTAAATCCGAAAATCTACTTTTATTAAATCGTCCGTATCTCTGGAACCGTGGTGTAACTTTCATCTGAAAGCTTAGAATCTAGGCTTTCCAACGAACCTAGAACCGACTTCCTACTCCCTATACTTTTTCCGTAATCGCGAGACACGCACTTGCGAAATTTACTGCGATTTGCGATTTGGCCCGATTTCTTCATCTGTAGAAATCAGCAGCTTTTTGCTTCTCTTTTGCTAAAATTCGTTTGCAATCAGCTAATCATTCATAGAGTATTGTTAAAGTGAGCCTGAACTAATATAAAGTAGCCATCACCTACCCTGAAACTCTAGAGGGAATTAAAAGCATTTTTAGCACATTTCTCACTTTATTGTCATCACATTCAAAGCATTTTGGGCCTGTGTTTCAAACCTCTACCTGTTTTCCTCCAAGCTTGCTGGGGGGGAACTGCATTTCGTATTGCATTTTGTTGGGATTCTTGAAGATTGTGTGCTCTCCTTCCATTTCTTACATTGCATAGGGGGGGAAGTGAATTGTCAAGGAAAAGTGATTACATTGTCTTTTGTTGAAGCCATATCAGTTTAGTTTCTGTACTGCATTTTATTCCACCTTGCATTTCCTTGAAACCATCAAGCATTTTCAGCTACCTCATCCTCTACACTACTCCTAAGTAACCAAATCAGTGTACCCCTGTAACATTATCCATTGTTGATCACGGTCATATTCTGAAGTGTGATATCAGTCATCAATTTATTTATAAAGTGTGATAGATATATATTGTTGAATTGTCCAAATAAACCTTTTAAATTTGCAAAACAAACCTACTTCTTGGCTCAGTGAGGTCAGGGGGATTCTAAGAGAGGGGTGTTATATAAGGGTTGTCATCCAGAGTACTGAACTGGACATAAAAATACATCAATAAGGGTTTTCCTCAGCATCCCAGACTAGGCATTGACTTAGCTGTAGTGTTGATTGAAAATCGCTTACACCCTTCCTCGGTCTGATACTTCCCACCTAGTATTGTTATTGAACTGTTCTATTTCTTTCAAGCGCTTTGACAAATGGTATAAATTCAAATAAATACAATTTCAAATACACATGTTACATACATGGCAGCCAAGTAAGAGCTCGAGGAAGGTGGCAGTGGGCCCGAGTGTGGGTGGATCTGAGGGCGGGTGGTAGCTTTTATTCTTGGGTTGGACATCATTGGCAGAGTAATGTTGATGTTAATGGAAGGGGGTTTGTGGGCCATTGTTATGGGGGTTGGGGTTTCCATGCTGGCTTAGCAGGATGACCTGAGTTTATTAACTTGGAAGGTCCAAAGTCTAGGCAGCTACATGAAAAGGTCACGCGTTGGTTCATTTACATTTGGCAATAATACAGCATAAAACATATTTATCACATGCAGAGATTTAAAAATGAAAATAATTGGGCTGTAGAGTGTTGGGAACATCATACTCTACTCACTCAAGTGGGGCTTTGTTTTGTATGGCAAATGGAGTAGCAATCAAGATAACCGAGATAGATATAGACCTAATTGGCCGATATGTCATAATTATTGCACAGTGCCGCACTTATGTTAGCAATTATCGAGAGTTATGGGTAAACTTGGGACTAAGAATGAACTGCGGAACGTATTGATGGTTGCCACTGACTTGGCTCCCATTGAATAGGGTGCGTGCCACTTTCACAGATCTAGTAATCGGGTTGTGTCTTACGCTGGAGGACCAATTTCTACACAACGTGCAAAAAGTTAAACTGAAACTGAGATGGATGATAGACTATTGGATTAAGCTCCATTTACCCTTTTTGGCCGAATGGCGCTTCGAAAAATGGTCATGTAACTGTGCCTTTTATATGTTTTTCTGGGTGCCTCCATCAATAAGACAAAGACGAGCTTCAAGGAGATCGACAAAATGTTGATGAAGCTGCTATGGCATCAAGCTAGATATGGGGTGGCTCTAAAACCCATCCAGCTCAGTGTTGAAGATGGCGGAATATAGCACACAGAATAGGAGGTATAATATCACTCTTCGCAACTACAGAATTTCACTTGCTAGCTAGATAAATAGCCGAATATCGAGAAACAGTTCTAGAAAATGCATGCAGATCCCGTTGATTGGAATTACCTACTGCTCATCGTGTAATCTGGCCATATGCGGCAACCTCTCTTCCTTCCCTGGGCATAAAGGTGTGCATCAGGGTATTTAAAAGCTTGGGGTGTGAAATGCATGTGAGAAACAGTGCCCATTATGGTTGCTTCAACATTTTGCATAGGCATATAGAATCAGCCCTCCAGTGGGATGGATTGCTAAATTAGAACTAGTTCTACAAGACCAGAGTGATCGGAGAAAAGAAAAGCCTTAACCTCTCGGCTCACAACTCTGGGACAAGGAGGAAATTGGTCGGAATAGGAAAACCCCAGGCAGAGGAAAGCCCCATGAAATGGAGATACAGGTGGTTCCGAGACTGAGAAAACACTTAGGCTAGTGAACAAACGGATGGCGTACTGATTGAAATGACAGTTGGAGAGAAAAGACTGACAGTTATACTCCAGACAACTGTGGAAGTAAAGATAAGCCAAATTAAAGTTTCTCAAATTAAACTATTACATTGCAAGCCATCATCCGCCACAGAATAGATCTTCTTACTAGCTCACAAGCAGCATCTTCTGCTGACTCCTATTCACCAATGTTGGGTAAAGGCATATAGAATATCACCCAATTCAGATGAAGGGCATCTCCCAATAGAACTTTGAAGCTTTCCTTTGCAAGACGCGTACATCTGACACTTCAGGTTCTGCTTGGTAGTAAAAAAAAAGTCTATTTGAGAAAGACTCCACTGTAGGAAAATATACCAAGACAGCTTGCTTTGCAGTTCATAACAATGGCAGTCTTGTCTGTGTTGATCATGGCCTGGGCATAGACCTTAACAGAAAACCCCCTGCTTACAATGGTCATGTAACTCATCTAAATAGAAATAGGACAAACCCAATGGACACAAGTTCCTCCCCCGCTTCTTCAAATAAATACCTTAATGGTGATATCTGCGTGTGCTCAAATAACATTGTTGCTACAAAGTGTAAAACATGCTTTCATGGCTAGAAAAATCACCTTTCGTGAAAATATATTTATGTGATCCCTGCGGTGTGACTTCGGCATCTGTTGTCATGGGCTACTGAGGAGAATGACATTGGTGAAGAAGACAATTATTCCCCTGCGTCCATCATGAAGAGCATGCAACAACTGTGGAGAAAACCCCAGGACCGGGAGCTGGAGCTCCAATGCTGATAACATTGACTGGGCATCGGAAACTGGTTGTCTTGAATTGTGAGTTTTTTTATTGTTTCATTTTATTGGTAATTTGTAACATGGAAAAACATGAAAATACAATTTTGCTTCAGGATGGAAGCATCCAACTAGGGAGAAGAGTAAAGGGTGATGTTTAGGATTTAAGGTTAGGATAATTGACATGCACGGGCCCCAAAGTTAACATTTTGGAAGCAACAAAGTGTTAATGAGCAGCATTATTTAAGCAATAGAACCAGAGGAGGGGGTATTACCAGAATGGTAATGCCCTGGGGCACCAGTTACAAGCCGGAGCAAAGTGAGGGCTTTAACGTAAGCCACAGGGCATTCCCAGACCGGTAATGCCCGCTCTGTGTGTCTTTTGAATATCCTGGTCTCACGTAGAGGTTTTCTGTGTCTAGTCACCTGCATTACTCCCTTCATCTTTCTTCCTAGAAAAGGGGGGGGCATAATACTGTTGGCTAGGAAAGACTAGGAATTCAGAACCCACATTACAATAAGACATACAGGAGGGTGGTAGAAGTCCTTGGATGTCACTACGATTTACCACAGAAGGCTTGTTTGAATCTAATATTATCTTGCCTAGCTGGAGTCTGTCCTAGAGTTTAGTCCTCACGCACATAACCACCCACAGGGTCAGTGTCGGCTAGCTTCTGCTTTTCCCAGGCCACTTAGGAGAAGCTTCCGTCCAGAGAATCAGCGACAATGTCTCTGGATTTGTCACATGAAGTTAGATGCGGAATACAAGGGCAGGAAACCCAACGTATGGCAGACGCACATGACAAAGATAACATGAGCACTTTTATAGGTCACCAACATGGAGGCGAGAGACGCACAGAAGCAAAGCCATTTTCTTAGCGGCCACAGTAGCCCTAGAAGTTAGCAAGGCTTCATATGAGATGCTAAAAACCATTAAAACACATTCATTTCAGAAGTACTGAAGTTGCCCAGACAGCAGTTTGTAGCACACGCCAAGGTCAGACGCATAGACGGGAGTAGTGGGCATACAGAATTGCAATTGTAATTTGTAGTTGGTTATTTACATCATGCTTAATACCCAGAGGTTTCTAAGCGCAGACCTGGGGATCAAACATGTGTTGCTCCGCATCTTCTTGCTTCCAAGACGAGCGTGTTGCTCCTGAGCTATCCTCCCGAGACCACAGAGATGAGATAACAATTCCCAGGACATGAAGCAGTAGCCATCCAAGTTAATTGGATTAATAGGAGCACAGACAACCATTGATGTCCAGGAGCACGAGAATAGTATGCCAAAAGGTTCCATTTATTCTCTAGGAAGAGTGTCCCAAATGGTCACAAGGAATAAACATGCACGTTAGAATTAGATAATTACTCAATAAATACGAAGAAAATCATTTTCCAACACAGTCCTCTAACACATGATCAATACATAAAGAACACTAGCTATTCATTAGGAGCCAAGTACAGATAAGACACCTAATAAACTCCCTATCACACAGACACAAGACAGTACACAAGGCCAAATACAAAGGAAGCAGATAGGGCATATGGCATGGGAATGATGGGGAGTAGATTTAATAGGAATTAGTGCAGATCATGGACTTCTCCCCCCTCCCACCCAATCCGTCTCCATTATATCTTGATTTCACGTCAAGATGTCCAGGGTTGGCGAGTATATGGCCAAACAATAGAAATCCCTCTTGCCACACCACCCAAAGTGAGCAGCACCAACCAGCAAATTATCAGTGTGCTGATGTAATAAAAGTAGTATCTGTAATGGGTTGGGTCCAGGTGGAGCCATCAGATATGTCTAACCCAATCATAGAACTAACACTTATAGACTGTATATGTAGCTTGGGATATTAACCAATCCTAATGCTCATACGTTTCATAATCGATATAGTATGATGCCAATGATGACATGTTTTTGATTTATAAATCACTCAAACTTATTGTAAACCCAAGAGCTATTTGTAAACTAGCCCGGCCGAGTTTCAATGCTTTAAATAAAGCTGATTTTTAAGTGCACTTTGAGTACTCCATTATTGAGTATTGTTTTTAGACTATTGCAACTCTGGGTCTACGTTAACAAGGTATTACATTTAGAATCTTGTGGTAAGCAAGACTTCTCATTAGGAAAATTCGTGGGAAATGTAATGTGCTGCCATGTTAGTCAGTCCTTGATTTATGGGTGCACATAATGAAAAAAAATAAAAACTCATCTACAGCAAGCAAATATGTGAACTTGCTGGTGTGTTAGAATGCTGCTATTCCTCATCAGTGCTTTTTCTCCAGTTCTGGTCAGTGACTGCAGGCCTTGGCCTGTCCTTGTGAACTCCAAACAGGAGTTAGTGCTCCGAACTTGGGTACCTATACCTGTTTTAACTGTGACTGACTAGTCCACTGAGATATTTATTTATCTATCCCTGAAAAGGAATCGATTTTACATTGAAGCTTGGAGTATTTGAGGTGTAATTGTTGCAGTTTTTTACTGCTTGGAGTCTTTTGATGTATGATTTAAGGAGTGGTAAACAATTTATGAACAGGTCACTGCTCTCCTCCAACATCGCACACTGGGAAATGATGAGAGCTGCCAATCTCCCCTTACCGCCGTCCCCTCAGGGTGTATTGACTCGACCAGTGGAGGCAGTTAGTGTCGATACCCCTCGGTTAAAGTTATTGTGTAATGGACAGTGAGGGAGTGAATGTGAGTGACAATGAGGTCATCTTTGTGAAAGCTTGCTCCCGCCCTCCTGCCTTGTTCTCTAGACAGAAGGCCGGTGAAGGAGGCGATCAGAACACAAAGACAGACCTCCACTACAGTTGTCACCTACATTCCCAAAAAGGTCTAGAAGGAAAGGGTGCGTCTTGGGCAAGCCTCAGAAGTAAAACAAAAAAAGAACAGTTCAAAGCAATCAAAACCATTTTTTAGTGCATTTTTCAGGTAGCCTATCGCGAGACAGATGCTGTCTGGTACCTTGAGAAATAGTCCTCTGATGAAGCTTGTTAGCCCTTATCGAGCGCCTGAAGAAATACTGAAAGAGGGTGAAATAAGGAGTGGCGAATCTGCGCCTGTTGTAAAGGAAGCCTCGATACAGGCTTGGACAATCCCGCAGGGCAGCTAAAAAAACAGTATATCCTGCAACAATATTTAAGTAGGACCTAGGGAGCACTGCGCTTAAGCAATTCTGGGGAAGGTTTGGAAAGCCTCCCTGTGGAGAGGATGAGCACTATATCAGGGGTCCCCACATGGATTTCAGGGAGAGTTGGACAGGAAGAGGGATTGGAAAATGAGTGAAAACGTGTTCAGGTGATTTGAAGGACGTTGGTATTCCACATGAGATCCAGGCTAACCCTTCAAGCATAGCTCCCGCCGCTCTCCACGTTCGAGTTGACGAGATAACAGCTGTAGGGGCATTGGAGTTGTTAGGCAAGGATGTTCAGAAGCTGCCTTGGTAAGATGCATGTGGAACTGTGACCCCAAAGAGTAGATAAGGGTGTGCTAGTTCAAAAAGACCCCGCAAAATTTGCCTGGGGTACCGCACCATATGGCAATAAGGGTGGTTTGAACAATAGTGAGTAAATGTAGAGGCTTCCCCAAGGGTCCTTTTCTTCGAAATGGGCCCAAAGATCAAAATTCTTGGGGGGTGGGTCTGTTCTGGCAATGGAATGGATATGCGGCTTCAAACTAAGGGCACAGATTATCCTAGGACTATCCTTGTTGAGAGTATGCTACCAGAGAATAAGGAAATAGTTATGAGACGCTCTACAATCTTATAATTGTTTGCAGAGATAGCAAATTTGCCTGGTATCTCCTCAAATGACATATATAGGGTTGACTTTTTAGATCGTAGGAAAACTGCAAGTGCTTTGGTAGTATTAAATTCCATATCTGTCCTTGATTCTATTTTTAAGGAAAGGGATAATCTCAGAATTTTGGGGTTCGATGTCTGTCCCTATACTGGTGAAGCGAAGGGGGAACTCACTCCATTCCATGGGCTGAGATTGCATATCTGAAGCAGAAAATTGAACAATCTGAAGCTACAAATAATTAGGCGTGGCTACTCCATGCGTCGAATCAGAAATCGGACTGTACGGCTCCAGGCCAGGGGGGGGGGGGGGGAGAGGTTCTCCTCTAAATTTAATATCATGGAACATTCGGGGTCATAGGCATTTGTTTTCTGCACCCGATTTAGGGCTTAAGCTGCAGTCGGCTCACATTATAGCACTACAGGAAACATGGCCAACGCAGACCCCAATTTTGGACGGATTCGTAGTCAGAAGTCAGTCAACAATGTAAGGCGTATTGGGCATCCCTCAGGGAGCAGGGGGGAGAGAGTCTAATTACCTTAATTAGATCCTCTAGTGAGATGGCACTACTTAATTAATTTGATATAACTAGAGGAGTGATGGCCATACATGTTCGTTTGGATGGGATAAACACTATGATTTATTACTATTAAATGTCTACTGGCATAAAGGAATGGGGTGTCTGAATGATTTGTTGAGTGACATCTCGGAACGTGCGTTAGAATGGTGTGAGTTAGCCCTGGGAACACAAATCATGTTAGTTGGGGATTTAAACTCAGACTGCATAAGTCTTGAAAACGGTGCACACTCTGGGACTTTAAGTGGTCTGAACAATTGCAAGAGGAGGAATGGCAGTAAATGCGTTTTGACCTTGCGAGGTTTATGGTTGTGGTCCCTGAATGAGGCTTTATGTTCTAAAGCCCCGGTTCAATGGACGTGGACAAACAGCATCTCAAAATCGACTCTGTATCACATCTTTGTGGATGACGGGATGGGGGCTCGCTGTACAAAGTTCACTTTACTACATACAGTGATCATGCATATGGAACTCTAACTATATCTTGAGGGGGGACGTCCAGAAACAGTTGTAAGTTGTGAATTTGACAATTAATGGATCAGGCACTCAAATTCGTTGGAATTTAGGAAAAGTTTTAAAAGTAAACAGATTACTAGAAAGTTATCTTAAATCGACGGATCAGTCCTGGAAATGTAAAACCTTTATTTACAGTGAATTTGGTAACTTTATCGGGGTCCTACTAAAACAGGGGATGGCTGCATCGAAGGGGTGCTTAAACAGAATCAGGCATAATCATAAACATGTTTATAACAAAGATGTGGTCTTACGCAAGAGGGAGATGTGACAAAAAATTGCACACTCAAAAAGGTGTGGTAGCTTAAAAGTGAGAGAAGGGATAAGGAAAATTAGGCAAGCACACCAAAACTGAGTGTAACAATAAAAAGCAGCAAGAGAGCCGTTCTATTAGGCAAGCACACCAAAACTGAGTGTAACAATAAAAAGCAGCAAGAGAGCCGTTCTATTAGGCAAGCACACCAAAACTGAGTGTAATAAAAAGCAGCAAGAGAGCCGTTCTATGGAGAAGTAATTGTAATGTGCTTAAAGGACAGCAATTCGAGAGCGCATTGGCAGATTAACAGTAGTGAAGCTCACCAGTCTCTCAACCAAATTTTTCCAAGGTTGAGCGGCACATTCCAAGACCAAACGCTCTATGAGAAAAGATGCAGTGTCTTTTTGTGGAGTCCAGTCGCATAGACCCAAACCAGAAGGTCTCTGGTGGAGCCAAACCCAAAGCTTCAATAGCCTTTGATATAACACACACTGAATACTCTGCTGGAAGGGTTCATCCTGCCCCAATAAAGTGGTGTCCTGCCTAATAGCTTTCTTGGAGGAGCAACAGGTTCAGCACAGATGGCACTGCTAAAGGAAATATTGGAGCGTGTGGACAAATGCTCTAATAAATTGGCAGACATAACACGCTTAAATAACAGGTCCTTAAGGTTCGAACATGAAAGTATAATAGCAGGCTGGAATAGAAGATGCTATGATTACCCTATTCAATGGCATTCAACATGTCTACTTTGTAAGGATGAAGACCGGAGTCACTCCTGCCTGGATTTGAACTTACCATTTGCAGCATAGCCTCATGTCAGAGGCGAGTGCTTAACGTATGAGCTATCCTCCCAAGACAGCTAAGTGAACCAAAAAGCTTTTAGATTCGTCAGAGGAAACAGCTCTTTTTTAATATGGCGAGTTACAAAACAACAATAAAATAAAAACAATATCAGATTGTATTTTATTAGGAAGAAGAAACCAAACAGACTCCATAATCAAGGCTCTAAAGAACCACTTATGGTCTTATGCCTGCAATCATGTCATATGTTTCCCTTCTAAATCAGTACTGAGCCATTAGAAAGATAAGCTAATTTCCATGGGATTAACCATGGTATTTTAAAAGATGATGGAGCCTCTAGTATCAAATTACCAGGTTTATTGAAGGACTGGTGCCAAACATCCAAAGGAAGGTCTTTTGGTACCACTCTAGCCTTTTCGTGGGATTACGCTGCAAACTGATTAACTGTCAAGTTCTGCCACTGGCACCAGTACCCACAATGGTGTGCCTTTCCGCAAGAGCAACAAAGGATGTCCAGCAGACCGGGGACAGCAGCAGTGATCCACTCCAATTGAGCGCGATGCCGAGAGTCGCAACCATGATGCTGGTGCGTCCTCAGCTCACTCCATACATTCTGTACGACATCATGATGTCATGGCTTGTTGCTAAAGCGACGTGCCATGGCCCAGCGGTTCGTTGTAGCCATGCCACTCCATAAAAAGGGAGACGCCTCCTTCACTCAGTGCGTCGCAATGCTTACAGTGCCTGTCTGCAGTCAGCTTTGTAGTGCTTCTCCTTCCCTGCTTTGTATCTCCTTGTGCTGGGGGCTCCACCAGTTCTTCCTCCTTTTGGGGATCCTTGCCCTGGCCTCTTCTAGCTCTTGCTCCCTTTGGCTATCCACTGCCCCGGGCTCCTCCAGCTCTTGCCTTCGATACCCTTACTTGGCTCCTTTCGGGTATTCTGTTTACCACTCTTACGTCTACCGGACCAGTGGCTGCACTGTTACCACATCACGTAAATTCCGGGAGGCCAGCCTGTGGTGTGGGGAGCTGGCACCTGACCATTCCTTAGTTTCAACCCCTCTGGTTGGTAAGGCAGTGGTTCCTCCCACTATCTTATCAGGTACAAACTGGAACTACGTCGAGTGAACATTACAGACAAGACTCCACGAAACCGCGCCAATGAGATAAGGTACTTGATATCAACCCATTGGCAGATGACACTGGTACCGAACTGGGTCAATGTCTTTAAGCTCCTCTGCTGTGCCATTCTGACTTTTGCAATCAATTCTGGTAGTTGTACCATACGTAGTAACATTTTTAATGGGTACTGTGGCATCCATTAAAAGATAACACGAAGCCCACATATCCTCCAGGACCTACATAGAAGCCAGTGTGGCTTCCTCTTTTTGTAGATCCGAGTTGCGCTGGCTGAGAATCAAGTCCATCATGTCTTCGTGAACTGACCACTTTTGTTTAAGCCTGAATATGTTCGAGCTGGTTCTTGAGGACAGAGAGGCAATTCATGTACAGTATATAAACAAGTGGACCGGGTGACAACTACCCAAGGATCTAGCGTCGGCTCTGTGCTGGTCAGAAAGTGAGAAGGGACAGTGCACCAGATACATGTTTTAGGGCCATTGACATATCACCCCTTTCAATGAAATCCTTCCTCCCGTCCCCTCCCTAATTACTTGACAAATTATCTTGAAATCAACCCCCTAAAAATCAATGTTACTGCACCCCTGTAAAAGAATGTGTTTATATGCAATATATCTACTGCAATTCCAGTACTACATGCAGCCCTTTGTTGCCTCTCAGGGTGATGTTCACACTTATTAAATACCCCATACCAATACATTGTACAAACGAAAAGCATCTTAAAATGAGGTTCAGTCGGTCTCTTACCAAGAATGTACGCAAACAATATCCCAAAGTAAGATTTCAGCTTGCTCCGTTACAAAGACACAGTAGTGGATAAAACGCTGATAGCCATCAATCAGCGCTCAAAATGTGCTTTTGCCATTAGACATTGGCAAGTGATAATTGACTGGGCGAGTAAGAAAAGATGTGATGTGTTTATGTGTAGAATTGAGGTGGCAAGTAACGTTTTATGGCTGGATATTAGCTTGCAACTTGAAATATTCACCCCATAAATGGCTGACTTTTCCGGACTGTACATAATGCGACTTACCGGATCCCATCTGATAAGCATTGTTAAGGCAAGGGCGAACTTCAAATCAAGTCTCTTTACAGTTATCAAAGACGACTGACAAAAAAGGACAACGTAGCCTCAAAGAGCGATGAAAAACCTGCAATGCACGCGTCTGCACATCTTAGCACACGTGAATTATTATCCGATATTGTAATTATTCTGTGCAAATGAACATTCACAGTATAATGCCTGCTTTAATTAAATGTTCTGCTCCGTGTAGATGCTACTTCCTGCTAATTGTGAATTAAAGCATAATCTAACAGAGCTGTAAAGCCAGCGTGAAAAGTACAATTTAGACATCCTGATGCTGAGTGAGCGAAGGGGGTGAGGAGTTAAACGGGGAGAAATCACCACTGACGCAGCAGTGCACTGCCGCTTTATGAAGGAGACCAGATGGCTTGTCCTTCGCATTACCGGGCGGCAAGGACTCTCAGAGGCGTCTGAGACTCGCATTCAATGACTGCCCTGGCAGGGCTGCGAGACGAATGAATGGCGTGGCTCTTCCGGTAAGCATACACGTAGACTCTCCCACGTAACAGGCGTCTGAACTGAAACGGGACAGCAACGTCTCGGCCAGCGGTGACAACAAGGCGTGTGTAGATGGCACGATCTTTTGAGCCGTTGAAATGTTGCTCTAATATTTCAAAACGACTATGTGGCCCCCGGAGGCTAGGCTCCTAGCACAGACACCTCTGTTGTTGTCCCCTGGATTGACAGAAGGTGTACATGGACCCAGACGTCACTTCAGTAGGTTGGAGGCCCGCTCCCCAGACATTGAAGAACAAGTAGCAGCAAAGGACGGAACGCATTTCATTCGGGTTTCTGATTTAGATTTTCTTATTAACAACCGTGGCCACTAGCTCTCGTCAATCAATTTAAATAGTTTCACAATTATTCTTCAATGACCTCGACCTTATTGAAATGAGTATTCTATCTTGTTTAATGTAACCCAACGAGTCCACTTCTTCCCAAGGATAAACCCCAACAATGTGAAGTGCTCAATGCCTTTCGCAAGAGGTGACCTCTGTTGAACTTGCATCCAGGCTGAGTTTAGCCCTTATGATAAATTAGGCAGCAGAAAACAAGCAGTATTTCAGATACCGTTTTTTCCATTCCCCCAATTATAGACTCATGAGCGACTTAGGACGTGCACTTTTCCGGCAATATAGTAATGGCATAAATGTTCAAATAAGTATGAGGTTGATATTGACTTCCAAATACAATAAACCTTTATATCGAACCGAAAGGTGCAGGTACAAATATCTAAATGCGAGCACGTGAAAATGTTTGTGTCCCCTACAAAGTAGGAGGGGGCTAGCTCATCTCTTCAATGTAATGGTTAATCTGCAGGGGAACCTCAAATGGCCTCATGATGTTGGCATCCTAGATGCCTAGCATCTCCTGAAGGGCTATTACTGACCCTTCTGTGCATTTTCATACATGGTATAGCAGTTTTGTCAACCACTGCTGTCGCACAGGCATTTCCATCACGGATGCTTTTTCTTAATTTTTACACGGCATGTAGATTTTCTGGAATTCCATGTGCATTTTCTCTGAAAATCTGTATAGTTTCCTATAAGTTTCTACCGCTATTGACGGCAGTAAACTAATAATTGTGTGGTGATCCTACGATTACTACAAGTAGTAATGGTAACGCTCGCATGAGGTAATCTATGACAGAATACTGAAGACCTTATTTGTTTGCAGTTTCACAAAACCACTTGACCAATTCACTACCATACTGGCCAGACAAGACACAAAAACATTCAGTGATAGCCATGTATTGTGACGAATCCCGAGATGGCATCACTTCTGCCTGAGGAGGAGATCCCTTCCCATGAGGCCATTGTGGTGAGGCCAGTACCCCATAGTCCCCCTGGGGTGATCCTCAGCAGCAGGATCTCATGGGAAGCAACCTCCCCTCTGGGTACAAGGGAGGACATCTCAGTAGAACACAGTATACCCACCCTCCACCCATGCCCTATATACTCCTATAGTCCTTAGACCCCTCTTCCAACACAGACTCCCATACAGAGAGGAGACCCATGTACTTCTGTAACATCTGTGAGGTTAACCTAACCAAAAGTTCCGGGAGGAAGGAGATCATTGATACCTATGAGGGTTTGCCTGGCCCAAGTACTGGGACAAGGTGGTCCATAGGAGGAATAAGGACTGACATGGCAGCCACTACTGCAGGTGTGGACATTACGCCAGGGTGGATCCTGCAAAACATAAGTGAAACCAAAGTACATGGTGTCTTCTGCCTGCGACTAACCCAGGAGTGTTGAATCGAGTCCGAAGAACCAGGTGGAGTGGCAGACGAGCGGCCATGGAAGTCCCGAGGAGGCTGACAGGAAACCTCCCTGCCAGTCCGTGTGGTGGCGAGGCCATAAGAAGCAGAACACAGACCCGAGCAGCCGACGATCCAAGGGAGAATGAACGCTGGTGCTGCCGCAAGGACGCCCGATCCCAGATACCCGAGACCAACGGCAGGTACAGGGAAGTTCGGGTGGCACGGTTGGAATGCAGGGCAGGCGGCAAAGTGATCCTGCATCAGAGCAATACTTCCTCGGCCCAGTGGCCTAATGAAAACCACTGACCACCAGAGAGTGAGAGAGACAGGGGTCAGGGAACCACATCAAGGAGTGAGGCATCTTCCTTGTGTCAGTTGTAAGGGTGCGGAAGTAGGAGACTGACACAAGAGGGACATCATTTTGGCTAAAGACTTATTTTCTAACGAAAGCAAACAAAACCCTATCTTGCTCTATTCCTAAGAGGGGTTTCCCTGCATCAACTCAAACGAAGGATGTGTCAGAATATTTGAAAGCAAGAGGCTACTGTCCTCTGTCAAACCTATTTCCTTCACGTACACTTCTGAATAAAGAGAAAAAGGTTTTGTTGAGTCTCAATGCAGCCCGAGTGGATCTCCTCTTCTATGATATGGAATACTAGGCCATTAGTCTCTCAGGACTACTTCTTGGGAGAGACTCCTTTCCTCAGGGTACAATTCCTTTCAAGTGTGGTACACAAAGTTCCAGTTTAGCAATAACATGTCTCTTTTAAGCCAAAATAAAGTAAAGGTTCCAACTCAAATCCTGGTCACCAAGAAGTGCCTCCTTTCTTTTGGCTTTCTATCACAGTGTTAACAAGCAGCAGGGGGAATGACTCCCTTCTGCTGGTTTCTCTTTTGTCTTGACCCAATCACAATGTCAGGGATGGTATACCTCTTCCCCTGACCGTTCTCAGGCTTTCACATTCCACAATGCCAAAGGGTATGACTCTTCCCTTTGCCTTCTTAGTGCAAGAGGTCTGGTTCACTAAACTGCCAGACACTAACGAAGCAGAAGGTTGTTGGCGTTGTCCTCTCTGAGTGGAGTGTTCCAGACCACTCTTTGTGGCCTTTCCGGGTTTCATGCGGGTCCCAGACCCTGTTCCTCTCGCTTCCCGGACCTTTCTGGCCCTCGTTTGTGTCCCAGATCCCATTGCTCTGGCTTCCTGTGCCTTCCCCAATGTCCCTCATACCTTTTGGCTTCTCATTGTGTCTCAGGTATGAGGCGGGGACGTCCGTGCTGCTCTGTTCCTTCTCACACAATCGTCTTTGCTCACAGGGTCTGATTATGCTGGGGAGGCTCTGTAGTGAAAGAGCTCTCTCCCCACCAAGGCGATCAGGTGACTTGCTCTCACCTCGTTTCCACTTCTCCTGCTCTCCTGTCAGTTTGCGGACTGCCTTGGGACTTCTCAGCAGCAACCTTCACGTCCCGGCCAGCGTTCTCTTGCCTACTCCCAGCCCAATGCCCTTCTAACTTGTGGCTCCTCCAAGGAGGGATTGACCCATTACCAAGTCCTTCTTCCATTTTCATTCTCTGTTCCTTTTGTCTGGTCTCAAATTGTCTGTACTGCTCAAGTTAGTGCTGCGGAGTACTGTATTGCTCCGCACCACCTCCTCGTCTCACTATTATTGCCTTTACTTCCAAGTGGGTTTCTCGTGATCATCTTCGTCCCATTTATTATAGATGCTTCACATATGTAGTACCTAATCTTACTCGTCTCAGTACTGTATATGGGGGCTAAGTCTTCTACGCTACAGGAGTATACAGACCTATGTGGGGCTATAAGGCCCGGAGTAGGCTATGAGAGGGAGGGTGGGGTGGATATATTTTAAGTGTACCGCATTATTACCAAACAGTTGTCCCAAGTCCCATTGAAGGGTCAGTTCCCATGAGATCCACCCACTGAGTATGACACTCAGGAGGACTATTGGGTAGCGGCGGCCTCACCTCCCTGGCCTCATGGAAAGAGGTTTCCTTAGGGAAGCAGGGACGGCATAATGGGATTCGTCAAACACTGCATGAGAGTGTGAGCCAAGATAGCCGAACCGAAGAGCGAGAGAAAAAAAGGCATGGGACCCAAACCAGGAAGCAAGGCATCTTTCTCAGGCTCATACTTGGAAGGAGAGTGAACCAAGTGGACCCAAACGAATAAAGAGAGAGGTCAAGGTCTGGGATCCGAAATCAGCAAGTAGCACAAGTCATCTTCCTCATCATAGTACTTGGTAAAGAGAAATACCAAGTGAGTCCAATCAAAGAAGAGAAGAAGCCAGGGTCAGGGCACCCTTCTAACATTTGAGAACTGTGCGTTTGAAGCTACACAAGACATGGACATGAGGAAGGGAGTCATTCGCCCTAGTGGTACTAAATTGTGAAACTAAAGTGAGAGAAGGCCATGGGAAGGGAGCCATTTCCCCTGGTTGTGTGAAACTATCAAGATACTAGGGGAAGGGAGGTATTTTCTTCGTAATCAAAGCTGTACGAGCTCTAATGCCAAGATACCAGGGGAAGCAAGTCATTCCTTTGGTAACCAAGACTGGGGGAAGAGAGTCATTCCCCCTGGTTTTGTTGAACTGTTAGAAAATAGGCAGGATCTCTGCCAAGGAGAACTGTTTTGTACTTTTGTGTGGTGACCTGGGGAAGGGAGCCATTCCCCCAGGAAGAAACCAATAATTGGGAATAAACTTCTAATCTCAGTCCAGAAGAAGGGAGTAATTCATCTGGACCAAGAAAACTTACTTTATCTTTAGCTTAGTATTAAGTGTAAGGGACAGAAGTGTTTTCTTTTTTTACACAGGTCGGTGGACTATTTATTTACACTGACATTCTGTTAGAGCCATTCGACTTAGAGTTAGGGAAAGTTAGGTTTTCTCTTTATTACTTCAGAGATTCATTGGAATTTCCCTCTTAACGGTATGGTGGCTGCAGAACACTTGACAACTCATGATTATTGCAGTCGAAATGAGTGCATTGTAGACAACGATTCAGAGAATGTGGTGCTCTGACGTGTCCGTTTATTCATGTGCAAAGCACCTTTGGTCATGCTAACCTGTCAATTTATAGCAAGACAAGCAGACAATGCCACTTTCATATCAAAGGCATGTTATTGAATTTGCGACTGAAACGTGAGGCAAATCTGACAGAAATGATGCATCGTGCTACATATTATGGGGTAAATGTTGCCAACTAGTTAAAGAAAACCAGCTTGTAACTCCTTAAAAGTCTCTTTTAAAAACAACAAAGTAATTGACATTTAATTTAATAAAATGCATTATATGTATGAAGGAAATTACTTTAAATACAAATCCTAAACTTCTTGCTACAGATACATTTATGTTTCTAAATTGACACTCTTTTCTTATTACATTTGCCTTATGTATGTTATTCAGAGAATGTGAAATTATTTTGAATGTAAAAGTGATTATTTTCCTAAGAGTGGTATATTTTCCCAGTGCACTGTAAAATTATAAGAAAGAAAATCAGTGAGATGCATTTTGAAATGCAGAAAAACTTTTTTTAAATGCATCAAAAGTCCATAGTTACACACTAAACTGTTAGAAATTGTACAGGGTATATTTAAGCAATAGGCCCTGAGTCAGGGGGGGGGAGTTTATCACTTCAGGTAATGCCCCAGGGCCCATAACGAAGGACATCTTTAATTCCTAATCAATTCAAATGTGGTTGTACGAGGTAATAGAAATGCAGTTGGTCACATGGTGGAAAGGCATGGAATTTAGAACCGAAGCTTCAATGCCTTAAAACTTTGAACTCTGCCTGCCCATAAAATTCATCATCTGTGAATCTAACGGAAAATTGAACAAAGCAGCTTTCAGCTGACCACGAGTCAGCCCTCTGCCAGTCAATGATTCAAACTGCGAATACTGAGCACAAATAAATATGGATATTCCTCTTCAATAGAGTAGAACACAACCTCTGATGTAACTCTGCAATGGTGTAGCTTAGAACAAAAAGGCAAAATGTTCTGATGTATTGAGAGTCTGCCACATGATAGAAGACGAAATAAAATATTTTTTTTTAACAACTCCAGCTTCTAAGTGTCCATCAAGGGGATAACTGGATATTCTTTCACACAATAGGAAGCACTGGTCTTTGATTGGGAAATCGATTTATGTAGCTATCCTCTTAAAAAGTGAGACTGCAATCTGGAGGTGAGGCCCTGGAACACACAGGAGGTGTCTAAGAGAAACAGACTGAGAAGTGCAACTCATGCTAAGGAATTCAGCCATGACAAGCCTGGCTGTGCACTGCTGAAGAAGAACCAACAAGTCATAAGGGTCATGTGTAGTTACCAGTGTTGGCGAGCCTCTCCCAAGCAACTAGTCAACCCCCTAAAATGTTCTGAGAGGAAGGATGCATATCCATCTACCTCGTTGCATGTATACAGGTCCCATCTACAAATTACAGACAGAGGGCCAGACCTCCAACTTAATACTTTTTCATACTTTGACTATCCTTTGCTTTGGCTTTTTAGCCATGGATAAAAACATGTGAATGCATGTACCATGCCGTTACCAGTGTCATTTCCTGCTTCAAGCATTGGCTCATCCTTGGAATGCTGTGTCTGTCAAAAGATGATTCCGACAACCTGCTCAAAACTAGAATTTACCCACACTATTGATGCATATTTTGCTACTCTTGCTTTTGTGGCTGCTTTGAGCAAAGTCGCGCATTCCCTACTCTAACAGAACTACTCTCTTCTGTGACAGGCTCGTACTTATGACCCGGTCAAGAGTGATGGTACGACGTGAAGGAAAACTACAACTACCAAAATGACCTGGGATTTACAAACCCCAGCCTGGAACAGGAGGAAATGATTAATTACCAAAATGGGAATGGAATGGGGTTGGCCCTTCCTATGGTGAATGTGATACCAACCAGCCACCCTACCGATACCAGACGGACTACAGTGAAGCAGTGTAGAAGCAGCAGCAGAACTGGTAAAAGTCTGCATGGGGACAGGTCAGACCCAGGAACATTTTCAAACCCTGTTTGAACAGAGACTCACCCAGGACAGGAGCAAAACAGAGAGCAAACAACTTCTCCTGACTACATGGCTGGCTGCAAGCAAATAATGAATGGGGATAGGGATAGAGGGCTTTTGTACAGCTCAGATATAGATTGGCTCAGGGAAACAGCAGACTCAGGGAACCAATGGGAGCCAAGGAGAACTCCAAAGCAGGAAGGGGAGGTCTATAAAAAGCCATCAGTTTCAGTAGAGAGTGAAAGGTATACGGGTAAATTTGCAAGAGGTGGACCAAGAGACCAGCAAGGAGGATATAGCAGGTGGAGAAGGAACTGAAGGGGACTATCAAGTGCTTTGAGAGAGTGAAGGTAAATCGCTGGGTCTGAAAGGGTGGTAACAATTCGGCTGAATGGGATTGCGTGAGAGGCAGACGGAAGGGTGGTTAAGGGGCGTGGGGAGAGTTTGAGAGTAGGGCGTGAGAGGCTGTGTGTAGCTGTTTGTGTGTGTGAACTAGGGAGGGACATGAGAGGCAGAAAGGTTGAGGAAAGTTGAGGCAGGGAGTAGTGTTGGAAGCAGGGAGTTTTGGAGGAGGGGAGAGCAGAAGAGAGATGGAGGGAGCAGAAATACTGGGGTCGACATGTGTAAAGAGGGAGAGAGATAAAAACCAAATGATGGCGTGGAGAGAGAGCCAGTGGGAAAGAGAGAGAGACACACACACACACAGGGGGACATGAGAGAAGAGAGGAGACAGGCAGGCAAAGCTAAAGAGACCGCCATTGGGAGAAGGGTGCCAGAACCACCAGAATATAGTAGGTCTTGCAGGAAGTCCCACAGGATGTCAGTCAGATAAAGATACAGCCTTTATGCCTCCAAAGGGCAAGGAAGGAAATTAGATGGTAGGGGTAACTTGGCCGTAAGTGAACACATCTTGGGGAAAATCATGGCAGTATAGGAAGACTGAGCTAGGGAGCTTGCAGCCCCCTTCAATGAGGAAAGGGATGCAGGGAACAGATAGACTGGGAACTGAAATTGCGTGGTGCACATATTTTTATAATAAAAGTTGAAAAGTATTAGCTGTCGTGAGGTTCCTTGAGCACCCGGTCACTCTTAGCAGGTTGGTGAAGGTTCAAGCACACCTGCGCCTTTTGAGACCACACAGATGGCAACAGTGCACAGTAAAAGAACCTTTGACATATAATTTTATGAGGACAGAGCGATAATGCTTCTGAAACTGTGCAATTTCCTCCAGACACTCAGAGTAGCCACAATATAAAAATAATAATAAGATTTTGATGCACTTCATGCAGATAATGTTCTGTTGCTAGCCATTGCAGCAATCACTGTATATTGTAGAATTGAAAGGAACTCAATTTATCAACTCTGGAACGACAAAGGATTGAATTATCACAACTGGGACAGGAATCATTAAATGCACAATTGCCCGATGATTAAAATATTATGCTTTTCTTTGGTGAGTTAGAGGTTGAGGTTTTTTTAAGGATTGCCATTCTCAGAGGGTAAAAAAGCCCTAGCTTTTGGGATTTTTATTAATATAAAATGATGCCGGAAATTTTGTTGAAAGGGATTTCTTCGAATCAGACCTCACTTTCATAAAAGTTCCATGACAAAATGATAGTGCGCACATGCGCCCTTGCTGAGACAGCCACTAGGCACGCTTCGATCCTGCAGTGGCACAGGGCAGGTACAAAGGTTACATATGCATTCCTAACAGCTGCTAGAACCAAAAGGTGGCTTTTTAATCTTCTACACTGTGATTTAAAACTTGCATGCGTAGTCACTGTGGTGGCATGTACATCCTTAAATATAAGCCAGGTTTTGTTGTGGCTTGGTGACTACCAAGAGCATAAAATTATGCATCACACTACTTACGATCTCTGTTAACAGGGTTCATTTAGTATGAGACAGATGTGCATTAGTGTCTGGTATACTAATCTCCAATGTTGCCATGTGAGACAATAGCTAGGCTTCTGTCTTGATTCTCTGGTAGAAAGGACAATACCACCCTCTCATGGCACAGGAACCATCCCATCGGGAGGTCTCCTAGAATTTGTTGCTTCAGGAGGTAGCAATGTCATAACAAAGCCACACTCACAACAGGGTGCTAACCACTGGAGTCCCTTTGAAGGCATTAGGCATGCAAAGTGGGAAGAGTTGGAGTAGCCAGAACGGAGAGGAGGGCAAAGAACGAGCTTTGACCATCTTGGTTTCTGATAAGACACTTGTCACTTCTTGTCCCTCAATTTCCAGAAGGCAAAGCACTTTGGATGGGATGTCAGAAGGCAAAGGGCACTCATTACAAGAGCCTTGAGTACCTTTACAGAGGGCTTGCTTTTGGACAATCCCCTGTGATGTTTTGCCTGTATAAAGAGGGGAGACTCCTTTCTTTGATTCATCTCTGGACTCTGAAGAACACGACAAATTCATCAGCCCATATGTTGGGGATACAGTCTATCCCTAAATCCTCTGCCAGGCAGGTGAAGCCAGAAGGCATCCAAAGAAGAAGAGAGCCGTCTCCTAACCATCCCTAGGGATTAGTGTGTGTGAACTGCTGTGGACCAAGGCCTCTCTGCTGGCTGTGGGACTGAAACCAAGACCCTGCACTGGAGGGGAAGGATCCCCTGTAGTTGCCAGCCAACTAGCTAGATTGGAAGTACAGAACTGAATGACTCACCTTATCCTGGAGACCCTGGATTGGGCCTCTCAGCAACCCAAAAGCTGCTTGTAATCCTGTTTCAGGGCACTGAGACATCTGCAAGCCAGTTCGACCATGCTTGATGCAGTTTGTATCACAACAGGACCTGTGGTGCTGCGTTTGACACTCAATGGAGCTTCAAACTACTTGTTGCATTTTTAGCCATCCAGATGCCGAGACAATGCAACAGAACATATCGATTAACCCAGTCGAGGACCCAACATCGTAGGAGTAACTAACTCTACTGTTGGAAGTCATTAAATTCATGTTTGCCTCCCTTGCCTCATCGCACCTTGAAACACTTGTGTATAGGCGCGTTATAAATGCCATATCTTATGTCACTCGAATGCCGACTCGACCCAGCAGAGCCACTGTATCTCAACCACTGCCTCGAACCATTTGAAGCCACTTTATAGCCATGTGAAACGCTGACCTTCAAACCAACTGGACACCAACCACTAGTGGTAACACATCAACTCGAATGGCTCGACGCCATCTAAACAACAGCAAAAGCTCCTAGAAGCCCTGTTCGAGCCAGTTTAGCACCAAACACATGAATAAAGGCATAAGGCAATATTAGCTTATACACTGCATTTTCTTAACATATCCTTGAACAGCAACATTGTTGACAATCTATTGCCAGAACTACCTTGCTCATCCGTTCACAAAAGTCTGCCCTCAGTGTTTCTTTGACAGGGGTGGGTTTTTCTAGTGTGTTCCGATGATTTTATTGCATTTTATTGATTGATTAATTAATGTATATATTAATTAATGTATATATATTCATAGAACATTGACTGGACATTGTTTTAATTCGGAAGAGTTGTACCAAAGCTATATGGGTTGCTACTAACAGCTCAGACCCCCCTCCTGAAAATATTGCTTGCCCTCAGCCTGCACTGTCAAAAGAGGCGAAGGAGGTATGCCCTTAAAGCTGTGCCTGTTTTACCTTTATGATTCGGATCATGGCTGATTTAGTAGTAGTGCGGTGATGAGCAGGCGGCTTACCCACTATTCAGCACCCCTACAGAGCTATAGTTATTGTGTCACAGGAGTGGTGTCACACAGTCTCAGTTGTTGCTCCTGTCCGGCCCTCATAGAGGACTTGAGTAACTAGTGTAACAGCAGCCCTTAAACTCATCTAGGTGAGCCTTCAGGAAAGCTCAGTTTCTCATGCAAAACTCAGAAGGGGTTTCCTGGTGGTTGAAAGAAAGAATCCATGCTAGAAAAGAGTCCTTGAAGAAGGTCAAAAGGAGGTCAGCAGGGAAACACACAGGAAACTGTTCGTTTGACCACAGAAAGTGATTTAACATGCCAAGAGAATGGTCCAGCAGCTTGGTGAGGATAACAGAGATGAAGCTTTTCACTCTCAAGACCGAAACAGTGGGAAACAAGCACAGATTTGACTAATTAGTGTCTGAATTCAAAAACTTAAAAGTCAGACTCAAGACTTTACATATGAAAGTTGCCTAAAAGACAATCCCTGAAAGAGCTGCATAGGACCAGCAGTGCGCAGTCTTGTTCCAGGTAAGCCCTTGCAGGATTGAAGGGACGGCCTTCAGATCTGTCTGAGCAATTGGCATCCGCCGGAAATGAGTTAATCGCATGCACGTACATTCATGTGGACTAGATCAGCTAGCAGCACGTTTTCCTCCAAGAGTGTAATGTTTCTTGGAATTTCAGTACAATCGATGCAATGCCCTGCATGCGATTATGGCTTTCAGACAGCAATGAATACTTACAATTCACACGCCCGAGTGCGCGCGCACTTCTAGATATACATTAAAATAACTATGTATGTATCCGATAAGACAATGCGAATTAATACCATGACATTGCGGGCACACAATCCGGTGGTTCCGACACCAAAACCATAATGTCAGGAATAGTGCCAGTCTAGTAACAGTTCACTGTAAAAACTATTCATAAGAGATAAACAACAACTTTCTTCCATGCACAAGAGATATATATATATACTTATGATTTACAGGTGGGATTGTAACCCAGGGATACACGAAAAGGGAGCACCAATTCGCGCAGCCACAGATAAGGAATAAGACAATGGATGGTAAGAGCATGTACACTTACTTTTCAAATGTCAATTACTTGAGCAAGCCAGATAAATAACCATATGAAGACATAACATGCCCCCAGCGACTAAAATGCAATTTGACTGCATGTATGTCTAAGTATGCACGTGCAGATCAAAGCTAAATGTCAAAGCCATGTAAGATGCCTAAGCCTTAATCAATATGATACTGACATGTGATCTACAATACGTGGCTACCCAGTTTTTGGTTACCGTATTCTTTTTAACGCTATTTGAAAAATGTTTGTGAATTTTGGTTGTTTGTAATTGATTCAGTGTTTCTCTTTTCATTTTTTCTTTGCTCCCTTTCTTTTTTCTTTTTACCCCCATTTATCTCTCTTTTATCCGTTATGTGCAATTTATTTGTGAATCTCTTACCTCCCCAAAAATCCTACCCGATACCCCTCCGCAATCTCTGTCCACATTTTTCAAATGTATTCTCCACAATCATGTGATTCTGCGTTAGGTAACGGTCTATTATCAATGTAGTGTTTAACACCAATTCCCTGTTTTGAGGAAGGCTCAGCCAGAGCCGAAACACGTGTCAATAAAGGGGAACTCCTGCGGGGGATCTCCATCTGAGTCAGCACATTATTCCAATAACGAACGTATGTGGCACAGTCAATGTGTGGAAACCTGGTACACATTCAGGACATAATACTCACATGCGTATCCAGCCAACCGGCTGTTTAAAGTCTTGTGCCATGGCGGCACTAAGTCAATGATTATTGGGAATAGAAGGGGGGCTGCCATACGTGTAGCAATCGGGCCTACTATACAAGGGCTTCTTTCTAAGCAGATTGGCAAACCCGACACCGGGTACAGTGTTGCAACAATATAAAATCATCCTCTCCAAATAGGGCAAGTAATTGTTTAGCGCCAACCGATCGCATCAAAAGATATAAATATTAACTTCATTCGAGAAGGTGTAGACGGCAAACATTGGGGCATTCATGAGAAACCGGTTTAAAACAATGCCCTGGGCGCACACATGTACATTAGGTTGTCAGGGCGCAACAATAACCAGTATTGTGGGGTACCCTTGGCTGACAACTCAAGCGCACAGTAGCACTTTAAACGACTGGAAGAAAAGCACCATTACACCTGGCGCACGCACTTCCATTACAGCATGAATATCGGGGTGCAATTGATAAACACGTCACATTGTCGTGCGAAAGTATGTATGAGAAGAACATGAGAAAGCTACTCTTACAGGCATTTTGAGTTTTCTTATATTAGCACTGTTCCCTGCTGTTCGCGTGTCCACAGCGCCACACACACGCACGCACGCACGTGCGTACGTACGCACGCACGCACGGGCGGCCGGTCTGCAGCAGCAGGCTGTCGATGATCGCATACATATGGATCAGATGATGTTTCAAACACGACCGTGAGTATCTGTGGAGACACTGACAGGCATGTGGCTGCTCCAGCGGCGCAGGGCGGCCATGCGTCAAGAACAGGGACTGCCCGCCGCCTCTTCTGCATCTTAAGTCCATGATGGGTTGGCCATGAATTATTTAAACTGCTCAATAATGGACGTCATGGAATGTAATGAATGCAGGTGCATGCATGGCCTGAGCTTTGCCACACATTCGGATACACACCGTGATCCTCTGGCACTGCTCCTGCCCTGCAGGGTGTGACCAGGCATGCCAAGAGAAGGGCCCGTCCAGCTCCAATCCAGGATTCGACAGACCCGTCATTCTCCAGATTGATGCGTGGCACCCAGGCAAAGGGGCACGTGTGGAGTCAAATGGCCGGCGAGGCAGAACATACTAATGTGGGTCTAAGAGAACGAAGCTTTGACGTGGCAGCGAGACGAAGCAAACTTCACTTCGAAGGATTACACAGACGCGAATCCACTTTGGCTCAAATGCATTAGCAACATTGCAAGTACAATGATTGCAGCCTGAAACTGGACGGAGGAATACACTGATAACGAGGCAAGTAATACAGAGCGCTTGCTAATGTATTCATGGTTGCCTTTTCCATCTGAAGGCTTACATGCATATTAACAATCCCCCAAGTGGACTGTAGCAAGGCAATGGAACCCTTGGTTAAGAGGATGGTAAGCTTACATCAATTGAGGTCTTCAAAATAATGGCTCGGCAGCAAGTGGGGCCCCCGCCCGCCACTGGCTAACAAAGTACCGTGGGTAAGTAAAGCAGGGCTCAAGTCGAGGGTACACGCGGGTGGACCGAGTCCACCCATTTCTTTCAGAGGGTGGACTCGGCCCCTTCCCCCTTAGGTAAAATGACAAACGTTGAAAGTCCTCTTTGAATTTATGAATTTAAGCATACCTCAGCGAAGTTCAGATTTGCAGGTGAGACACTTCACCACTGCACTATATATCCTGATGAAAAATAACCAACAACTAAAGGTGAAATGTCCCAGTTCGGTACTGCAAGTTCCAGGGGAAACATTTGTATTGGTTCTTAAAGTTCAAAATATGCACACCTTTTAACATTTTCAAAAACACCATTTGAAGAATATATCCTCTCTTGGTTTTGTGTGTGTGTTGATTTTATAAAAGGAAAATGCCATTCGTCCTGTGCAATTTGGGTGGTTCTGCCTAGCGAATTTTGGAAAGTCCCATACTGCGGCTTCCCATTGAGGTTGTGGATTTAGCTGCTGGCTCAACTGAAACGGTTTTTAGGTCTCTAGTGAAGTTCCCTGCGCCGCTACCCATTGAAGCTTTCAGTGTGGGTGTATTTTTTGATTTTTTATGGTGGGTCAGGCTTTTTTTGTTTTTACTGTCACCTTGACCTGTTTTTGTGGTTCCCGATTAAAAATAGGAAAACGATCCGTGCTCATAGATGTTCTCCCCACTGGCTCCTCTATCCTGTGAGCCTCTGTCCTGGCCATTATCTCAGTGCTACTTGAGAGGCTTTGCATGAGGGACTGCCTCCGGCTCTTCAGACGATCTGCGGTGATTACCGGCTCCCTAAAGGGCAGTACTTGTGAGTACTTCACGTTCTCTTGACTGAGAAGAGCTTATGTTCTGACCTCAAACATGGTCGGAGTTAGGGTCATTTTTGACTGTGGTGATCTTGGAACAGAATCCACGGACACTTGTTTACTCTCCCTTTTTCTATCCAAAGTGTTTCCTTGTTGCTTCAAAAATGTGATGATATCCCGGAAGCCACCTAGAAAAGCCTATTTGACTTCTCTTGCTTCTTGAATTAGATCAATAAGGGTTTTAATAATCACGCCCTCTGTCTCCTTCTCCCTTGTTCTTTTGTCTCTAGATGCTTGGATGAAAGATTCAATGAAGACTAACTTGGTGTGCATTAAGGCCAGTAGTGTCGACTGATCCTTAAAAATGTAATTTAAGTTTTCATTCAGTTTTAGAAAGGGTGACAGTGTGCTCGAGACCGCAAACCCGATGGCAGCCTGTAGTTGTACAGTCTGAGCACCACACCGGCTTTTCTCTAAGGAGATTTCCGTAATATCTCGCCTGCATAGGCTAGGTTTTGGGACACCAGTTTCTCTCAACTCTTGATGGTTTTTCAAGTTCCAGGTAGGTTCCAAGTTTGAATCTTCACTAGAGCCCTCACTCGAACTAGGTAGGTAGGGTTGTTTCCCCCGAGGGTGCTCCCAACAGCAGTCCGGACCAGAGGCCGTTCCTGGTGACATGTGGGGCTGAGCTAGAGGTCAAAGGAGCATCGGGTAATGGGACAGTACTCAGCTTTTTAGGGGTATGGCCAGTCAAGGCTCTAAGTCCTTTGCAACTTCCAAAATCAGGCGCTTTCCTCCTTGGGGTTGGCGTCCATGCTCAATTATAAAGTCAAACTTGCGATATCTTTCGTAAGTCTAGCCACCAGTGTGTTTTTCTCCCACAGGGAGGGCCCACCCAAACCAGAGTCAGGTCTTTGTTCCGTTTGGGTCACACTCAGCTCTTGTTCCATTTGGGTCACACTCACTTCTTGATTGGATTCATGGATGATGTTTTGATGTTCAATTTTGTGGCCAGAGTTTTCTTGGAGATCTCTCTGTTCTCCTGCAGAGCTCCTAGTCAAACTGTCGACCTCCAGCAAGCCGTGGCACATCACAGGTTCGTTCAACTGAGTAAATGAATTCTGCAGGCCAGCAAAACAGACGAGTACGAGCTCGCCAACAGGTCGGCATACGATGGACCATGCCATTCTTCCTCCTGAAATGGCGTCACAGCGCTAATGGGAATGCTTTCATCAGGCATAACTCTGCGGTCCTTGACAGCTGGCACAGACTCAGGCACGTCCCTTTGCCTACAATGCAATTTTATGTTTGCATAGTCTGACAGAGATTTACTGCTGGATTTTGCCAGGGCCCGCTCTCCCCTTTTACCACCACTGTCAGATACCACAGTGGGGGCCTTAGCCACTTCATTCCCATTCATCTTGGCAACAGACCCTGTCAGGGCTTCTTGGGATTCGCACTTCTGTGATTCCCTTAGAAAAGGATGCGCTCCGGGCCGCAACTATCCTTCCCGCTCTATGGCCTCAGCCAAGCCCCCACCCTCTGTAGTCAGCATTCCCTTCTCCAGAGTCCCAAAAAATGCCCCCGTCAATTGAGTGTCGGCATAACGGGGGAGTGTTGATTTTGGGGGGGGGGCTTTGTCTTTGTGTTTTCCCACTTGACATTGGCAGTGGGGGAGAAGCGGGGAGGTGGGCAGGGGTTTCAGGCATCTGTCTAGTGAGAGGAATCAAAGAAGATAACCCTGAATTCAAATCCGGTACCCTGGATGGGAATTGCGTTTAAGGGGAGGAGCCCACGGCACCTGGTTTTACAGTGGTTAATGCAGTTTTTACAGTTTTAGCACATGTCAAGCCACTTGCACCATTCCCCAGTTAACTTTGTTCAACAGAATCCGTGCTTGGCTGCACGTCTTTTACAGCCATTCAACCTCCCGCGGTGGCTCCTGCTCCATGAGCTCCCCTAAACTCTGCAAACACCCTGGCGACGCCACGCGTCGGTAGTGAAGAGTGTGTAGATGTTGCTTCTCCTACTTTGCAGCAATGGAAGGCAGACTTTCGCTCCTTCAGAGAGCAGCCCGGCAACACAGTAGAGCAGATTCAGGCCATATTATAACGGGTGGTTTGGTCTCTAACCTCAGTTATCCACAATCGTCACCTGAAACAGCAGAGCAGTGGATGGCCCAGCCCCCCAGAGGAGCATCAGATAAAAAGCCAATCCGTAGTGGTGAGAGATAGAAAAGCCTGCAGCGCTCAAGAGAGCAGAGATCCGCGTAGGAGGTGTGGCAAGGTAGAGTAAGAGTGTGCACAGTGTTTCCTCAGGTGGAAAGGTTGTAGATCCCGCTGAGCAAGGAGTCAAAAGGGCCCGGAGCAGAGGAGAGTGAATACCCACCTAGAGCCGACATGCAGAGAAGCCACAGTCCGTGTTCTGCAAGGAGCAAGGGGGAAAAAAGAGCAAGCTGCGCCCGACACAGAACCCAATTGATGAGTAACGTAAGCAGCTCCGCGTCAGACTGGCTAACTGCCTCTCCCAGGGGACCACCACCCTGAAAACCAAGATATGCAGTGGCTCTGGGGAACCAGGACATGTGTGGCGAGGCCAAAGCAAGGAGAATACAGAGAAGTCACCAGGTGGGGAGAAGCCAAAGAGACCCCAAGACTGGTTGAGATCCAAGAAGCCCTAAGGCAGGGAGAATACCATCAGAACCCAAAGCAGGGGTGAGAATAAAGATGCCCCAAGGTGGGGAGGATACCAAGAGACCACACGGCAGGGTGAGAAGCAAGAAGCCCTAAGGCGTGGAGAACTCCAAAAAGCCCTAAAAGGCGTGTGAGAACAGAGAGAAGTAAAGGTGGGGAGTGGAAGGAGTGGGGTGAAATACGAATAATGCCTGAGTGGGGGACGAGAGCGAGATGCACTCCAGAGTGGGAATAACCGAGGCGAGAGAGAAAGAATCCCAGACTAGAAGGGAGAAAGACCAGAGTTGAGAAGGAAAGATACTCAGTGTACGTTTGGGACTCGGCATGCAGGCAAGGAGCCTATGCGTTTTTCCTATGAAGTGTTAGGGATAGAAATGAGGTTAGAGTATGATTCTGGCAGAGTACTTCATTTATGTAAGATATCCTGACAAGCACCCTTTTCTGTTTTTTTTTAGTAGGGCACAGAATCTAAGGCTTATGGACAGCTTTGTTAAAGAATAAAGACACATTCAGATAACATCACGCCGTGGTCGTCTCCTGATTCTGACCTACAAGATTATCCATTTGTTGAATCAATTAATAAGGTAGCCATGATAAAGGAGGTTATTTCAGAAGGTGTTCCTCGCAGCTGTAGACAGGGTTTTCCCCAATGGCTTATAACACCAAGTAACGATAGAGATTTAGTCCCAGATTGTTGCCTCGGGTGCATTTGGAACCAGTTTGTACTGTATCTTGTGTATTATGATAGAAATTGCACCATGTTATCACACAGGCACCACTCTATAACGTTCATGCGACAGTATCTGTTTTTCAAAAGACTTGAAACAAAAATAAGCAGTGAAAATGGCAACAGTTCTTGCCTCGTTTTATGTTCGGCTCATCCCCACATCCATGATACAAGCGACATAAAAACCTTAGAATATAAAAGAACTACAAATTAAGTGAAAAAGGTGTTGCAAAGATGGCAAGGTGAAAGGTTACTCATACCACTCTGCCGTACACTCCATGTAATCCAATAGAGACATGGTGATAACACAAAGCAGACATGTACATGTTGCAGGAGACATGTTATTCCCCAACACTGCTTTCTGTCTATTCACCACTTATACAAGCAGTAAGAGGGAAGGGAGCAACAGAACAGAATGTGAAGTGTATGTTTGGGTCTCCCTTTCCTCGCATTCTGTGGCAGCACACACATATATTTACAAACAATTATGTTTATAACGTCATAGGGGAGACATTCATGCCATTCTGACCCATACGACTAGCTGTCTAACAACACACAGCATAGTTCATCACAAGACTGAGAAAATGTAACCACATCTCCCCCCATCCTCAAGGAGCAGTAATGGCTACATATCATATTCAAGACAGCGAGCATCATCCACAAAGCAGTCACAACCAAAATATCACCCGGCCAAGAAAGTCACCATCTCTGGAGAATAATGCACCACCAGAAACCAGAAGATTGCCAGACTGGAAACAAAGAACCACGCCACGATGCCCCTGGGCTTATGTGCGCTTTATAAATGTGAATAATAAATAAATAAACTGCAAGAGACGGAACACTAGGAAACAGGCCTTTTCCCGCTACGCAATCAGGAACAAGTTACCAATGCAGATCAGACAGACCCCATTCATCCTAGACTTCGGGAAGGACATGAGGAGCCTACTCCCTTAGAAGATATCCAATCGCTACGCTCGACTCTATGCCTCCCCCTCGGGGTGTTCACCCACCGTTACAAAAGCAAACCTCGGAAACCTCTGCTACCCAAGACCCCACCCTGTAAACCATTGGCTGCATCTCCTATGCACAGCACTCAGTCACTTCCCAGCACAGTTCGCACTTCATAGGTCCCATACAGACATATATACATGCATATATATAAGGAATAGGCATGTAAACAAGAACTGGGATCACCGCAAAACTGGAGGAGTGATGCAAACAAATAGAGGGTCAGATAATAATCTGATGGGTTATAGAACTGTCATGATCACTGTTTCCAAGGAGCCAGGACCAGCCCAACGTCCTTGGAAGCAGGCCCCTAACCCTAATCCTAGGCACCAGCCGGTCCCTACTGGGACCTTTTGGACCCTGTCCTGGCGCCGGTGGCACCAGGCTCATCAAAACCATCGGTCCCGGCACTGGAAGCGCCGGGCTCATAATTGGTGTGAAAGTGCTTTGGTGGACTTACCTGCGGCAGACCATGCTGCTTACTTACCAGCCACTTAGAAGCCCTCTGTGAACAGGAACTACTTTCTTACCTGGGTGGGGCAGCTCCACTCCCTGGATACAGCACTGGAACTCTTCTGGAAACTGGAACTCTTTTCTTACCTAGGCGGGGCCGTGGAAGAAGACGCCTCATCACTCCAAGGCTATTTAAACCACACCCGATAGATGAAACGTGCTTCGCATTATTCTGCAGCAGAACGCTCACCGAGTCTGTTCCAGCCTTTCCTCTTTCGATCCTGAACCTGCAAGAATTATACTTACCATTCCTGTATCCAGTCAACATCAGCACCTGCAAAAGACAAGAAACAACAGGTTAGCAAGACGAACTTTACACACAGTGCTTTCTCACCTGATCCATCAGCAGCGGCCGTGTCTTCACGCTGCACCTTCGCCTGCAAAGACAAAAGCATTGTTATACTTACCGGCACGCCGTGAATTCCGGATTTCTTCATTCTGCATCGCCGCCTGTGAAGACAAAGTTTAGTTAGCATTCCGCTGACTCCGGCGCTGCAAACCAACATCTGAAAGACAAAAGAAAAAGACATTAAGCAGGTATTTACTCACGCCCATCGCGCTCGTCGCAATAAAACGCCTGCGAATACTCTGGCGTCTCTTTAACTGTCTCTTTCCTTGCAGCTTAGTTCGTGTTAGAGCGCTTGCCATACTTACGAATTTCCAGGCGCTTCACTCCATCTTCCATCCCAAGAGTCCTGCAATACATAAGGGAAAAGCATTATACAGAGTCTTCAATATTAACGTGCCACGCATTTAAAGACTATAAAGACAAAAGGTGTCCAGAAACTCACCGCTCGTGCAGATAACGACTGTAACCATCCTCTGAATTCAAGAGGCCAATGTTTCACCAGTGAAGGAACTGGCAACGGCACCCTGCACCAGACGCAGATGGAGAGCCCAGCATTCACCTATCTAAGGTGAGCACGTTGACCTGGGGGGGCTCTACAGAAAAGCTGGGAAGAGAGAGAGAGAGGGACATTCAACAACCCAGGCCATTAACCCCCATATTCTTTCACCTGCAGAAACCTCACTCTTCGAGTTCGACACACAGTGCGAAGAGGTTCGACCCCAGAAGCCAATCGAGTCCTGCACATCACTTTGAGTCACAGACACCCTCCTGCCAAGACCCGCGCCTCCATGGGAATCAGGTGAGCGTTACAAGAACACTTCCTCTGGAACCGCTTCAATAGAAGGTTCAAAGTTGAACTCGAAATGGACGATACACAAAAACTCGGTCCGAGACCGGCAGAACTAGAAGTCACATCAGTCGTAAATGAATGACAGATTGAAATACAGCTCCAAAATAATATTATTAAAATATGCATAAAAAGGACAAAAGGTTGGCTCACTGGCAAGTCGGGAGTATAGACACTGTAGCATTAAAGAGATAATGGGCGACAGTATGAAAACAGTATGTTATTAATAAGCAGATATACATGAATTAAGCAAGCTAATATGATGTAATTGGAAACGAAATTAAGGCAGAGCTGCTAGGGAAAATTACAGAAGAGATCAGAATTGCAAGTAATCAAACAGAAACGCGAAAAGTGCCCAAATATGGCTAAAATAAATGAGGATTACTAGTGTATTCCGCCAAAGACACTTACAAGGTCTTTAATGACAGCCTTACCCAAGTTCAACAAAGATTTGAGAAAACTTACTTCCTACAGGCAACTATCGCAGATGAACTGCAACATTAAAATACTGAAATATATTGACAGAGTGCACTGTGATGAATTTGACAATGTCATCACGGCTTCCATGGGGGAAGTCTCTCTTCACGTGGCCAGGGTGAGGCGAACGCTTCCTGATTCAAACCCTGGAGGTAGCTATTTAAGGGAGGATCACCGAGTGGGGATGACCCTCGTGGAGGTAAGAGTGACTTGCCAGATAGGACATGGCTGTTCCTTACCAATCCCAGGTTAATAACCAAGACCCAACTTCCCAAGCATTCATGGCCCATGGTAATGTGAAAAGGAACCGCCTCGTACTACCTTTAGAAAAGATCTAAAATCTTCCTTATCAAACCCCGAGAGTCCAGCCCCCCCATGAGGAACAATACAAACAACCCAGAACCAACATCCCTCCCCTCTAGATGCTGTGGTAATATGAGGATAGAATGTGTGAAGGCATTATGAAGCAAGATACAGATAACAGATTCAGAATTCAAAAGCAAATAGTTTATTAACAAAGACAGGATGGAAGAAAGCATAACTTGCCCTATAATAAGGTGGGATTTCCCTACCTAAATAAAACTAAGGAAAGTATGAGTCAAAGATTAAAACTTAGGAATCTGTCTGTGCCCAAAACCTATACTTGCCCTCACAACTATATATGTACAATGTTTAGGGATTTCAGCAACCAAAAGAAAACCGTGTTAAGTTATGAGCTTCTTCCAGCTCATAGCTTCTTCTCAGCTCCCTTCGCCAGGTGAAAAACAGTACCACAAAAACAGTCTCAAAACTACCTTCATTGGACTTGAGATGAAATAGTCTTAATCATGACTCAAGGTTCCCTTCCCCAAATAAGTACTCAGGGTTCCCTTCCAAGTTCTAAGTAACAGTTCAAAAAACCCTGTTCTCACTTCAGCAAATATCGCAAATCTCAAGGCCCTCCCCACCCCCGAGATTTAGTTGAATAGCTCAGTTCACAAACAAAGTATCATTATCTTCTATATTTTAAATTCCACAGTTCTGTTAATTTTGTTTTCAAATATTTGTTCCTATAGTTTGTAGCTTTCACACAAGTTGATATCAATACTCGTTTAACTTTTAAAGTTCCACTGTAAATCATGCTTCAGTATCTTTTGTTTGCATGTTCTTTAAAGTCACATGTATTTTAGAACTCAGCATACTGTGGTTTGCTTATACTTCTATTCATTTCAGTGCTTCAATATATAATGGTTTGCTTGGATTTGAAGTTTGGTTCCCTTTCTGGGTTCCAAATCTCTCACTTCTGTTTGTACACTAGGTTCTGATTAAGTTCGGTATTTCACAATTATGAGTTTTGCTTGTATCTCATTTTAGCTTCATTTGTTGTTCAATATTAGTTTGTTTTGCTTTATTTGAATTGCCAAGAGTTCGGAGACCTTCAAAAACGGGTTTCTTGACAAACACGACCACTCCGATACAAAGTAATCCCAACTGTTCAGTAATTGACAATGAAAGGATCAGAGACTTTCAGAAAACGTGCTCATTCGAAGCACACAACCACTCGGATACAAAGTATTCATCAAATAATAAAGTTCAAACACCCGGGCACCGGGTTTCTCATTCATCAGGAACTCACTGGTTGCTTTAACAGTTCTTGTCGCAGCACAGATCACACAGCCTTCCGCTTTTAGTGTCAGCGCTCCAGCTCCTGTCCCTCAGACACTCCTGTGTTGGTCCTGCAACACAGGGGAACAAGCACTTCGAGGAAAAAGGAAAGAGACTGCCTTCCCACATGGCTCCTTTTACCTGTTCAGCCTGCTCCAAGGAGTCCCAGCCCTCACGCCACACTTCCATGGACTGGCTCTCTCCGTAGTCCTCAGCGCATCGTCGTCCTGATCCAGTAGGTTTCTATGCTGTTTACACCGGCCTGCGTGCTGTTTCCCCTATCGCTCTCTTCCCCACTGGGCTGGGCTCCTTTTATACACCTGCAGCCCCGCTGCAGGTCAGAATGTCCAATTAGCCCTGCTTGACCACAATCAATGGGACCTGCCTGACCCTCACAGCTCTTAGCAGGCATCTTCCTCGTCCCAGTATGTAAAGGACCGGAGGGGGGGTGTCTGTACTTCCCCTCTCTATATGGTAGAGGAGAGGCACAGAGGACCCCAGCCAAGATTCTCTATTGGTATCGTGGTCGAGCAATCAAGGCCTAGCTTCTGAGGAGGTGATGCAGGCTGGTTCTCAAGTACAGTTTAGTCCCCAAGCCCCCACAAAGGAATGTCCACACACTGTATTGGTCAAAACACAGTCTTTATATAATTAATATTCAAGGTTATGTACACAATCACAATAACTCACTTTGTGCTCTGAAAATCAACAATGGTAAATATATACAGTTCTACAGTGGTACCACAAATATTATCAGATCTCATTAAAGTGCATCAACTATACTGTCAAAATGTCACACAGATCAATAAAGAGGAAACCAGCAGTAGAGAGAGGAAGGAAATCAAGATGGTTGAACAATTGGCAGAATGCTGGCCCTGTACCACTTGACACAGTTCTGTGTTGAGATCCCCCCACCTGGGCAACCTGTAAAGCAAAGATGTATCACAAGCCCAGTCTATTTATTGTTCACAATAGACTTCCCAATAGTTCTGCAACCCCAAAGTACCTGGCGTTGTAGCGTTCCTCGTCGGGAAATTGATGGCCCTTCTTGAGTGCCCTCCCTTTAAGGCAGGAGTCACGGGTCGAACATCTGACGGAGAACAGGTCGAGCTACGACGGTGAAGTGGCAGCGTCGTTCCTAGCGGTGCTCGTTGACGGGGAAGCCTAAACGTCCTGCAAGGAAGAGGCGTGCGGGGCACCTCGGTGTCGATAATTCTGGACTGCAAAGAATTTGAAGAACTGTGGCCGAGCAAGGGAGTTGAGTCGTCGGCGTCTCTGTGGTCTTTGGGTGGCGGGAAACCCACCGGCGGATGCTCCTCGCCGCGTCAACGGTCAGGCCTTCTCCAGCAGGATACAGCGCGACGATTCGGACGAGAGCGTCCTTGGATTCGAAAGTTCTTAGGAAAATGGGAGCACGGCAGCTCTGGTCAGCGACGGCGGTCGTCGACAGTGGCAGACAAAAGTTCTGGCGCTTCTCTTTGTGAATCCGCAGCGGTCCCCGTCTCGGGTCGGCAGCCTGTCGAAGGTCTGTCTACCAGGGAGCTTTGGCAAAGATCTGCTGGTGCACGATGGTCCCTTGTAGCTCGGGAAGAGGGCACCTTACCAGGTCCTCTCTGGGTCAGTCCTTGGAGGCACAGCAGCTTTCAGATTGTGAAGGAGAACAACAGCAATTCTTCCCGTCCAGCAGTGCTTCAAGGTCAAGCTTCAGTTACTCCTGTTACTCGTCGAAGTGGACTTCAGCTTCTGAACACGATTCCTAGCAGTGAGAGGTCCCCAGATATACTGTTGATCTCCCATTCATTCAGATGGGTCATACTCAAGCATCCAATCGCGACTAAGGGCATGAAGGAAGGCAGGAAGCCAATCGGGCACACAGTGCATTCAGACCATTCACTTCTCTCCAGACACTCAAACGTTATGTGCATTGGGACAAGTACCCAGCCATTCAACACTCCACGCTGCATTCATACCGGTTTCTGGCAGGGCTGTCTCAGTCATTGTGTCACACACCAGATACTAGACACCCACAACATAGAATGCATATTCGTCACACACTCCATTCACCCAGATCCCACCCACAGGCATACCCACAACATACGGTCATTGGGAAGGCTCCAGCCGGCCTAGTCAGCACTACCCCACACTACCATTTATTGAACTTCCACCCAACAGCCAGTCAGGGGGAAGGGACAAAGTCAGGGCTTCCCGGGACTTCGGGAAGATCAAGGTACCAGGCGATGGAAGGAAAGAGGCCATGGGGGCCATTTTGTCTCCATCAGGAATCTACCGATTCCAATGACATGGCCTGGGCATCCCAAAATGGAGGACGCTCAGGGCACTAGTCAATTCAGCACGTAGCTGCCACCAGCCCATACCCTGCTCTGTGGGTCACACACAGGTGCCCAAAAACATAGACTAGGGGCACAGGGTTGTATCCCTACCCATGGGTGCCATAAGGGTATCCCATAGGTCTGTTCACCAAAACCAAAGGAGAGAGCTGCACTGCCAGGAGTCCCACATGAACTCCTGTGCGGAAAACACGACAGAACACACGATAAAAAGCAGTAAAGGACAAGGATACGGAGGTCCTGTCCCTCCGATGCATTTCCAGCATCTCACACAGTACCAGAGTGGTAAAAGAGCATAGTCTTAATTGCTCTTAGTTGCCTCTTCTTCGTCCCAGTACTGTCAAGTGTCAATTGTGGAGAAATGAGGGGAACTGGCTTATAACAGCCTATGAAGGTTGGGGAAGATTTGGGTTGGTTGTCAATAGGGAAAGGGGAATGCCGTGTCTCACCTAAGGCCATCCCACTCCCAGTCCCCATGGGGTCTCCACCCAGAGGATCCTCCCTTGCTTCTCTGCCCGTAGGGTCAGGATCCATTATCGATGCCCTTTGCCTGGCCACGTGTGCAGAGGGATCCAGGGGGTTTAGGAGTGAGAATATACCCTCAGGTTTCTCACAAATGTCTTTCTTAAAGTCGTAGCTCCCCAGTATTATATAACACATTATAAAGTTAAACAGAGACTTATGCATAAATAACAATTAAACCCCTTTTTCTCCTTGCCCAGAATCGATTAACAGCACTGGGACGAGGAAGCCGAGAATAATACCGATTTCCAAACCAAAGTACTCAGCTACGTGTGCTAGTGTTTGGATCAACCCAATTGGAACCGCAAAGTTTAAAACCACTAAGAACGATATAGAAGAGAAACGTGCTCCCAACTTGAGCTGGGTACACAGTGGTAGTGCAGGAGAAGATGTTGGGTTCCAATAAGAAGGATTTAAAATGCAGGAGATACTTACTGGTGTGGCGGAGCAGAGACGTCCACAGAAGCAGAAACGCAGCGCAAGAGCAGGAGCAGGAAGTGCTGTGGAGACTGCGCCGGCCGCAAGCGAGTTCCGGAGCACTCGGCAGCTCGACAAAGAAGCGTTCTCCAGATAGGGGCCTGAGGGAAGCAGGTGTATCACTACCGAACAGCAAATGAAGCCGGAAGGATGTCTGCAGCATCCGGAGGTGTGAGCAGGACCGAAGACGCTGGAGAGAACCAGTGAGTCGACCCGAAATTAGTGGGGACCCCGGGACGTTCCGGCAACTGCCCCAACGTCAATTTGAATGTTTTTAGAGTGCTGCTACAGAAATTACAAGAAGTTTATTTGAATGCAGAATGCAGAGAAGGAAAAATACAAAACCAAGCTCCAGTACGGAGTTTGTTTCAATGCAGAAAAGGCAAAGTACAGAGCCATGGCCCAACGAGGTACAAACGCATGAGATGCAAGTGTGGGGCAAAGTTTGAACAAATATTACTGCAGATAGAAATGCCAAGTGCACCACGCTATATGCAATTTTGGTGATATAGAGGAACTAGGAAACGCATGTTAAATCCTGGCAAGAGAAGGATTCCAGGCAATTGAAAAGCATAATAAGTCCTGGCAGGGGAGTATACCAGGCGAGATGCAAAGCTACAAGGAAAACTATACAAGAACAGTGTTTGTTAAATAAAAGAGATACTTGTGTTAAAAAAGGACTGTTGCAGCACCTGTTGCTTAAACAGTGACATTGTGAATCAAAGAGAGACACAAAGGAACTGTTACTAAAAGAGACATTGCCAGCCCATTTCAAGAATCCAGGGTAAGGGAACTACCCTCCGTGTTTGAGGTCTTTCACCTTTGAGAACATTTCCATTGGAGCATTTCTACCTTTTAGTTGTGAACACATTCTTTGCCAACATCAGGTTGAAGATATTACCTTTCACATTTTATTGTTTGGTTTATAGTGTGAGGGTCAGTATAGGACATTTTGGACACAAGGATGTCTTCATTTATTGACATCCTGACACAGACATATCCTTAGTTTTGGTTTTCAGAAATAGGGTCAGAGAGGCATTTTCCCACCCCCTTTTCATTTAAAATAAACATCTTTGACCAAAAATGACAACTTTGTGTCCATCTTTCATTTCTGACCCCTCACAGTGCACAAACATGTACCCAATGCAATTCAAGCTCAAACCAGTATGCACCAGTGGTAGCAAGAAACATCACAGGGATGCAGAAGACTGCACCTAATACACAGCCCAGCAAAGAAAGACTGTTAACCTAAAGCAGTGGGAGTGCTCAACGCGGTAAACCAGTCAACTCACTTACTTGGGAAAGGCTGTAGAAAGTAACGCAGGTAATGAAATTCAATGGGGAACAAAATTCAAGTGGATCCAACTGCTACTATGTGGCTTTCTACACAATTCTTCATTGAGAACTTATTTAGAGCTCGGAACGGAGGAAGGGGCAGCGTTTTGGACTGGTGTAAGGAATGACGATCCCCCACCTCACCTTCTGGTGCTGTTGCATTTGATGTAGCCAAGGGATCAAGCATGTCCTCCATATACAAGATCTACCTACCAGGCAGGGCCTTTCTCTGAATCAATGCCTGGGTGAAACCCAGATTTACCAAAGGATCTCATCAGTCCGGGGTGTTGCATTGTTGAAGAGCAGCCTGGGTGAAATTAAGCATTCAGTTTGGGAACCTTCCTGTCCAGATGCGGATGGAAGAGGTGGCTGAGGATGGGGTGGGTGCACAACCAAATCCCATGGATTTTTGCTAGACTCCTTTTTGACCCCATGTCCAGGAAGATTGTAAAAGCGTGTAACTTTCTTCTTTACTCACTTGGGAGCATTAAATTCTATGCTTCTGCTGGGGATTGATGCACTTGGTTTTAGGCCCTCAAGAGTCTCACAGGTGTATTAGAATAATGCTACTTTGGCTGGCCTATCTGTCATCACATTTCTAGCCTAAATGCCATGCCACACAGATGCCAGTCTGCCATGAAGCTGGAGCATGTTACTACCTTGCTGAAGGAGCGTAATTGGTATATGCTTCAGTGGACTGCTAAACATAAAAGGCCGCAGCAAGTGACATCCTGACAAACTACTGATCTTGGACGAAGAGCAGGGACTTCATATTCTTGAATCGTTAGGTCTGATGGATCGACAGTAAGGAAAACTATGACCATAAATCAAGTTTTTTTTTCTAGTTTTGCAAATATCCAATTGCCTCCTCTTTGAGAACCCTTCCTGGCTAACTGTTTTTTAAGAAGCCTTTTAAGGCATGATTGTAATAGAAGCATACTTTTGGTCCTCATTTATTATAAAAGGGATCATGAGTTTGACTACGTCAATAAGCCTTTCTGCTGTGCTAAATGTTTCTTTTTTGTTTTAACCTTGCATTGTTTTAAATCGCTTTACCTAATGTGATTGTATTCTAAATTACTGGACGGCACTCCATGTAGGGCCCGGTCCGCGTCCTACAATAATGAAAAGTACATATTAGTAAACAACCAGTGGGCACGGTATATTAAGAGGAGTTTATGCTATATAGGGATATACTTCATAGGGCTGCCCGCTGTCTCCACTGCTGTTTGAAGACAACAAAAAGAAAGTCGGGATCAAGGATAACAAACCCAAACTCTACGGAATACGTACATCCAACTTCTCGAAGTTGATGGAATAGTGTCGCGGGTGATAAAGCCCCAAATCCCAGTTTACGAAATACTGAAGTACATGAAAGACGGTAAATGGCAGCGCTCAAAATACACTGAATACGTCTGTGATTTACCCATTTGTGTAATTAAATCGCGAAGATATGCCAGTCTGCCCATTAATATTGTCTCAAGACTGAATGGACACCAAGCAATGCACATACCAGGTGATGCAAAAATCAGAATTCAAAGGCAGTACAGGGAGGATCAACATGAGACGGTGACCAGATGGAGCAGGCTCCCCCCATTTGCTAATGTGCCAAAACTCTTGCTGGTATCGAAATGGGATGCTACCGAAATAGCAAGGCAACCCCAAATACAGGCTGCACTATATAGAGCTGGGACACCCGATGAGAGCCACAACACCAGGTCGATGCCCAAATCCAAAAAAGAAATGTTTGAAAGAATATAGTTTGAAAACGGTACTCGGGAAACAGAAAAGTTTGGAAAACAAAAGTGAGAACAAGTTTGTAAAAAAAAAAAGGAACAACCCTAATCGGGGAAAACAGGCTGCGTGTCTAAAAGGTACTACAAATAGGATGGGGCTGCTCCTTCAATGTAAGAAGATAGATAAGGGGGGTAGCCTGGGGTGCTCAGTATGATGGCACATTAGTTACAATATAGGGTGCAACGAGGGTGTCAGTAGGGCAGCACATTTGCGACGTGCAGAGATTGAATGCACAGAAGAAAACAAACTGGGAATTGAAAAATGTACATAAAAAGGCTTACTTCAAGATTTGGTTTGCTTACCTTGATGTTCTAAACTTTAGGTTTTCCAAACTAAAGACCTATAAACCAGAGCTCATGACGCTACCCAACACAATGCCAAAGATAGCGAGAGGTATGTTGGGCAAACAAGCCGAGCCGGATGCTGAAGAGATGCCCGATGAACAATGCAAGCATTTCCACAGAGTAAATACCACCATGAACGCACTGGCATGTCCTGGCTGTGCAGACAAGCATGCGACTGTAATAAAATCCCAAGATACCGGGGTGAGTCATGCACGCCACTAGAATCTTACACAGAAGTGCATCTCCCATGGAACCCAAAGTCCTGCACACTGGGCCCAACGAAAATCAAACAGAGGCATTCAAATGTATGTGTGTTTGCTTCAGGTTCAGCGGACAGAAGGCGATCCACGAATTCAATGACAAAACATAAAACTGGTGGACTGAAGGATGTAGGAGTAGTGATGAGAATGAGAGGAATCGAGTATACAAGTTAGGGTGACGACACTAAGGAGGAGAATAATGTGTATAATGTACAAAGGCGATAGTGATGCGTGAAATAAGAGATATTGATGTACAAGGGATTGGGCGGTGGCAGCGATGTGGGGAAGGTACATAATGTACAAGGGTAGGGCGGCAGCAGCGATGTGGGGAAGGTACATAATGTACAAAGGATCGGGCGGTGGCAGCGATGTGGGGAAGGTACATAATGTACATGGGTAGGGCGGTGGCAGCGATGTGGGGAAGGTACATAATGTACAAAGGATCGGGCGGTGGCAGCGATGTGGGGAAGGTACATAATGTACAAGGGATTGGGCGGTGGCAGCGATGTGGGGAAGGTACATAATGTACAAGGGTAGGACGGCGGCAGCGATGTGTGGAAGGTACATAATGTACAAGGGTAGGGCGGTGGCAGCGATGTGGGGAATGTACATAATGTACAAAGGATCGGGCGGTGGCAGCGATGTGGGGAAGGTACATAATGTACAAGGGATTGGGCGGTGGCAGCGATGTGGGGAAGGTACATAATGTACAAGGGTAGGACGGCGGCAGCGATGTGGGGAAGGTACATAATGTACAAGGGTAGGGTGGCGGCAGCGATGTGGGGAAGGTACATAATGTACATGGGAGGGCGGCGGCAGCGATGTGGGGAAGGTACATAATGTACAAGGGTAGGGCGGCGGCAGCGATGTGGGGAAGGTACATAATGTACAAAGGATCGGGCGGTGGCAGCGATGTGGGGAAGGTACATAATGTACAAGGGATTGGGCGGTGGCAGCGATGTGGGGAAGGTACATAATGTACAAGGGTAGGGCGGCGGCAGCGATGTGGGGAAGGTACATAATGTACAAGGGTAGGGCGGCGGCAGCGATGTGGGGAAGGTACATAAGTGAAGAGTGAATACCAAAGAACGCAGCACTAAGGAGCCCTCAATTGATAAACTCTTGTCTGAACACTCGACCACCGACATCATATATAGATGAAATTTCACAAAGAGCCCGAGGGCAGATGTCAGATGAATCATCTGTTTTTTTTTCTTTTGGGGAAAATAAAGTGTACAAATTTAGGATCAAAAACATTTACAAGTGATCTTCAAGTGATCGACTATTGCTCCAGGTTCCTTAAAAGTGTGGGAGTGTGCAGGACTTCTAATAAGTTCCTATGCAGTTCAGGACACTGCAGTGAAGGGGTTAAACCTATATGCGCTAAAGAGTCCCACCGCTGACTCAGCCCAATAGTCAGCAGGGTTGGTCTTTGTCGAATGCTTACAGTAGGCAACCGTGCCAGGTTGCTTAAAGGCTAGCTGCCCAGCTAATATGCATTAGTGGAGAAAGTGCCCTTTTCTGAGGTCTTTTCTGAGGTCAGATAATACAAAGACAGGACCATGCCTGTGTCAGCATTCATCCCTCCTAGTGTAAGGTGAAACCTACCCTTACCTGTGCCCTGGGATCCAGGGCCTGTGTCCTCTACCAAGGTCCCATCAGGTGCAAAGGGGGTCTGGGACAGGGCCTCATGAAGTCACATGCATTAAAATGACAATTGAGAATGCTGACCACTCCCCTTTTTCAATAGACATGATTAATTTCAAAAGCATCCTTGAAACATTATGAATAACAAATGCTTTGTAAAATATAGATGCCTTTTGCAGTCAGACTAGAAGAGCTGTGCCCCCAAAATACCAGGAACTGGAAGGAAACCAAGCAAGGAGAATATAGTATTCCTATAAAGGAAAGCTGACTCGGAATTATACCAAAGGCACAAAGTAACCATTTACCTAGTGTTTTGGTGGAGTGCTTTGTGTGAATGGCAATGGGAAAGTACCCATTGCAACATACCAGTAACACTGCACCATACAACCCACTTAACCACAATGGAATAAAACTAACAACTAACCTAGAGTTCTGGAGCAAGGCTTTGTCCAACTCAAGGCATGTCAGTAACACCATATCCTACAACCCTTCAAACACAATTGTGCAAATCAGCCAATTTACTCTGTTGTTCTGGAGGGAGCCTGTGTATAGCTGGTCTTGTGAAAGTACCCGTAAGACCATACTAGTAACACCACACCCTACAAACACAACGGGGTAAAGCGGGCGCTTAATCAGAGCTGCTAATCAACCATGCACCAATTGTACAAAAGTAAGCCGGACGTGTCAGCTCAAAAATATGGAGCTTGCAAGTGAGTGCATTTCCACCCCACCGCCATGTACATTTCAGTATACACGGCTTCTTCTGACCTGACCAAGTGCGATCAAGATAAGTGATATTAATATCCTATGGCCAGTATTATTGAACATCGAAAGCAATAAACTTTACGAGTCGATGAATATTACATTTGCAGCCTAGTTAACATTCCTCAGCTGCCTCCCGCATGTACTGCACATTGTAACCACAAGTCCGTGATACATTATTCATATTTGGGGTGCCAACAAGTGATGGATTGCTGTAAGAGAGGCTGTCCTTTAAATAAATCAACAAATCAAAATGCAAATGTTAACATTTGCAATCGTGACTTTTTTGGGGCCGTCTTGAATAGGGAATGAAAATTCCAGATGATATTGACAGCCAGCAGAGAGAACAATTAACGGCCTGTGCCGCGAATAGAAGAGACTCATTTAGCAACGTCGCCTTTTATCAGCAGCATACATACGCATATTGCACTTTCCTGGCCAGTGACCATCCCCAGGGAACACGAGAGAAAAACCAAAACCTAATTGGCCTTTTCCCTCCGTCTAGAGTCACTGTACATACTTACTCAATTAAGCAAATAATTAAAGACTGATCTTCACAGCAACCTCAAACTATTTCTGCGACCACCAGAGGCAGGTCATTAGCGAATGATGTTGATGCATGCGCAGGCTTATCACAGTGGAATATTCCCAACAGTGATTCATTCGCTTAAGGAAACCTGCAGCACTGACCAAAACCCATTCTGTGATCAAGTGAAAGTGACCTGCTGCTGCTGCTGCAGCATCATCATCCTTGATGAGGGATGGGAGCATCAATCGAAACATGTGTCCACTTAGCATTGTCAATTACGGAAGTTTAAGGCAGCGAGCTACCCCTAACAAACTTGCACAACCCCAGGGTTTTCTAAAGCAGACACGTTCCGGGAAAAGATCAGAAGCATCTGCAAAGTAGCAAAACGCATAGCGACAGCGGGCGGATCAGATTCGATCGTTTACTTTAAGGAGGCAGGTTATTATGAGATTTTCAGATAGGGGGCCGTTTTCTAACATACCCTTCACAAGAGATTTTCATAACTTTTCATGCTTCTTTTGCCCTTATTCTTACAGAAAAGTATACATTGGTCCCATTGTGGACCCAACATTGATTTTCTAACCATGCTACCGATTTAATTTAATAAGTCCACGCCTAACAACACATGCAGTGAAATATTTACAACTGAATGAGAGTCTGGCTAAAATGCTCAACAAAGTCATTTGGGAAGCTGCCACCAAGCTCTTTCTCAGGATCATACTGGGTTCCAGGGGCTACCAAGCTTAAACCCTTGAGAGGCTGTCAAAGCAATACTCCTGCACCAAGCTAGGAGTCTCTCCAGGAGCGTTGGTCTCGAACAGTTCTCTCTTTTGGTGTCTCGCTCCATGGCTGCCTTATCCTCCTTATCCCTATTCCCACCTCCTTCACATTCAGCATGCACCTATCTGCACCATCTACCCTGTCATTCCTCCTCTTGTCGTGACTGACTTCTGGTTCTCCACGCCATCTCCTCTGCGCCTCCTCTCTCTCCTTTGACTTTCTCACTTCTCCCCTCATTATTTCTTTTCAGCTCCTCCACACCACTCTTCTTCACAACTTTTGCCTCTACCCCTCTGTGATGGTCTCCTTTCTTTCTGTTCTTTACCTCCCTCTATCTCTGATGCGCTCCACATCTCCTGCTTTCTGTTCTTCAACACAATTTATCGGTATGCAGTGATGTTATCGAATAGAAAACAAAGAATGCATTTTTAACCGAACCCAAAACATGTATAAAAAAAATTATGCATTTTAGAAATCTATGTGTGGTTGGGAATGGGAATAGTAGTTGAGTGGGGGGGAAGTATTTAAAAAAGTGGGGCTGCAGTGGAAGTAGGGGAAACTCCCAAAAACCATAGAAACAAACAATGCGTTATTTAGATGTTTTTTCTTCGTTCAAAATTCATTCTTTGTTTTGTCATTCGATAAAATCACATGTAACAATTTATCTTTCTAATGTTCTCTCCTACTCCACCTTAGTGCCCCTTTTCAACACCTCTGTTCCTACCTCTTTCTCTGATATGTCCTCCTCAGTTCCACTCCTCTGTACCTCATATCAGGCGATCTAGTCTTCTTCTGTACTTCAGAGGTCTGCTTCTCTGACATGCACTGGCTTTTACCTCATGTTTCCAACTCCTCAGTGCCACACCTCAACTCCTTATTATCTGGCGAGCTGACCCAAAGTGGTCCTGCTGACTCAAAGGGGTCCTGATTGTGTGAACAATATCTCCCGTGCATTCTTGGGTAAGAAGCAATTTGGTTGGCTTGCTCACCAGCAAGCTACAAACCTCCCAATACGCAGGTCTGCAATCCACAATCTTGGATTCACATTCCTGGGTCCAGCATTCACAGTCACTCTGCAGGTCCTGAAGTTTCTCATCGTTTGTTGCATGTACATGAGGGATTTCCTTCCTCGTGTTAGCACTTGCAAACCCCTGCAGTCCAAACTTACACTGACCCTGAATGTCTTCTTTGAAACTAGCCCTCCATTATAGTGTTGAAAGCTCAAGAATGTGGTCCACAGGCTGCTGCCACCAAATCTATTTGTTAGATTGGCAGTCTATGCAGTAGGAATATCACATTCTTTCTGCATCAGTGTGTGGCAATTTTCACTGCAGGTTCTCTCTCTGACCATTATTGGGCACATCTTTGTTAAGACAGAAAGGGGTTTCCCTGCCCAGGGGGTTAAATGTATTAGTCTTTCATCTTGTGGAGAAGGGCCTGTGGATTCCTCTCTCAATTCTTGGGGAATCACAGGGAGTCAGCAAATGCTCCCAAGGCTACCTGGTGATCTGGAGTTGATCTCTGTAGCCTGACAGTTTTTGATCCAGTCTCCTGAACCTTGGGTCCTTGAGCAAGTTATCTCTCTGGGAAGAACATTCCTGCTGTATCTTCTCTGGTCATCAAATCATGGATTCTTAGGGGTCCTCAAGGTTCCTGAGGGGGATTTACGGGGCTCATGATGCATTGGGGCGCTTGTATAATGCCAACATTGCCTGCACTATGGGACTGGTGCCGGCTCCTGGCCCCCAAGGTCTTGTATCCCAGACCTTGGGGGCCAAGAGACGGCTCTCCTCCCATACTGCAGGCATCATTAGCGTTATACAGAGGATCCACAAGCATCCCAGTATAGATGCAATGGGGCTCGATGTGTCAGTTATGAATCTGTGGTGGGTTTGTCTTCAATGGTAGCGAGTGACTCTCTTACCCCATAAGCCAACATAAATATAAATAGGACGACTTTCTATCAGACACGTATGGCAGAATTCTTGTCATGATCAGGGAGTAGGTTTGCAGAGGAATCCTGCAAATCTGCCCAATTTGAGACCGTCTCTGGAAACAACCAACCACGAAGAGGTCTAGATCGAGAGGATCTGTAAGGAAATTGTTACCAGATGAGTACACATCCTCCACTGGAAAAGAGGGACGCTTCATATATGCACTAATGGATGTGCACAAACCTTCTCCCCCTGCTACCCAATAAACGAATTAACCACCTGAAGTATGTGCAAGTTGATTTCCTACAGCAAGTCACAAGGTCAGGAAAACAGCATGAAGGGCACAAGGACATGTAAAAAGAAAAAGCTTTGCAGGGACCAACCCCTACAGCACGAGGACAACTCTAAGGGGCGGGGAGGGGGAGATAATGTGCAGCACAGAATATAACAAGGGGGGTTTCCTAGGGAATCACAGTTACCAGTCACAGAACAGGAGAGGTCCAAGAGTTCTGATAGCTGGACAAGCTAGGTTTTGTAACCATTACAGGGGAAATAAGCAGAAACAAGTTCCATAAGTGTTTTAGGATCAGTACAGAGGGAGTCAGGACAGTGCAACAACACAAGAGGGCCAGGCAGTAGCAAGTCTGGTACACGATCCAAAGTCAGTCATACAAGGCAAACAGGCCGGTGAAACAACACAGGAGACGGTAACAAATTCAATGAACATTTGAGAGTTTGATATACGGAGCAAACACATGGCAGTACAAAGGCTAGACAGTAGCGACTCAGTGGAGACTTTTCAGTTGTCAGGCATCCTTCCAACTGCTCATGGCTCTGTTGTACTTTATGGCTTTGCAGTGGCGCAGATGACATTGCGCTGGCACCCCTGGCTGTAATCCTGGCATGCGCGCAGTGGGGGTCCTGAATATGTCAGTCTAATTCTTCATGCGCCATTGGGCACACCAGACCAAGTAAGGAGACTTTCACGTTCGCCTGTGAGAAGTATAGCAGGTTCTAATCCAGACATACTAGACCTAGTGTGAGATGTATTGACCCACTTTTGGCTCTTCTATGCTGCATCACTCTGTTATGATGGTGCCAGAAACAGCAAAATGACTGCAAAACCCTTGTGAGCGCCAAAACCCCTGAAAATCGTGCTTTTCAACGCACAAAACGATGGCTGCCCAATCTGCCACGCATGTTGTCAGTGGTGTAACAGAACTCTCGTTACTGAAATGTGTCACTGGGCACCACAACAATTGAAAGTGGAGTGCAGAAGGAAAAAGCAGTGCTTTGCTAAATGAAACTCCCAAAATTCCTTTAAATCTTTTTCTTTGTTTCTGAAACTTCAGAATGCCAGTACAGAACACCTTCAAATATTCAGAATTCTTGCTGGGTGCTACAATTCACTTAGTTCAAGAAATCATTGTGAACTTACAAGGTCCTGAAAAGCTGAGAGCATAAAGAGATTTCCAAGCAAAAGCGGCATGTCTGTGGATCTGTCAAAAAAATCTCTGTGCAGCAGTGGGCTGCTGGGATGACAGCTGTCAGTGGCCTGCCTGATTAAACTTTAAAATGTATAAACTGAAAATCAAATGTTTGCAATATAAGAGGCCGGTTACTGATAGTAACCCATATTGTAATCGTTTTGATCCCATGGTTTAAAATCTTGAATGAGAATACTAGCTGTTATTTGATAACAAGTTTATTTTGTGCTAAGGAAAAGGCCACAGAATTTAACAATTAATTTAAACCTGGCTGAAGCTGCAAACTGGAATAGCAGGTTTTTTCACAGAAGGAAGGTCTTTCCCCCCAGCAGGAAATCACGGAGAAGTGTTAATTACAGGGTAGGAAAGAACCTGGTCTACAGAGGTAAAAGGAACAATGACAAGCTGCAGAACAGGAAATTCGACGTGTGAAGACAGCCGTAAATGGCCTCTGCAAGGACCAAACTTGGGGAATGGCTCCTGGGCTTCCAGGGAGAGACCAAGGGCTGGAGCCAAACAACCATTTGTTGCTTAACATGGACAAAGAACACATTTTAAAAAGACTGATAATTTACTATTCAAAATTGTGAAAAATATAAAAATAACAGAGTTGTTAATTTAATGTCTGACTGCACGGGTGGAGAGGTGCCTGAACTATGTGACATGTTCTGGACAGCAATGGCAAGAAATGTGATTTTACGCAAAATATATTTCCGCTAGAATTGCGAAACTTTATACACTTATTCCCATGTTAAACACGCACACTTGTAGAAATTTGCTTAAAAATTGGACATTGGGTTCATAATGAAAAGGGCAAAATTCTGTGAAAAGCGGAGACAAGATCCCACAGCTACGGGGTTTAGAGGAATAGCTGCTAGGTAAAATATGTAATCTGTATATGTGATTTTTATAGAGGTTGCACATGTGGAAATATGTATTTTGCCAAAAGTAGATTTTGTGTTCCAGGGGCTAGGGATGGATTCTCAGCCTCATAAAATAGCACCATAAAGATGACACTCCGTTTCTCTCCTCCTATCAAGGCAGAGAGTAGACTCTGACCCAATCACCTTTCAAAGGCTAAACCAGCCCACACACCCCCTTTATAATGGCAGTTCATAGCATAAATAGAGACAGCTCACCACACATAAGGACAGACAGATTCACGCACTATCCTGATGCTGGCAGAGTACCTTGCTGTTGAACTCTACATCTTCCTTGCTCCAGACTCCAGAAACTTGGCAAAGCAAAAGGGCCCACTGCATAGCTGAACCATCCTCAGCTAGGCCTCAAATTCCAGAACAGAACCCCACACGCCTAAGGGGTAAGCATCATAATACAGCCGGGCTGTGCTGTTACTGCTTGCCTGCTGGAAAGAAATAACCTCAGAACCAAGAAGGGCAGATCCCGTCCAGTCCTGTGCCATGCTGTGACCAGAGTGCCTTGGTGACCCTGTCCAGTCCTGTGACCAGAGTGCCTTGCTGACCCTGTCCAGTCCTGTGCTGTGACCAGAGCGCCTTGCTATTCCTGACCAGTCCGATGTGCCAAGCTGTCTTTTCTAAACCAGATCCCATCCCTTGACCAGAATTGACGGTCCCATTTAAAAACTTATCCAGGGAGTATAAATAGGAAGAATTGTGTCACTAGCATTTGTACTTTGCATAGTCTTATCCTTATCTTAGACCTATCCTATCTTGCATTTAGAACCTGTAGTGTTCAGAGTATCTTTACATTGTCTGAAACCTCTCTCCAAACCATCCCATCATTCCTCCAGAACGAATATTGTTAAAACTATCTTTGCACTGATCCTTTTCTCATCTAAGGCGAGTTCCTTAGCAGGCAGTCACCCTGATCAAGTGACTGTGTTCCTGTGTGGTATTCGTTTTGTTCATAGTCCTCCTCTAGTATCAGAAACCCTTTTGTCATTTTAAAAGCGCATTCCTTTTCCATTCTTGCGCCTATCTCGTAAAACAACCTCTACTAAAACCTCTGTAACTCCCTCAGTTTTTGTGATAGAAACAAAATTTCAACTCCGGCTTGTAGCTCACATCAATATGTATCAATCGCATTCCAAATCAGCTTTTAATTGCTTCCGACTTGAATTTTAAGATTTCAAATGTTTTCTTGGGATTAAATCATTACTTGTGTTTGCGTGCAACTATCCATAGCAACTCCCATAAGAATTTATAATTAATTCAGCAATTTTGAACATATTTGGTGTTTTTGCCCAGTCCATTCTGAAGAACCTTAAAAGCCATTCTGACAGCTTGACAGACAATGCCGTTTCTCTTGTGTTTGAAAGGGGGAAAGTGGGATTGATATTCTGTTTGAATCCTGCCATTCCTGAATACCCACTCTCTCCTCCTATATCTTTACATTACCTATTGGGGGATGAGGGGTGTGCAGGGGGAACCTCTAAACACAGTGCTATTTGATCTGAACCAACACAAAAAGTATTATTTTCTGTGCTGAATTGCTCACTAATTACTCCTGGTGTATTAAAGATATTATTCAGTGTTACCACACCGCATTGGTGATTATTGTGTACCTATTAAAACATATTGGGATTACATTTTAAATACATAAATAAATATGTACCTTTGCAAACCAGCCTGATTCCTGGTTCAGTATGACCGGGGGGGGGGGGGAGTTCTAGGAGAAGGGTGTGATATGAGTGGTATATCATTCAGAATAAAGAACTTTTAGACAAAAATAAATAAGGATTTCAGTTGTACACTACATGCTAGGCATTGACTTGGGTGTGTGCCGGATTGAAATCACTTACACTAGTAAAACCTGTTAGATACATAGTCTGGTCTCCTTTATGTAGTTGGGAAGAACCTTATTATTTTTGCACTACAGACATAACTCCTGCTGCTCCAAGAGCGCGATAATCTGGTTGAGGGCATCAATGCTTCTTTCAATACATTTATACAAACCTGTAAAGATGTTCAGTGCCAAGTTCAAAGCCCAGAGTTGAGATTAGCCCATATGTACCTGGCTAATTGAAGGTGATACTAGCATCCTTAACTCTCTACACATACTGGAATTGCTCACACCACTTTTCTGAAAATCAGGTTGCTTCTCTACTCTGCAGTCTGTAGTCAGGGTCGGACTGAGGACTAAAATTGTCTCGCCATTCCTTTTGTGAGAGACTATTTGATAGAAATGTGATGCAAATTGTGCATTTTAAAGAATATTTATTCAGTAACACTGTTCACAACTACTAGCCGCATGGTGAAGTAACTTATCAAACTGGCCCACATGGGCCAAAAAAAGTGGGCCACCTTGAACAAAAAAACGGCCCCAAACTAGCATTTTGTACGTTTTTTTCAGAAATTGCCCTATAGGCCACTCTGAGCCTGTCAGTAGATTGTACAGCCGACTATGGGAAGTGGAAGAAAACTATACAGTGCTTCTTGTACCAAGATATCAAAGGAGAATTATTAAGAAGTCCAGTGCACACATTACTTGCATTTGTTTGCTTACATCAAAAAGGCCTCTATCCAGCATGCCATAATAGTAAATTCCCAACTCCTGGTGTTTCAGACCTGCCCACTTGGTAATTTTGAAGGAATGTCATATGATTTGCCGTGAGGGCAATTTAATTTTGTAGAGGCCAAGTACACAATAACTGGGCTTTTAATTATATAATCCGAGACCTCATCCCTCCCAGTTTGTATGGTTGGAAGAAAATCTTGGAGCCTGTAGAGCAAATTTGTATCAGTGAGTGCATGATATCAAAGCAAATACTTCATTCATATTTGTTCTGCTTAGGTTTCTATTGTCAAGAGGACAGAATGCTTAGTTTTGACTATAGTTTTGGTTAGGAAACACGTCACTCTCTAAATTGGCCCATAAAGCAATCACCATTCAGAACTAGTTTAATGAAAAAGATAATTGATCCCAACAGGGAAATAACCAGAAGCCAATCCAAGAATTTGAGAAATTAGCAAATATTGCATTCCAGTTAAGAGGGGTCGCTAGTCTCTCAAAAAGAATTTAGTTCTGCAGCAGGAACATTTATGGAGAATTCAAGAAAACAAACTGTCTCCAATAGCTTAAACAAGCTTAAATCATTGCACAGGTTTAAACCCACCAAAATTGTTTCTCTCTCCAGGTAAGCATTTAAAAGTAGCTGAAAATCCGTGAATAATATAGGCACCAATTTCTTTCAAAGCAAAGAGTCAAAATGGAACTGTATCTATTCTCAAATATATGCAATGATTCTTCAAAGTCTTGATATGAAACTATGCATTCTCTAAAGCAAGAAACACAATCAAACATTGTCTAGAACTAGAAGTATTGCCCCTAACATAACGATCAGAAACTTCTCGACTTGATGAATGTCTTTGTGGCCAGGGTTCAAAATAGGGATTAGGCATGTCCATTTCCTCTTCACAAGAAAGTTATGATACTAAAACCCCTGAAAGTACTTTACACTTGCAACTTTATCTTCCCCTGAAATGACACAATGTTGTGCTTACTTTTCTATTTGAAATGGATTGCCGCTTGGGTTTTTTGTACAAACTGATGCATGTTTACTATATTTAATGATGCCCAATGTGCATCCATCTGAAGGTAAGGATTTCAATAACACACTTAAGAGCTGGAACTGTCCCTACAGTGGCGCGTTGGCAGAGGTGGTGGGATTGGCTAGGGGCACTGCAATGTTCTTCAAAGTAATTGCTGTTTAGACAGGGCAGTGTGTTTTCTGGCTGTCCCTTCCAAGAGTACACCTTTTAAGCATCTTCTGAATCTCCCTAGTTACTCCTGAGAAGTTCTTGAAGACTGTTGTGTCCAAAAAGGGGTTTACGCGTGCCACAGAGAGAAATGTCTTTGTGAGTTAACACTGCCAAAACAACCCTTAAAAGTTTTAGTCTGTTAAAAGAGTACCCCCAGAGGCTGGATCAGGTTCAGATTGCCTTAATATCTGCAATGATTTTGACACCTATAGCGTGCATAAAGCAAAATAACTTGCCTCTAGGTGCCACTGCCTAATTTTGATCTTGTCCAAATGCAAAGATTCCTTAAATTGGATCTTCACTATGTTTTGTTAGACCTAAACTCGGTATTTTCACCAGGACATCCTTTCTTAACACTAAAGTGCTATGAGCAATCTATCGAAGGGCCATGTGCACCAAGGGCATGAACGTTGTTCAGCTTCTACTAAATATAGTGTGGCTAGAAATCAGATGTCATCTAAAGGGTGCCCCTAAAGGTCGCATTATACTGCCTGAGACTATCACTATAATTTGGTGCTCTGCATATGAGTCCACTGCAGCACCATTACTTACCTTTTACGTCACACAGTCTATTTTCCTTGCCCAGATTAGCAATTTTCCGAAAGCAGGGGCCCTTCTTCACATTGTAACGGAGTCGGTATGAGGGTTAGTCCTTACAAAGTAGGTCTGTGTAAGAAGCCTTGCAAACATGGGAAGCCTTCATTTAGGATGTCTTAAGAAATAGAGCTATTTCTGGGCCTAAGACTTTCAAGACCAAGCAAGATCTATACTTGGTGACAGCAGGCACGGGTGTTGTAAGGCAGTAAATGAAAAAGATGGTAGAGTCAGAGATCCCACTGAAATGTGGAATTTCGTCTTTGCCTAAACTCAGAAAAAGGTCCAATGTCACTCGGTGGGGAAAGTGCTCTGGAACCTACATTTTTTAAAGGGATACTTGGATTATGAAATGCACACATGGTCATTGCCCATTAGCACCCTGCAGGGGGCCGCCAGCCAATCAGGAGGGACGAAACGCAGGCTATAACTATGGTACAAGCCCACGTTCTGAGCTGCCTGGGCAGCCAGCACCCCTTACATGCCACCCCCTTCACCATAACACCCGTGTAGTTTCCTACACTGGTGCTAATGGTAATAAAAAAAAAAAGAATAATAAACATAACTTTCCTGTGCGGCCCGGCAGTGCTGTTGTCCCCCCAGTTTGTTTTCCATGCTAAACACATCCAAGGAATTAACATGGAAAATGGACTGAGCTTTCTGCAGCACTGGAAAGCCAGGATTTTCTTTATTAAAAAAAAACGTTAGCACCTGTGTAGAGAACTACACCAGTGCTAATGGCGATATGCCCCTCAGGGGTGGGTCGCGCCTACAGAGTTGGCCCACCACCTTAGGCATATCACCTCGTTCTGTATCAAAGTACGTCTTCGTTTTCCTCCACCAGACCAGTTTCAGATTCCATATATTTATTATTTATACTAACAAAAATAATTTTTTAGATGTGCAGAATAGTCATCGTGTGGGAAGAGACTGCTAACTAGATAGTGAGAATTGGGCATTGCAGAAGTCTACACTCACCTTAACAGGGTTCATATTCAGCATTTCCTTCTAACTGGAAACTAAATGGACTCTTATTTCACAGTCGAGCGCAAAGAAAATCAGGGCACTCACTTGAAAAACTAGCCCGATTAATTTAATGTAGGTATAAAAAGGTACTTCACCATAAGAAACAAAAGTAGTGTTTACACAGAGGTGCAATAAGAGTTTAGAACATAGAACACTTTATGCAGTCAGATTATATGAACCATACAACATAATACAGTGAGAATGTTTAAATCTCAAATGAAAATGTAGTAAGTACGCCACTCCATCGGATGAACAAGTCCAATACAAGTGCGCGATAGAGTCTAGGTTAAACCTCCATTTACGAGATTACTCAATTTTCATTTAAGCGCACCAGTGCAAAGTGTACAAATTAAAAACATTACATAAAGTAGCAGCTCATACAAATGGCACAAAAAGCCCCAGCATGCCTCATAACTCTTGTACAATTAAAGAAAAATGATTAAGCACTAGATCTATTTCCCGATGCTTGAGAAGAAGCATAAGCGTGAAGTTGGTTGTTAAAATGTGTGGCTTATTGCATTGAAGAAGTGCCTAGAGATCAGAAGTTATAGGTCCTGTGATCTGGACAGTTGCCAATGCTGTGATCGATCTGCTAAATGATTGTTAGAGAAGCCATGTCCATTTTATGAACTAGACATATGCATTTATAGGCAATCCTTTGCTTCACTGTCAACCAGTGCAAAGCATGCAGAGCAGGGGAGATGTGATCAAATGTCTTTAATCGAGATAAAAAGAGTGGCTACTGTGTTCTGTACACGCCGTAGTCTGGAAAACCTTTTTGAGATAAACCAAAGTTGAGCACTGCAAAATGTATTATAAAAGAGATAAGCGCAATGACAATAATGATTTGATGGTAAAAATAAAATGTGATTGGACTCTGAGAAACCCAAACTAAAAAAAGCAAGGTTTGGATACCGAAGAGACTTGCTGTTTAAGAGACGGACCTGAATCAAAGATAGTGCCAGGATATCTTAGGTGCTGGGTAATTCCCAAAAGCTTCAGGCCAAAAATAATTTTTCCAAGGCCCAGAACAGGAATTAACTGCCATGACCTTTCTCTTGGTACCATTCATTTTAAGGTAATTAGCATCAATCCAATTTTTTATCTATAGGAAACAAGATTTAACTGCTGCATCTGTTCTACTTCCTGGCAGCTTATTAGCAAAAATCAGAAAAAAGATCATGCCTCTGGATAATATTTTCCAGAGAAGCCACAAAAAGATAAAGGAATTAGGGGGGTATAGAGCTGAGCCATGAGGAACAGCACATTAATAGTTTGCTTTGAGACACATAATTGCCCAGTTTAACTGATTGCGATTGATTGGTGAGGAAGTATTCAATCAATTTCAAAGCCTGACCTCCAATGCCTTTATAAAGCAGGTCGTTCACGGGAGTCTGATGATCAACAGTATTGAACACAGTTGATAAATTGAGTAAAATCAAAGCTCCAGTGCCCCCACCCTCCACTTCCTCTATAAGAATGCTGAGCATTTAATTTCCAATCTATGAAAAAAACAATGAAAAGAAGCCCATCGTGAGAGTCTGGAGCTTTCCAGAAATCTAGAGGTACTACATGTGAGAGTTGCATGGATTAATTGTGAGCAGTGTCCACCAAAAATAGAATTGCAAACATTTAACTTGTACAGTAGATTCCCCTCTCAAAAGATCAGATTGACTTCTCTTTAGTGCCTTGATTGACACTGGCTCTCACATGCTTTAGGGGTTGGGATAGGTTTTAAGTTGAAAGACATATTTAGACTTAGAAAGCATACTATATTTGATGTCCTGGGTGTTAGTGTTAGCAGTGTTAGCAGTGCACGGTGGCGCGAGTTATAGTTGCTCATCTTACCATAACTGCCGAATTTCAGGGGGTTTTCGGTTTTACTTTGAACCATAACGTCCCTTTAACAACATTTTTTTACTGAATTTCATAGGTTTTTCGTAGTGCAACTTAACCATAACGTCCATTTAACAAAGTTTTTTCACTGAATTTCATAGGTTTTTCGTAGCGCAACTTAACCATAACGTCCCTTTAACAAAGTTTTTTCACTGAATTTCATAGGTTTTTAGTAGCACAACTTAACCATAATATCCCTGACTTCATATAGATGTAACATAGAACATACTGAAACCCCACGTAGTGATTTTGATGTCCGCGGACTACCGCCATGTCCGCGGACATATCGAGAATCTGAGCGTGGTGAATGTAAATTTAAATAGTGTGCCCCATTTCCCCTTTGAAGTTGGCTCTGAAAAGAGCCGTTTTTATTTTTACAGATGCTTGACAGATACCTGTTATTTTGTATTTTTTTCTTGTTTTTTTTTTCTTACTTTACTCCTAAAATCTTCACATAACCTTCTCCAAAGCAACCCTTACATTCCAAAATAGAAAGGCATTTCCCGTAAAAGATAAAGAGATGCCATCTTCTTTAAAATTAACAGTATTACTGGCATCAATATTCTCATTATTACAGAAGAACATACCAGCTCTAAGCATGAAGGCACACATGCCTCGGTTGATGACACACCTTGCTGAGGACACAAAACTGAACTATTGTCCCATATTGCCCTAGGTAGTAATCCAGAAAAAATTACTTTCGCATTTGGAAGGATCTTCATTACGGCTTGAACCAAGCGTTCCAAATCAGCCAACAAAGTAAGGGCACTGAAGTTATCCAAATGGAAAGCACCATAGTGCAAAACTACCACATGCGGACTGTTCATCGTGGCCATATCTTCACAAACTTGTACAATTCCCTGTACATTGCAATCAGGCACAGTGCTCCACACCACCTCCACTCCTTTCACAAAGTTCTTTTCAACATGCCTGCATCGAGCGTACTGTTGTAAACCATGCACAAACATATCTCCAAGCACCAACACCCTGACTTTCTCCACTTCTGCCATCTTCACCACACACAGTCTCTTTCAACACAAATCCACAACCTCGACATCTGATTGGCTAATCCGTACAGTCTTCTTTCCATGTCGGATTTGCTGGAAAACCCCGGATGTAGCACGCCCTGTCCACGGACAGCTGCGGTGTTCGCGGACCGTGTAACTCTTTGACACCCCTTCTACCATTTCCACTTTACTCTCTGTGCCATTCCCTCATTGCATACAGCTAAGCAGTCACACAATACGAAGAACGTCCTCAGAACACCCCCATTTTGTTTATTTTCGAACATTTCAGGACAATTATCATTTCATTATTCAACATATTAACATTACAAATATTGTACTTTCATCTTGTACGCTGCACACAATGCTATGTCTCTCCATTAGTAGCTCAGTATACTAGATAGAACCCCATAATACAATGCTATTTATATCAATGCATTGTTCAAAGCACTAATTACGGTATGATATTTATTGCAATGATCCTTGACACTTTTTTCGCAACATTATAATAAAAATCCGTAGTACACAAATTTCATGAAAAGTAAATGCACATGTGATGTCATCAGTGATGTCATCAATGACATTTGCGATGTCATCTTTGATGTCCTGGGTGTTAGTCTTAGCAGTGCACGGTGGTGGCGCGAGTTATGGTTGCTTAGCTTACCATAACTGGCGAATTTCAGGGGTTTTTCGGCTTTACTTGGAACCATAACGTCCCTTAAACAAACTTTTTTTATTAGCACACAAACAATATACAAAGATGTAGTGTAAACAGCAAGTTCTCACAGATGGCTTTACACAGAATGTTGCAAAGTAAGCATTTATGCTCGTTCACAGTGAAGGTCAGCTGCTTCCATTTTTTTCTCGCGGCCCGGAGAGGCCCACGACTCCCAGTATCAGTGCAACCATTTACTGCTTTTATCATAAACCAACAGCCTATCTACCGCAAAGGAACAGAGCGTGGCTCAAAATAAACTTTTGCTGATCGACAGCAGAGACAATTGCAAATCGCTGAATATTCACTAAACATTTCATGTGAAATAAATGTACTTTACCAAATGTACAATCCTGCCGTTTACTTTTAAACCACAGTTTCATATTCCGAATTGTGGCTCACTGTGTTCTAAGCTGATCTAACACCCTCTGTACTGCAAAGGAACATCGCGTGGCTCAACATGAACTTTTGCGGATCGACAACAAAGACAAATGCAAATCGCTGAATATTCTCTAAACATTTGATGTCAAATTAATGTACTTTACAAAATTTACAATCTTGCTGTTTGCTTTTAAATCACAGTTTCATATTCCGAATTGTGGCGTGCTGTGTTGTGACATAATGTGACGGAGAGAGACGGGGAATATGAATACTTTCATAATGTCAGGCTTAGGGGCGGGAGATATGCTTTAGTGTCGCAAAAGCAAGTCAGCCAGGTCAATAGCGCCAGTCATAGGATTATCACATAATGTCGGCGCACACCAGCCTGATTTATCGTTTCTTTAGTGGACAAAAAGTCGGGTGAGGCTCATAGGAAATTGTACTATCAGCGGACAAAAGGAGGCTTCGTAGGACACTTTCAACCTGACAACGAACAATACAAACAACGTTCTGAGAACACCCCCATTTTGTCTAATTGCAACCATTTCGGGACACCGCGAGTGTTCTTAGAACACATTCAACTTGACAGATTACAATACGGACAGAGTCCTCAGGACACCCCCAGTTTGTGTATTTATGAACATTTAAATACACTGCAAGTGTTTTTAGCTCAATTTTACCTTCCTTGCGAACAAAAAGGACACATACTCCGTCCTCTGAACACCCCACCATTTAGTTTATTTACAAAATGTCAGAACAGCCGTGTTCTCTTACACACCAACACACTCCACTAAATACAATTTTTAATCCAAGTTTCACCGCGCTGTACGCGGTCGACGGCGAATACAAGATGGCGGGCGTGACAGAAAATCTGACGCGCATCACACCCCACGCCGCCCAATCAGCGAACACGTCGCATGTCCGCGGACATGACGCAAGCCCATGGGTGAATCGGGGTGCTGTCCGCGGAGCGAACAGGGAAGTCCGTCCGCGAAGCGAACACAAATATCACTAATTTTTTTGCCTTACATTTTGGTCATTTTTTTAAAAACTACTGGACGGATTTACACCAAATTTGCAAAAGCACGCTTTCTGGACCAAGCCGCCGCTCCTGCCGCAAATTTGGTGTAAATCCGTCCAGCAGTTCGGGCTGTAGCCGTGCGCAAAGTTTTTACCCATTATGTCTATAGGAAAAAACAAAAGTTTTGGGACCCCCCCCCCTATAACTTTGCCCCCCCCTGGACCAAACCTCTCCAAACTTTGCATAAAAATTCAGAGAGGGCCATATACATTTTTTGCAAAGTTTGGTGAGGATTCGTCCAGAGGGAGCGAAGTTATAAGCCACCCAAAAAGTGCTCTTGCTATGGAAACACCAACTTAACCATAACTACATGGACGCTAGCGCATCCATGTAATATTAATATATATATATATATATATACACACATTTATTATAGGAAAAAAGAAATACAGACTGCCAATTATGTCTGAAAAGGCACTCGCTTGTGTAGTCCCTTCACCTCATTTTGGTTGTTTATGGCCCCAACCATTTAGGTGGAAGGACTCAAGCCCCACCCAATGCAACAATCTTCAGATTTTTCACTGCAGTCTACAGGACAAGGGGAACCCTCTTCTGCTCCCTGAACTTACATCGTTTTTGACCGAGTTTTCACTACTTTATTGTACAATTTCTACTACTTTAACCTAGAAAGGGTTTGTTTTCTCCACTATGTTTCCTGGCCTCAGGAAACTCATACCTAGACTTAAATTGCGGAGTGAAAAGTTCTTAAGGTATCTCGTGGACATGGCAGAGCCAGTGTTGGAATGAACCACGAGAGGCCTCCCCTTCTTAAGGACTGCAGTAGGTGCAGAAAGTAAGTTTATATGAGGGATCCACCTGAACAGTGTATATAGTGCTTGTATCCTCATGATATTCAAAACTGCCAGATCTGTAGGATTTTCTCTCAAAAGACATTGCAAGACAGGCATAGGAGGCTCCTTCATCTAGAAACCAAATGTCAGTCTAAAACAGCCCCGGTTTCATCTCACAAAAGTACAGCAAGCTTCAAAAAGAAGAGCTTCTTCAGTAGAAAGGGCAGTCTCTCGACCACCTAAAACCAAGAAAAAAGGCGACAAAGGCGATCTTCTGCCCTCAAGCCACTATCTTGAGAAGAAAACATCTTTAAAAGGTAAGGAACCTGACCTTAAGCCCTCATCCTCAGGTGATCTTCAATTGGCCCGCTGCCGACGGGTGCCCCGTCCACGAGTGACTGTGCGTTGCTGAGTGTGTGCCGACACCTAAGCTGTCCACGGAGGGCAGTCCATCTATGACAAAGCTTAAGATTTCCTCATTCACAAGCAAGACCTTGTCCACAAACTTTTGGTCAACTGAGAAATATTCTTCGTCGATAGCGACGATGAAACAGCGTTCATCCACAAAGGGTCCTCAACAAAACCAAGCGGCTCATAGACAGAGGTCCCGGCCACGAAGATCAGTACGGAGAAATCGTCGACGGACGTCTCGCTGTCGAAAATCACTGTCAACGGAGGGAAAGAAGAAAACATCAAATGTTCAGCTGGATGGGGCTCCGTCAATGGGAGAAAGACATGATGAACTGCTGGCAATACCTACAAACGACCATAAACCTATCACCTACCAAGGAGAAGGCAGGACCTCCGAATATCATTCTCCAGGAGGAGTTTTCGGATGTTGCAAAAGTGTCTGAATGGCCCATACATATGCCAAAAGAAATCAGTCCGCCTTGGCAACCCAACACAGAGGACGTTTCAGATCCTTTTAACCCTGCACTTTTACAATCAATGCAAAAGCTCATGGACCAATTTCAGAGATGACAAAAGGCTCAACTCTTAGCACCATCGGCCTCAAGGCATGAAGTGTCTCACCACCACCAAGAAGAGGGGAAAGGAGATACAGGAGTATATCACCTACAAAAGTAGGCACAGGATCAACACAGTGGGGCACATCTCCTCGTCATAAGCAAATTACCTCTTCACATGCCTCATCTTGTGGCAGATCACCACCAGCACCTCGGGGGAAATTGCCACCACCCATTAGGTCTAAGAAAACACAAGCGTTCTTCTACACCACGTGCAACATCCCGTGACAGGTCTTTACCAAGAAATGCATATCCAAGTATCCACTGATGCACCTCCAAGTATCATTGTCGGATTGGCAGAAGGATCCATATGAGCAAGACCTACCCACCTAGGAATGGACCAGACCAAGAAAATGAATGCAGTGATTATATTATAAAAAACAATGAAGATGAGACTCGCCAGGTGATGATGTATCGTTCCACATGATGATGGCTAAAGCAGCAGAGCTATCCCATCTCCAAGTATACTGTGAGGAGAAGAAGTCAGAGCTCAATGAGCATAGGGATAAGCGCAGAAGAACAGTGGTGACTATCCCAATTTTAGATACAATATGGGATGCATGTCAAACCATGTATCTACTCCCGCCCTGGTTTCTCATCCGGAAAAGAAATAAGGCACCCGATATGGCTTCCTTTTGTCTAAGGGGACACCCAAAGCCTGACTCTGTGATTATGGTTGCAGCAAGGAAGACGCAGGCTAACCCTTCTTCAACATTGACAACCCCCATGATAAGGAAGGTCAAAAATTGGAAGCTAGGGCAGGAAGACATCGTCTTTAGCCTTGGTTATGGTAAAAGCAGCTAACGTGCTGGAGAAGACGGCAAGGTTTGACAGGGACAGGGAAAAGCCATCATCAATGATGGTGAGGCTACATCTGATCACAAGATTGACGCAGCTGTGGACGTGGCTGAATCTGGAATCTGGCTAATGGCCCTTTATACGGTCCTCAGGAGACAAGCCTGGATGAAGGCATTGAATTTCAGACTTGAAATCTATGCCCAAATTCTGTACATGCCCTTTGATGGACAAAAACTGATGACCACCTTAAGGGCATTAAATCTGACACAGACACAGCTAGAGCAATATGTTTGCTAATGATAAAGACAAGGATCGCCACCCCCTTCGCAGTTCTACGGCGAGCTACATATGTGACAACAGACCGTTCAACACCCAAAGGTCGTCTTCCACCTCGTATCAGGTAGGCAACAGGTACCAACTGTCATCGACCAGATACTCCATGCAAAGAGGCAGGCGTGGGTTGGGCCACCGAAGCCCCAATCTAAGCAGAATTGATACAGAGTCCTGGCACCCCCCAGACTGCATCCCTGTGGGAGGGTGACTAAGCCAGCATTTACATCATTGGCTGAAGATAATGCCTGCAAGTGATAAGAATTGGATACACAATAGAATTTGTCGGTTGCTCCTCTTCTCTGCCTCTGCAAGCTTGAAGGGTCAATCTAAAACTGGAGGTAGACAAGTTTCTGCAAAAAGTGGCCATAGAACCTGTAACACAGGGCCAGAAAGGAAAAGGGTTCCATTCTCAGCTCTCTCTCATCAAAAAGAAGAATGGGCCATGGTGCCCAATATTAGACCTAAGGGTCCCAAACAAATTCATCGTACGCATCAAATTCAAAATTACCTCTCTTCAGAATGTGCTGCCATGGTTGAACAAGAACGACTTCCTGGTGACCCTGGATTTGGAAGATGCGTACTTCCATATTCCTACTCACCCAGGGGGATAGGTGGTATCTCAGGTTCTTCGTAGGGAATGCATACCAACCAAAACAGCAGCTCTATGCCTGTTGAATACATAATGTACTGATGAATGCTTCTTTGCCTGTAACTAAGCTCTTGCAAGTAACAGCGCCTCAATGCCCATGGGTTACTTGCGCGCTATATAAATTTAAATAAATAAATTAAAAAAAAATCAGCTGTGTGCTCCCTTTCAGCTCGAAACCGGCCCCAAGGGTTTTTACAAAATGCCTAGCCCCAGTGGCAGACGAACAGGGATAGATGTGTTTTCATATTTAGACTGGCTAATAAAGGCAAACTCATAGAGGTTCACAGCCATGGCAGTCAGACAGACAACATCCACAACAATGAGACCAAGTCAACCCCAGTACCTGCTGAAACCGCTCTCTTCCTTAGGGCAGAGTAGGATACGCGCACTCCCAGAGTACAACCATAAGCAGAAAGAATAACTATGATGCTGGGGCTGGTCTCATGATTTCTCGGCAATGCCTCCATCATGGTACTTCAGTTAAAATCCCTCCTGGGCCTTTTGTGCCCCTGTATGTACCCAATTCCAAAGTGAATGTTACGAATGAGGCAGATTCAGGAGACACTGGACCACCAATCGACACAACACCCTTCCACAGGGCGCTGCAGTGGCGGGGCAAGGAGCAAAATCTAAATCAAAGCATGCAGTTTCAAGCACCCACCTCCACATTGCTCCTCAGAACAAATGCATCCCTCTCGGGCTGGGGAGTACATCTGGGGGAGCTTCAGGCAAAAGGCACATGGTTGCTACAGGACTCTCGGCTCCAAATCAATGGTCTAGAACTCAGAGCCATCTGTTGGGCGCTAAAATCATTAAAGCCGGTATTGGCGGACCAGGAAATCACCAAATGGGCAATACAACCTCCATGCATTACACCAGTCGTCAGAAGGTTCAAGTAAGGGCGGAAAATCTGCTGGGAAAGGATAATGTGCTAGCGGATAAGCTGAGCAGAGATTACTCACCGTCCCACGAATGACAAAGAAGTAAATCAAATCTTCCACAGATGGGGCCAACCAGAGATCTATCTATTTGCAACAAACAGCAACACAAAGTGTCCTCGCTTCACCTCCAAGTACCCGGATAAAAAGTCCCTGGGGGATGTATTCTCCCTGATTTGGGCAGGGTGGTTCCTCTATGGGTCCCTCCGACAACATTGCTAGCACGAGTTCTGCGGAGGATGAAGCAACAACCATGCCAAATGATTCTCATAGTGCCAGCGTGGGCAAGTCAAGTTTGGTATCCGACCCTCCTGCGACTGACACAAAAGGCGCCCATTTACCTCCGGCCACATCCGCATCTGTTAACTGAACAGAAAAGTAAAATGCTCCATTATGACTCGGCGAGTGTCGCTATAAGCCTGGTACCTGAGCAGCGAAAACTAGCATATCTGACACTGTCCGAGGAATTTTGGGGCATCATCAGAGCCTCCAGGGTGCAATCCACCTGTTTGAATTATGCCAGGAAGTGGACCCACATATACACAACGTGTGCAACATCGCAACTAGACCCACTGACCGTATCTATAGACCAAGGGTAACTTTGCCTATAACACCTTGCCAAAAGCGGTTCATCTCAGTCATCCATAAAAGTGAATCTCTCAGCCATCTCAGCGTATACCGCAGGCCTGCATCAGGCCTCACTAATCACTGACACAGCGGTCAATGTTTTCCTCCAGCACCCAACCCAGTATCCTCTTGGAGTAGAATACCGTTTTGTCAGCACTTATCGTGGCACTATATGAGCCCATCCATAGGTGTGACTTACGATTCTTCTCCAAGAAAAGTCATCTTTTTGGTAGCCATAACGTTAGCAAGATAGATTTTTGAGCTCCAGTCCCTTTCAAAAGAACGCCTTTCGCATTTTTTCAAAGTTCTATATTTAACAAACTAAAGATTTTCGTACCTCTTCCAGACGTTTTGTGGCTTTCTCAGGTCGCACTGAAGGACAGTGTATATTAAAGCAAGGCCTTTCACACTGGGTGGCGAACAGCATCAGCCAAAAAAATAGAACAAAAAAAAGTATAGACTACATCTACTTTACATTTTTTAAATACATAGACTCAATAAGATTTTCCAACATTTCCATTAGCATTTTCTGCTATGCTAACGGGAATAATGTGGCATTCATCCCTGCTCCAGGGAGTGGAAGCCCAAGTTATCGGCCCAAGCGAAGCGAGGGCGGATAATGAGGGCTCTGGACCGTTATCCCCGTTCCAGCCCCTGCAATGGGGGATGAAGACCATTAGCACCTCGGGTTCCCAAAGTGGGAACCCGGGGTGCTAAAAAAAATAAAGGATTTTTCCAAGATGGTCACCATGGAAAGGGAAGGCGGGGCTCTGTACAGAGCCCCTCTTCCATTTCCATGGCAGCCAGCAGAAGGCAAAGAGAGAACCCAATGACCATATTAGCACAAGGACAATTTTGTTTCCCTTTCAAACCTATCCCACTTTCGAATAACTTTACCACATAGCCATCTAAGGTGGACATGGCCATTCCATTTAACCCCATTTGTCGTCCCTCGTGGTCATGGCCAGTAGCCAGATTGTCTGGGTCATGACCTTCAGCCACGATCGGGACAATATGGCCACTGCCCTTGGTCACAGGCTTAGTCACCAAAAGTATATCACTATTTTTTGTATCTACATTATGACACTTGTCAAAAAATAAAACAAGGCACATTTGCAAAACCATGCTTTAAGGTCCCTTCCAATACTCCTTAAATGAGTTTCCTGGAAATCCGCCCATGTTTTATTTTTTCAAAAGTGTCAAAATGTATGTGCATACAATAGTCATATAACTTAGCCCCGACTTGACAAAACCCATTCAGACTTTAAACAAACATTCAAGGTTGTATCTATAATCTTTCTGGAAACTTTTGTCCACATTCGTCAAATGGCAACAAAGTTATCAGCCATTTAAAAATGTTGAGACCCACTTCTCTTATTTAGCCCCATCTTGACAAAATCCCACCAAACTTTACAAGAACATGCATATCTATGTATAACATATTTTTGCAAACATTTGTGCAGATTCGTCAAATGGCACCACATGTATAAGCCTTTACAATATTTTGGGACCCCCCCCTCTAATTGTGTCCCCTATCGACAAAATCCCACCAATGTTTGCACAACCATTCAGAATCAGGTGTAGAATAGAATTCATGCAGTTTCATTGAGTGGCGCCAAAGTTATAAGCCATCCAAAAACTGCTTTTAATCAACCCAGTAATGCAGAAATAGGCATACATGTCCCCGAACATCTGAAGTGTTCGCGAACATCACAGGACTGCACCGAACATCCGGACTGTTTGAGGACTTTGGCATGAAAAGCTCCCGTTTTTTGGCTTCTTACGGCCATATCCCATCCCATTCTCAGCACATCTCACCTTCCCAGAGATTGTTTGATAAGTTTGAAAAGTGCAATGTTGTGTTTTTTACCATGTTTTTACTGCAATATCAGCGGTGTCCGGCAGATGTTTGCGAATCCAACATGACGGGCGTTTCCAGAAATCTGACTCACTTCACCCTTTTCACCATCCAATCAGTGGGCACGTCCGATGTCCGCAGACATCACGTCTCCCTCTAGGCAAATCGGATGCCCAACTGCAGATCGAACAGAGAAGTGGGTCCGCGGACCGAACCAGATATCATTAATTCTTTTTTACCTGCTTTGAGCCTGTTTTCAAAGAAATACTAGACGGATTTGCACAAAATTTACAAAAGCACGCTTTTGGAACAAAGTCGCCGCTCCTGCCGCAAATTTGGTGAAAATCCATCCAGCGGTTTAGGCTGTAGGCGTGGGCAAAAATGTTTTTCCATTGTGTATATGGAAAAAAAAAAGAATTGGGACACCCCTTATAACTTTGCCCCCTCTTGATGAAACCTCAGAAACTTACCATTCAGAGCAGGCCATATACTTTTTTTGCAAACTTTGGTAATATTGTTCCATGGGGAGCGAAGTTATAAGCCGTCCAAAAAGTGCACTTTCTATGAGTTGAGCAACTTAACCATAACTACACGCCCGCTACCGCAGGTTGTGTAATTATTTTTGAAATTACTAAGGATTCCCAGTCTGGTGACTGGGAATATCCAAGCATGTGAATATATGAAAGATACCAATGCTGGAACAAGTTACTTACGCCTAGTAACGTTCTTTCGACTGGATGTTCCTCCCATGTGTTCTTCCTCTTTGATATACGATATCCAGCTTGAGCTGCTTCAGAAAAACTATTTCGGCAGAGGAAGCTGTGCATCTATGGCGTCGACTCGATGTCCCTCGAAGGCCTCCGTCTCAAGGATGTCATCAAAGGCATTTATAGCACATCCAGTGCCCGTTGGCTTCAGTTCTGTTTATTGCCCTGCAGCAGAAATACCCACATGGCCACGGAATGACCGTAAGCTGTATTAGCATGGGAAATTCTTCTGTGGGGTAGGTTGGGGGGGCGATGAGGAATATGTGGGAGGAACATCCAGTTGAAAGAACGTAACCAGGGGTAAGTAACTTGTTCTTCAAATGGATTGTGTCCTCCAACATATTCCTCATCTTTGACAGACTCCCAAAGCAGTATTTGATTTGGTGGAGGGAGTAGAATATGTGTTTGAATTGTTCTCATGAACCGAGTGCAGGACTGCTTTACCAAAGCTACCATCCTAACCGAGGGAAGATTCCAGGCAGTAATGCTTTGTGAACGAGTAGATAGTAGACCACGTTGCTGCTTCACCAATATTTTGTAGCCATGCCGCTGGTGAAATGGCCCTTAATCCTTCCGGAGGATCCTTCCCAGCCAACCTGTAGCATTCTAAAATGGCCAGAGGGATCCATCTGGACAAGGTCTGCTTAGAAACACCCTGACCTAGTTTGTGGCCCATATAGCCAAGGAACAGCTGATCATCAATAGAGTTTTGACTTTCTACTTATATAAAAGCTTAAAGCTCTACGAGGGTCCAACCAATGTAATTTCTGCTCCTCCTTGCTAGGATGAGGGGGAGGAGGGGATAGAAACAAGGCAAAAAAATGTTTGTCCTATGTGGAAATCAGAAATTATTGTGGGTAAAAATGAAGGTTTAACCATTAGAACAACCCTATCCTTGTGGAAGATAGTAAAGGGTGGCTTGGACGAAAGTGCCTGAAACTCGCTCACTCTACGGGCTGATGTTAGAGCTACCAATATAATGGTCTTAAAGGTTAAAAACCTTAAGGGACATTAATGTAAAGGTTCAAAAGGTGCACACAGACGTTTTAGAACCAGATTAAGATCCAAAAGTGGAACCTGGAACAGAGATGGGGGGGCCTTTAATAGTACCAGACCTGGATTGGCTAAAAATAGCAGAAAATATAAAACATTAGTGTTTTACATAGAAAAGGATCTACATTATTTTCTCTGCACCAGTTTCAGAATTTATTCCAATGGCAACGGTATGAAGACTTGGTTGCTGTCCGAAAGCAAAATCTCCATTACGTCATCTGGGAGGACACAATCCTTGTATCTCAACCTTTCAGAAACCAAGCGTGAAGGCTGAGTGTCTTGACCTCTGGATATTTGTGGAAGACATATTGGAGGACAGATGGACATGTCCAGAAGGTCTGGGTACCATGGCATCCAGGCCCAATCCGGGGCAATTAGGATCATATGTTTCCCAAACTTTCTCAACCTCCTGATCACTTGAGGAATGACGGCCACTGGAGGAAAGGCATACAAGGAATGGAAATTCCCAGTCCACCACATACGTGTCTCCTAGAGCTCCTCTTGGAGGAAATTCCATGGAGCAGTACAGTTTGCACTTCCGGTTGACACTGGATGAGAACAGATCCACCTGAGGGGTTCCCCAGAGGGTGAAGATCTCTTGGAGGACTTCCTGAGCGTGTTCCCACTTGTGGGACACTGTGATCTGCCTGTTCAGAGCGTCCACCGCCATGTTCTCCTATCCGGCTAGGTGAACTGCCGACAAAGAGATTCCTTCTTGTATTGCACATTACCAGAGCTGCATTACCTCTCTGCACAGTGGTAGTGGTAGTGACCCTACACCTCCTCTCTTGTTGAGGCAGTACATGACCACTGTGTTGTCTGTCATTATCAAGACATTCTTTCCTCGTACAGAGGGCAGGAAGGCCATCAGCGCTAGTCTGATTGCCCTCAGCTCCACAAGATTGATATGTAGTTTGGGCTCTGAAGGAGACCAACGACCGCTGACTGTCAGATCGTTGATGTGGGCTCCCCACCCTGTGAGTGAGGCATCCGTTACTACTGTTATCTCCGGCCATGGTTGCCAAAATTGTTCTCCCTTCAGAGTGTTGTCCTCACTGGCCCACCACAGAATATCCTGTGCGACCCTGCTTGGAACCTGAAGTAGATCCGACATCTTTACTGAGAGCTGGGACCATTGAGTTCTTAGAGCCTGTTAAAAGATCTCATTCTCAGGCAGGCCTCTGGCACCAGACAAATGAAAGATGCCATGAGGCTGAGCAACCTCAAAAAAAAAAAAATCAAAGGCCGGTGGACACTGGGAACCTGAACAGTGTCTTCAGCCGTCACCTCGGGTGGCAAGCTCTTTCCCAAGGATGTATCCAGAACCGCTCTGATGAATTGGAGTTTCTGAGAAGGTGTCATATGGGACTTCTTGTAATTGAGCGAGAAGCCCGGTCTTTGAAGAGAGTGGCAGGTGACGTTGAGATGATCCAGGACTTGTTCGGGAGAAAGTGCCCTGATGAGCCAATTGTCCAAGTAGGGGTAAAGGTGAAGCCCCCCCTCTCCCGCGACATGCTGCCACCACCGCCATCAGTTTGGTGAAAACCCTTGGGCAGAGGTTAGCACAAATGGCAGAACTCAAAATTGATAATGAGAACCGTCAACTGCGAATCTCAGGTATTTTCTGTGCTTGAGATGGATTGGCACATGAAAATAAGAATCCTGAAGGTCCAATGACACCAACCAATCCTGGAATTGGATGGCCTGAAGGATCTGAGAAAGTGTGACTATCTTGAGCTTGTTCTTCCTGAGGAAATCTTAAATCCAAGATGGGTCTCATTCCTCCGTCCTTCTTGGGTATTAGGAAATAAGGGGAATACCAACCCTTGTTCCTCTCCGCTACAAGCACTGGTTCTATAGCGCCTTCTCTAGCAGGGTTAAAATCTCCTGCACAAGGAGCAGATCTGGAATCCTCAAAGAGTGGTTCCCCGGTGGATTGCTCGGAGGTCTCTGTAAAAAAGGAAGGCAGTAACCGTGGGCTACGGTTTCCAAGGCCCAAGCATCTGAAGTAATGTCTTGCCATTCTTCTAGATGCTGAGACAGTCTGCCCTCCACCACTGGTGAACTGTGACTCAAGACCTCAGAGAGGTTTTGAGGCGGCTGATGCAGCAGCAGATGGTAAAGAAGCCCCTGCTTGAGTTGGCTCTGTACACCTTCCTCGTCCACTGCGAGGAAATCTTTTTGGCCATTCCTCTCGCCCTTCCAACTGAGGAGTAGTAGCAGAAATATCTACCTCTCCAAGGATGTCCACTAGGTCAAAAAGGCTGAGGTTGCCTAATAGCAGCAACTTAAGATTTGGCAGCCGCCTTCGAGGTCTGCAACTTCTCAAGACTCTCGTCAGCCTTGTTGTCAAAAAGTTAAGACCCCGTCAAAGGGCATGTTGAGAAGCCTGGACTGCACAACCGGTGCAAAACCCGACTTCTGCAACCACACAAACCTGTGCATAATGGTGCTGGGTAGCCATGGCTCTGCTGCCATCAGCAGAATCCAAACCTGACTGAAGATACTCGCACATGGCTTCTTTGCCGTCTCTAACTATGGCTAAGAACCCGTCTCTTTCATCCCCCTGTGCTCTGCCGCCATGGAAATGCAGTCCCATAGAGTGAACGTAAATTTTGCGAGGGCACATGTGCAGTTGGTAGTGTCATACTCCTTGCGGAAAATACCTTCCTTGCCCATCCATCTACTCATTTGTCGTCCCCATCTAGAGGGATGGTAGGGTAAGCCGCTTGCTTAGATGTTGCAGTAGCTTCCTGCACCACCAGACTCTCTGTAGTGGGGTGTTTCGACAGGTTGTCGGGGTCACTACTGGAAGGGCGGTACTTCCTAGTCAAGTTCTTATTTACAGCCGGATAGGTTTTCTGGTGTTTCCCAATTTGTCGCCACCATTTTCACCAAAGCAACAGGAAATGGTAATATGGGATCTGACTGAGGACCCTTATCTAAGATGTCTGTTAGATCATCTTCTTCGAATGGCAATGGAGAGAGTTGTATGTAGGACACATCTGCATGCTCCCCAGTCCCTGGTCTCCCAAACTCCAACTCAGTTGAGGTATTCAACCCACCTGCAGTCTTTAGGTTGTAAGAGGTCCCTCAACCTCGACTCCTCTGCATTAAAACTCTCGGGTACATTTGGCGTACCAAATTGTAGGCCAAATGGAGCCTCTTCATCTGACTACTCACTCTCTTCATAAATGGAAGAACGAGACGTAAAATAGTCTTTCCTGGGTAGTGGGACATATGTTTTCTCAGGAATTAGGGATTTTGCAAATAATGTGTTCGACACTGGAAAAGTCATCGAAACTTTCTTCATTGGTGCCATTGATTTTACTGGGGATGCTCTGCGTCGATGGCGCAGCTGGCAATGATGGAGCAGCTGGCGTCGATGCCTTTAGCATCGATGTCGACATCGATATCGAGGGTTTGGCTGGCATCGAAGGCGCTGCCGGCGTCAAAGTTTTCGATTGCGTCGATGACCTCTACTTATGCTTCTGGCTCGACTGATCCTTCGATGAGACTTCATCGGATCGAGGCCTCAACGGATCTCGATGTGGATCGGGCCTTCGTCCTGGGCTCCAGGGTGCACAGGATTTAGGATGAGCCCTTTCCTTCCCAGCTTCTTTCGAAGGGGTGGTAGGAGCATGGCTTGGAGGCTTTTGTTTTTAAAATATTCTGAGCATCTCTCCTCTGAAGGCCTCCCACTTGGCCGGATTGGATTTTTGGTTGCAAGAAACCCTCACGGGGGAAGCGTCCAACAACGAAGTCGACCTACGGTGCCTTTTCTTTGTTTTCTTCGAGGACGAAGAAGAGTGGTGGGAGCCATTCCTCGATCTCGACCGCTTGGCCTTCTTCCTCCGAGATGAGTCGCCTCTCAACTCATCGGTCGAAGGTTTCTTCATCGGGGTAGGAGATTTAGGGATTCAACCTACCTTCAACTTCCCCTTACGTTCCTTCAAGGCCTTTCCAGTCATAGACTAGCACTTGGAGGTATCCCTACATATTATCCCCACCAAAAGTATCGGGGTACATATGGTTGTTTGTCTCGCCATAGGCTATATTTTTTGGGGGGATAATTTGCGGGAGCAGAGGTTATGGGGGTGTCCCCCGCGCATTTAAAAATAATGCGGGGGTGTCCCCCGCAGGGTCCATGGCTCAATATCGCTGAAAACATATGGTGATATTTTTGTATCGCAATATTTTTGCGGGGATATTAACACATGGAACTCACTTGGAGCAGTCTGAGGTGTTATGGTCCGCCCCAAGGAACCACAAATAGATTTGATGGGGATCGGTCAAAGACATTTTCGTCCCACAATCCCTGTCGGTCTCGAAGAAATTTCGATTTCTCGAAATAGCGAAATCATCACAAAAGCGATTAAGCATGCCATATTTTTCAAAGCGAAAGCTGTTGTGGAAAAACAGAATTGAAGCCAACCGGCGCTGTGCGTGCTATATATGCCTTCGATGACATCCTCGAGATGGAGGCCATCGAGGGATATCGAGTCGATGGCATCAACGCACAGCACACTATGCCGAAAAAACTATTATGAAGCAGCCAAAACTGGATATCATATCAAAGATGAGGAATAAGTGGGAGGACACAATCCATTAGAAATACAGTTACAGGTAAGTAACAAATACTTGTGTTTTCTCTCAAACGTAGTCTCTTCTGCATCTCCTTTTATAAAATATGTTCATTGAAGAGAGGTTTCAACAGCTCTCTGGTATTGCTCAAAACCTGGTGTCTTCAGTTACATCTTTGCTATTTACTTTGGACTTTAAGCTCAACATTCAGACTCCTATCTTGTTTCCTTCTTACTCATGCTTCTTTCAGTAAACCAACTTCAACATATGTGTCCCTCTTTTGTTTGATTTCTGACCCGCTGTCTAGGCTTGAGGGCTTCCTTACCTAGCCAGAACCAATGCTGCTATAATTGGCCTGTCTACATCTACCCCATCCCATTTAAAGACTGTGCATTCAACAGCTCAAGTCGTCTTTGGGATTTCGGAAATTCGATCACATCACAACCATAATAGCCTATCTTCCTGGGCTCCTTATTACCCTTCCACACTCATTCCAAGATCTCCTGCACTACTTTCAAGGTAGTTGTTTGGGCAAGCCTGTATAACTGGCAGAAAAGCTGCACATCTCTGGTGGTCTGAAACAGAAAAGAGGTTCTGAAATTCTTCAGTTTTGTCAGGCTTTGTACACTACTCAAACATTCTTGTCAGCTGTTCCCCTAGCCTGGAATTATTTTCCTGTTTCCATCAAACTTTGCACTACTTTGCTGGAATTTAATAAAGATTTAAGGACCCGTTTCTTTAGCTCAGCATATCCAAAATCCTTTTTTTGTTTTTTGTGTTTTAAGTACACATTATACCTTACAAAACATTATTTTGTGCAATGATCAGATCTTGTGTTTCTGTATTCCTTTTTTATTACTATTTTTACACTTGCTTCATGATATCTTAGCTTCCAGTTCTGCTTAATTCATTTTAATAATTCGTATGGATTTTAAAATGGAACTGTGAAATGTGTAGATGCCCTTGTTCAAAATATAACTGTAGGTATCTGGGTACCGTCGTCTGCTACCTTCGGGCCAGGGTGGGCTATATAGAATTGAGAAGTCAGGCTGGAGTCAGATATCTGCAAGACTAACTGTTAATCAAAAGTAGTACAGGTTGCGGGCAGAAAATACCTTGGCACTTGAAGTGCATTTCTGGGGGGAGCAAAGTGGTTTAATACCTCACATTAACTCTTTAAAGCTCTTGTGCTTTCGGGGGTTGAGAGAACATGACAAGTCTTAGGGGATCTTGGGGTACCTGACCCATCATCCGTGTTCAGCCCAACCGTTTTCTTCATTGTTTCCACTGACTGAATTTAAGGGGCGTTCATGAGAGTGACATTTTTGAGAATGTAGCTGTATATTGCCCCGCCTCAGGAAACAACTGCTATCCTTCAATGTTCTTATTATATTTGATCACAGGCGGATTGGGCCTAGGATACCTTTGACCTTTCTGCCTTGGCCGTCAGGATCTTTCACCATACTATAATAAACAAATTCATTGGAAAAATGCTTCCGACTTGGAAAGGTGCACCACTTACGCCTGCACATGTCACAGACAGGTCGGATTGGGTATTTTACAAGGTTTCACGTCTCTTTTACCAGCATATGGAATAGGGTGGCCTGTGTTAAAGAGGACTGTATCCTTGTGGAGAGGCTGTTGCCAGCAAATGTATGCTATTGCTGTAGGGACAACAAACTCAAAGACCTGCCGCAAAACTACAGTAGTGAAATATGTTTCTTGGCATCTAATGTTGTCAGTGATATAATAATTGTCTAGACATTTTAAAAATGTGACGAAATTCTCATTCAGTGAACATTTTCCTGAAAAAGTTAAACTGACATGAGACATGAAACAGACCTTGCACAACTATTACAATAGGAGCTAGCTTTATTGCGTAGAAATCAGAAGCTTTTGTGTGGGTATGCTAATATTTATCAATATTCCGGGATAATTAACACTGGTGCAGACAGCATTATCAGCAGTTTGAAAGAGAATTGCAAACAGGTTTTATAAACTTAAACACCAGAGCATTGTGCTTTCCCTTATCACTGATCACTGATATGACACCGCCAAATGGTTGTTCCCATAGAAAGCAGCACATCCTCTATACAGGTCAGGCACAGAGAGCATAGGAGACTCCAATGGCAGAAGAAGGCAAAAGGGAACGTTACAGAGAGGTTCAGTAGCAAACAGACAAGAACGATGCATCCCTTACGCAGAAGGTGGAGCTCCCAATCATGGGAGGGTCATGGTTGGGCTGCTCGACCTTCTTTGTAAGGGAGGGGAAAGCTGCATGCAAACTGGTGGGTTGAGTCAACGGTAATGTAAATCCGCCAGTTCAGGTGCCCTTACAGGCCTTTCCTGCTGTAAGTAGTGAAATATGCCACTATAACTCACGCAGACTCTTAGCTTAAGGGGGCTCAGTTCTGCAAGACAGGAGTGGCTTAAATAATAATACTATCACTGCATGAATGTTTCCCTCCTACTTCTAAGGACTGCAATAATAGGCGTAAATAGCACAAGGAAGTTATTTTTGACCTCCTTTCGGCCAATCAAAAGGTTCGGAATGCAGTCAATAACTACTAGTATTGACAGCATTGCAGACATTCTGACTTCAGAATGAACAGAAAGCAAATCTTTGCTGATGACAACTTGCAGTCCTGAAAGAGGGAAACTTGAGCCACGAAACTTGGTCCAAGAAAACTTCTCCACAACCATACATGTGATCATTAAAAGTCCTATGCTAAGACAGAACGTGCAACTGTCCAATGGAAGGGACCATGCACACCACCAGCCTTCCAACCAAAAAACCCCAACAAGACTACCGAGAAGGCAATTCATGAAGCCTGCAACCACAGGGCAACGTGTGGTTCAGTTGTTTTGGGCAACACAAGAGGCAGGTGACGGTGCCAGAGAGGGCAAAGGGTTCCTCATTGGGCGACAGTCAACATCTGCAGGGGAACCAGCCCCTCCCCCCCACACCATATAAGTAAAGGGACGTTCAGTTTGTATGGCTACTATACTAGAAGAGGCGAAGGTTACAAAAGCGATGCCCAGCCACATCTCTGCATTCAAAGGAGACCTTCACAGCTTTGTGCCTTAATGTAATGGCCAGCAAAACATGGGCTTCTGCAGTACTGCCGCTCGCCACGCCTGCGTGCTTTCTGACGCTCTTTTCTAAGGAATATAGCGATTAATACGGGACGCCTATTTTAACAAAGGTCGTGCCTCCAATGTTGCTTCCCTCAAGTTCTTTTCCTACCATCTGAAAACAAGTTCGGGGAAGGGCTCCCTTGTTAACGCAAACAACTGCTCGCAAGAACCCAGGTTATGCGAATGCTTCTCTTTAGACGGCACATTACACATCTGCTCTCGACATTTGAAATCATCACTTGCCGAAACGCATTGCAAAGCGACGCTCGGTGCTAATTACCGCGGATATTGGCGACGAGCGTCGAACGCTTAATGCAGTGCTCCTGGTGCAAACGCAGACAGACCCTGAATGCGCGGCCGCTGAGGTAAAGCCCGCGCAGGCCCCGGTTCCGCGCTCTCGCTATTGTGAGCTAAAGACGGTTACATGGCAGCTAGCTACCCAGGGAAATGCGCGCCGCATTAGTGGAATCAAAGTGGAGATTACCCAGCATCTTACCGTGACATGTTCGGCTGGAAGGGCGAAGTTGCTGTGGTTACCACATCCTTTGTGTCCCTTACCAGTGCAGGAGATGTACCCGCCTCCCTCCGAAATCCTGCGGAAAAACAAATATAAAGACCATCAGGCAGTAATTGATCCGGGGAAGCTGCAGAAACCCCCACGGTCTTTGCTGCTTTCATACAGAGCAACACCTCATGCGATGGCGCCTGACTTTACAATGCGTAATGAGATTGTCATCCAGCTACTTCTGCAAACTAGTGCAGGGTCTGCCTTATGAAACTCTACGCTCACATACTGCATATATTGACATGTGTTCAATGTAGGTTAGCAATCAAATTCAAAATCTATACAATTTATCCTTATGGTAGATTATATGTTTATGTCTAACTCCTTATTTAAAACACACAAAGAGGTCTGCGAGCACCTCTACTGAGAAATAACCTGTTCTCTGGGAAGGTTGCCCACTCAGAGGGGGTCTAGAACCACGTTTGAGCTCACTGTACCTTTCAGTGAGGAGACTATTCATCTGCATACCAGTCTGGTCCCACCCACTTGGGCAGTCCAGCACCAAAATGCTAGGCAATTCTCCTCTAAACAAGAGTATCAACAGCAACCCCAGACACGTGTTTCAGCCCTGTTGGGCTTCATCAATCAGTGAGGTGGAGCTGTGACTCTCGAATCACAGTGAGCAAGGGGTCCACGTCTGCGTTACGCATGGTAACTTACCTGGGTGGCATTACAATGGGTCTAAAGCCTGCTAATTTCCCCGGAGATCTGCGTGACTCATGACTAATCAAATCTTCTATGGAAGTGCCATCACTGTTCATCACCCAGATCATATGCGAGAGAGACTGTACACCTTTGGGTAACAGGTAATTTTGTAAATTTTACAAAATAATCAGAGCCAATAAACGCGCACACAACTTATCAATCTTAAAGGGTGCCGGGGAGAAAAAAAATGACTCTGGTATCAGAAAGTCACATCTATCATTGAAACAAACAAAGTTCCTATTGTTAAATAGGAACTCTCGTCCCCTGCACACCAATTGGTATTGGAAATCAAAATTCCAAACAATATTTAAATAGCTTAAGTAATTCAAATCAGTTTTGTCTTTCGGTAACCAATTTTTGTTGTGACAATTGTTTTCAAAAATATTCAAGGAAACAATCAAGAATGTTTTTAATCAAAAATAAGAGTTCAATTCACTCAATAGTATCAAATTATATTAATCATGAGCTCTACGCGTTTCGAGAGTAAACCTCTCTTCTTCAGGAGCAATACAACATATTTTTCACAGAATAATTTCAATGAGAATACTTTAAACAAAAAAAATGTGAAGTTTCTTTTGACAAAGGAATTTTTTGACAATTCAATGGCTGCCTATTTTACATTTAATTTAGACACGATTGCATTTTTCAACTAAAATGTCTTGTGTGTCTTCAAAAAGATCATTTGACTGTGGGGTAATGGAAACATCACCTCGTGGCACAATTCACAGAATCTGTGGATAATACTAATAAATAATATTAGTATTGTATAACTGTGGAAGTTCTACTGTTAGTCAGGTAAGATGTTGTAAGTACCTGTATGATGATGCAGCATGTAACAAGGGAATTCAAATATCCAGACGATTGGTCGTGCAAAATCTTGTTCTATAAAGGTAGATAAATTCGATATGTATGTTTCTCTTATATGCTAAGAGTTAAGCTCAACATATTCTCACCATTTATGTGAATCGACTGTTCTATACACTCACCTAATCGCGGGTGTGCTTTATCTGGTACAGTCAACGTTCTTCTCGTGTCTATATCTGTTCTTTTATTAGATTTAACATCACGTTGTCCAAGTATCGGAAATCACTTATCTTTTTGTATTCGATTTTCTAAAGAATGACAATATGTGTCAGTCAGTGATAATTTATAGATGTTATTCGCTATCTTGTAAATGTTGTATGAACGAAGTTTACCTCTGCTCCTGCGTGCACTAGCCAGTCGTTTGTGCTTCTTTCCAATTCCCGTCAGTGGAAAACAATTCATTCGCGCATGGTTCCTAAAGTAGTCATGTGATGTTGATCACATGGTTACACGGGGTTTTGGGAATCGTAGTTTCTCTGTGTCAATTGTCGCAAAAGAGATTATGTGACCAAGTCATAGATTACTAAATTCTATTACGCTCGAAACAATTCACCAATGAGTGTCCTGTTAAATGGTTAAGTGATATTCATTTGACTACACGAAATTTAATATATTGCTTTATTGCTTAATTAAGATGAGTTACCTGATCTGAATCGCGTTATGTGCGAGACGGGCCTCAACGACCGGTGGGGGGTGTCTGTACTTCCGCTCCCTATATGGTGGAGGAGAGGCACAGGAGACCCCAGCCAAGATTCTCTATTCGGTAGCAATGGTCGAGCAATCAAGGCCTAGCTTCTCAGGAGGTGATGCAGGCTGGTTCTTAAGTACAGTGTATCCCCAAGCCCCCACAAAGGAATATTCACACTCTGTATTGGTTAGAACACAGTCTTTATATAATCAATAGTTAAGGTTATGTACATTCATCATGATAACTCACTTTGTACTCCGGCAAAATCTACAATGACAAATATTTACAATCCTAAAGTGGTACCACCCTAGATCTCATTGAAGTGCATGAACAATACTGTACAATGCCACACAGACCAATAGAGTGAAACCAGCAATAGAGAGAGGAGAGAAAATAAGATGGTTGAGCAATAGGCAGGATACTGGCCCCTACCACTGGGCACAGTTCTGTGTGGAGATCCCCCCACCTGGGCAACCTGTAAAGAAAGATATAGCACAAGCCCAGTCCATATATTGCTCTGCAAGTCTTATTCTCTCCTATAATGTTTTTACCCCCCCAATGTACCTGGTGGAGTCGAGCTCCTCGAAGGCGTCGACAAACGTCGAGGGACTCGCTGTTCGGCGACGGGGAATCGACGGCCCTTCTTGAATGCCTTCCCTTTTAAGCGGGAGGCACGGGGCGTCGAACGTCCGTCGACAAACGAGGTAGAACGATGTTGAAGAGGCGGCAGCTTCGTCCGAGCGGTGCTCGTCGGCGTCGGGGCGTCGGCGTCCTGCAAGGCGGAGGTGTGCGGGGCACCTCAATGACAATAGTTCTGGACCGCAAAGATTGTAGAGACGGGAGCCCAGCAAGGGCGTCGAGTCGTCCGAGTCTTTGAGGTCGTCGGGTGGCGGGAAACCCACCGGCAGGTTTCTCCTCGGCGCGTTGGTCGGCCTCGACTTTCTCCGGCAGGATAAGCGGTCGACGATGCGGTCGAGAGAGTCCTTCGATTGAATGTTCTTAGGCAAAGGAGCGGACGGCTCCGGTCGTCGGCGGCACGGCGTCAAGTGGTTCCCACGGCTGGGCAACACAACTTCGACGGGCCTCCAGCGGTACACAAACCTGCGAACCCTGGTCGACGGCAATGGACTTCGACGGCGTCGATGTCCGGGTGCTTCACTTCGATCTCCTCAGCGGTCCCGTCTCGGGTCGACAGCCTTTCGAGGGTCTGTCTTCCAGGGCGCTTCGGCGAAGATGGAGCGGTGCTCGATGGTCCCTCGGAGCACGGGAAGAGGACGCCTTACCAGGTCCTCTCTCGGGTCAGCCCTCGACGAATGCGTCAGCCTTCAGATCGGTCGAAGCAAATGCCACAGCAAGTCTTCTTCTTCCAGCTGGACGTCGAGGATCAGCAGTTCCAGTTACTCGTAGAGTGGAGACTCAGCTCCCTTGGCTGCTTTAGGGGCACAATGGTCGCTTCTCAACCAAAGGTCCCTTCTGAACACTTTTCCAGTGGTGAGAGGTCCCCAGATATACTATCCTCTCTCTCATCCATGCTGCTGGCACACACTCAGCAGCCAATCATACTGCAGGGCATTCATGCAGTCAGTCAGCCAATCAGGCACACAGTGCATTCAGGCCACCCTCCTCCCTTCCAGACACTCACAACAAGAAATGTGGATTGGGACAAGTACCCAGCCATTCAACACTACACACTGCATTCAGGCCAGTTTCGGGCAGGGTTGTCTCGGTCTTTGTCTCTCATGCCAGAAACCAGACAACCACAACAAGAAGTGTATATTGGTCACACACTCCATTCACCCAGGTCCCACCCACAGGAGGTACCCACAACATACAGACACTGGGAAGGCTCCAGTCAGTCTAGCTGGGCCTTCACAACAATACCATACATGGAACTTCCACCCAACAGCCAGTCAGGGAGAAGGGACAGAGACCGGGCTTCCCAGGACTTTGGGAAAACAAGATAACAGGCAATAGAAAGCAAGAGGCCACAGGGGCCATCTTGTTTCCTATCAGGAATCAACAGATCCCAATGGCAGGGCCTGGGTATCCCAAAATGGAGGACACCCGGAGCACCTGTCAATTTCAGCACGGAGCTGCCACCAGCCCATACCCTGCTCTGGGGCCACCCACAGGTGCCCAAAAACATACACTAGGGGCACAGGGTTGTACCCCTACCCATGGGTGCCATAAGGGTATCCCATGGGTCTGTTCACCAAACCAAAAAAGAGAGCTGCACTGCCAGGAGTCCCACATGGACTCCGGGGCAGAAAACATAACAGAACACACGGTAAAAACCGAAAAAGGACAAGGATTCAGAGGCCCTGTCCCTCAGATGCATTTCCAGCATCACACATTACTACACAGAATTCTGGGAAATGTAGTGCCTCTGATTGGGAGGGCTAATTCGTTACATTTAAGTGCTCTTTCCATTATTCCATAGTGAAAACAACATAATTCAAGTTGTCCTAATATAATTCTCGCTGGAATCTTCGTATATATATATATATATATATATACACACATTTCAACAGTTTTGTAAAAGTTCTAAGTATGTAATGGTCTATGCATATTGATATTTACCTATTGTCATTTATTTACAAAAACACATTCAAAGAGTACTCTTCATTCATGCCTCTAGGTTCTAGGGCATCCAACCTATGTATCCAAAACAAATCTATGCGAGACAATGTTTGTTGTAGGTTACCCCCTCTCGCTGGTCGTGTAACGGTCTCTAGGACCACAAATCTCAATTGTGAAATTGTGTGATGTGATCTCGAAAATGTCTCGTGACTGGTGATTTTATATTGCCAGTTCTAATGTTTGACTTATGTTCAGATATGCGATCTTTCACTCGCCTCAATGTTTGGCCAACATAATACTTGCCACAGGGGCAAATTAATCCATATACCACACATTTGTTGTAGACTAATTTTTTGGCCTGTGTAGGGATGTCTAATTGTTTGACCTTTCTGGACATTGTTGCATTGGCTGCAGTTTAAACAGGGGAATGTCCCTTCCTTGGATTTTGTTAATAGCCTTTGTTGTGTTGTAGTCGTTCTCTCCGCTTTGACTAGTGAGTCCTGTAGGTTCCTCCCTCTATTATAAGCCATTAGCGGTGGATTCGGGAACAAAGTACTAAATTGTGGGTCTAACCTGGTTATTTTCCAATTTTTGTGTAACACTCTCTTAATCTGTGCACTGCTTGTAGAGTACTGTGATAAATATATCAATGGAGGGTTATCTTTATCATGTTTTTTTCTTTTGAGTTAAGAGTTCAGGCCTTTTTAGTGTGCGACATCTTTCTTTGGCTTCTGTCAATATTGGTTGTGGAAAACCTCTCTCTTCATACTGTGTCAGTTGCTCTTTTGCAGCTTCTTCGTAATCTGCTTCATTCGAGACAATGCGTTAAAAAATAAGGTATTGTTAACATCCGTGGGTTTTCTGTAGGTTGTTGTTTGCAATTTACCATTTTCTGGATAGATCTTTGTGTCCAAAAAATGTACCGATGGTGTTCCAATCTCAAGAGTGAACTTGATGCGGTTGTTGCGAGTGTTCAAATACTCCAAAAATTCTGCCAATTGTTCTCTCGTGCCTTTCCATATTGCAAAGACATCATCTATGTAACGTCGCCACATCAGCAATTTGTCTGACCATCTTGGATTCTCTAGAATGTGTTGAGTCTCAAAATAAAACATAAAAGTGTTCGCATATACTGGGGCCATGGCTGACCCCATTGAAGCTCCAGATATCTGTAAATAATATTTTCTTTCCAATCTAAAGTAATTATTGTACAGAATCATTTTAGCAAGCTCAAAAGCAAAGGCTTTATTAGATGGGAAGTATTCCTGTTGGAGTAGTAACCATTCTAGTGCTTCGAGTCCTTCTTCATGTGGAATTGATGTATAGAGTGATCTTACATCTAATGTAAATAATATCCAACATTCTTCAATTTGGTCGACCAGATTCAAAATGTTTAATAGATGAGTAGTATCTCTTAGATAGGTTGATGTAGCCTGTATGGTTGGTTGAAGCAATTTGTCCAAATACCTTGATAATGGATCGAAGACACTTTCTGTTGCTGCTACAATTGGCCTAAAAGGGGGATTTGTCAGGTTTTTATGGAACTTGGGTAGTCCATAAAATACTGGAAGAATAGGATTTTTGTTGATAAGGAATTCCTTTGTTTTCTCAGTTATCCACCTGTAGAAGCGTCGCGAGAGCTCCCGCTCTTGCAAGACCTCGGAGCGCGAGGAAGCCCGCCCCCGCGGGGTTTCGCGTGCACAACGAGAGGAGCGGGGAGAGCGACAGGAGCGGATGAGCGTCCCGCCGGCTCCTGCAAAAACAGGGCCTGCATTGTGCACTACGCACATGGACATCACGGCAGCATACCCTGTGTTAATTAGGCACGTTGGCCTTTATTGTTGACACATGCACGTGGCGTGCATTTATGCTTAGAACTAAGAAGGAATAAACCTCTGGTTGAAAGATCTGCCGACTCCTGTCGTTACTACAAGTAATCCACTACATAAATTGGCGACGAAGGTGGGATCATCACCAGAACCTACGCAGAATCATGCAAGGCGCGACGCCACCGCCACCCTTTCTACAAACTCCAGGTAGGCCTGCCATCCCATGGCCACAATGGCAACCCTTGTTCACAACTTATGTGGAAGCTCTGGGAGGAGCGGGGTTCTCAGCGGCAAGGCGCAGGGCCATGCTACTCAATGCCCTGGGAGTGGAAGGTCAACGAGTGTTCGAGAGTCTCACCCCTATACCGGGGGCTGGCGATGATGACGATGTTTTTAAGGAGGCGGTCAGGAGAATTATAAAAAGATTTGCCAGTAAGGAGAACACAGTGCTCCATAGGATAAGGTTTTACACCCGAAAGCAAGAGATGTCCGAACCAGTGGATGATTATGTCACAAAACTGAGGGAACTAGCGGCACTGTGCAGTTTTGGCAACAATGCAGTGAGTCTCATATGTGACATGTTGGCTGTACACACCAACAGTCGCAAAGTCCAGGATAAATTCATCGTTGAGAAGGAACTGCAATTGGATAACGCAATAGAAATTGCCAGAGCAGTTGAGGAAACGGCTGGAAGACGGAAGGAGCTTACAGGAGCCCAGGGTCCTGCAGAGATACAAACGGTGAGATTCCATTCAAAAAAAGAAAGGCCAACGATAGACACGAGAGAAGGAAGAGGGAACAGGAGAGAGCCCCTCAAGTGCCACAGGTGCACCAGCACGAAGCATCTAGCGTTCGACAGGGAGTGCCCAGCCAGAGACAAAGAGTGCTCCATCTGCAAACGAATTGGCCATTTCTCTATAGTGTGTCAGTGGAGAAACAAGAAAGTCTCCAGTCTCGACGCAGATCGAAAGGCAGAGATAGATTCTTCCTCAGAAGATGAAGGAAGGCCCACCGTCATCATGGTGAACAGCACAAGAGCCAGAAGAGAGAAGCCCCACTGCACGATCAAAATAGATGGCAGGGAAACGAGGGTCATGGCAGACTCTGGTTCTGATTTGACGATCATACCCCTTCGGACCTACAAGGAAATGGTGGGAAAAGAGAAGGTGCAAGTACTAACCACGAAGCACAAACCCACTGTGTTCGGAGGGGCGTCAGTCGAACTGCTGGGATACATCAAGGGCAGAGTGGAATTTAAAGGAAGGGAAACCACAACCAGAGTGTACCTCAGTCACGAAGGTCCAGCGGTGTTGGGTTGGGATGACCAAGACAAGCTAAAAATCAGATTGGATCCCAGCACCGAAGATCAGGTTTTGTCGGTCAGGGTTACGAGTGGACACGTCGTCAAAAGTGATTACCCGACACTTTTCTCAGACGAGCCAGGGCACATCAAAGTTTTCCTACACAAAATTGTGCTCAAAAGAAATGCGGTCCCGGTAAAGCACCGTGTGAGACCGGTACCAGCCACAGCAAGGGACACCTTTAAAAATCAGTTGGAAAATATGAAGAGGGAAGGGTTCATTGAAGAAATTGAAGCATCGGAATGGCTGAGCCCGGTCGTGCTGATAAAAAAGCCCCAGTCACAGGAACTAAGGGTGTGCATAGACCTGCGCAGCTTGAACTTGGTAGTGGTCACTGATAATTATCCCCTTCCAAGCATCAATGAACTCATTCTTCTGATGAAAGAAGCAAAAATATTTTCAAAATTGGACATGAGAAATGCATATCACCAAATACAACTGCATGAAGAGTCGAAACCCCTCACAGCATTCATCACCCCCTTTGGGACATACCAATTCACCAAAATGCCATTTGGATTGTCATCAGCAGCGTCGGCTTTTCAACGCATGATGGATGTCCTGCTAAGGAAAGTTCAAAATGTAGTGTACTTCCAGGATGACATCTTGGTGTATGCAGCGGATGAGCAGGCACACGATGCTACGCTGAGAACTGTTCTAAGCAAGTTACAAGAAGTAGGGGTGCGACTACGGCATGAAAAATGTCTATTCAAGGTGAAGGAAGTAGAGTACTTGGGATATAAAATATCGGAAAAAGGAATCAGTCCCAAACAGAATCTCATGCAAGCCATTGCCAAAGCGCCGGAACCCACCAGTAAAGAGGAGGTGAGGTCATTTCTCGGACTGGCCGAGTATTATGCTAAGTTCATACCCAAATTCTCGGAGACCACGGCACCCCTCCGTGAATTACTCAGAAAGGGATCGGAATTTACATGGCAAGAACCCCAGAAGACCTTGGTGGAGAAGATAAAGCAACACATCATTGATGCACCCTGCCTCCAGCCATTCAATCCGTTGTGGGAAACAGTCGTCACCACAGACGCCAGTGCATATGGACTAGGGGCAGTCTTAACTCAAAAGAAAGGTGACACAGAACAGGTAGTGGCATTTGCCTCAAAGGCCTTATCAGAGGCGGAACAGAACTATTCCACCATTGAAAAGGAAATGTTGGCCTGTGCATGGGCGGTAGAGCATTTCAGGACATACGTGTGGGGCACGAAATTCAAGCTGGTGACTGATCACAAGCCCCTTATTCACATGCTTAGCCCGGGAGGCACTAAGGTATCCACGCCCAGATTAGCACGCATCGCGGCCAAACTGCAGGAGTACACGTTTGAAATCCAGCACATCTCAGGTTGGAGGAATTCGCAAGCTGACTGCATGTCGAGATTACCAGAGGGCAAAGAAAAAGCCACCACATTCCTGCAAGGAGAATGCATAGTTGCATCCATCACTGACCTGAGGGCACCTGTTTACCTAGAACTCAGTGAGAGACATTGGGAGGAAGAGGATGGAAAAGGCCCCACCATGGCCATGATGCGCAAATGGGTTAAAGAAGGCTGGCCAAGTGAAAAAACGCTGCCCGAGGGCATGAGGCCTTATTGGAAAGTGTTGGAGGAGCTGTCCGAAACGGAAGGGTTGATCATGAAAAGTGATCAGATTATCCCCCCCGCAGGAATGAGACGCACCATCCTCTGTAGAGCCCACGCGGGCCATTTGGGAAACACAATGACGCGCCGCCGGGTGAGAGGCGCCTACTGGTGGCCATCCATGGACCAAGAAATTCGGTCCATGATAGAGCGTTGCCATGAATGTCTAAATAGTGATAAGAGACTTAAGGTCCGCCAAGCACCACTGATACCCACAGAAATACCAGAAGCCGTATGGTCCAAAGTGGGCATTGACTTCATAGGGCCGTTGGAAGCCATGGCGCCTGAACATCGATACGGCATAGTAATGGTGGACTACCTATCCAAGTGGGTGGAGGCAGAGTTTGTCCCGAACATAACTACCCAAACAGTCATAGAAGTACTCACAGAAATCTTTCAGCGGGAAGGCCTTCCCAGTGAAGTGGTCACTGACAACGGGGTGCAACTGGTTTCGAAGGACATGGAGGAATTCTTGAAAAGAAACCACATCAAACAAAAGAAAGCGGCTCTATATCACCCCCAAGCCAATGGGCTCGTGGAGAGGGCAAACCGATTCATAAAAGGTGCAATACAACTGGCAACCGCTTCGGGAAAGGACCCCCTTAAAATCACCAAGGAAGCCATAGCGGCTCACAGACTCACTCCAAATGGGATCACCCAAATATCCCCGTTCAAAATGTTGAGAGGGAGGAGTGCGGCATCCACGCTGATTCCACCATGGTTGTCGAAGGTACGAGAGGACGAAGCAGTGGACATGTCAGAAGTAGTGTGGAGAATTGAAAACAGTAAAACACGCATGAAGTCATGGAGCGATCGGAGAAGAAGGACTAAGCAAGCATCCGACATAGGGAAAGGAGATTTGGTTAAAATCAGACTACCCCAGAAAGATCAGGTCACAGGGTCTCGCTATAGCCGACCCATCGAAGTGATTCACAGAGGAACAAATCACGTCCGCACGGAAGATGGACGCGCATGGAACATTGAAAGAGTTGCACTGTTCCAGAAGTCTCGGGAGAAAGTGAGTACACAGGAGAGATCGCGAATGGAAGCTGAAAAAGACTACGAAAGAGCGGAAGAACGAGAACTAGCAGGAGACGACAGAGAAAGGACGGAAATCGAAGTTGAACAAGAAGCATCGAGTATAGACCCCGAACCGGTGCAACAAGAAGAGTGCCCGGGAACAAGCGATCGGCCTAGAAGGGAACACAGAAGGCCGGTGAGATTTAATGACTATGTTTTACAGTAAATGTGTTGTTGGCTAAAGAAAAGGAGGTGTGTAGAAGCGTCGCGAGAGCTCCCGCTCTCGCGAGACCTCGGAGCGCGAGGAAGCCCGCCCCCGCGGGGTTTCGCGCGCACAACGAGAGGAGCGGGGAGAGCGACGGGAGCGGACGAGCGTCCCGCCGGCTCCTGCACAAACAGGGCCTGCATTGTGCACTACGCACACGGACATCACGGCAGCATACCCTGTGTTAATTAGGCACGTTGGCCTTTATTGTTGACACATGCACGTGGCGTGCATTTATGCTTAGAACTGAGAAGGAATAAACCTCTGGTTGAAAGATCTGCCGACTCCTGTCGTTACTACAAGTAATCCACTACACCACCCTTCTTCTGCTGCTCTATTCACTACTTCCTGGACCATTAGTTGGATTTCTTTTGTGGGATCATTATCAAGACTCATGTAGGTATTATTATCCTCCAAGAGTAGTGGGCATCCTTGTTTGTAAAAATCAGAATCCATTATCACAATTGCACCGCCCTTGTCTGCTGGTTTAATCTCAATCGTTCTATCATTTGATAATTCTTTCAGAATTCTATGTTGATGTTTCCTGAGGTTTCGTTGTTTAGTATCTGCAAATTTCATTGATCTCAAGTCTTTTCTCATTTTGGTTTCGAACAAATCCAGGGTTGGATTTTTTACATTTGGATAAAATGTACTCTGTGTAGACAGGTGATCAACATCACTACTTTAGGAACCATGCGCGAATGAATTGTTTTCCACTGACGGGAATTGGAAAGAAGCACCAACGGCTGGCTAGTGCACGCAGGAGCAGAGGTAAACTTCGTTCATACAACATTTACAAGATAGCGAATAACATCTATAAATTATCACTGACTTACACATATTGTCATTCTTTAGAAAATCTAATACAAAAAGATAAGCGATTTACGATACTTGGGCAACGTGATGATAAATCTAATGAAAGAACAGATATAGACACAAGAAGAACGTTGACTGTACCAGATAAAGCACACCCTCGAATAGGTGAGTGTATAGAACAGTCAATTCTCATAAATGGTGAGAATATGTTGTGCTTAACTCTTAGCATATAAGAGAAACATACATATTGAATTTATCTACCTTTATAGGACAGGATTATGCAAGACCAATCAACTGGATATTTGAATTCCCTTGTTACATGCTGCATCATCGTACAGGTACTTACAACATCTTACCTGACTAACAGTAGAACTTCCACTGAGTTATACAATACTAATATTATTTATTAGTATTATCTACAGATTCTCAGAGAATTGTGCCACGAGATGATGTTTCCATTACCCCACAGTCAAATGATCTTTTGAAGACACACAAGACATTTTAGTTGAAAAATGCAATCTTGTCTATATTGAATGTAAAATAGGCAGTCATTGATTTGGCCAAAACATTTTTGTGAAAAAATTCCTTTGTCAATAGAAACTTCACATTTTTTGTTTAAAGTATTCTCATTGAAATTATTCTGTGAAAAATATGATGTATTGCTCCTGAAGAAGAGAGGTTTACTCTCGAAACGCGTAGAGCTCATGATTAATATAATTTGATACTATTGAGTGAATTGAACTCTTATTTTTGATTAAAAACATTCTTGATTGTTTCCTTGAATATTTTTGAAAACAATTGTCACAACAAAAATTGGTTACCGAAAGACAAAACTGATTTGAATTACTTAAGCTATTTAAATATTGTTTGGAATTTTGATTTCCAATACCAATTGGTGTGCAGGGGACGGGAGTTCCTATTTAACAATAGGAACTTTGTTTATTTCAATCACCCAGATCATAAACACCTCTTTCAAAATAGGATAAATTCCGTAGAGCTTGAACCAGGTCTGGGTTACTTCTTTACCGAAAAACTAGGGAACTTTCCCCAATTATAGGCCCAGTTCTAAATGTTGCTTTTCTTCAAAGTTGTTGGGATAAAGCCGTTAAACTGCAACTCCTGATAAACCCAAGAACTGCTGAAATGTGTAGATCACGCACAGTCCAACTGTAAGATTGAAGTGACGGCCTGGGTGAAGGCAATGGGAAACATTGTCAGTCCCTTAGACCCTCCTACAACAGGTGGACACAGGTTCATCCTGGTACTGGTTGATCATGCCACCAGGCACCCTGAGGCTATACCCCTTCGGACCATAACCTCTGTACTGCCATGCATGGTCAGTTGACCCAGAGGTAAAGCTTCCCTTGGATAGTGGAGAATCATATGGCTAATGCGTGTGTGGAAACGATTTGGATGGCTGGCAGTATGAGTGGAGATTAAGTAAAACGGCAGCACTGTTTACTTATGAAGTATGGAGTCAGTGGTGGCCACTTCCGGTTTCTCTAGCCAATGGGGGAAAACAATGCAAATGCAGATGGGGAAAGAAATGCTCACAAACCCCGTGGCTAGGGTTGCATTGATTGCAGTTAGGAGAAGCATGCTTCTACCATAAAGACTTTACAAAAGGAATCAAGCAGATGGAGGCAATCACATAAAAAGGTGTTTTACGTTAGTGGGGGTACAAAGTTGTAATGGCAAGGTGAACAATTGAGGGAGGAGGAATGATGGTGCATGATTTGGGGGCAATAGAAACCAGCCGGTAGGTTATTTAAAGAAATGCAACATTATTGACCAAGATACTTTATTCATTTATTTATACTTTTGTAAAGCGCACATAGCCCGGAGGCATATAGGTGCTAGAGTTTAAGAAGACGGGTACAGTTTTGACCCTTTGATTGATTACAGTTGCATTACAAATTCAAGGTATACAGAGGTGAGCTTAGAATGAGCTTGGCTAGACTTAAAGGTGCTTGGGCGATTTAGGGTCAGTTTGAGAAAGTACGATTTGCACAGTGATAACAAATACATTGCACATTCAAGGTTTACTAGATGGAGGGATCCTGATACGTAACGGGAAATGTATTGGTGGAAATGGTGCTTCATGACTGCAGGGGAGCACCTTCCAAGTAGAGAAGCTGCACTTTTAGAGACCAGTTACAGCCCAGAACAATGGCAATATTTCTAATTTCTGGAGAAAGAGCACCAAAAGTGTAAAGGAGCAGGCAGCAGCTGTGACGAATCAGGAGTATTCGTTCCTACTCCCCAAGGGGGGTTGGGGGGATACCCCCTTTGAGGTGAGGAAGGTGAGCCCGCTTCGCAAGACCCTCCCTAGAGTTTTGAGGGTCAGCAATGCAAGGCAGACAACTTTATGATGATTGTTTAAAATATGTAATTTTGTTAAATTATAAATGTTATCAAATGCCTCACTATCCCTACTCTGACAAGGATTTCCCTGCCCATGGAAACACAACACCGGATGTCTGGCCCTCACACTTAAACATCAAATACACAAAAGAAAATAACCTGGATGAGCTCCCCTTCCCCAGGATTCAAGGTAAACTAAGCTTCAAAGTTACACAAAAAGAAACAAGGGAGTCCATGTAGGTAATACAGTCTTAGTTCAGTTCTTGATGTTTCCAATGTCAAGGTAAGGTTTTGTTAACCGAAGTTCCAATAACAGAATACGCTTCTCCGCTTGGTGATGACACTTTCCACCTCACCAAAACAGCATTAGTGTCATTCCCAGCAACAATGCTTTGACGCACCTTCCAGTTGTCCATGAGAAATTACCACAGTTCAAAAAGGAAATACAACTTCTCTAAATGTTAATAAATCACAGTGCTTGGTTAACAGTTCCTTTCTCTTTACAGGATTAAGGTCACAGTAGGTATCTTTGTCAGGATGACTTCGCAGCACTTCTACTTTCACTTCAACAACTTAAAATCTTACAATAGTTTACCATGAGGACCTACTCCTTTGCTTCATAGTATTCCGCCTTCCTTTGTGCTACTGAAGGTTTATAGTGATAACATCGAAAATAAAAAGGTCGAAAGTCAAAATATCGAGAAAAATATTTCGAAAAAAAGTCGCATCTTTTTAAATTACGTTCCTCCCAACCCCCCCCTTTTTGTATTTTTTTTGGTTTTACCCATTTTTTTAATTCCCGGACCCCAAAATAAATACATAATTTAAAAAAAAGGAATTCGACTTTTTTTTCAACTTTTTGTTTTTCGATATTATGATTTCAACATTTTAGTTTCAAAATTTTGACTGCACACCGCTACTGACGTCTCACATATACTGACAACCAAATACACCAACATAGCATCAGTACTTTGTGACTTGTTATGACAAGATTCACCCTTGGGTACTTCAACACCTTCAAGTAGACCAGGCATTCTTCCTCGGAACAGTCCTTTTCAGAGGGGCAGCGTCTTTGTCTTTCTTGTCTGTCTGCGACCAAAAACCTGGAATTGCCTTTGGAACACACTTCTCTCTTGCTTCTACAGTCTTTGGCAATGTAGGTTGTACCAAAGTCAAATACTATTTATATGTAGCAAGACTCCCTTCCCCAACCATACCTTTATCCCTCTGCCAACTGTTAGCCAGAATAATTACCCCAAATCTATGGTGCCACTCTCTTGGCTTCAGGAAATGCTTGCACACTTGTATCTTAGGCAATGCTGACATTCTATTGGCCTCACAGCACTGTGTAAACAGTTCTATGGCTTTGGCAAAGGGTGGTTTCAGTCTCAAGTGGGGGAATACCTGGTTCAATCTTGGCATGTTCAATGCTTGCTCTCTCCAACTTCAAATACAATGTTTAAACAATTGACTTCTCTTTGGTAGCAATTGTCTGTGTGAATAATGATTCAGAGGTCACTCTTCCTCTGAGAAGCGTAATTAGGCACACACAACCACTTCATGTATTTTACGAAGGGTTTACACAAGTGAAAGAGAAAATACCCAATCACACAAGAGTGCTACTTTTAAAGTGTCCCATTGTTAAAGACTCGATGAACAACTATGCCTCGCTTCTACACTTACCCAAGTGATTGTTACGCTGAATACTACTGCTGGCAGTGCTTGTGAAAGGAATCAAAAAGCCAGGTTTAACTCACCGGCTACTGTATTCCTTTCTCTGCATGTTGCACAACTTCTACGACTTCTGGCTTCACTTGGGACCCACACCCTTCCTCGATGAAGGAGTCTACGGTCCGGTCACTCAATTAAGGACCCTAAGCCCAAATCTGTAGGTTGCCCATAAGAGACAAATCCCGCAAAATCTGCTCTGTGAAAGACTTGGTTACGAGTGGTTTAGCCTTTTCCCTTTGCCCAGGTAGGTGTACCCACAGATATGAGGTACCGTTTTCGTCGGGACACCTGTGGGAACCCGGGAAGGTAGGACATGTGTTGTTGGTGGTGTGTTTTGGTGGGTTGGCGGTGGGAAATGTCTGAATATTGTGTTTTTTCACCAGAATTTCGAACATTGTCCGGATTGTGGGTAATACATTCTGGGGCGATTTGCGCAAGTCAGACCTCTGTGGATTCCCACGGGTGTTGTCTTTTCGGAAATGCATGGGGTTCCCCATTTTCCTTGGTGGCTGGACACCCCAGGCCCAAATCTGTAGGTTGTCCACAAGAGCAAATTCCTGCAAAATCTGCTGTGCCGAAACACTTGGGGTGACCAGTGGTTTACCCCTTTCCCTTTGCGCACAGGTAGGTGCACCCACACGTTAGGTACTGTTTTCGTCGGGACACCTGTGGGAATACGGGAAGATAGGACATTAGTTGTGTTTGCTTGGTTTTCATAACGTTTTCATGCATTTGTTGCTGCACGTTGTCACACAACTCTTTCATTTCCCAAATGTGACCTACATTTAGTCGCTGCTTTAGGCACTATAAACTTTTTTAACCTGCACAAGTCACCAACCCTTCAAAAGGTCTGCCTGTGCTTTTTCAAAAAATACATGCAAGCCCTTCCTCACCACATTTGTTTTTTTTTTACTCACACATGCTAAGTACATCTGTTTAGGCCGTAAGCATAAAAAACTGTATATCATGGCTCAGTTTTTGGCTTGTAGTATTGCTTGCTTTGTGAAACATTACGAAAAATGTGTGACGGCCTAACTGGAAGAGTCGGGGGAATGTAGCGAGGCATTGCTTTCTCAAAGTTTACAGAAGCCATTGCCTTACCGGGCCAACTATGTCCACCACATACCTTTTTTATATGTCATTTTTCAAAATTTTCCCCAACTATGGACATTCTCCCTACATAGTTGTTGCCTGACCTGCGCAAATCACCCATTCCTAAACTTGGAATTTTGTCTACTTTTCAGAAATGTATGACTCTCTGTCTTCCCATTCAGGTTTCCTACCCATCTCTTCCATTCCGCCCACGCATGCCCTATTGGGAAAAAAGGGCAAAATTGCCTAACTTTCACAAAACGGATGGTAACCATATAAAAATATGTCTCTTTGATTTCCACTCAACCTGTTCTTGAAAGCCTGGAAAATGGCGAACTCAGCACAGCAAGCCACTTGTTCCTAACTCTTACAAGGAAAAAAACACAGGCTTCTTTGAACATCATTTTATTGGCATTTTCTGAAAAAAACCAAATTTTTCTCCCTTTTTGGTTATTTTCTCTCACCCACCCCATACAGCAAACTAGCAAAGGTAAGCTAGGCTTTGTCCAGTACTTAAAAATGTCTGTGTTGTTACCGACTCCTACTTTTGTCCCGGCACACAGCGCAGAAGGCACGGTGGATAGATGGGTTGAGAGGTGCTTGAGAGGGAAGGATATTAACGGGAAATGGGTTGGCTAGATAAGGGCTTCAGTGCAGTTCATGGATGACTGTAAATACAAAAATGAGGAATTTCAAGAGCGGTCAACAGTACATAGATTGTAAACCTAAATGAATACAGTGGGGGTGTATCTGGCGTATATCGTTGGGAGGTTAGAATGTTTCAGTACTAATAAGTTCAGTACTTTGGTCGGTGGAGAAAAGAATTAGGCGAATAAGTGCAATAGTGGGCAGAGTAATAGTCATATTTAATTATCAAGGATAGAGATTACGTTTTTGCTGGGTTTAAAGAAAAGAGGCAGTATTTATTGGATGTTTAAGCGTTCTTCCTAGCATCCATTGGCGCCAAGACGATGAACTGTTGCAGACCTCAGGGGAAGGCATAAGGTGGGAAGGAAATGTTGCATGACAAAAGTGCATGGAGGTAGATTGTTTTGATTTCGAAGGAATTGACAGGAGACACTGAAGAGTCATCCAGTGATGAGGGGCAGAGGGACAGTGAGATATGCGGGATGATAGTTCACGGGTGAAAAAAGGAAAGAGCATGAGAACAGCAAGCAGGGAGAAGTTATGCAGGGCCGGAATATGCAGAGATGTATACTGTGAGGTTGATAAATTTGGACGGGCCAAGGCTGTTGTGAAGAACAACTTTAGAGGTGCATCTCAATGAGTGAGATTTTACAAGCGCCCTTGGCAGGCCAGGATACAGTGATAACATGCAAGGTTTACACGAGTCCGCGGATTAAAGACAATGTTCTCACCTAATTGGTGCCTCAGTGTTGAACTAGACAATGGAGACAGCTGGTATGAACTCTCAATAGTTTTGAACAACATGTAACTATCAAAGGTCCACCTGGGCTTCTGTTTAGAAGGCAAATATCTGGCCTGCACCACACATCTAATCACTGCACTGTCTTCTTTAGTTTTACCAGAAAATACCTGTACTCTCCCTGTTTCCATCTGATGATTTTACCAAGCCTTTGGATATTCTCCTATTATCCTGATTCGACAATCAAGCCTACTTCCAACCGCAAATCTCCACAGCTACCAATGGAAGAAAATTGTAAATTGGCTTCAGTGCATGGGGAGAACATTTTCTTGGTCTGGACTACAAAAAGCACTGAAAATAGTGGTTCCAAAAGGTACACTTACAGCCCTTACTAAGTGGAATAAAACTGGCTGATCAAAGCTTTTGTTATGTTTACCTACCTCAAAAAGGCCACAAATACTCAAATTAAGAATTCTTCGCAGCCATGGTGTTTAGCCGAGCTTAACAATCAAACAAAAAATGTGACAACTAGCCTGACAATGTGAAACTATGGAGAGGACAGTTAAACAATGCTTTCAATTGCAGCAACAATATAACAAACAAGCCACTGTGCAAGTTGAGACAATATTATACCAACTTCACAATTTCAGATGCAAAAACCTCAAAGGAAATTATGAAAGGTACTGGATGAACATAAAATAGCTACTTCTCGTGCCCCTCCCAGGGATTCTGCAACAGCACAACCTTTATTTCCGAGAAAGTGCATACAATTCAAACAAAGCTCATCCACTATTGCCCTGACTTAGGTGATGATGCATTTTACTCAGATCATCCCCATCACCTCATTAAAACAATCACCAGCCAGGCTAAAGTGCTATGACCTCCCCGACAATGGAGCAGTCATTTAAAATCTTCAAGGGATAAGCATCACATTCACCTTTGAACCCATACCGGGATAGAGTCCAGAAAACCATTTGGTCAGTGGTGCTGAATTTTTAAATTATACATCCACCCATTGTGTTGATTATTCTCCCAATGTGTTGCAAAACTAAGACAGTAGTACTCATCTTTAAAAAGAATTACTCTTGATGGACGTCTATCCACAATCGAATGGTCAATATCTTACCATTCAAATCCAAGATACCTGACTCAGCAGTTATACCTCAGTCTCAACCATTGGTCAAACAGCAAAGTAACTGGACGACCTGCAGGCGGGTTTTAGACCTTCAACAGTTGTGGAGCAGTAGGCCCGGCTGACAGCTTGAAGAACCAAATGACTTATATGCCGTAATGTTCTTTCTGAGGGATGCGCCCCCTCACCCCCACAGAACCCTCATCCTAAATATAGCCCCTGGACAGCAGCACCGGAAACCTTTCTTCAACTAACCTCCTCTTTATAAAGCTGAAGTTGCAGCAAGGGCCCTAATGGAGCTTTGTTGGAGCTTCATTGCCTGCCAACTCTGAGGTGAAGAGTATTAACCATTTCAATAGCGTTTCTTTAGAGACAGCAGAGCCCTGCATAGTCCCTGTAAAAGCCCCAAAAGTTAGTCTGCTTTCCTGAAATTCCTGGATCCCGCTACACAGAAATTCAAGGCCCTTTGAAGGCTGAGTTCATGGAATAATTTCTCTGCTTTGAATGGCTGCTGAGGTGGAGAGAAAACAGGTAAGATACATTTTTCTGGTTACAGATCACTGTAGGCAGAAAGGATGGTCGGACCAGCAAAGTAAAACTTTTATTTTCTATCAAGTAAGGGAAACAAGGCGGTTTCACTGAAAGAACATGATCTTCACTTACTCCATCATAAAGACTGTTTTGTGTGCTAAAAGACATAACTGACAAAGATGTACCAGCTTGAAGGGAGAGCCCATAAGGGAAGGAAGCACACAATTAAAATCACAGGATGGGAATACAAACCGTTTTAGGCAGTCGGGGGGGGGGGGGGGGGGGAGGGAAGTTTTAGGAAGTGAATAGTAGTGGGGATACTAAAGTATGGTCATCTCCTCTGGTGTCCTTTTAAATATGGAAATTACCACCAAAATCAGGTAGCCCTAAACTGTAACAATCTGAAGTCCTGCCTGAAGAGGGTGATCCAGATCCCTCTCGCTACATCTTTCTGGCTGGTCTTTCCGCATAGAGGAGAACCTCCATGATCTCTCCCGGCAAGTCCCACTCCCTATATTGCAGCCTTTCAACAGCCACGCTGTGAGGATTTCGGCCATCCGGACAGGGAGAGTGGGCTCGCCTGGGCTTTTTGACTTTTTAAAAGAATGAATTATGGGAGATCAACTTTCGGAAAATATGTGGGGCCATTCCCGCACATATTTTCCACGTTCACCGCCCAGCAGAAAATAGTCATGTACTCTGGGAGGACTCAGTTTACCAGCGCCGCCCTCCCCTGTCATGTGTAGCTGACACCTGTGGGTACATCAAAAGCATCTGGCCGTGGATAGCCTGATTAGCATTTCATGACCCCATGGGTTTGCTTCTCCTTTGTTACACCTTGCTGGTGGCAGCGAATACTGAAGAATGTTAATTGTTAGGCCTCAGGGAGGCCTGGGTGCAGGAAGTGACAATGGAGACCAGAGACCAACACCTCTTTGTAATGCAATGTGTCAACATGGTACTAACAACCCCCCTTGGTATGTAAGGGCAGTGAATGTCCTGGATGGAACCACTCCTTTCAGAGCAGGAAAGTATGTGAATTGTCTGCCTGCAACCCCCTACTTCAAAGGTGGCCCATGTTGTGACCAAGCGCCGCATAGAGCTCAGTTAATTAGGGAGACACTTTGATGTACAGCACACAGGAAGATGTGTGGGACTTAAGTATATGTTGTAATCCTTCCCCTGTCTGTTGCCAAGCGTGCTGATTCTGACCTGAAGCATCACTGAAGATGGTTGGTGGGGGACTCGGGATTGTTTCATTAAGATGGGCTTAGTCTGCACCAATCACTGGTGCCCGTTTGGCTTTAAAAGAGGGCTGAGCCCCTCACTGATCAGATCATCTGAAGACTTTGCAAGGAATAAGGAGGACTCATTTGGATCCGAGCAGAAGGTCTACCTTACATCTTCCGCCAAGGCCAGGAGTTCCAAGAGGGAAGCAAGATCCCTCCCCTAAACATCTCCCAGGGAACAGAGGGAGATACCGGACTCGGAGGACCCGTCCCAGCAGCTACAGAACCAGTACCTAGCCAGCACACAGCATGCCCTGCTAGGTTCTGACCGCAAGCTTCGTAGGTGGGAAGGGCCAGAGTCTCTCTGGACAAAGGACAAGGCCGTTGCCTGCTAACACACTCCTGAGCTTTGAGCCGTCCGCAAGGACACAAGCCCTGCGAAGAAGCTAAGAGGAGTGCCACACAAGCATCATCCGGGCCAATTTCGAGACAGTCGAGTCCTTGAACCGCATCCGGCTGCACCGCTGACTGTTGTCGCGCCGCAGTCGCCAGAGGTGTCCGAGGTGTCCGAGACACCTCGACCAGCATTCCAGATCCGCCAACCAGCACTGACACCACGATTCTTGGCCCTAAGTTGCCACGCCGGACAGCCTGCAGACATCCATTCAACCTTGCTTGATGAACTGCGTGCCGCCTGGTGCCTGCAGCTGTCTCCCGCCACTAACTCTGTCTCATGGGCTGGGAAATGCCCTGCAACCGCCTCAACACTGTTGAGCACCAAGAACTTGTTCAGCACCAGGTACATTGTGGTTCTGCCCCTCTGGTCCTTCTCTCGAAGGCCCCTAGAGACAATTACAACCCTTTGGCACTTAGGTGTTGAAACCAAATAACCTTGAACTGTAAGGCTGATTACTTTACCAACTACGCTCCTGTCAGTATCCAGAGTGCATCCCTTTCCTTCGTAAAACTGTTTGTCCTCTGTGTTCCTTTACAGCGTGGGTAGTAATTGTAGTGTGCTAGAACTGTCTGTTGTGGAAATAATAAAATAGATATTTGTATACAACCATGACTGGACAGTCCCTTTTATCATTGGGTAATAATCGTATTTTCGCTGTGTTGCAACTAACCACCGATCCACAACCTTGCAGAGATAAGCCTTTCGGTCCGTCTTCGTTCCAAAATTGGACAAGGAGATCTTCTAGTGTACTAGAGGTGTGGGGTTGATTGATGGTTTAGAAACGGATATTCATCCCTGGGCCACTGGTGCCCCGGAAGCTGATTAGTCACACACGCATAGACAGGTTGAGAGTGCTAAGATTCGGATGCAGAACTGGTCCCACGACCCTAAAAATAGGAGAGAAGATCTGCTCTCCTTGGGAGCGGTCGAGGAGGTGCAACAATTCACTAGGTGTCATCAACTCTCCCAGGGAGGGGTGGGAGTGGCCTTCTCATGAGGCTAGGAAGGTGGGGCCGCTACCCAGTAGTCCCTGGGAGTGGTTTAATGTGGGAGGACTTCATGGGGAGGGATTCCCCTACTGGGAATAAGGACAACCACCTGGGTGATAGATGGCACAACACCCAAACCTACCTGAAACCTCTAGCACCCTTTCACAAACCCCTTTGACTGACACAACCATATGCTATTGTAATATTATGTCAGTTTACCAACTGAGACAAAGAAGATCATCAGAAAAGCAAAGGTCAACCCCAATGCAAGTACTGAGAAGAGGTGGTCACAATAAGCCATGAAGAGTGACTCATGGAACGAGACAAAGCATTCTAGTGTTCTGTGGGGAAGTGGTCAGCAAAACAATGTAAAAACAAATGAAGGACTCAGTGACAAAGAGAACCTTCCTGGGTGTGGGCTAGCCGAGAAGGAAAGCAGTATGGGAGACAGTCCAGCCTGGGAGAATCAAAAGGTGGAGCGGAGAACGCTCCGGGGAAGTCAAAAGCAGTCATCTGGTGGAGACGAGAAGCAGGCAGCGAGAATCCTTTGCCCAGTGGTGTGAAGCTGGTGGGGAACGTGGCTCAGGCTGAGAAGCGGTGGTGCGACCTTGAGAAGTTGGACGGTGTGGTTCTGGAACATAGCGTATACCGCTGGCCCGACATGTGGGAACAAAGAACCTAGAGCAGGAGCCGCGGATACAAGACAGGCACGCACAATGCTCCCGAATGAAGTAAGACCCCAGGAAGAATTGGCAGAGTATCCCAAAGCCAGCAAAGGTAACGCGTGTAATGCGCCAACCGGTAGGGGCATAAAGCTTGAGAGTAAATACAAGTTAGATGGAAATACGGAGATCAAGTTAACTTAACTTGATACGAGAAATCTTCCTCGTGGCAGGAGACTGAACCAAGTGGGTTTAGCAAAAAGGGATGGAAAGAAAGGGTTTGGAACCCAAACAAGAAAGGTGTCTGGGACCTGAAGCAAAACCAACCAAGTATCAGAGGGAGTTGTCCTCCACTGGCCGACAAGGAAGTGTCTTGGACCCTGACCAGAATCGCAGTGGGAAAGAAGAGACCACTGGCCATCAGGGAACGGTCTGGGACCCTGTCCAGAATCGTAGGGAGGAAGTAGCGCCCACTGGCCACCAGGGAAGGGTATGGGACCCTGTCCACAATCGCAGTGGGGAAGAAGAGACCACTGGCCAGCAGGGAACGGTCTGAGACCCAGTCCAGAATCATAGGGAGGAAGTAGCGCCCACTGGCCTCCAGGGAAGGGTCTGGGACCATGTCCATCGGAAACAGTGGGGAAGAGGATACCACTGGTGATATAAGAAGGGTCTGGGACCCAACAACGAGACATTAAAGCAGAGAGGAAATATTTCTCATCATTGTGGCAGAGATAAGTACACTAGTCACATGAGAAGGATCTGAGATACTAAGAGGATTAAGGACATTGTTGAAAGCAAGTAACAAAGGCAAAGTGCTTATCAATCTGAAAGCTCTGAATACCAAGCGATACAAGGAGACTGGAGTCATTCTCCTGGTAATAAAGCAGGAGTAGAGAGAAACCAGGGGAATGACCTTTGTTGTGAATTGTATCAAGACAAACCAGGGGAAGGGAGTCAATTCCCTTTTGGTTTTATTGGAACTTGTACAGGAGCCATTCTCCTGGAGAGAACATTGTCTAACAACTGTTTTGAAACCTGCCAATCAATGGGAAAGAGTCATTCTCCCTGGTGTTTATGTTTGAAGGAACATTTGGTTGGGCAAAAATCCAGAAACAGGAGAAAGGAGCAACTCTCCTTAAAGAAGGAACTTTGTGTTAGTTTACGCTTTAGTTTTATAGTGTGAGGCATAGAAGTCGTTTTTGACACAGGCCAGTAGTTTATTTTTTGACGGACATCCTGACAGACCTTTGTGAGTATTGGTCTTGAGGCAGGGAAATCCCTCTTAGAAATTAGGGATAGTGAGGACCTCTTTTCCATTTTCTGAAGTAAATGTCTGTAACTAAAATCATGCCACCTTTGTGTCAGTCTCCTTCTTCAACACCCTTACAGAGGGCACATATTTAAGTTCAGAGAGATCAGCGTAGCATGTCTTCTGAGCCTAATCAACAGCAATTAGGATCATCGTGGTCCAAACCTCCAACATCCAGAGAAGCTGCAGCTAAAATGGGAATACATGGGAATGTGCAAAGGAGATCAAAGACAATAGTCAAGCAGAAATTAATCTCCCAGTGACCATCTTGTGGGAAAGTCCCTGCAGCAGAACAGCTTGCACTTGCTGATGACGCTGGAGGCAAACATGTACACTTGTGGGGTTCCCCAAAGATCAAAGATTTCCCAGCACAACTCTTACTCATGGGATACCAAGCCGTCTTCCTGTCCAAATGGGCTGCTAACAATTAAATGTTGCTCTCCAAAGCACAGAAGCAACACCAAATTACACCCCTGCACAGGGGAATTACCCCTACACCACTTCCACGGTTGAGGTAGTGCAAGGCCACTATGTTCGCTCTCAAGACCTGAACATACTTTCCCTGGAACGAGAGAAGGAATGTTTTCAGAGCTTGCTTGATTGTCTGATACAACAGGTTAACATGCAAACAGGTCTTAGCCAAGGACTACATCCTGCCAACCCCCAGCCTTTCAGCATTTGTCACTGTAATAGCCTCTGGTCAAGGATGCCAAAACGAGTCCCACGTCTTCAGGTTGCCCCTATGGCACCACCATGAAAAATCCTGCATGACCTGACTCAAGACCTGAAGGCCTGACATGTTGCCTGAGAACTGGGACCTTTGAGAACAGAGTAGTCATTGCAATGACTTCATCTGTAGTTGGGCCTCCGGCTTCCGAAACAATAAATGCAGGACTCCATCAAACCCAGAAAGCGATGAAAGACTGAAGCTGGCAAGAAGTCAAAAGTTCTGGTAATTACACTTACCCCTGGTGCATACTCACCTCAAGCAAACAGGTTGCCTAGCACTGCTTGGTCGACTCTGTACTCCTCCCTGTAGTCCCTGTCGACGCAGTAGAATTTCGTGAAGGTGTGTGTAGACCTCCACATAGCAGATGCCGAGCATGGCACACCAGACAAGAACCCCATCATCGCAGCGATCGCTCTTGTGGAGTGGAATCTCGGGCAGCGGTCGGTTAGCCAACAGATGACAGTGCGTGATGCAGCCGGAAAGCCATCTTGAAATGGAAGCCTTGGACAAGACCTTCCCATGGTTCACAGGACCAAGGTTCACAAACAGCTGTGAAGTCTTCCGAAAACACTTTGTGTGTGTCATGTAGAACATCAGGGCACGAGCAACGTCTAGCAAGTGCAAAGCCCTTTCTGCCAGAGATTAAAGTTTCAGGAATAAAACAAGTAACACCAAAGGCTTGTTGGGGTCGAATTCCGACTGAACCTTTGGCATGAAGGAGGGTTGCATACCCAGCACCACCCTCGATTCGTGGAAAGTCAGTAAGGTGGACTGCAGGATAGGGCCTGGATTTCACCTACCCTTCTGGCAGAACTTATGGCCACAAGGAAAACCATTTTCCACTAGAGAAACTTGAGCGGGCCTGATGCAGAGGCTCGAAGGGGGCCCCCCCCCATGAGCCTCTTCAGGACCACATTGAGTTCCCACACCAGGGCAGGAGCCTTCACCGGTGGGAAGGATCTGAAAAGTCCTTTGAGAAACTCCTTGACGAGATGGTGGGGCCAAAGTGAAGATCTTCCTGATGACCTGGTGTAGCTTGATGGAGGCATGTGCTAGTCAGCCTTGGCCAAGAATAGCAAGTATGGCAGGATCTGTGGGGCTGTGACCCTCACAGGGGTAATCTTCTGTGACCGGCACCATGTAACGAAACACTTCCCCTTGTGACTGTAGCACATCAAGGTCGACGACGCCCTGGCTTTGGCGAGGACCTCCCTGCAGTCCTCTGGCAACTCATATCCTCCAAACTCTAGGGCTGCAGGAGCCATGCCCTTTGGTTCAGAGATCCTGGGTCGTGATGCAGGAATGAGCCTCCTTCTCTGGTTAGAAGATCTGGAACCACTGGCAGCTTGACCGGGGGTGACAGGCTGAGAAGGTCTGGGTACCAAATCTGCCTCGGCCACGCGGAGGCGATGAGTATCATCCTGCATTGACACGGTCTGAGTGCTTTGACTCGCAGCAGGAGAGGGAACGGAGGAAACGCATACACAAAAAGCCCTTCCCATGGGAAGAAGAATCCTTCCCCCTGCTCCTCGCTTGGTGGAATCTGCTGGAAAACTCTGGCATTTGGAGTTTGCCACTGTCGCAAACAGATCTATCTGGGGCCTGCCCCACTTGAAGATGCGGTCCACCTGATCCTGCCGAAGTTCCCACTGGTGGCAGAAGCGCAATTCCCGGCTGAGGGAAACTGCAATGGTGTTCTTTGCTGCCGCTAGGTGAAGAGGGACCAGGAAAATCCTTCTCCGTCGGCCCTGCGCCACAAGTCCTACGCTTCCTTGGAGAGCACTGGGGATCGAGTGCCCCCCTGTTTTCTGATGTAGAAAATGGTGATGGTGTTATCCAAGAACATCCTCACCACCTTGCCCTTCGGAGATGGAAGGAATCACTTGAGGGCCCAGAACACTGCTGGATGTTGATATTGAGATCCTTCTATTCCAGCAGCCACAGGCCTCTGGCATGTAGACGTCCGGTGTGGGCTCCCCAGCCTTCCAGGGAAGCGTCCGTGGTGACCGTCTCCTGGTATTGGGGGGGAAGGAGGGAGTTTGAAATCCTGTGCCCTGGGCGATGTTAGAGCAGATGCCCATCCTATCACTCGACAGAACTAGTCATTGAGAGGGATCTTGTCTGTGAAGCTTCCGGACACCTGTATCCAGCAAGCTTCCAGGAACTCCTGAAGGGGTCGCATTTGCTACCTGCAGAGCCGGATAAGGTAGATGCAGGATGACATCATGCCGAGTAATGACTTGATGGCCCAAACCATGGCTGTCTCAGTCGCTGCACATTCCCTTGACTGGCTGCTGCCCTCTCCTCCGATGGCGACGCCAGGAAAGACACCGTATTAGGTCTGGCACCTAGGAACAGCGTGTTCTGCAATGGTGTTAAACAGGACTTCAGATACTTGATGGAGAATCCAAGATCCGTCAGTAGCTGGACGGTGGTCCCCGTGTGTCTGACTGCCAACTCCCGCGAGCAGGGATGAATGAGTCAGTTGTCCAGGTCCGGGAATATGTGTATGCCCCATAGACGTAGATGGGCAGCCACTAGCGCCAAGCATTTTGTGAACACTGAGTGCCTACTTCAAGCAGAAAGGTAGAGCCTTGAACTGGTAGTGCTGTCCCTGCGCTACAAAACGTAGAAACTTCTGATGTTTCTTGTGAATGGGGACGTGGAAGTAGTCGTCCTCCAGGCCCAAAGACGTTAAGAAGTCTTCTTTTTCCAGCTGGCCGAGCATGTGCTGCAACCTGACTATATGGAACTTTTGGGACTTTAGGTATTTTTTCAGACGTCATAGGTCTAGGATGGGCCTCCAACCCCCGGTCTTCTTTCTGACCAGTAAGTATCTGGAATAGAGTCCAGAGACCCGGAGCCTTTGCTGAACTAGCTCTACAGCTCCTTTTCGCAGCATGCCCGTACCTCTCCCAGGAGCTGAGGGATGTGCTGCTCCTGACAGGTAACCAGAGGGATCTGCGGACACCTGCATTGAAACTCCAGGGTGTGTCCCTGGGCGAGAGCATCCAGCACCCATCTGTCAGTGGTGATCTTCTTCCACTCGCTGACTAACCTTGTCAGCTGGCCTCGCACCAGGGTGCACGCATGAGGGCCCAACATCCCGGCAGTTCAGGCTTGCTTCAGCGCCGGCATCCTGCCCTGTGGTGACAACAACGCTGTCCTCGGCTACTTTAGGCCTTGGAACAGCCTCTGTTGGCTTCCTGAGTTGTGGACCTGGAGGGCTGACGGTACGAAGTGGGGAAACATCTGGAAGACCTGCTCGACTTTCCCCAGGAGGAGCGAAAAGAAGAGCGATGCTGCTGGAGAGAGCCCAGGGAACATATCCGATTTGATAGCCTGGAGGGACTTGTCAACAACCTTCCCAAATAAATTCTCAAATAAATTCGTTGGAGGCTGATCAGGGTCCTGGGGGACCACCGGAGCTAGATCCGTGCATCCTCCTCTGGATCGCTGACAACCAAGGTGTGCAGGATCGACGGAATGTCCAAATAAATGTCCCTAAATTGAGATGGCAGGACTGGAAAAGTAGGCCCCTACGCCATCGTCTTCTACCATGTATTCATGGACGGTGTTTAAGGACTCCTGGTCATCGTCGCCCCTCCTGCGGTTCTTGAACTGGGGCCTGAGTCGGTTTCCCCCCTTCTGGCCTGCCAGCAGACTTTGCCAAAGTCACTGTGGTGGTGTAGTGCCTTGGGTGCATGGATAACTTCTGCGCTGCAGGGGCTTCCGTCACAGGGTCAGTGCCTTTGTCGCCGACAAAGTCTTAGCCTGTGCCGATTGGGCATGCTTGGGCTGTTCGGCCTTCTTATCCTCTGTCCGCGGCTTCTTGGATTTCACCCACAGTTTAGCTGGGGTAGATGATTTCCTTTTTGATGAGGAGCTCGATTGCCGGCTGGCAATGGAGGGTGATGTCGATCGTGCCCTAGCCCTCTTGGGACTCGCTTGCTCGGCGAACCCGGTGGACTCAGACTTGCAGTTCTTGGCCTTGTCTTGGGCCCCCACTGATTCAGAGCCCACAAAGGACTTAGAGGACTGCACCTCGGACGGGCCGGTTCTGGGTGAGGGATGACCCTGCTTGGAGCACAGGTCAGTGGCCTTGGCATTAAGCCACGCTGCCGGTCTACTGTGCCTTTCCCCCTCAGTGTCTTCTTGGAGAACCCAAGGCATATCTCACACTCCACTTCCTTATGGTATGGATACAGGCCATAGAGGCATTGCAGGCGCTTGGCTTCTACAAACACATTCCGTAGTCTGCATTTGGTGCAGGACTTGAAGAGAGACCTTCCCTCCTCCTCCTCCATCATGGTCGGAAGGTGCAAAGTAGTCCCGATGGCCTTCTAGAATCTTCGATGATCTTCACCCTTAAGGGGGTGTTGAAATTCACGGTCAACGGATCCCTGCTGTCGGCAGATGGAGAAAAGAGCTCACAGGCTCTTTTGGAACAAAAATAGAACCTTTTTCCACGTAAAACACACAAAAACAGAAGTAGCTCGAAGAGCAAACTCGAGGACTCCCAACACTGAAGCGTGCAGTAAAAATATCAAGAGGAGGGGCTTAGGGAGAGGACTGTCACGGGATGGGGGCAGTATAACCCAGAGGACAGTGAAACTGTTTTTTTCTTTTACTGAGGATTCCCAGCCGGGCCACGGGGAATAGTCATGAGCATGTGAATCCATTGCAGACCCCTCTGGAGAAGTTTTTTATCCTGCAATAAATAGTGGGCAAATGCATCATGAAAATGAGTTGGAAAATGCTCCTGTGCTTTATTGGTGACTTCCATCTGTTGTTTCATGTATGACGCCACAAAAGTAATTGCAAACTATGGGCCTCATTATGAGTCCGGCGGTAACCGTGCTGGAAAAACCAGCAGGTTACCGCCGGATTTGTATTACAATTCCGCCTCCGTGATTCCCGGAATCACCGGGGCATTACCACCCCGATGACCCAGGAATTCCGGAGGCGGAATTCGGTAAATCCCCATTCCCATGGAGTCCGATAGGACTCCATGGGAATGGGGAAGTGGAAACACGGGCACCATGCTGTAATGATGCCGGTGTTTCCACGTCCGCCTGCAGGCGGGTGGTGTAAACCCGCCAGGTCAGACCTGTCGGGAGTGACACCTCCCGCCTGCAGAACTCGAGATCAGACAGTCTGGAAACAACGGTGGCGGCGGGTTTACTGCCACCGTTATTTCCAGACCGGCTGACTCGTAATGAGGCCCTATGTCTTTTTACCTAAGTTTTCACAGAAAGTGTGCTGAGATCGCATGATTGTAACCCAATACCTTTTTGAAGGGAAGCCCAACCTGAGCCTGCACAGTTCCTTTTCTTAATTACAGCTACCACTAAGTCACAGATTTGACCGATTTAGACCCCAGAAGCAGTTTTGGCAGAGTACCTCGCTCATATGGTGCTGGAAAGTAACTCTCCTTGATTTCTGCTATTTAACTGCAGTAACCTTTCCATTTAAGTGTGACAAAATTACAACTGCTCTCCAGAAGTACAGAGATGAGGAGTGACTAAAGTAGCAACTCAGACGAACACTACTACTAAATCAATAGTAATCCCAATCAAAGGTGAAACAGGCACAGCCCAACAGGTATACCTCTTTCACCTTTTCTGGTAATCTGGGATGAGGGCAGGCTATATGATAAGGTGGTGAAAGGCGTGTTGGAGGCCAAGTGCGAAAGTAAGTTGTAATATCTTGCTGTACACCTTATTGTGCAATTATAGACGGAGTTCTGTGTTCCATGCTTCACCATCTGAGTAGGTGTGGAACACAGAACATGGAATGCAAAGGGAAAGATGCTTATAAAGAATGTCAAATGATCATTACTGTTGTGTTTCTGATAGAACCGGTGGGCTAATCAAGACACTCAAATCCCTTGTAAATCACTATTAAATTTGAGTGTCCATCATTTCATAAATCCTTTACTTGGGTTCAGTTACAGATGCACGCTTAGGATACACAGGAAAAAGATGAGTAAGCTACATACAAGGAACCATCCACCAGGCCCCCTTGTACTAGGACAGGCTCTCTCTAACTGACACAGCAAGAATCCCCAGGTAAAAACTTTCCGACAAGCTCAGGCACTCCCAACACTCAAAAAAATGCTGCACTACAAGGTAAGCATAGAGGGTGACAACACCGGCAGGTACAACAAGACAGGCAGACCAAGACACACCACTATACTCTTTGGGAGGGGTGTGAACTGGCACAGAAGCAACACAAACCACAATTATTATTATAATTATTTGAGGATTTATAGAGCGCGAAACTAAGGCCCAAAGGCATCTAGGCGCTACAATAGTATGGGAGTACTATTAAAAAACGTACAACCAAGGCTCTAGGAAAATAGCACTTTTAGTTAAACTAACGGTACACACAACTAATAAAAACACTACTTGTCCACCCCAGGCAATGGAAAACAGAGAGAAATCAGACTTCAAAATTAAAGCAGCGTTCTGGGGTTCTTGACAGATGTACTTGGGCAACGAGTTGCCAGCAAAAGGTCAAGCTCGGGAAAATATGTTTTAAAAAAAGGTAGAGAAAGAGGCTTAAATGTCACCATGGCGCGCCCTTTGAGGTGATCAAGTGGGCAGGGCCTCTTCAAATATTTTTTTGATCTCGTCTTTGTCTAAAACAGCATTGGGACAGTCTTTCAGGCATAAAAAGGGTGTCTTGGCAGTTACAAGGCCGAGCTGTGGTCAAGTTGAGGAGGTACGGCTATGGTTCTCATCTATGCATTGCTGTTCAGCGACGGCTTGTAGGTTGAAGATGCTGAGGACTGCAGGAGATGTTGGGTCTGTGGGACTAGAAGTACCAGGGTGTGGAGTACCAGGGACCTGCCTTCGGCAGTAAGTAAGCTCAACTGGCTCAACACATTGCCAGGGTACTGCACCAGGAACAGCTTACAGCTTGAAGAAGCTGCTGATAATATGGTGGTGTTGAGTTAGGGATGATAGAAGACATCGCTGGTCTCAGATGTGAAGACAGCACAGCTTCGACATTGAGTAAAGCTTGGAGAGGCAAGGGTGTTGGAGTGTCAAGATAGAGGACAACTTGGATGGCTCCCCAGCAGCAGCGTAGATGGTGTTGAAGGTGCCCAAAGGGATATCAAGGTGGTTCAGATTTGTAAGGAAAGCCAGGGGCACTTCCTTGGTTATGTGGTTGCTGGGAGACTCAGTCCAGGTTGTTAGGGGCAAGGAGAGTCCTTTCAGTTGTCCTTGCCAGGAAGGTTTATAGAAGGCATTTGCAATGGTTCTGTCACCCCTCCAGTGGCAGGGTCTGGATGCCCAGCGCCTCCGTGACAGTAGGCCTTGTCCACCCAGTAGTTCGGCCCCAAATGTGCCCTTTGGATGGGCAGGAAGAAGGGCTTTCCTCTTCCTTGGAGCCTTTGTTCTTCATCTCTATGGCAGAGGTCTTTGAAATTGACTATTTTCTCAACAGTGTTCAAGGTGAATCCTTCTTGTCTTGAAGCTCAAAGAGGAATCAACTACATTTGCCCCACCCGCTCGTAAAGGCAAAATGCTGCTACAGCGGATTGGTCCAAAGCGAGTCTGTGGTCAGTGGTCCAATTCAAGCTGTTCCAACAAGTGTCCTTTGCTTTATGATGTCATACCAAGAGTGCTTTCTGTGTAGGACATTTAGGGAGTGTGAAGGCATCATGAAGCAAGACCCAGACAACCGATTCAGAAGTAAAAACAAAATACTTTATTAATTTAAATGTCATGATGGAAAAAGGCCTAACTTGCCCTATGTTAAGGTGGGCTTTGCCTACCTAAATGAAACTAAGAAAAGTCAAAGAGATCAACTTAGGAATCGGTGTTTGTCCAAAACCTACACTTCCCCTCACAACTAATCTATACGTGTAGGGATGCCAGCAACCAAAGGAAACCGTGTTCAACAGAAAGTTCTGAGCTTCTTCCAGCTCACAGCTTCCTTTCAGCTCCCCAAAGTATAAAACAGTTACGACAAAAGAACGTTTAAAAAACGAGCTTCCTTTAGTACAAGATAATCCAACTTTAACAAATACTCAGGGTTCCCTTCCCCAAGTTTCAAGTAGCACCCAAAACCAAAAGCACCTTGAGACTCCGTTCGCAAGTCAGCCAATGCTTCAAGTCTCATGGTTCCCTTGTCCAAGACTTTGTCTTCTTAGGATTCTTGGCCACATTTATACCCTCCTTTTATCGTGGGTTTTCCTGTAAATATCTTGGCTGTATTGGAATAAACTTCAAGGTTCAAGTTAATTCTGCTTTCAGTGTGTATTTGTATCATCTGTAGCTTTCACACAGTTTAACATTCAATTTGTCTCTCTGCTTCAATGTTAAAGTTCCATTCACTTTGGCATTCAGCAAACAATGGTTTCACTTGAGTTTAAAGTTTCAATTTGGTTCAATGTTAAAATTCCATTGACTAAGATTCAGCATACCATAGGTTTCATTCAATTTAGAATTCAGCATCCGGTCGTTTTACTTGAATTAAAGTTTCGCTCATTTTAATAATAATTTGGCATTTATATAGCGCTACGAACCCACAGGTATCTAAGCGCTGCTTATTATTACCCACGGTGTGTGATGCTCATTTATCGACCTCAGAATAATGAAAGGCTGATTTTGGCCCCGCCGGGGTTCGAACCTGCGTTAGCAAGCTCTGCACTGATGTCAAAGCGAGCGCTCTACTCGCTGTGCCACTTGACTAGCTTTTAAACTTCAGCATGCAATGGTTTTGCATGTATTTAAAGTTCTGTTCACTTCTGCAACGAGGATGTTACAGTGCTGCTTATTAGTAATGTTTTCACTCAGTTCAGTATTCAATAAGCACATGTTGTACTTGTAACACACTTTCCATTCAACCTGCTGTGTAATATTCCATTCATTTTACTTCACACGAAAATGTCCAGTATTCTGAGACTTTAGAGAACGTGTTTCCTCAAACATGCAACCAATCCATTACAAAGTATTTTGTTTAGAATTAGAAAAGTTCAAACGCTTGCACACTGGGTTTCTTGTTGGAAACTCACCAGTCACGTTCACAGCTTTCCCTGTAGCACGGATCAAACGGCCTTATGCTTTTGAGGTCGGGATTCCAACTCTTGCCCCTCAGTCACTCCTTTGGTTACCTCATAACACGGGAATGAACACCTTGACCACAAGGAAAAGGGATGGCTCCCTGCACAACGCTCGGTCTGCTCCAGGGAGCCCTAGCTCCCACGGCACGCTTCCATAGACCGCCTCTCTCTGCAGACCTCAGCGTCTCAGAGTGTCTCTCAGATAAAGTACCCTGCTGCTTACACCAGCCTCCTTGCTGCTTCTCCTGTCGCCCTTTTTGCTGCTGGGCTGGTCTCCATTTATACACCTGCAGCCCCTTGACAGGCTGCAGGTGTGGATGTCCAATCTACCCCGCCTGACCACAATTAAATGGACATGACCGACCCTTACTGCTCTTAGCAGGCATCTTCCTCGTCCCAGTACCAGAATGGTAAAAGAGCATAGCCTTCACTGCTCTTAGTTGCCTCTTCCTCATCCCAGTACTATCAATTGTTAATTGTGGGGAAGGAATCGGGGCGGGCTTATAATAACCTATGAAGGAAGGTTGGGGAAAGGTGGGCTGGTCATCAGTTAGGAAAGGGCAATACTGTGTCTCGCCCAAGGGCTCCCCCCTCCCATTCCCAAAAGACCTTCCACGCAGGTGATCCTCCCTCTTCTCCACCTCCAGGGTCAGGATCCAAGAGCGATGCCCATTCCCTGGCCACTTTCGTAGAGGATCCAAGGGGTATAGGAGGGAGAATACCCTCAGGTTTCTCACAGGAGTCATTGCAAAATCCAATATGATGGAAGCCATCTCTGGCCTATTCTAACTCCACCCCCTTCCTCTGTCTGCCTATTCCAAAGGGACTCGACTAATCAGCACCCTGGTGTGAGGGGGCCACTTTGATGTCGTGTCTCCCAGGGGACACCCTGTGGAGGATTCCTACGGCCTGGCAGAAAGGTGTTAAGCTTCCTCAGGATGAAAAGAGAACTCTTCTGGACAGGTGCCCCACATGATGGTTCTGGGTATACCGAGCTCAGACAGTTAATACATGAATGAGTCACCTCACAAAGCTGACAATAATATGACATCCAAATGTTTGTGGCTTTATAAATGTGTAACCTCAGTAATCACCAGGTCATTACCAGACATGGGTTATATTTAGATATTGCGGTGCCACTAGGCTGCAGGGTACACAATTATAAGAACTCAAGTCCCACATCCAAAATGACCCCCACCCAGGTAAAAGAAAACACAGAGGGCGCTCCTTCCTCCAATGAGGAGGCAGTGATAATGTTGGATAATGATGGATTCAACATAATATCTCATATACAGTACAGTAACTGAATAGGTTTCTTTTGAAGGTTAACTTGTGGCATCACATCTATGCCAACCTAGAGCAATCAAACTTTACTGGAACCACAAAGCTCCACGGGACATTTTTATTTTGCATTCTATTTTAATTGTTTTTTTATAATGTGTTTAATACCGGAGATCTGTTTCTAAGCGTGGATCCGGGATGCAAACCTCTATTGCTCTTCATGGTCTTGCTTCCAAGACAAGCATGTTGCCCCTGTGATATCCTCAGTTCACATGTAAGCTGCATTTGCTTCTCAAAGCAATACTTTCCAAAAGGTCCATAATCCTAACAAGAAAAAAGCCCACATTTCTCTTAAAGAGTTGCACATCGAATAATGTTTTATTTTAGTACCCACTTTAAGGGACTCCCATGAAAATAAGCTGGTGGTGAGCCCAAGAAAGCAAAGAAAAAGTAAACACCTACACCATTAGGCTGCGACAAAATAGCAGCAGCAATGCCAATCAAGCACAACCTCAGGGAGATAAAAATAGGACTTGGGAAGATCTCATTTTCACACCAGCTGCATTAAAACTAAAACCAATAATAGAAAAAATGGTGAAAATTGCTGCTCAAACTTTCCTGAAAGGTAACGGCTTCCTCGTGGGCTAAATTGATCGGTGCAGCAAATACCAAGTTGAAGTGTTATAAAAGGACTATTAGGATTCATCGAGCACAACTGAAATGGCGAAAATGTCAGTCGGCTATACAGCAAAAGTAATGGGTCCTGAACCCCTGTTAGTCAAAAATGATTTTGTCTCAAATTAGAAATTGATTTTTTTTGGACACAGGCCCTTTACAGCCTTCTAGCTTTTGTCGCTGTGCCATGAAGGAGATTAACCTCGGCCAGCGCTTGGGTCCAAAATGATGAAACCTTTTCAGAGTTTTCCGGGGAGAAACTGCTACTTCAATGCAACAACATTCTTAACTAATAACTGAAGCTATTGGCTCCTCTGAGAACCGCAGTACAGTCGTCCCATTCCACCTTGGATTTTTGCACTGACAGAAAGCACAAAGTGGTATTAGGTGAAAACTATTTCTGTATCTCTCAAGTGGGGAGCCTCAGGATTACGGGGAGACTTATGTAGCTGGATCTGCTACAAAGCTCTTGCGTTCAAACTGATCATAGTAAACAAGGATGTGAGTGGGATTAGAGTGTGCAGTCGTGACATTTAAGTCAACGAAAAATACTGCCTGGCTTTCAGCATGCATGCTCCAATAAGTTCAAATAACTTTCACAATCAAAGAACAGCATGCTTTAAATAATTTTAAAATAGATGGGGGACTGATCAAATGGATAGGTTGTGTGGCCATGACAAACTCCAACTAAGGGGCAGAGGGAGGATAAGCGCACAGGAAGACATTGTCTGCACAGCTGTATGTTTGGCTTCTTGAGAAGCTAAATGGTTATCAATGGTCGCCAATGTATTTGAGAAATGGTGCGGCAACCGAGGCAAGATGACAGCATAACAGCCATATCCAGAAGCTTCAGTGTATGGTTGCAAGGGTGGATTGGCGGTTCATGACCAATGAGTGATTCTATGCAAGTAGCTTTGAAACAAAGTTATGTCCAAGGTATATGTTTCAGTGCATAATGGATCAAGCAGCACATCTTGAGCAGTATTTAAGCACTGATAAGTTATCAGTGCAGGGCTTCAAACGCTGGTTGGCAGAGTTCTCAGAAACACCATGGTGTCTTGTTGTACAATGTTTCTGGTGGTCGATGTGGAGTTCACAAATCTTCGCAACAATGTGCAGCAATCACTATCTGCACTGATCAAGAGTTGGAGGACTAGCAAAGGCCAGGCCCAAAACCATGTTTGAGCAGGGATCAGTTTTGCCAGATGTTTGCATTTTTTAGGACTGTCTACATTTCTAGAGAAGGCTGAGCCCTTTTAGGGGTCAGTGTTAGGCTCTGAATCAATCTCCCTAACTCAGCCAGAAAACCACCAGATCCTGGGCAGCCCGAACAGCCATTGGAGGCTATATTTTTGCAAGGCCTTTAAATAAGTCTGTTTGCCTGCATACAGAGCTCAGACATCAGTGGAGAGTTTTTGCATTGCATAAGGTTCCCTACTTTGATGCATCCTAGCTTTGTTTATAAGAAAGCGCATAAGGAAAGGTCAAACATTATATGCTGTACTATTTGTGAGAAACCTGAAAGTGTCTCCCTGACAGGTCCCTGGGTATCCGTCATCCAGGTGGCCAGTACACGGCCATTGCTCTTGGATCCAGTCCTGGGGGTGGACTAGTGAGGGAGGATCATCTGGATGAGGGGTCCTTGGGGAGTAGGAGTGGGACACTGATGGGTGAGACGCGGTATCCCCCTTCTTTCGACACCTTTTCCCCATCCTACCACATAGGATACTCCAAGACACTGCCCCTCCCCCTTTCCGACACAAACACTTTCGCAAAACACGGAAGACAACAGACTAACACCAGAGTCATTCACCTGACCCAATACAAGGGTCATGTAAAGTCAGGCAATTGACCAGAATCACACACACCAGATGGCCCTTTACCTTCCCCACATGGATAAAAGGTGAGCACTGACTAGCAAACAAGACCGCACGACGTGAGAGCCAACTCAGCACGGCAGTTCAAGAGGAGGTGAAAGATGGCACAGACCGAGGGGGTGACAAGGAGAGAAGTGACCCTGCCCTTTCAGAGCCAGGCCTGTGAAACCTCAGCAAATGGAAACATAAGGCCGCAAACAAAGGCCAGTGTGTGTTGCAGCAGATGTCTACGGTACGCGAGACCCTCCTCCACTGATGACCAAGCCAGGGAAGGACGTCGGTCTCAGTGGTACCAACCTTGACTCTGATGATAAAGAAAGGCAAGCGGTTCATCACAGCCGGTGAGTCGAGGGGAGAATCTATAAGACACCGAACTGTCCTGAAAAAAAAGTAACCAGCGTCTAATTTGAACTTCGAAATTGTAAACATACGAATGAAGAAAGAGGGGGAAAACCATATACAGAAAGGCCGGCACCACGTGGGTGATTAGGCAGGAGACTCTGGGTGATTACCCGATGGTAGAGAGACTACCGTAACCAGAAGCCCTTGGAAAGAGGCGAACGATTTTAAAGTGGTCATACAGGAGTCTTGTCAAACCCTCTGTACAGTCAAAAGTCTTTGGCTGGCATATGATTGAGAAAGCTAAGGGAAGTGAATCCTGCATGGTGAGCATTAATACATGAACGGTGTTCTGTAAAGATTGGCAAGAGAACCTGGTAGAGGGATGCTGATGAGAAGGGGCAAATTCTAAAGTCCAGAGAAACAGTGTGGTGACAAAAGTGAACCCGGCAGAGGGATGTCCACAAGATTTGTTTGAAAAGACATCAAGACTGCTGAAAGTTAAAAGGGTGAACTGTGCAAAGCCATAGTGAACCCGGAAGAGGGAGGCTGAAAACCGAGACAAATATTCGAAAGGGGTCTGTGCCCGGAAGATGGTGAATCAGGGGTGATGAATCCTCACCTCAAGTGCAAAAAGCAAGAAGTATTACAAGACAGGGGGAAGGGAAGTGTCCCCCTTGTCATTTGGGATCCGAGCCTGGCCAAGGGACATCTAGGGATGAAAAGTTACCACCGAATGTTCAATAAGAAGAGAAATGTCTTGTGAATTTGATGAATACGATATGTGAAGGGTCTGCGCACGGAAGAGGGGGACCCAGGAGTGAAGCAGTCACCCAAAGTATACGTGAAGCAGAACTTTGTGTTTGTTTGTTGAATACATAAGGCCTCGTAGGAAAGAGACTTTTATTGAAAAGAGACTTTACCATCAAAGAACCTGATAGCTGGAATGGAAATGTCAGCTATCGCTGAGGAAGCTTGAGCGTGTACTGTGCTAGCTGGATTGGAACTATCGGCTCGTGCTGACAAAGATCAAGTGTCTGCTGTGCTCCAAGGTCCCACCTTGTCCCGTGCAGAAAACGCGGGGTAAGGGAGACCCCTGGCAATCACATCCCGACTTATTATTTATGAACACTTCTTTCTTTATTGAACCCTTATCCCACACCATTTGTGTAATTAGTTGTAAGAAATTGGCAATAGGTTTTTCTTAGTATAGGCCCTTTTATTTTGACAAGGGCTGACTTATTTTTCTTTTGATGGCCGACGCTTGCTCCCATCTTAGATTTAGATTAGGGGTTTTTCCGCCCGGCATTCAATATTCAGTGAACACCATTGAACTGTGATCACTTGTGTCTGTCTTTACTGTTGGCACCATGAGTTCCTTACATGTTCTAGAATAAGGTATCTTAATGATGGGTAATGGTTGAAATGGGGCAGTTAAATCTGGAGTGGTCAAAGTTTTCTGACAGATCTCACATGTCGGCACAACATTTTTGACATCAGCAAAAATACCCGGCCAATAGAACCGGTATGATCTGGCTCTGGGTCTTTTCAACGCCCTGATGGGCGGCTGCCAGATGTAAGTTTGCCAATTCTATTCTAAAACAATTCACCTATGGCTTTCGGGGAACTACTGTTTGCGTTCGACATACTCCCTTCAGTAGTTGTATTGCCCCGGTACAGCAATCCTTTTTTTTATTTTTTTAAATAAAGAATTGAGTCACCTGGCAGCGATCAGCTTCTTCAGTAGTCACTGTACTTAAGGCCTCATGAGGACTGGGTTGTTCATCTGGGCAAAGACTAGGTCATGTCAGGTAATGGGGCAAACTCCTCTGTCTCTTCTTGGCAGTCCACTATAGGGAGATCTGCCTCTCCTAACCCTCTTGATTCCCTTTCAGTTTCTTTTTTACCCTAACCTCTTGAGGTACAGGGAACAGTTCTTTCAAGGATCCCTTTGACTATCTTCTCTCCCACTTTTACTGTATGCAGATTATTTCCATGGTTGCCAAGCCTGATTTTGAAGCTAGTCTAACATAGGTACCTTGGGGAGGCTGGTGGGGATCAATCATCTCTTTCCTGATGGTATCACAATTTATTCAGTCCTTTGTATGACAGTACTTCGTAGGACAAACCCTATGGATTCTGCTGTGGCTCTGTAGGGGTTTGGCCTTGGGAATTAATCTAGCATATAGTACGGGTGCCCAATTTCTAGCAGCTGTTGTAGATCCCACTATGACACTTCTAATGAGTGTTTTAATGAATGATTCGAAAAAGGCCTACCTTTGCCTATTTCTATGTAGGGGTTCCCAGCCTATGTAAATAACTAAGGTGCTTGTCAGGGGCATGGCTTGCAGTCAATGGAGTAGGTCGGCTTCCGAGACCGCTCCCGGCAAATCCTACATGATCTGGCAAAAAGACAAGCTTCTTCAACGTAAAAAAGTTTGCATGCGGCTGGGATCATGAGTGAACCTCTCGGGAGCACTCGGTTGGAAAGAGGAGGGCGGAGGATGGGTCGGGGGGGTGAGATACGCCATGCGGATTAAAGAGCCCTCCGATGGAGCCTGGAAGCAAGATGGCAGGTATATAGTGAGGCAGATTGAGGAGGGGAGCGTAAAGCTGAGGCGTCTCAGGAAGTCTGCAGACCTTGAAAGAAGAAGAGATGTGTGGCTGAGAGACACAATAACTGTGGTGAGCGTGTGAACCCATTAGGACGAAGGAGGGATGCCAGAGACTGGCTCGCCCAGCTGAGCGGGGAAGTGAGGAGAGGGATGGCAAGGGCTCTGAGGATATGCAGGCACAGAGGCCAGTGCAAGACAAGTGCTGCGGAAACCCACTAGAGCGTGTCTGACCCCTCCCGCAGTGCAGGCGGTCAGTGAGCCGGTCCACCCGGCTATGGCGGAGAGAGCGAGGGGCTTATAGAATATTCCCCCAAAGGTACACAAAGGGGTCACACTGGCTCTGTGGCAAGCTGCCTAAATATACTTGGAGGACCGAGTACCGGAATAGAGCACAACGGACAGGGAAACCTGGGCCGATCGGTGAAGAAATGCTTATGGCTCCTGTTACACCGGGCTGACAGCTGCGAGCAGAAGAGACAATATAGTGAGCCACAGGCCAGATCATCCTAACATAGCGGAGTGAACGTAGGGCTGCTGGGCATTACCTAAGAAGCACGCGACGAAACCGTGAGGGCTCTGCCATGTGCTGTCCCTTTGTGTCCAGGCATTGGATACAAATAAAGAGATGAGCGGCCAGAGGGGGTGAAAAAGGGAACCTGGGCCGAGTGGTGAAAATAAGCAAACGGCCCCTGCAATGCAGGGTCGGTGGCTGACGAAGGAGGGAACAACACACTGCTGGAAGATGGTGGCCATAAAAGGAGCAAATATATGAACAAGGCCCATGTGGTGATACTGCGGGTGCGGCCTCTGTCATTCTGGGCCTGCACCAGAGAAAGAGAAAGTAACAGGCTGGCCGACAGTAGTGGCTGTTGGCTGTAGGAAGCGCGATATATGAACCCGGGCCATACCTCAGTCCCTGCTGAATTGGGCCTGAAGGAGCCAGGACAACAGAACACAGACGGCTTAAGGTTTGCAGCCACGGCAAAAGCGAGTAGGAAAGCCCGGGCTGGCTGGTGAACTTCGAGATGCGACCTCCGCTGCGCCCGTGCTGAAGCGGCTGAAAAGGACACAGCAAACTGCTAGCTGGAAGCCAATACCACAAATAAAGCACTAACACCTTTATCACTATCATCCACACACTGGGTAATGAACTATGAGTCAAACCCTGATGGTAGGAAAGTGGGGTAAATAGCCAAAGGGTGCCAAGCACCAGATACAGAGAAGCCATAGGGGCGTGAAGGCCAGAGACAGCCCCCCTTCCAGAGAACCACACATGAGAGGCCCACCGAGAGGGGCAGCGACGATCGGGTCCCATAAAACATTGCTCGAACTCACTAGCACGGCGTCTGCAGCAATATTTAGTCCCAGGCTCTTATAGCAGCGTGAGGCAGGTCGAATAGAGATTGTGGACCACTTGTGAGAAGGAAAGCTGGCTGAATGCCTCCCAAGTCGGCTAAAACTAAAGCCAAGCAACCAACCTTGGACAGCTTCGCCAGATCCAAGTAACAAGCACCCAGGATGAACATAGAACCGGAGTTGGAGAAAGAAGGGGGCGCCATGGAGTTGCACAACCAAGTGATGCTGGCCATAGCGGATCTAAAGGCCTCATTCAGGACACAAATTGAAGCAGTGAAAGTAGAGATAGGATTGCTTCGCCAGGATGTGCAGAGCTTGGCAGCAACGCTGGAGCTGCAAGTGAAGGAGTATTCGGGCGCACTTCGAGACAAGCAAGTGGATGTCCATGTTCTGCAACAAAAGGGTAGCCTGCTGGAGAACAGAGTAGAAGAGGCAGAAGGACGGACCAGGAGAAATAACATACGCATAGTAGGTCTGCCGGAAGGTGATGAAGGAGCAGACCCGACGACGTACATCGAGAGCATGCTGCTCCAGGACATTGGGCCGGGGAACCTCACACAGGGCTTCACAATTGAGAGGGCGTACAGGGCACTAACCAGTAGGCCCCCTCCAGGGGCACCCCCAACATCGCTAAAGTCCTGAACTATAAGGACAGGGAGAAGATTCTGGCTTATTCAAGGCAAGGGGGAGAATTGAAGAGGGCCTCAGTGGATCTAGCGGTTTACCCCGCCTACATATTACAGGTGCAGAAGAGCAGAGCACAATTGTCAGCGGAAAAGGGTAGGCTCTTTGCGGCTGGTCTGAAATACATGCTGATCTATCCAGCATGACTCAAGATTATATACAAAAACAAGACCTGGTTCTTTGACCTCCCGGAGGAAGCTCAGGCATGGATGGATAGGGAAAGGATAGGCCCCTGTAAACAGGAAGGTGAAGACAGCCAAAGGAGACTCCTACCCAACCTGAGGCCAAGAGTAACTACGGTAATTTGGTCTTGGACTGCAAGTACTGTACAGCAGAGTGCACCAACGAAACGGCAATTACACTAACAGCCTGGGACCAACGTTTTTTTTGTTGTAGTTTTCTTTTTGGATAGGGGGCCAGTTCCGCCACGGAACATGCCCTAGATGCTTGTAACTGTCTTACTTTATATATGGCGGGAGTCATTATTGGTCACTGTTTCACAACAAGGTGGAGAAGGCCGTGCACATGGCTGCGTCCATCACACCCCTCAAGTTCTATTTTTTGAGGGTACCTTTTTTTGTGCCCACCCGCTGTGCACCAGCCTCAGGCAAGACTGCATGGGGCAAATGCAGGAAGCGGACATGCCTGAGCAAGGGTAACAAAGCTGGGCAGGGGAAGTTGGGGGGTTCTGAAGGGGAAGGGGTTGCCTGAATGAATGTTGAATGGGATAAGCAGCACAACATTCCGAGCTGTAGTACCACAAGAGGGAGTGGAAGCCAGTTGCGATGTTGGAGACAGTTGCTCGAATAGAAGGGGCTAGAAGTAAATGGTGGGAACTTTGAACATACGTACCTGGAATGTAAGGGGGCTGAATGCTTTTGTAAGACGAAATACAGTATTTTCATATCTCAAGAGGTGTAAAGTGGATGTGGCCATGCTGCAAGAAACACATCTCACAGCTGATAAACAGGCATTGTTAGCCGGTAAATGGAGACAGAAATTATTTGGTTCCCCGTATTCCTCTTATGCTTGTGGGGTCTTGATATGGCTCATGCCCTCGGTACCTTTCAAGGTTACTCACATAAAAACATAAAATTAGGGCAGGATTGTGCTTGTGCAAGGCCTTCTTGAGTAAGTAGATACATGTCTGGTAAACACATATCCCCCTCCCAATCACAGCGCCGCTAAGTTCTTCCAGAATTTATATTCACGGCTAGGCCCCTATAGGGATAGTAATATGGTATGGGGGGGAGACTTTCATTGTACGCTGAATCCAATCCTAGACAGGTCAGACACTAAATATACTACACTAGCTCCGCCTGCCAGGACATTACAGACGCTCCTGGAATCTTTTGCTTTGGAAGATGCCTGGAGAGTGTTCTGCCCAGATACCAGACACTAATCACACTTTTCTGCGCCACACGCAGTACATACAGGGATAGATTACTTTTTTGTGGGACAAGAACTGGCGCACCATATTACGCATGCCCAGTGTAAAGGTAGGGTCTTGTCGGAACATGCCCTTCTCAGCTTCCAGTGGCAATATGTGCCTACCAGGGCCCCGGTACCCACGTGAAGGCTTGGAAGCGAATCGCTCAGAGATTCCCCCGTTTTGTGATTGTATAAAAGACTGCATCACTGAATACGTTTTGCACAACCTGGGCAGTGTACACAGTGCTGGGACCTTTTGGGAAGCATTGAAGGTGGTGGCTAGAGGGGCTGCTATAGCGGGGTCCAGCAGTGTCCAAGCAAACATCAATGGAGAATTGGCCTCTGCCGAGGAATGATTGAGGAAATTACAGCAGTCCGGAGAGCAAGGTCTCAGTCAGAAATGAGAAGGTTAGGGAACTAAAACAAAAATGCATGGACTGCTGGGAGTGGCTGGGCAAACATGGTTTTGCCAAATACACGAAGGAGCAGCACTTGGAAGGGGACAAGCCCGGCCGATTACTAGCATGGTTGTACAAGGTATACACTCGATAAACATTGGAAAAGGGGAATTATGTCACACCCAAAACTGGTTTAATAATGCGTTCTGCTAATTTTACCAACAACTGTACCAAGAGGGTCCGCCGGCGCCAAGCACCTACCTAGTGGATGTGTTAGACGAGATTGAGTTCCCGGGACTGACCGAGGAGGAAGAGGGATAGTCTAGAGGCGCCCATTACTGTGGAAGACATACCTAATACAATCGTTAGTTTGCTGACAGGGAAGACGCCAGGCTCGGACAGGCTACCAAGCAAATTTGATAAAGAATAGGCACACATATTCCACCTAGCCTGAGAGAGCCCATCGTTATCCCTCTCCTCAAGCCCCATAAAACTCAGATGGAATGTAGCTCTTACAGGCCCCTCTCAATGCTTAATCAGGATAATAAAATATCATCCAAATTAGCAACTAGAATGAAAAAAGTGATACACAAGTTAGTGCAGCCGGAACAGACCGGCTATGTTCCAGGCCGAAGTATGGCCTGGAACCTGCGGAGACTGCATCATGGGATAGATGGGACCGCATCCTGGGATACGCTGTGTGCCATAGCTACGATGGATGCGGTGAAAGCATTCAATTTAGTGAGATGGGACTGGCTATATGCCACACTGCACAGATTTGGCTTTGGGCAGACGTACATCAAGTGGGTGCAATTGGTATACACTAGACCAATGGCACGGGTTAAAATGGGCAGATGCATAACGGGGCATGGTAATTAGAAAAAAGTACAAGGTAAGGCGGTCCATTGTCACAGTTGCTGTATGTTCTAACCATGGAACCGATTGCCCAGTACCTCAGGACGGAATATAGGGATGCAGGTATCGAAATAGATAGGGCCAGACACTTGTTATCCTTACAGGGGGACGACTACACACTATTATACATTAAGAACCCTGAGGATAATCTGAAGCTGCTACTGAAGGTCTTGACGCTTTGCAAAGCTGTCAGAGATCACCATCAGCACGGATAAATCGTCATTATTCCCGATAACGGGACTGCGCAGGATAGAGTGAAGAGCACTGCCTGTGCTTGCCCTGCAATGGAAAGATCGCACGGTCAAATATTTGAGAGTTAACGTGTACCACGACACAGCGGAAGAACACAGACGCAACACGCTACATGTGCAGGCATTTAGGTCTCCATCAAGTTTTGGGTTAAATTGCCCCTCTTTACGATGGGGAGGGTGGCATTGCTGAAGATGGTAGTATTGCCTAGACAACTATACTGCTCAGTGAATGTCCCATTTTACATATCCGGATTCTTTTTTAGGACCCTGAAGTGTATCTGCAGAAGCTTCCTGTGGCAAAATGGGCAGAACAGAATAGCATTGTCATTGCTATATAGGCTATATGCAGAGGGGGGTATTAGGATTCTGCACTTTGAATTATATTACATAGCAGGGCAGCTGCAATTGGTAGTGGACTGGCTTGCTGAGGACCCTATCCCGGACACACGGATGTTGCAATCCACGGGGCAGCGTTATTATTTAAAGGAGTTACTGTGGTTTGGGAGACCTCGCAGTACCCAAGGGTCACACCTTGTGGCCTTAGGGATGAAAGTATGGGACAGGGCCTTGGCGGGGATGGGACTGAAGGACCCAATCTCGGCACAAATTCCTCCATAGTGACATCTTCAAAACAGGCGAGACTGCGAATACACACATACTGGGAAGCCTGCAGGATGGCCACTATAGGGGACTTGTTACACGATACCGCTTTCATAGCATTTTCAGAGTTGGCAAGACAGACGTGCATGCACACTGGCCAATATATACTACATAGTACCATCAAGAGAGTGCGCATGCTAGGGTTGCCAGCTACAGCAAACTATTAGAGAAGCATTCAATAGTAGAGGTTCTATATGACATAGTGGAGGGACGGCATACTATATCGTGGAAATATGACCTCCTACTGTCTAATGGGCAAACACCTCACTCTAGTAACAAGGGGAAAATGGGAAGACGACCCGGGCATAGTTTTCACAGAAGCATAATGAGCGAGGATACTGTGATATCATAAGAAGGTGTCATGCAATGTGCAATTACAGCTCCTACATCTCAAGGTTTCCAGGAGCGGCGGCACAAGGATGTCCCAGGTGCAATGCGACAGATGCAGGGATGCTACATATGTTCTGGGCATACCCAGTGGAGGGGCTATTCTGGCAGGAGGTGGCAAATAGACTGCAAAAAGGGGGGGGTGTAATTGAATGCATTTTTCCCAGGAGCATGTTTGCTGGGTTGTTTCTCATGCACAAAAGGCCTGAAACATGTTATCATAATGAAGGATCTCACGTGTATCCTAGCCAAACGTAGAATTGCTATGGCATGGAAATCAAACAAAGGCCCTGGAATAGAGGACTGGTGGAGAGACCTGTACAGATGGGGAGCAGTGGAAACGGTGGCATGGAAGTGGATGGGTCTTGATGAATCCCCGGCGGGAATCACGGAATGGGAAGTCTTGCTACAATCTCTGTTCACTTAGGCAGCCACAGAAGAAGCAAAGGTGGAATGACCTGAACAAGTGTGGAAACGGCTCCGAACTGGTTTGAAGGGAGTGCATTATAGTATAAGCGTGATGCAGGCTAACTGACCCTACCATTATTCTAACAAACTAAGGTCAGGAGAATGTCTCCCTTCTCCAGATTGCCTCTTTGGGCAATGTTTATCCTTCTGCTTCTGAACTCTTACAAATGGGATATTCTTAAATAGTCTCTTGTCAGCCTCTGTATGAGTTGTTGTAATTATTTTACCTGGTTTTTGGGCTTTCCCTTCTCTTTACGGGTTGGTCTGCAGGAACCCCTAATTTGCAATTTTCTTTATCCTTTGATTCAAGCAAGCATGTCTTGGAGGTTTATGTAACATACACTTTCGTATTTGTGGTATGCTGTCTCTGCAATTGATGTCCCCCCTTACTTGCTGTGGTTTGATTCTCTTATGCGATTCTCTGAACTTTACGTCGACTTCTTGTTACGCTATGTCACGTTTTCTGATTCTGAAACTAGGGAATATTTTCCCTCCTTGCCAAGGTGTTGGTCGCCAGATTTATGATTCGGTTTCTCAAATTATTAAAGTTTACCTTCATCAACTTTACATTCAATATGTCATCAATTTCACTGGGATGAGTTTCTCTTGTTGAATAACAATTCCCCAGTGGCCTCCCGTTCTCCCAGTTAGCTCTGCTCTTACAGGGGAACTTCTCCCGGTTATGTACTCGCTCTGGTTCTTCTTTCTTATTTCTGCCTCTCTCTGTCTGTCTGTTTCCACAGCAAGCCAGTCTCTGACCTCACGCGCTCGTCGTCCCATTATCTCTGTGGAAAAGCTGCTTGATTGCTGAATTCTTTGAACAGGCACAATGCCCACTACAAAGCCGTTGTGGTTATGCCACCACCAGGATATGAATCCCTTATCTACTGTCTCCTGCTGTGGGTCTGGGGTTGCTGATGTCTTCCACTATATTTGAACTCCGGCAGGTAAAACTGTTAATTTAAAACCCTTCCGTATCCCTGAAGCCCATTCGAAAATCATTTAAAAGGAAATGGAGGACATGTTTTGTGGTCCTTCCCGATTGTCTTAGTCCTGGCATTTTTGTATAGACTTCAGAAAAAGTAATTCAATCTTGATATCTGATAACTATCCTGTACTGAGAATTTATCTGATTGAAAAGCTAAGCTTGGCCAAATATAACTCAGCCCTAGACCCAACAAAGAGCTACTGGCAAGTCAGCTTAAATCCAGCTGACTGGTAAAAAACAGCCTTTTCAATGCCATAACGCTTGTCCCAATTCAAGGTCTTAGCCTTTGATCTACAAGGAGCCCTAGCCACTTTTCAGAGACTAATGGACAAAGTGCTAAAACCATACTTTTGTGGCGCATATCTAGATGACATTGTTGTCCACAGTGATAGCTGGCACGACCACGTTCATCACCTACACTCAGTTACACGTGCCCTGAGAAGAGCATGTTAAAAAGCGAATCCATGAAAAGGTCATCTGGCCCAATTCGCAGTGAAAGACCTCAGATTTTCCATTGGGAATGGCAGGATACAGGCCGAGGAAAGTGAATGCGATCCAATGAGCTACTACCCCAAAGACCAAAAGAGACCTTTGTGCCTTCCTGGGGCTAACCGGCTATTATTGAAGGTTCATACCCAACTATTCCACCATAGCAGTTAATATCATGGACAAATTATAGAACGCCTAACCAAAGAAATGATTCTGGGATAGAGAAGATCAAGGCAGTTTGGACCGCTTAAAAAACATTCTGTGTCACAAACCCGTCCTCAAGATGCCAGACTTCAATACAAAATTCATACTACAAACTGATGCATCGAAGGTGAGCTTAGGGGCAGTACTCTTGCAGGAACATGATGGCATTGAACATCCTATGCTATATACAAACCGGAAGCCTTTTCCAAGAGAGCAATCCTATGCTACCATCGAATTTGAGACATTAAAAGTTATGAGTTACTCACCATAGTGACTAACATACACTTAGTCCATAGTCCTCTTTCCTTCATACAGCACGGGCGTCCCTTCCAAGGGACGGGAGACAGAACCTTTTTCACCAGAAAATCCTTTGTCTCCTTTGAAGTTAGAGGTGCGCAGGGGTGCAGCCTTGGGAGCAGGCTACCCTGACCCCACCCCCCCAGCGCCACTCCTCAGTCCCCATTGACGCGTCGACAATATTTAACATTGCCTAATGACACCAGTATTATTGGGGGGAGGATGGTGGGACGTATGGAGGAAAGGGGACTATGGACTAAGAGTATGTTAGTCACTACGGTGAGTAACTCATAATAACTCTTACGTCCCGTCCCCTTTCCTCCATACTGCATGGGCGATTAGAATTGAATGTAGCCCCAGGGTAGAGAGGAGACCCTCCTTAAGCAAATAAGTTCCTTAGAACCGCCTGTCCGAAGGGCGCATCTGAGCCGGCGTCCAAACATTGATGCTTACAGAAAGCCGAAGGGGTGGCACAGGTAGCTGCCCTGCTTATGACTTGCCACAGGACCTGTCGCTGGAAGGCGATGGCCTTGGCCTTGGCTCCGACTGAGTGAGCGTGCATGTTGGCTGGCAGTGGCTTGTGCTGACCCTCGTAGGCCTCTTTGATGGATGCAACCGTCCACCGTGCAATAGAAGCCTTGGATGCTTGATAACTGGGGCTGGAGACCCCGAAGGTGACAAAATGTGCGTGCTACTTGCGGAAGCCCTTGGTCTGACATCCAGACAGTGCAAGACCCTCTGAGCAACGTCTTTAGGGTCGGCAAAAAACGTAGTTAAGACTATCTCCTTGTTTGGATGGAAAGCGGAGACTACCTTCGGTAGGAATGTGGGGTGCGTTCTCAGGACCACCTTGTGAAAAGTAGTATACGGTTCTGATGCCACCAGAGCCTGGATCTCGCTGATTCTGTGAGCCGAGGTGAGACCCACCTACTGTCACAACTTGTTTGAGGGCTCACCTGTTGAGGCTTTGTGTGCTTCTTTTTTGTTGGTTCTGGCTGCCCGCGTTTCTTGGAGGTGTGGGTCTCGTGGAGATAAGGACGGGTTTCTTCTGACGCCACTCTGTCGGTAGCTGATGGCCTAGAGTTCAGTGTTCAAGAAGTAGATAGATGCACTGGAGGAGAGGGAGCGATCCTAAGGCGACCGCGAGGTGAGTTGTCCTGGACGGGTAAGGCACAGTTGCGGTCAAGCAGTTCGGAAGGCCCCGGATGTCCTTGGCGAAGAGGTAAGGTGGTCCGAGGGCAACCGCGGAAGATCAGTCCTGAAAGGAGTACTGTGGAAGGTGGCGAGGTAGGGCCGTGGTGAAGGGTCCGGAAGGCTCTGGAAATCCTGGGTGAAGAGGTAGGCGGTCCAAGGGCAACCCCAGTCGGGAATTCCAGGAAGGCACAATGGAAACAAGGAAAATTCCTAGAAGCGAATGCTAGGAACAACAGTCGAACTAGTAACTAGGAACAGTGAGCGGATAGATACGCGCCGAACCGCAGGGGCGGGGCGCTTATCTAGCCGAGATAGAAACTATACCGCTGATCAAAGAGCTGCGTCCGCCATGTTGGGAGGGTGTGGAAGCATTCTGGCACGTTGTTGTATGGACCAGGACATCCAAAGGGAGCGGTAGTGTGGTTTCATGACACCTACAGAGCTGTTTTAATGGTGACCAACCTGATGCACGCAGACACAATTGGCTCGAACAGTTTGAGTGGCAAGGCACCCAACACTACATTGAGGTCCCACACCAGGGTGTGGTTTCTTGATGGGCCGGTAGAGCCTGGTGAGGCCCACCAAATGTCACTTGACCACCGGGTTGGAAGAGGAGATTTCTGTAGGCCCTTATGGCTGCCAAATAGGTGCAGCATGTGTCCACTTGCACGCACAAGTGAGCAAGGTGTGCAGAGAAGGAGAGCACATCATCGAACGTGCACATAAGGGGGTCTATCTCTTTAGAGACCGCCCAGTGTCAGAACCTAGTCCATTTACTCTTGTACTGGCTCCTAGTAGCCTTGCTCCTAGCGCCCTGGATGATGCCTAGGTTAGCCTGTGACAGGCTCAGGAGCGTCAGCGTGACCTGCTCAGAAACCACGCTATGAGGGCCAATTTCTGTGGAGCGGGTGGATGACCCTGCCCCCTTGCTGCGCAAGATGATAAGCTGGGCTCATCGGCATGTGAATGGTTGGCCTTTCCCAGAGGCTGAGAATCTCTGAGAACCATGGTCTTGCTGGCCACCACAGAGCTATCAGAATGATGACGAGGTGACATGATAACCTTATCTTGCAGATCACCCTGTGCAAACAGGGTTGTGGGAGGGAAGGCATATGCTGTCATGCCATTCCACTGTATCTGGAATGCGTCGCCCAGGGAGCCGGGACCCTGACCCTGCCAGGACACAAAGTGCTGGCACTTCTTGTTGTCCCAGGAGGCAAAGAGATCCACCTGAGGATGCCCCCATCTGCTGAATATCTCCAGCAGCAGCTGATCGTTCAATTGCCACTCGTAATTGTCCGCTTCCAGTATGCTAAGCCTGTCTGCTTCCAGGTTGGACTCCCCCGGAAGGTGGATGGCCGTCAGGTAGATGTTGTTCTCCAGGGCCCATTCCAAGATGCTGATTGCTAGGCTGCACAGTGGAGGGGACCTGGTACCACCCTGCTTGTTGATATCGTACATACTGGTGGAGTTGTCCGTCTGTATGAAGACAACCTTGCACCCAATGAGCGGAAGGAAAGCTTTGAGAGCTAGCCAGATGGCTTTCAGCTCCAGGCAGTTGATATCAGACTCATGCTCCAGCAGGGTCCAGACTCTATGGACCCTGTGGTTGTCCAGAGTGGCCCCTCAGCCTTCTAGAGAGGAACCCGTAGAGATGGGATCTGCGGGGCCGGCTGCTGGAAGGGCTTGGCCGTCCGCAGGTTGCAGTCCCTGGACCACCATGTGAGAACCAGGAAGAATGCTGACAAGCTGCGCTTGGGAGACCCGCTCCTCATTGCATGAGGCTACGAAGTGCAGCTGTAATCTCCTCAACTTGAGTCTTGTGTGGCGTACGGCCAGTAGGACCGCTGCCATGATACCTAATAAGTGTTGGTACCACCAAGCTGAGGTCACTTCTTGGGTGAGGAAGCGAGTAGTGGCCCTCTTCATGGCCGTGATCTTGTCCTCCGAGTGGAATACTCCCTCGGAGCTTGTGTCCCATATGAGGCCCAGAAAGGTGAGGGTCTGCATAGGCTGCAGCTGAAACTCCTTGAAATTGATTGAAAATCCCAGCTCGTGGAGCGTGACCATAAGGGCGGAGGAAGTGTGATGAACCGCCTCCGGAGATCTCGCTCTGACGAGCCAGTCGTACCGGTAGACGGGGTGACCCTGGGCCCCGAGGAGGACTGCCACTGCATTCATGCGCCTGGTAAATACCCTGGGGCTGAATTGAGGCCGAAGGGTAGCACCTTGTATTGGAAATGGCAGCCCATGAACCTAAATCACAGAAAGGAACGATGCGGCTGCCAAATCGAGACATGCAGATAGGCGTCCTTCAGATCTAAGGAGCACATCCAGTCTCCTCTGCACAATGGCTTTGCAATGAGTGCTGGCGTAACCATCTTGACTTTTTGAAGAGGGAGGGAGATGGTGAGGTTGGAGAGGTCCAACACAACTCTCAGCTAAGCCTGGTTCTTCTTTTGTATGGCAAAAGTCCTGGCGTAGAAGCTCAATCATTGCTAGGTGGCTGGAACTTCTTCCACTGCCTGCCTCTCAACGAGCAACCGAATTTCCGCAAACAGAGTTGCTGTCCCAATCTGTGGGAGGGGAGAAGGAAGGAGAGGAAGGGATCGGTAGGCGGTACCCCGTGGATACTACAGATAGGATCCAGGGGTCCGCGAACTTCTGATGTCAAAACTCTGTATGAAGGGCAAGTGTGCCCCCACCGGAGACACGTGGACCCGAAGGAGCATGTCATGCCTTCTTTCCCTCTGAGGCTGTTGCAGAGGGGGACTGAAAAAAGCCCTTGCTCAACCCCTTTTGTTGTTTGCACTAGTGCTGACTCGAAGAACAGTCAGGCTGTCTTGACCTCTGTTCTTGGAAGCCCCGGAACCCGCCGAACGGCCGCCTCTTGTCAGAGCATTGATGCGACTAGGTGTCCGCCTTGGGGGCTTGGGCTTTGTAAGGATAGATAAAGACTACGCAGTCTGCGAACTGTTTTTCTTTTTATCTAGCTCCTCATCGGTGGTGGAATGAAAGGTCACCACCCTCGAATGGAAGGACCATTATGAGTTCCTGGACGTTTGGGTTGAATTTAGTACCCCGAAGCCAGGCAGTCCTCATGTCCGTGGTGATGCATATTGCATGGCCAGAAGTGTCAATGTGGCCCCAGTGGTCTCCATGATGTCTTGTGCCAATAGTTTAGCCTCTGCCATTTCCGCCTTGAAATGTGACTGGCTCTGCACCCTAAGTTCCAGAAGGAAGTCGGCCATTTCCCGCCAAAGCCTCTGGTTAACGGCTGCCAACATGGCATCTGCGATGGATTGACGAAGGTGCAGCAAGGCGTTGGAATAAAGCTTCTTTCCGTAAGCTTCCAAGGTCTTCTCCTCCTTGCCTAACAGCGCAGAGGACGAGGTGGCTGAGGACAGCTGAGGCCTTGAGTAGAGTGATGCTGCAGCAATAACCGAAGAGTGCGGTTGAGGGTGTGCCGACAGCAAGAGTGGATCCCCCTCTATTTGCCTATACTTCGCATCTTGTGTACGAGCGCAATATAAATAAATGATCATATCATATTGAGACGCCGATTGACAGGCTGGGCTGAGTGGGGCTTAAGCCACCCTTTCTTGGCCAAGGTGACAATGTCCTTCTGCATCGGGATCCCCATTCTAGCCGCAGGGCCTGGAGTGATGACCTCGGCCAGGACCTCCGCCTATGGATGTTCGACCTCGGGTTGATAAAGCCCCAAGTACTCTGCCAAACATGCGAGCCGTTCATGGAAGTCCTTTCCTCATCTGTGTCCGCCAGGGTGTTCGGCTGGTCCGGAGCGGGTGGAGAAGTGCTGGGCGCCAAGGGCTGCGGTGTGGAGACCAGAGCCGGAGGCTGCAGCGGAGGCTTGTGTGGAACCGCCTGACGTGTGGGAGGCAGGGGAGCCAGAATCGAAGGAGCCGACAAGGGCAGCGGGGGGCTGCACTGGGGCCTGCGGCGCTGGAGCCATAGGAGGAATGACTATAGGCACAGGTGGAGGGGCCAGAGGGAGTATGTCCTTGATCACAACCGAGAGGAGTCCCCCATATGAGGTGATCTCATGACAGTTAGGAACTTTTCAAAGAACCTGTACTCACAAGCCGGTGGGGTGGCAGGTGATGTTGACGGGGTAGCGAGTGGCTGCTGGGGCCAATGCGTACTCTGTCTAGCCGGTTGCGGGGTAGACCTGCCCTGCGATGCTGATGGATAAGTTGTAGGCCACGTACCTGGTTGACACCAGTCCCACTTTGTAACTCGTTCTCTCACCTGCTCCGTTACTCAGGCCAGCATCGGACGATCAGCCATCTTGTCGAGCTGCGTGGCTCACTGGGCCCGGCCTCCTCCAGGAGACTCTTGCAGTGGAGCATGAGACCTACACTGCACCTCAGGCCAAGACCTGGTAAGCGTGTCGCTCTCGGCAGTTTCGCCGGCAGTGTTGCATGCAGGCGCCCTCTCGGACATGTTGGTAGTAAAAGGGAGTTTATTTGGGACATAATATAAAAAAGTCACCTTATATTTACCACTGTGGATCGCGTCGGGATGAATCCCGATTGATAAAGATGTATCAATTCTAACATATATGGGAAAAGCGATCAAGGACAATGGCCGATACGAGGCTACCTCATCTGCGGTTTATTAGATTTCAATAACACAGTAATAACTGCTTCTGTCAGGGATGGTGGGAGTTCCCCTTGCTCCAGCGATTCTTCCCATACTTGAGTAACTGGGGGCCAGGGTTAGTTTGAATTCTATATACAACTCCACACCCAGGCCATCCGACAAAGGCACTTTGCCAGACGCCAACACTAAGGTAGCAGCAGCCAACAGTTACTGGTGAATCTAGAGCAAAGTATGCCTCCTCTGGGAGCTCAGGGAGGTCAATACCACCCAGATATCCCATCACACACTCGTCCGAGCACGTCAGCATTAACAGACAATGCCATATACTAATTCCTGAATTCAGTGCTAATGTCTCCCTCCACAGTGAGTAATGTCCCTGTTGGCCCTGTAACCACAGTTGTTGTATGCGTGTTGCTTTCTGCCCGGAGGGCTGGAGCTAGAGACTTCCCCGGCCTATCTGCTTCACTTTGTCTACGAGCAAGCTCCGGCATAGAAATTTACAATACCCCCTTTTCCGTGAACTCCTGATATTTGATCAGGTTTCCCATAAGCATTACCACTATTGTTCATCACCCCATACTCATTTTCTAACCACCTTATCTGTTTCAGCACGTTCTGTAGTTCTGATTGGGGCGTTTTAAGTGTCCCAACCGACCAGGACAATATCTCCCTGCGTATAAAGACTTTAAATCCTTCCCAGACCGTGGAGTTCAAGGTTCAGAGACAACATTTAGGTGATGAATTCATCAATTTGTCTTGCAGGGATGACGTAAAACCTGTGCCCAACAACATAGAGGTAGCCAACCTCCACATGGGTCAAGGCTTAGGCTGTAGGTCCATTGCAATGCACAACCCCACGGGGGAATGAGCAAATGTATGTGGGAAGATTTCCCATCTCTGCACATCCGATACGAAGTTAGCAGAGAGCAGCCAATAGTCTATTCTGGACATTGTTTCATGGACCATTGAGCAATAAGTGTATTACCTTCCCTTGGGATGAGAGCCTCTCTTAAAGAGGGGACATTATCTGCAAAATAACTTGTGCTGCAGTACATATGGAACGTGGAGTATCAACAGTCCATAACAACATCCAGGATAGTATTAAAATCCCCTCCCCAGATAATGGGAATATCCGATGCTCTAACCAGATTACCAGACAACTGCCTATAGAAGTCAGAGTCATTGACATTTGGTCCATATGTATTAACCAATCCAACCATTTTGCCTGCCAAGGTTCGCCACACTATTACCTAACACCCCCTGTGATCAATACAACTTCTGGTAGCTTGCAGCGTAACCGGGGAATGAAGAAGCATCATTACCCGTCTTGTCTGTGATAATCAGTATACTATCTCTGTTAACCCCACTTTTTGGCTATGGCCTCATAACCTTACCGACCACATTTGTCTTCTGCAACATAAGAACCTGGAGACAGTGACGCTCGAGGAAGGCTAGCAACTTTCTAGCTTTGGACAGGCTGTTTAAACCCTGCACATTCATACAAGAAATGTAACAAGCCTCCCCTGCTTTTACTCACATCAGCCAACCCCACAAACCCACATTTCAAATGCCCACCATGTCACAATCAAACCCTCCCCTGAATACCAAACACCGGACTGTCTGCCAAAACTTTTAAACTTGCCCCACCTATTAACCCTATACCCGCACCATCCACCCCAAATTGATAGAGTAAATCCCAAACATCTCCATTTGAAACTTCACAGAGTACAATGTGAATAGTACCTTCACATACAATGTGTCTATTTGCCCCAGCATAACTTGGGCCATTAATCATTGAGCCAACATTTAACACATTTAACTGCGATCATAGAGAGCTCCCCATCAGTTACTTCCACAGTCACTCCGCCGAGTCTGAAGTACATGCAGGTGGGCCCAGACCAAGACTTTTACTGCCTGAGCTGCCTCTCGCCGGATTTGGGATTGACGCCTCAGTGTATGCCTTGGCTTCTCCAGGAGTTTTTTAAAAAAAAGTGTCAACGGCCCACGTGCTGTATGCAAAACTTTGACGGGGATATAATTGCATATGCTATTTGCCGCTCTTGTAGCAGTCGTTTGACAGAGTCATAAGATGTTCTGGCTACTTGGACACCAGCAGAAAAGTTTGGATATATGAAGATTTTACTCGATTCGAACTGCAAGGACCCCGGTTCTCATGACAGCTTAAATATCCGGTCCATGTCCCTATAATTCAGTAACCTTGCAATGTACTATGTAGTGGCGCACCTGGCTTTGGGGCAAGGACAAGCGCACAATGAGCCCTTGGCAGCATTGCGCTTCTCCAAGCAGGGCTTTTAAAAGGTTCCTGAAAAACTGTTCCATGGCAGCCCTTAGAGAATTCTCGGCAACCCCCACGGTGCGTATATTATTTTGGCAGTCCTCGCATTTCGCCCGCACCACCAAAAGTTCCTTCTTCACCACAGCTACCTCTTGATCGTGATGCTCCACTCTGTCATCCAGGTTGCTGATTTTTGTTTAAGCCATGGTTATGCAGCCAGTTTCCTTATCTAAATTGGCACGTAAGGACTTATATTAGCCACAATGTCATCCAATTTGGAATTGACAAGAGACTAAACCATTTTGCATTACAACCATGAAGGGCTCCATGTGCGTGGGGGCTCCCAGGCCCCCCACGCCCCACTGGGGTAACATTAGAGGCGGCCTTAGCTTCCTTAGCTGGGGTACTTTTGTAGGAATCCACTAGGCTGCATTGTTTCCCTGCCTCTCTCATCATAACTGAGAAGTGAGATAAAGTCCTGCTGTGTAGTCTTAAGGCTTTGTTACAGTCCAGTATGGCAGCAGAGCTGGTAGCTCAAATTTATTATCCCTTCCAGAACCGACTGCCACCGGATCTCCAAGTACTACGCACCACAGCCTGGTATCAGTGACCACTGCTAGGGCTCACACCAGTACCCTGGAGCCGGACCTATCGCCAGCAGGCCACAGCGGTTCCTCTTCCCCACTCATCCCTGTGCTACCAGGCCGTGCCACCCCTTCCATGTGCCTTCTGCTCAGCAACTCAGCGCTATCTTGCTCACTGGGTGCCTCGCTGCATCCCCGCTCCACTGTACTCGAGTCTTGGGGCACTAACCACTTTACATCCAGATCCAAGCAGTGCCCCGGATCATCCAGGGCCTCTATGAAGCTCCATACATGCTCCAGACCAATGCTGCAAACACCAATGCACGTCTCACTCCCACTTGCCTGCAGGATGCACCGATGCGCTACAAGGCGTGTGCTTTGCAGTTCTCCTCTACACCCCCTATCTCCAAGGGCAGTACATGGGCACCGCTAACAACCGTTTTCTAATACCCCCCACACCTCAACACAGGGGATGGCACAACAGCAGAGGCTTCCCCACTCGGCATGAAGAGCAGCTCAATGATAGGATCGCCCGAACAGCCACCCCACTGTGCTCCATCTAGATGCAGGGGCCCGCTGGCATCCCTGGGCTCGGTACCAGGCTGCTTGCACACTTCTCTACTCCTCCTCACTCAGGGTGCAGGCCGCACAGAGCCGTGGCCCCTTGTTACACACGCTCACAGGAGAGCCTGGAGCCACGCACAGAGCGCACCCCCGTGTGCACTTGGAGGGCCACTTCGAGTTGTCTTGTGGCCCGCTCTCATCAGCCACCAGTAGAATCTCCGGACACCAACCTCCTTCTGCTCTCCGACACCCATGCTGCCCCGGGTGCCTATCTGCTGGGCTCAATACCGGATTAATTCTGGGAAGGATGTACACAGGCTTAGCGGCCATCTTCGTTGCTGCTCAGCAACAACCCCTCCCCTCACCAAAGATATTATTTGACCAGGAGAAATTGTAGGTTGATTACAGACCATTCACCGTTAACATGGGTGAATTTAAGGACACTGATGCAAGGGTAATGAGGTGGGTTTTGGACTTACAACCTTTTTGTTTCACCGACCAACATCAAAAGGGGAAGGAACAGGGAAATGTTGATTTTTTTTTAGCTGGTTTTCTATCAACCAACAAGTGGAAGCCACGAACATAAGGGGAAAGGAATGTGACAAAACAAGGGAATTCTTGTGAGCTTCCCCTTTGAGGCTAGGGAGGTGAGCCTGCTCCGCAAGACCATCCCTAGGGGTTTGGGCAATCAGTACCTCACTGGGAGAGACTCCTCCTTAGGGGACAATGGGCCTCATTACAACCCTGCCGGTCCGGTGACAACGGGGCCTGGTAGGTTTACCGGCACTGTTGTTACCGGACCGGCAGAGTACACGTTTGTGGACTGGATGTCCTCCCGCCTGCCAGGTGTGACCTGGTGGGCGGAAAGGCAATCGCTCACAGACTTTGACGGTAGCACCGGCACCATTATCAATGGTGCCGGTGCTACCGTCTTCCCCATTCTCATCGAGTCCGATGGGACTCACATGGGAATGGGGAGTAACATTTTCCGACGCCTGGCTTCAAGGACCGCCAGGGCTGTAATGCCCTGGTGATTCCCCCTTGCCAGGTGCCGGATAAAATACACAACTCTGGCGGCAGCCTGCCATTTTTATTGGCACGGCTACCGCCGGACATGTAATGAGGCCCACTGACTCCTGTTCCTTTTAATTACTCGCTAAGCCATTCCCCATGGTAACATACATGGTTCTATCTGACCCGAGGAACAATATAAAATCGAGACACTTGGCTAAAAGCAAAGCTAAATTATGTTCCTACTGCCAGGAAAGCAGTTCTGTCTCTTTAAAGTGAGACAACCCTTCAACTGGGACGAGGGACTGAAAATGAGGACATGCTGAGCCAAGGCGAGTAAGAGACAGATATGAAAGGGTAGCACCTTAGAGATGCAGAATCTAGGAGAGCCGCAGAGTTTGCGACTTTCAGAAGTGTTCTGACAGCAAGAACGGTGCGCTGGAGACCTAGCGTTTACCTGCAGGAAGTGATAGGATAGAAGAGGATACATATCCTGGTGGTGGTGTGACCACAATGACTTTATGGTGGGCAGTGTGCCCGTCCAACGACACTGAAACTGAGAATTCAGCAAACAAGCAGCTTATCCGCAGTGATAACAGTACGCCAAGGAAGAGAGGTCAGAGAGCCGGTGGAAATGAACAGACGGAGAAGCAGAACAAAAAAGAAAAACAAGAACAAGTACAGGCCCCAAAGAAGTTTCCCTGTAAGAGCTGAGGTAACACGGAGAACTGCAGGACTGGGAAGCCACCAGGGAATCGTTATTCAGCGAGACCTCATCCCAGTGAAATTGACGAAGCATTGACTATAAAGTTGTTGAAGTTGAACTTTAATAATTTGAGAAAACGAATCATAAATGAATTAGAGAAAGAGATCAACATCAGACGACCAAAACCCTGGCAAGGAGGGAAAGTATTACCTAGTTTGAAAAGCAGAGAATGGAACATATCAGAAAGAGAAGTCTTTGATGTAACATCCAGAGAAACCCATAAGAGAAAAGATATGCAAAACAACCCTGATTAAGTAAGGGGGGAGGGGGCATTAATTGCCACGACAGCATACCACACATAAGAAAGTGTATGTTACAGAAACATCCTAGAGACATTCTCCTGACCTTAGTTTGCTAGACTACTGGTAGGCTGAGTTAGACTCAGTTTTTGGACAGCTGACATTAATGTGGACATTTCCTGATGACTGACGAGCACCTTAGTTATTTACATAGGCAGGGAAACCCAACATAAATAAAACACTCATTAGAAATGTTACCATTGTGTCTGCTTCCCTTTTCTGACCCACCACACATTCCTTTTATTTGGTGCATCTTTTTTCAAACGTTTGTGTTTTACAAATAAAATCCTTTTAATTCTATTTTCAATTTAGAAACAGACACCACAACATCTTGTATTTCAATGCAGAACTTTCCTATTTGGGTCCCGAAGGAGTCTAAGAAAGTGTTACCAAAGATTATGCTTACCATTTCTTGGCCTGATCAGGTCCTCAGCGTCTGGAGATGCACTAAACCCAACTGTTTTTCTCCTTCCTGCACTATTCTCTGTAGGGAGTTGGTGTACTTTACTTGATGCAGGGGTCCTGGAAGACGGCGGTTTTAAAGGGCTGAAAGGGAAGAAAAGGAAAGTATTTAACTAAGAAAACAAGATCAAAAATGTAGAAAACATTTTGACAAATAACTACCCAACGGTGCGTGAAGGAGGAAAAAAATGTATTTCTAGGTGTCAAGAGATCAACAAAAATTTTGCAATTTATACGTCATAACAGTTCAGAAAAAGAACACACAGACAGGACACCGAGTAAGCATCCAGCAAATCTAACACGGCCACCTCACTGATAGCAAATTTCCCTAGATCAATAACACACGAAGCTGGGAACAAACCCATGCACATCGTAGGAGATGCAAAACCTGCAAACAAGACTGCACAGAGTCTGCGTTAAGGAACCCACAGAGCTAAACAACACAAAGTTAAGGGGCATACAACTGAAAAACATCCACTGTTGTGCCCCCCATTTGAGTAATAAATGTCCCCAAGTAAAGTATGCAGACGAGTTTGCTGAGAATTATGGAGTCAAGTCTTGCTGAGGATTATGCAAAAAGAATTTATCTACATAGGTTTACCATCTGGGATCATTTAAGAAACATTACCAGGCTGCCACTCCACAACGCAGTTTGGGTACACACTACAGGACTTGCCTGTAACGTTACTGAAAGGACGACTCTTAAAAAGAAGCCTTTTAAGAGCGTGAGGCTGCCTAAATACCTTAAGGCGCACATCGTGTTGAACACAGATACAGATTTTTAATATGGTTGTAGGGGGTCCTGACCCACGTTTAAGCTATCCTGCTACAACATTTGGTGCTGTGGGCTTAGGAAATTCAAGATGGCGGAAAACCCACATGTGCGCCGAAATCCAGGAAAGCTGCGCAGTTTGCGCGCACATTAAAATGGTTGCCTCACTTGCCACCCACCAGTGCGAGAATGAAAGGCCGGGTTGCCATGAGGGAAATGGGTTGCCAAAGGAAAAACAGTAGCGCCGGTTAGCTTCAAAGCGCTTTAAAACCACCATTGGACTACCCGCACAGTAGTCTGAAACCATTGGGAATGGCAATGCTGATTGCCAAATGCAACCTAGAAGTGTGGGGAATTCATTTCTTAAATCCCAAAAATGGGTGCAGTACCAGTACTCACCACTATCCAAAAGCCGGCGTTTTAAAACCACTCTGTGTTTTTCTGAAGGCAAGCAAAATGCCTATTTCAAACCTTGCAACATGTGCAAAATATTCACTGAACACCAGCAGACATTTGGCAGAATGGAGTTTTGTGTGCCTACAAAATCTGGGAAATGAAGAGCCCAAAAACAATGCTTATAACAAAAATGCTATGGAGTCAGCAGCTTAAGCCTAACTGCAACTGGATTTAAAACCACCAAAATCGAAAATGTTAAATTAAATGAGTGACCTATGTTTGGTGTCACATGCCTTTGTAACTGTTGAAATGTCATAGTTTTGCACTTAGAATCAGCATTCTAGCTGCATGTGTAAAATTACAAGTTATTTTAAAAGCAACAAAAAGTTAGCTGAAGGTCTGGCTTAAGGAACTTGATTTTGCCTAGCAACGGATCCCATCAGGAGTGAAACTTGAGTCACAACTATGTTCCCAGGCCAATGTTCCTTTTGCTGCCCACACTAAGGATATGCCATCTATCTGATAATTGAATTTCCTGTGCTCTGCCAGAGAGTGAACAAAGCCCTCTCTACTCAGGCAAAGGTTTTTATTACAGACGTCGTAAAAAGTGGCTTCCTCCTGGAGAAGCTGGGAGGGGCACTGCCTGTGAGAAGCAAGCTGGCTTGGCAGAAACTGGAAAGACTGGTTTCTGTACCATGTGACCTGAAAAGACACACCCCTGCAGCAAGGATATGGTTTTATAAAAAGGGGGATAATTCATAGTGCGGACATGTGAAAATTTTATAAATGATACCATAATTCTTGTGATTTTTCTGCCCACAGTTTAAGACGTGGTAGGAACCGGTGGTATGTTCAGGGGGGTTTTAGCGGAAAAGTGGATATTACTCTAAATGTGTGCATGTTAAAAATCTGAAACTTCATCAGTTAATGTCCCTACCCCCTGCACACATGTATGTAAAGTTGGGTCCATGTCGGAAATTGAAAAAGCAGTTAAAAAGTCAATTATGTACACTCTTTGAATGCAAGCTCCGAGAATGAGCAGATTTGGACATAGACATGGCTAAATTCAGCCACACCATGTATATGTAATTTCAAACAACTGTGTAACTCTGAAGTATGGATTTTGATCATATATATATTTGGGTGCACAGATGATAAGGGAGGTTGTTTCAAGAGATCATAAAATGACATCAATCTGACTCACAGTTCAGTTTGCCAATCAAGCGGAGGAATGGAAGCCTGACCAATGACGAATGAGAGGGGCAAGTCTAGTGATGCAACACACAGACCCATTCTCAAGAAACAGATAAAAGCAGAGAGTCAGGACACATAGAGACATTCAATTTCATCTGCCGCTGGAAGCCCTGCCGGAAAAATCCATACTTACCTCCATCAAACTCCAGAAAGCCAAACTAGAGACTTCAATCTATCCAGAGCAGAGACCAGACCAGAGAGAAAGCAGTGCTGTGCCTAGCAGAGACCAGACCAGAGAGAAAGCAGTGCTGTGCCTAGCAGAGACCAGACCAGAGAGAAAGCAGTGCTGTGCCTAGCCGAGACCAGACCAGGCGCTGTGAGCAGAATCCGGAAAGACCTGACCAGACTGAAGATCGTGACCAAGTCGCTTTCCTGTTCAAAATCTCTTGTGAGTACTTAGCAAAACTCAGAACACATCTCTTAGTTTAAATTCATCTAATTCAATCTATTTAACCTAAGTAGAACTGCCTCCTATCTGTCACCTGTCATTTCTAGTAAAATTTGTCATTTTGAAAAAGTGTGCGTTTAAAATTTACAAAACCAAAAACGACCTTTACTAAATTACTCATATCTCCGCAACCGTTTGGGCTAGAGACTTGCAATAACTTTCATTTGGAAGCTGAGATCCCAGGCTTTCCTAGGACCCCAAAACGGTAGAGATAGTCCTTGCGGTTCCTTTGTAATAGCGCTCGGCGCATCCGCGAATTTTGCCGCGATTTGCAATTTCTTCACATGTAAAAAAAAACTGCTGCTGCCTGATTTCATTTGCCAGAAATTCGTTTAACCTGCTAACTATCCCTGCATCATTGCTAGTGTGAGCCTGGACTAATATTAACTAGATACCACTCATCCTGAACCTCTAAAAGGGAATTAAGAGCGTTTCCAGCATATTTCTCATTCATTGCTAGCACCTATCAAAGCATTTGCCTGTGTTTTCAAACTTCTGTTTAAGCTTGCTGGATTGAACTGAATTACAGTTGATTGCATTTCTGAGAACTGTGTGTTTTCCTTCCATTTCCTTGCCTTGCATCAAGGGGGGGAGGGGAGTAGCCAGAGAAAAGTGATTACATTGTTTGGTTGAAATCATATTGCGTATTTTCTGTACTGCATTCATTGAATATTGCATCCACCTGAGCCTACATAAAGCATCCTCTACCACATTATACTTTTGTTCCTATTTACCAGTGTGCTACCTTATCCATTTCATGTCAACTCATTAGTGATTAAAGAAGTGTGCTAGTGCCAGATTCTCCGTTGCTAATATTTACCATATCAGATTAAGTGTGATATTCAATTATTAATTTATTAAAAAGTGTGATATATATTTTAATTTATCAAATAAACCTTTTAAACTTGCAAAACAGAATTACTTCTTGGCTCAGTGGGGTCAGGAGGATTCCAAGAGAGGGGTGTTATACAAGGGTAGTCATCCAGAACGCATGAACTGGACCTAAAGATATATCAATAAGGGTTTTCATTCAGTATTCTAGACTAGGCGTTAACTTGGCTGTAGTGCTGAATTGAATCCTCTTACATGGTTGATTTCCCATCAACACCAGAACAACAAAAGCAAGGCATGCGAGTAAACTTCCGGTACCATCATCCGTGGGTATAACCAAATATGACACTTTATGGGGAATGGCAATATCTAATGCACAAGTAGGTGCCCACCATCAGCATTAGCGGGTCACTCCCTCTTACAACTATAAGCAAGGCTACAAGACCAACATGTTCCGTCACCCACATTCAAAGCCTGGGCACCTGCAAACTTGGTTGGCTAGTTAAGCCCTGTTAATGTATCTCAAAGCATAAGTTACACTGTATGCACGTCAGTGAGCATAGGGAGCTATGAGCAATACTGGGCTATACTCTGTAGATGCGTAAGCTCCAATGACATGGTAGATTAAATTGTACACTATTTTGTAGTGTCATTTTACTTAATGTCAGTCTGCAGCACTGGAACATCTGTAGGGAATTAGGGGTTGAGCTGGATGGCGGATAGTCTGTATTTTAGAGGATTTAATTTTGCCAGGGAATGCATCACAACTGACTCAGATAAAAGTTTAGAAATGCCACAGGCCTTTGCAGACATGATATTACAGGCATATTTACAAACCAATGTATATTCTATTCATGTAACAAATGCAGAAATACATATGGTTAAGTTTCTTCAATCACCCCATCCTGCAATCTGTAAAATGCCATGAAAGGTAGGCTTTCCATGGCATATCATTAAAATGCTTTTCTAGCCCATTCTGTTCTCGTTGGCACATGTCTCCCCTTTTCCAGTGGATAGTGAGCCAGACTCTGGCAGCAAGCAAGATGGTTCTCTGCATGTGTGACAGTTGTGTGTGACCGCCCCCCTGATCTTCAAGACCGAATAGTACCAGTAAGGGCGATAGGTCTTGCTTGCTGAGCTGCACTGGTCCTCATGTGTTACACTCTGAACTATTTTATACGTCTTGGAACTTATTACAGTAGGACTAGCGTTAAGATTCATAACTATTATGCTTGGTGTATTAATGTGATGTTTATGAATAACAACTACATCTACCCTTCTAGCCTCACTCCTTAGTCTCTCTCGCACAAATGTAGCTTACTTGTTGATCGATTCATGCAAGACTTTTCACTAGCACACACCAGGTACACTGAGGGACTTGATCATCCAGAGTATTTGACCAGTAACAGTTCCTTTTAAATCAAACCATCACAATTGCCTTGTAGGATAGAGCCTGTCAGAATATCTACTTGAAAATTGAAGGTTAGTATGACGGAGAAAAAAGTAGTATAGGACCATGACAAGAGTAATCGACATTCGTAGTTCAATTTATAAAATTGGGGCATGGGATGAGAAGTCAAATAGATAGGATTACCTGGAGGGGCTCTGAAAACCACCTCTAGCCGTTGTTTACCTTTGCAATTGATTAAGGATTCTCCAAGATCTTAACACTACCTCCACGCATGTGAATTGTCTGCAGAATATCATTCCCTTACTCCTCCTTCGGCTGACTTGCTTACTGAACTGTGATCAGGGTGCGCGTTATTCTCTTTTTAACCTCGCCGATGCCCGCAGGCATCAGGGTGCAACAAAAAGACAAGGACACAAATAAAACGAGACAAAGGGTCAGCTCTCTAATGTGGCAGGTATATCCAATAGTTAATCGTTTACTTGAAAAGGTACGTTTTCAGCATTTTCCAAATGCGGTTATGGTTCTTTTCGAGGCTTAATTTCATTGGGAGTTTATTCCAGCTTTGGGCTTCCCTCACCGGGAACGCTCTCCCTAGGTCATTTGAATGTTTAACCGTCGGGCATTTGATCTGTTAAATTTGAGTGTTAAATCTCACTCTTCTGCCCCATGGTACTATAAACAACTTTGGGCAAACATACAACTGGGCTAGGTGTTTAAGCTTTATAAGGATTTAAAATAACTAAAACGTATTATTTTATTTGAATATTTCTTCAGCGCTGGCCCTATCCAAATGGTCTTGGCGGGCCTTACAAGGTTCAAAAAGTGCAAGAGGTGGGAGGTGAAAAAGAAGTTACAGCAATGCTTTCAGGATAGGACAGGGGATGGCAGGACGGGCTGGATTAGGTGGGAAAACAGGTATGTTGTGAGACTTTTACGGAAAGTGGTGAAGGAGGTTGCAGTGTGGATGTGAAGATTCAGTTCCACAACCTATACCAAAACCACATTAAATAATGACGTTGCTCCTATGAAAACCAGACCGACCTAAAACCCTCTTCAAGTACACACTCACTCCAGGATCACTTAGTGCACTATAGTACCTAATGTTGCTGTGGAAAATGGTCTTGGGGGAAATAAATAAAGGCGGATGTCACTTTTCAATGTTGCATTCCCGCTGATAACTGGTGGAAACACTTCCCAGACTTATATGGCGGGACTCCACATCATTAAGTCACCTTCCATCATGCGGTTACATCCAATACAAGAGACCACGGGTGGATGATTTTCTTACCTGTGGGGTAAGTTCAACACGGCAAACGGGACGAGATAGGGTCCCCACAGACTTTTCCACAGACGAGATATGTACCTGGGGCGTGTCCTATGCAAATTATTTAACGCCGTCATTAAGCTCAACGCAGTACCTGCAACTTGGAAGCATTCTTCAATAGTACCAATATATAAAAAGAGGGGCAGAGATTCACCTGCTAACTACAGGGCTCTCTCGCTTCTGGACAGTGCAGGGAAGAGGTACACCCCATTTTGGCACAGCAGGCCGGTTTGGCGTAACCGCTTCGGTGCAGTGGCCATTTCGGTGCACCCATTTTGGCGCAGTCCATTTGGCGTAAGGGGCGCTTGGACGTGGCTGACATTGCAGCCACGTCTAAACACCCTTGTGCCAAACGAAATGGGAAACAAACGCCCAAACCGTCTTAGTGTCGCCTTGTCCATGGCATCTGTTTTCACAGCACAGTAAAGCTACAAAACAGAGGTCATGAGTGCCCACAGAAATATATTACAGCACTTGTAAGGGTGAATAGCAAGGCATCAATGAAGGCTGCGGGACCTTAAAGAGGATTTCCATAGATTCTGTTCGTTCACCTTGCTCTGCGTTTAAGAGTTTGCACATTTTCTAATGAAAGTTGGATTACATAGGATATTTTCTGCGGAAAGATCACCAACACTCATACAATTAAAATCTGCAGTTATGGTCAGGTTGGCCATGGATAGATGGGACACACATGGTTAATTGAAGGCTGAGTTAACATCTATGCATCAGAGGCCTTCTGCACATAGTTTTGCCCTGTGCACATTTGGATGGTTCCAATAGTAGTGCCATGCCACTGTGTAGGAGTGCCAACCTGTTAAAGGTCAAGAAGGGTTATGGTTCTACCCGGGTAAAATATGCTGTTGACTTGTCAGTGAGCAGATGGTACCTGAGACAGGCTCCCTCATATGCTGCGTTTGGAGGCTTTCAGAGCAGCATTTCGCCCCCTACTGGGAGTTCACCACACAAACTCATGAATATTCATGAACATCTTATTCAGCGAAACATAAACTGCTCAAGGTTCTGTGACGACTCTGAAAACAAAGAATACTTGTACAACTTCAGCCCTGGCTGTTTATGCTATATGGGCAGGACAAAGGCTGATATGCGGGGAAATTTCTTCTCTGTGAAAAGGACAGTGAGCTAAAGACTTGGTAGAGTCTCTCCCAGGGGTTATTCACCCAAGAACAGGTCATTGGGCTGTGTTCGTTCTGGTAGAGAGATTCCCAGACCCCCCTTTGTTTGCATACATTAACTTTGGGTTTCACCCTAAGTTAACAGGGCAATCCAGACGTGGACCACTTGCTCACTGTTCTTAGAGAGGCAACAGTTTCACCTCACTGATGATGCCCAACAAGGCTGAAACACGTGTATGGGGTTACTGATGGTACTCTTGTTCAGAGGAGAATTGCCTAGCATTTCGGCGCTGGACTGCCCCTGGGCAGGACAAAGGCTGATATGCGGGGAAATTTCTTCTCTGTGAAAAGGACAGTGAGCTAAAGAATTGGTAGAGTCTCTCCCAGGGGTTATTCACCCAAGAACAGGTCATTGGGCTGTGTTCGTTCTGGTAGAGAGATTCCCAGACCCCCCTTTGTTTGTTTATGCTATACTTACACTGCAAGAGCATCCGTAGTCTGCTGCTGGTCTTCCTAATTTGCCCCTTAGATTGTCCAAAAGTCCGGTCTCTGTAGGGGTGCCTGCACATGTATTTATGAACCTGCACCTGTTACTCATGCATATTACAGGTGCAGACTCAATGTTTATAGTGCACTTCGTGGTCATACTGCGCCGAAATGCCCCTGTGCCATGGCGGCTGGGCCGAAACATCCCGCACTGAATTGTCGCTGTGCCCTGCTGGCTGCGCCAAAACGTCCCAAGCCGAATCGATCGTGGCAAAATTTCATGCTCCGGCAGGAAAGATCTTCACCACGGTCATATTGTTCTATTTGCAAGCCTGGGTTGATGAGTACAGCGATCTTCAAGCTGGTTTTCAGAAACACAAAAGCACAGTGGACCAAAGTTTTTGATTGTTTTGTTGGTCCAGAAGTACAGCGTGCATGCCAGGATGAATTTGTATGTTGTATTTGTGGATCTCAAGACAGCTTTTAATGGTGTCTCACATGAAACACTGGCAGGTTTTGAAGAAAAGAAACACATCCTCTCACTTGGTCACTGTTATCCAGGCGCTGTACTGTAACCTTATGGAACTGCACCAGCACTTATGGGACCTGACAGAGCCAAGTGTGACTAATCTATGGAGAACATAGAATAGCACAAACACTTATGCTATGGTTTGGGAAAATTACAGCAGGCCACAGGCCTCTCAGCGAGGATCAAGCTGAGCGGAATTCAGTCTGGACAAGAGCAGAACGTGAATGAAGTTGGGCTGTTGGAAGAACCACATAGTGTCGATAAGGCAGCCTTGATCAGGATTAAGAGAAGAGCACTTGCTCTGGTCAGGAAGAAAATGGAGGAAGTGGCTAATAAACTGAAATTTGGTCCAGAACACAATTAATGTGAATTAGATTTTGGTTCAGAGGGTTATCTTGCGTATATAGGTCCACCTTATGCAAGAGCTTTACATGCTAGTTTTATATTTGGGACACTACAGATTGCTGCTTTTACAAAGTCTTGGGCTCCTGATGGGTTGGGTATTTGTCCTTTATGTGGCCTAGGTGCATTTTCTGTTTGTCTGTGTTATGTTAAAACCGCGGAGAGTTTGGTACTCGAGACCACTGTTTAGGAGGGCAGCTATCCGCTCAACTGCAGAAGTGCTAGGATTTTGTAAAAGTAGCACAGACCCTCATACGGTGAACTGCGTAGCTTGCTATGTCCATCAGGAATGACTGTGCAGACGGAAAATAATAAAAAACAAAATTGGATTACAACAATAGTACTGAATAAGGAGGCATATGATAGAAAAAGCCATAAATATGCAGTTTATGTATGATTATGGGGCTGTGACTATACTCTCCCTATTTCTAAACTCATCCAGTTGTGTGTTTTATTCTGAATGTCATTTTGTTCAGTGTTTTAGTATGTTCCTTATGAAACTCGTGTTTTTTAACACTGTAAATTTGTATTTATTGAAACTGTCATATTTATGAACTTTGTTTTGTTTGTCTTTTTAAAATATGTTTTTGTTGGTTTCAAGACGAGAAAAAGGTACATCACACAAGTAGGAACTGTTGTAATAACCGTCTAGTATTAACATCAAGTAAATCAACCATTTGGTGAAACAACCATTTACAGTACTGTCATGAATCACTGTATACATCGGTTGCGGCGATCTCGTGTGGGCACTTGACATGTTTCTGGTTTATGTATTGGATACTTTTGTTCTCCCAAGATGGCCGCCCCTAAGGTCTCTGAATCTAATGCTGCGCACGCTCTAGTCGTCCGCCATGTTTCTTTACAGCAGTCTGGGTAGCTGGCATATCTACGAGCAAAGTCAGCGGCTGGGCGCGTCACTACTACTTTCCTTTTAGACGCTCGTAAGTTCACCACTACTTCTGTGTACTTTTTGCCTTCTGTGTATGTATCCTTGCCTTGGTTCGCTTGATCCGTGTTGTTTCACAGTGGATTTGAATCCTTTACCCGCGTCCAGTGCTCCGAATGCTTCGTGCTGCACATTGAGTCTGTTTGGCCGTTCTCAAGCAGCAAAATCCTTTACGAAGCTACATTTGCTTTCTGCTTCGAAGTGGCTTTCTTTCCGTCCGTACTGGGTAAGCTGTCACGAACTGGGCAATTGGTAATATTGTATCTTCTAATTGTAGCCGGAACGCATTTCTTTGGAAAATTGTAGCATGCATGAGTGCCTCTAGAATCAAGCCCCAGTTGCCATTATTCATCCTTAAGCAGTCCCGAGACACTTTTACAGGTCTATTTCCCCTTATTACTTCTCAAACATTTCTATCTGTTCTTTCCTATCTCTTGAACTAAAATTATTTTTGTACTCTTTCATGTGGTAACCGAAGCACGTTAGTCCTACAGCAATACTTGAAGTATAAGGGAGACTCAAGACTGCACATTCCAGACCTTATTCAGCATACCAGTGATTCTGTCTGACCTATCAAAACTCAGGGTTTTCTGCCTCTAGAGGGGTTTCCTGGATCCTCTGCATCCTTCAGTCTGTTTAATGCGGCTGGGGAAGGCAGAATATCCAGGGGGGTTCTTATTTTCAGCTTTCCTCAGCCTGATGCTGCTGCATTTGGATCCAGGTTGGTGAAATGTATCTAACTCCTATTGAGTACTTTAAGGCTATCCACATCCATATGACAAGTACACTCTGTCTCTACTGCCCACCATTCCTGTCCATACAAACCACTGTCCCCTCCTCTGTCCCTTCCACTCCCCTTCCCGCTCCCACACCCAATGGTCAACCATGCCATCCTGCTCAACTGCCTCCGTGATAACCTGGGTATCACAGGCCAGGCCCTGGCTTGGCTGACTTCTTTCCTCTCTGATTGACCCTCCCAGGTCCAACTTGGGTCCTTTCTCTCCTGTATCTCTATCTCTACCTCTGGTGTTCCCCAGGTATCTAACCTCTCTCCCTGGCTGTGCAACCAATATTTTTTTTTTTTTTTTTTTTTATTGTTTTATTGGTTAATCATAGGTAAACCTTTAACAAACCTCAAATAACCTCAAATAAGGGTCCGAGAAACAAGAGTCCAAAGTTCCTCTACTAAAGTATTATGTGAGTTCCAATCGGTTTAGTTATCCCTCCAATGAAAGCCTTTTACCATAACAGATGCACCCAGTAGTCTTTAGGGCTCCTATCTCTCCTCCATTTCCGGTTCTTCCTGGTCCAGATTTAGAGATTCTACAAACTTTAGTGCGTCAATAGTTCGACCCACCTTATCCGCTGTTAGAAGGCGTTCCCAGTATTCTTCTTCTGTTTCCATCGTGATGTTGTTTATATAGTTGCCCAAAAACGCTAATCGCTTTGGTACCAGAACCGGACATGTTAGCATCACGTGTCGCACTGATTCAAGTTGGTCCTTCATTTTACAGAACCTGCAGAACGCTGATGCTTTTTCAATGAGCCGTCTTCTCAGCTTAACCTCTCGGGAATGCCAGATATTTAATCTACATCGTAATAGCAGATCTCTATAATATTTAGATGGAAATTTCTGAAGATATGGTGGGAGAATATTTAATGCTTTGCGTTCCCAGACGATGTTGTGAGCCCAGTTTCCTGCCAATTTAGTGACCTGGGTTTCCTCCCAGTCTTTTTCCCGCAGGATTCTTTTGGCCTTGTCAGGATTACACTTTAGAATTTCCAGTGAGATACCTAGATGTTCTAAGGTATCCTCACATCTCTTCTTCCATTCTTGAAAAATTATATCTTCATTGGGCATACCTGGTCTTGCTAGAACATTAAATGGCTGCGCCGGTTTGTCCAAAATACACTTCCGAAATAATGAAAGAGATTTCCACACCGTGATTGAAACCATAGATTGAAGTCTAAGTTCCGATCTTATCAGAACTAAGGGCAGTGAATTCGGAAGATGTAAGATCCTTCGCCAAAAGTAGGCCTCGCACAGATTCCAGCTTTCCCATCCTAAAGACAGAAGTGCCTCTGCTCCATATGTTAACACTGCAACCACCTTTTGCTTATAAAATGTGATAATTGGCTGCAGTGAAAATTTTCCATATCTATAGTGCAGTAGGATTCCTTGATTAGTTAGCGCTGCGAGTTTCTCTCGAATAAGGGTGTATTGTGCTTGTTCATTGCAATTTTTATTTATCTTAATACCCAGGTAGATGGAAGTATCCACTTCTTCAAGTTTCTCTTGATCCAGCATCCATATCTGTCGTTTCCCTGCAGGTTTTTTTCCACGATTCGATTTCATGCACAGTATCATTGATTTCTTTACATTAATTTGCATGTCATTTTCTTTCAGGTATTTGTTGAAAGCTTCAATTCTACGTTGCTGACCAATAGGGGTCTGATCTGCAAATACCGCATCATCTGCGTATAACATCCACGGGACTTCCATACCGTTCACTTTTGGAGGGAACGCACGGATCCTTTCTTGGGATGTCTTCATATCCGCCATATAGAGAACAAATAGAAAGGGAGCCAGAGCACATCCTTGTTTGATTCCCCGAGTGGTATAGATTTTTCTAGATAACCCTCCATTAGCAGTAATTTGGACCTGGATTGAGGTATTAGTATACAGCGCTTGGATTGCTGCCAACAGGGCGTTCGGGCATCCCCAATTTCTCAATTTCGACCATAGTCGCTCTCTATTGATACTATCAAACGCCTGTTGAAGATCAATAAAAGCCAGGTAAGTTGTTGCATTGTCTTTCAAAGCCTTAGCTTTCAAAAGGTTTAACAAGAACAGGTTTAGAGATGTCCCCACCCTCCTTATAAAGGCGGTTTGTCTTTCATCTAGGATGTTGATTCTTATGGCCCATTTTTTTAAGTTCATTAGTAGAACGGCCGCAAAGAGTTTCCCAATAGAGTCTAACAAGGCTATAGGCCTATAATTTTTGGGGTTAGATCGATCCCCCTTTTTGAAGATCGGAACTATATACGCCTCCGTCCATGTTGATGGAATTTGCCTTTTTTTTGCTATTTTTTTTTAAAAGGGCATAGATCAAATCAGTCCAATCTCCGCAGTTCTCTTTTAGCTTTTTGTTGGAAATGCCATCCGGACCAGTTGCCCTGGAACTGCTGAGCTTTTTAATAAGCATCCGTATATCTTCTTTATCGAATTCAAAATACCATGCTGAACTCTTATTTCTTTTTTCTGGAGGTGTACCCATGGTTTTCCCCTTAAACAATGCATTATAGTGCCGATACCAGTCCTCCTCTGAGACTTGATTTACACCAATTGCCGACTGATTTAGATCTCTATTATTAATTAAGTCCCAGGTACTTCTTGAGTTGTTGGTAGATAGTGCCGCCAGCATTTTTTCCGCGTCTCTTTGAGTTCTTAAGAAGCGGGTCGAGCGTAGCCAGTTTTTATAGGTTTGCCGGCATTTCTGCAGGAGAATCTCTTTCACCGGGGAATTTTCTTTTTTAATACGTTTAAGTTCTGCTCTATATTGCTTCCTTTTAGTGACCACAGAATCATCGTACGCATGCTTTCTTTCAATTTTATTCACTTTAACTGGATCATACTTAACTACAAAAGCTTCCAGGAGCCATTTATATTCTACTGTCTCATCGCCTTTGTTACCCGCTTCTTTAAAGTCTTTTACTAGCTTCGGTATAACTTGGTTTTTAAGTCTCAGTCGGTTTCTTCCCCAGGATACTTCTGTTTCCTTCCATTTTTTCATCGATGATGGTAATGTGGTATTCCATGCTAGTTCAGTTCTCAAAAGGCTGTGATCGCTGTTTGCTTGTTTGATTATTGTAAATGTTTTTATCCAGGGTAGCGTGTTGTTTCCGACAAAGCAGTAATCTAAACAGGCCCCTGTTTTACCGCTATGCCATGTATTCGCACCCATTAGATCACCTTGGGTCTGACTATTTAACATCCTCATATCACGAGTACACATTTCCTTTGTCCAGAGACTTTCTTTACCTCGTAGATTTTCTATATCTCTTATTTTACCTTTCTTGTCAAGGAGTTTGATATTCAGATCCCCATTTAGTAAAATTAGCCGTTCTTTGTCTTCAATCATAGATTTATCTATTGCATTCATGATGGTTTTTAGATAATTTTTCAGGTTCGGCATATTTTCACTCCAATAGGTTTTAATTAGAGTCATCGTCGTCATCTTTTTTTTTGGTGATTGTCATGTTCTCAGAATTCTCCTTAGTGTCTTCTTTAAGGTTGATTGTTAATATCTGCACATAGGGATTTGGGATCACATGTTCCAAAACTTGTAGTGACGAGTCCAATTTCTTTAATACCATGAGTCCTGCATAAGGTCTACCTCTAGGGCCTTTCTTAGCCGGATTAAAGTAGACTTCATAGCCTTCACACATAGGTACTTCGCGCAGCCACGACTCCTGGATCGAAATTAGGTCGTAGTCAGCCAGGAAATCACTTTCCCTAGAGAATAAGTGTTGGAAGCCTCGGGTATTCCATGAGGCGCAGGAGACCGATCTTTGCTGGGCCTCCTCACTCTATTGCTTCTTCTTAGTGGTGCTCGTATTCTTTGGTTCAGGCCGCTCATTCGCTTTCAGGCCTTTTTTGTTCAATGTAGAATTACCCTTCTTTGGGTTATCCGAGTTGTCCACCGTAAATCTCAGATTTTTCAAATTCTCATCTGAGAACTTCAGGGAGGTGGCATTTGCTTTCTGACATTTAGTATCACTCTTTATTTCCACCTCCTTCACTTTGTCACTTAGTTTTCTGGGCCTTTTCCCCGATTCCTCCATATCTCGTCCTTTATTATTGTAGTCCTTCACCATATATTTTTTATTATTGCCGTCCTCCCTCCCCACTTCCATGGGTCTCCCTTTGCCCCTTGTTGTTTCTTTTGGATTCTTCAGTTGACTACTGCAATCTACGTCCTCCAGTCGATAGCCCTTTTGTTTAAGGCAATCTTCAGCCTTTAGGAATTTTTGTTTTACTTCCTTTGAGACGAGATGTAATATTACTTGATCCATCCTGCCTTCTTTTGGGAATTCCACAATTCTTATATCGTCAGCTGAAATCGCTCTGAGCGCTGGAGTTTGTTTGCATAGAGACATCACGTAGCATCTATTCAAAAGGACCTTCCTCGGCCCCTTCGATGTAGTTCCCAGTTTCACAAAGTGGTCTTTGGAGGAGGGTGTTTGCTTATCAGTTAACGACTTTCTACTGTATCTACTGCCCATACTATCTTTTTCTCTACTGTGACTTCTTTGTTTTAGACTATGCTTCCTTGGTTCAAAGTGGACGGTTTTTCCCTTATGAGCCAACTCCCTCCTTTTTTCTTCTAGTGTTTTAAACCTCAAGTATTCTATTTCCATGTCATAATCATTCCAAGGCGAAATCGTACTTTTTTCTGTTTCTTCCCTAGGTTTACTAGATCCATCCTTTTTCTCAGTCTGCTTGTCCTTCAGATGGCAATTCAGCTCATCCCTATCCCAGTTGTCAATTGTTTTCCATTCTGACGGCGTGATGTTTCCCCACCCCTCTTCATCGCTGTTATTTGAGAGAAGTTCGATTAAATCACTCAAAACTGCTGATTGTTCCAAGTCCTCCATTTTTTCATCTGCTGATGCCACAGATGTTTTAGACGCAGTTTCCCCCTCGGCTTCTGTGCAATCCAAGACACCCATCACGACTTCTTGGTACACTGTGGGTTTTCCCTTCTCGGTGGTGTTCTTAGATTCCTCAGGAATGCTCTTGATCCATTCACCTTTCGTTTAAGTATTTCGTTTTTAGTTTTTTTTCCCCTTTTCTTTAAAATTATTTGCAGGCACGGTTTCAGGTTGATGTTCCTTGGATTTATTACCCGTACCTGCAAAGATAGCAAAGCTCAATTGCTCTTTTATGGGTGAATTGTCTTGTTTTTTGCCCTCCTTACTGCTCGGGGAGATATGAATTACATCTCCACATCGCTGTTCTGGTTCGATGGGCTTAGTGACTTTTCCTTGTTTCAATTTCATTGGCCCGTACCTCGGTTAGGCCGCTCTACAACTTGCAGGTCCAATTTACTTTGTTTGTGCTGGGATCTCATCCATTTACAGTCTTCTAATACTGCTTCCATAAGGAGTGATCACTAGCGTCCCTTCTGGCCAAGTCACCCAACCGATTTTGCCAAGTCTGAGTTTGTTCTGCTTCTTTATCTACTCTTGAGTTTAAATTCTGTAGAGAGAGACCCGTTTGCCGATTTGCTTCCTTAATTTGCAGAATCGTCGTGGTTACCTCTTGGACTGAATCTTTAATGACTTCATATAGTTTCAGAAAAGGAGCCAGCGAAATATTCAATGAGGTCATCACCACTTTTTGAATATGTTCACTGTCCTTAGCTCTCTCGATTGCACAGGCCTCACTGATAAGTTGTATTATTTGATCTTTTTGAAGGAAAGCTGGCGGTGTCATTATCTCATCCATTATCGAGGTCTGTGTCATTTCCGATGCCCTATTGTGATCGTTGACCATTGAATGTCCCTTAGGGTCTTGATGTCTCCTATCTGAAATGGATTTGGTTTTCTGGAAGTTGGTCTTTTCCAGTTGATTGATGGGTGACTGGGAGTTCAAGGTAGTCTCCACGTCATCCATCATACAGGGTCCCCCTTTGGTTTGATCCCTGTCCAGAGCGGCCATCCTCTCATTTATTAGGGAAAAGCTTCTCCTTTTTTCCCTTTCAATTTTCCCCGTCAGTATCATGATATCATACTTGATTTTATTTGTCAGGCTTAAGTTAGTCAATTTTATAGGTGATTGCATCAAGTTGCTGCTAGTCCCCGGAGTACCTGGGAGGGTCATCCCTTCCGTTTCCATTGGACTTCGCCTATCTAGGCAATTCTGTGGAGGGTAGTTCTCATTACAAACGGGCACTTCCATTGATAACTTTTCAAAGTGCCCGTATGTACAACCCCTCTCGGTGACTTCTTTCCGTTTTGAGTCTTGGTGGGCTACCTGGTTTCCATCTTGTGTTCTCTGAATACTTTTGACCTTAGTTAAGGGAACACAGTTTTCTTCTCTATAAGGTTGAAAAATGTCAAAAGTTTCTAAATTTGACCCCCTTGGGTTCAATTGTGATATTTTCCCCTCCTTGACAGTTATAGGATCGACGTGGGCTTTTTCCCATTGGTCCATTTCATGATCTTCCCAGTGATCTCCAAAGTCCTCAAACGCTTGAGGATCCTTGCTCATGTAATTGGGTGTTTCTCTCTCCACCTCCAGATTATTTGCTGATTCTCTTGGTAATTTAGGGGAGTTACTTATACATGGCTTTTCCCCAACCTCTTGTGAGCCTTCCATACTTACCTCAAGTTCAATGCCTGTTTGATTAGATCTTTGTATCGGGTCATCACCTAGTTCACCCGAAGAGGGGGTCTCTTCGCTAGGAGGTCCCGGTAACGCCTCTCTCGCCTCTAGGTTGCTTTCAGGAACCTGTCCTTCGATTATTTCCTCAAGTCCCATATTGTCTAGGTTATCCAAGGTCTCCCCTGGTCTATCTTCCAGTTGGAGATGGGGCTCAGCTGGGTTCATAATGTAATCATTAGGAGGAGTACCCCTCTCACATTGGTGGTTTCCATCTGGCTTCCCACTAAGGTGCGAACATCCCTTTACATGATCTAATGACCTTTTGAGTGTTGTAGGTTGAGCTTGACTTCCGATTGTCTGGGGTGTTGGCTCCCCGATTGAAGGAACCGTACAGGCCATTGGTTGAGTCGGCGTATTTGGTACTAATAAGAGAGTGTCTAATTTTGATCTTATAGGGGGGCTAATATTCCCCATGTCTGTAATATCCCCCACAGAACCGCTTTTTCTTCTCCTTCTTTCATCTCTGACTGGCTGTCTGCTTTCCAGGAGTGGTGTGCCGCCAATGCCAGTAAAACTGAGCTTTTCCTCCTCGGCACACCCTCTCCCTCCTTTCCTGTCACTCTCTAGCTGGCCTCTCTTGGCCCTCTTCCTGGTCCCACCTGCGAGGCTAAAAATCTCTGGGTCATCTACTCCACACTCTCCTTCTCTCCTCACATCTTCGTCTCTAAGAAGTCACATTACCAGCTGCACCTCCTCAGAGGTATTCTTCCTTTCCTCTCCTTCCCCCAGAAGCTCACTGTCTCCAGAGCTCTGGTTCTCTTTAAGCTGGACTACTGCCACAGCCTCTTTCTAAATCTGCCTGCTTCTACTCTCCGTCCTGTGCAACTCAACCAGAACAGGACTGCGAGTCTTGTCCTTGGCCTCAAGCCCAGGGATAGTTTCTATCCAGGACTGAAATCTCTGCACTGGCTCCCAGTGGCTGTGAGCATTAAGTTCAAAACCCTCTGCATTGTCCACAAGGCCTTCTGGGGCCTTGGACCTCAATACCTTCAACTCTCTCTTCCTAAATATCTTCCTTCTCGAGCTCTTCGCTCATCCGCCTCCAACTCCCTCAGGGTCAGTTGCTTCTGCATGCAACAAGTTGGTGGTAGATCTCTTTCTTCGTCTGGGGGCTACCTCTGGAATACCTTCCCTGAAACTTGAGGATAACCATCTCCAGATCCGGAAGAACCTCAAAACCTTCCTCTTTGCTTCTGCTTTCTCTCCTCCTCTCCCCTGCTGAACTCCTGGCTGAAACTGAAGCTGCACTGGTTACCTGGACACCCTCTGATCTCAGGCCCAGGTCCCCTCCCCTGCCAGTTGCACCCCTGCACTGCTTCTGTAGCAACCCCCACCCTTGGGGACTGTTTTCTGTATCCCTAGAGTCCCCTACCAGCACTTGGCACCTGATGTCTGCACTTACCCTTTCACTTGCCACCAGCTGGCCGCACTTTTTAGTTATTGCTTTTATTTATTCTATTTACCTTACTGTCGATCCCATGTACTGCACTGACCCATCCCTCTTACCCCTACACGTTATCCCTTCCCACTTCCCCTTCACTTGCACAATCTCAATGACACCTGGCCTAGTAAGATCGTTGTCTCTGTCTCCCCTCTGTTTCCCCTCCCTCGGCTCATCGCACCTTGAAACACTTGTGTGTAGGCGCGTTATAAAAGCAATATCATATCACCCCACCGCATATGATGGAAACGGGTATGCAATGAATACCATGGAGGATATGTATGAAAGGATCTATTCAAGAGGTTTGTAACAAAATAATTTGTATCTTATATGTGCTGGAAGGATAAAGAGCAAGGGTGGGGAGGATTTAACTGGGTTCACTTGTAGCTACAGGGGTCCACATGTGGGCATAGTCCACCCTCTCATTCAACCCCCTCCCACGATCTATAAAATGCCATGAAAGGTAGCCATTCCACGTCTACATGGCCATTCGATTGAAGCAAAACTGCAGTTAGGCTTTCCATGTCATAGCATTCAAATGATTTTCTAGCCCATTAAGTTTTTGTTGGTAGATGTCTCACCTTTTCCAGTGGATAGTGAGACAGACTCTGGTAGCAAGCAAGAGGTTTCTCTGCATGTGACAGTTGTGTACAACCGTCCCCCTAATCATGAAAACAAAATAGTACCAGTAAGGGTGAAAGTGCTCGATCTATGCCATCTAAAACCTTAATCCATGCCAGTGCTTCCTTCCAATAGATTTGTATCTGGGGCATGCCCACCACATATGACATGCAATTACTGGCATATCTCAGTTCCTCCAGCATAGGTTACATTTTCGCAAGCCTATGTGGTGTCATGTGGCATCTAAATAAATGTTTACAATTATACATTGTGTACTGTACTGCTATTGAAGAACACCACACCGCCATGTAAATCCATTGCCATATGTCTGGGTCTTCTCTAGGTCAGCGGACAATTGTTTTTGAGGGTTTGATGCGTCTATATGGCTCCTGGGCTCCTGGTCAGTAGTGAAACAGAGTCTTGATTTATTTATTTATTTATACATACAGCGCGTTACACCAAGGCGCTGTACAATGGAACAACAGAATACAAAAAACCAACAACACTTAACAATGGGAGCAGAATTTACATCTTGAATCATTAAACAAAACAGTGCAGAGAGCAATTAACTGAGGGGGGTAGAAAGGGGAGAGGGAAGAGGTGGGGGAGGAGTGGGAGTTGGACAGGGGGAGGGAAAATGGAAGAGGAAGAGAGAGGAGTAGGAAAGGGGAGAGAGGAATCAGGTGAGGGGGGAAGTTTTCAAGGGGGAGAATGGAGGAAGAGGGATTTAAGGGACGTGCGAAATGAGACGAAGGTCGTAGTAGAGCGGATTGTAAGAGAGAGTGAGTTCCAGTGCAGAGGTGCAAGGAGTTGGAATGAGCGTAAATGGGAGGAAGCGCAGGGGGAAGGAGGAACAGTGAGGATGAAATGGTCAGCGGAGCGAAGGGGGCGGGATGGGGAGTAGAAGGAGAGAAGGGAGGAGAGATAAGGAGGAGCAAGACCATAAAGGGATTTGAAGACAAGGCAGAGAAAGTGGAATTTAAGCTGTGAGTGGAAAGGTAGCCAGCCAAGGTAAGAGAGTGAGGAAGAGATGGAGTCACGGGAGGTAAGGAGACAGAGGGTACGAACAGCAGAGTGGTATATGGATTTAAGGTCTTGATAAAAGACCTTTCGTGCGTGTTTAAGTCTTGTTCAAACTGCCTCATTGGACATCTAAAACTATCTACCCAGTGCTGGTTGATGAGGGGGCCTTTTAATTGTCTGTAGGCTAGTTACTGGATGGGGCCTATTCCTATGGCCTCTTCGAGCTCGGTCTTATGTAGAAAGCAGCCTTCATTCCACAGTCCGCTCTGTACTGGCCCACTTCATAATATGATAGAAACTTTAAAGGTTCCGTTATTCTGTCTCTAATTGGGGCGAAGAGGTGAAGGCCATGTTGTGATGCCCTTCTTGTCCTTTATTTCCCTCCACATGTGCCAAAGAACCTTTAGTATGGAGTATGTTCTAATTTTATGAGGCAGAGATTTATGAGAATCCCATAGCCATTTCCCAACGGTAATTTAGCAAATAAACTGTTCTCCAAGGTCAACCATTTATTTTCTGTGTTCTCCCTCAAGTGGTCCCACCAATATGCGAAGATGGACTTCAATATAGTATTGATGAAAATCAGGCAATCCTACATCCCGCCTATACTTAGGCAGGATAAGTTTGTTATAGGCCATTTGTGATCTTTTTTCTACCCATTGAAAGGCGAAGAGTGTTTTCTTTCATTCGTAGTGGAAAGTAGGCAGCAACACCATTGTGCGGCCCTGAAATAAAAAAGAAGCCTCTGTAAGATATTCATTTTTATGGACACAAGACGTGCTGCCCACGAAAAAAACATGAGCCTAGACCAACTGTGCATAGTACAGTACAGATCGTCAAATTTCCTGGTTATGGTCACCCCCAAATACTTAAACCCTTCAGGCTGCGGTTGAACTCTGTGTCTCGCTAAGCATGGTTTTATCTGAAAGGGATTCTCTGCTAGAGATAGGGCCGCTGTTTTATTCAGATATATTTGGAAACCAGTGAGTTCACCATATTCCTCCATAGTCGAGAGTTGGAATAGATATTCTTGGATGCGTGACATAGGCCAAGATATCACCAGCGAATAGGGCTAGTTTGTATTCATTTCCGTTCAGCACCAGGCCCGGATATGCCTCCTAGAATGGATCATTACTGCTAGCGGCTCTAGAGCCACCATGAAAGTCAATGGGAACAGAGGGCATCCCCGACCAGGTCCCGCGGCTCAGATGAAACTCCATGAATGCAACTCCATTGACTATTACCCTTGCCCTTGCATTGCGGTAACGCGCCAAGGTCCCTGCAAGCCATCTACCCTTTTTAGCACTGCTTCCATAAATGCCCATTTGACCCTATCAAAGGCCTTCTCTGTGTCTAATGATAGCAAGAGAGGGTTCGCATCGGCAGTGCATGTCCTGGTAATTAAGTTGAGGGCCTTATGGATATTTTTGGGAACCCTGTTGACCCCTAATGTAGCCCACCTGATCGTTGTGTACCAGCTTGGGGAGAACCATATTGAGTCTTTATGCAAGAAGACTGGCGTAAATCTTGGTGCCGACATTGATCAGGGATATGGGTCGGAACGAACCGTAATCAAGTTTGCCCTTGCGATCTTTAGGAAGGATTATTATTCTGGCCTGAGTAAATGGTTCAGGGGCTTTCTCATCCATACAAAATATTGTTGAAAAGGTTTCTTAGGAATAGGACTAATAGCAGGCAGTGTCTCTTACAGAAGGTTGGGGTAAACCCATCTTGCCCTGGTGCAGTCCTGACCTTCTCTTTAGAAATGTCTTGGAGAATTTCCTTTATCGGTATCATTGCATCTAAAAGCACCTTCTCTTCCGATGTCAATGGTTGGAGTGGGGATTTCTGTAGATAATTCTGTAAATGTTTTCATCGCTTTGATTTGCAGTTGTGTACAGTTATTGAAAGAACCTCTGTGTAATATCCGCGGGTTGATTTGTTAAACGACCCCTGTTTTTTCTTTAATTTGTAAACGGCTCTCTTCATCCTCTGTTTTCTTAAGATTGTCTCCCCTTTCATTCATATCTCTGCTTTAAGTAACACATTTGTGCCAGGGCCTTCCCCTGCCAGATGCCACCCAGCTCCTGCTGTAGCTCTCTAATATAGTTAAGTTGTTTCTCAGCCTGCTCTTCGGTGTTCCTCAAGGCTTTCTCTTTTTCTCCGATCAAAGATTTCAATTTAGATTCCTGAAGATTCCTTTCCCTTTTCTTGGCTGACCCTTGAAAATCAATAGACCACGAATGGTGGCTTTGGCAGCCTCCCAGATTATGTGAATTGGAGTGCACCCTGAGATTATGTGAATTGGAGTGCATCCTGAGATTATGTGAATTGGAGTGCACCCTGAGATTATGTGGATTGGAGTGCACCCTGAGATTATGTGAATTGGAGTGCACCCTGAGATTATGTGAATTGGAGTGCACCCTGAGATTATGTGAATTGGAGTGCACCCTGAGTCATTTGAACGGAAGGATTCTTTAAGTTCCTTTATGAAGAAATTCTGTAAATAAAACATTTCTGTACAGCGTATCATTACATACGAGTACAGGGCCCAATGTCAAGTAATAGTGTGCACATGGCATGGTCTGACCAAACCAACCTATTATTTGAATATCTGCATTTATAATGTTATGTCCCTGTGCAGCATCTAGTAATATATAATCAATTCTGGTGAAAGTTTTGTGAGGTGGTGAGTAAAAGGTAAACACCCACGTCTGCAGATGAGTTACTCTCCAAGAATCAATGAGAAAGTTGCCTAAGAGGGTGGTCTCTAGGTTGTCTACATCGTGTAGAACTGGTGGAAATGCACTCACCCTTAGAGATAACCAATCTTGCGCAGGATCTTCAATTGAATTTACTCTGCACCCTAAATTAGAATTCCTGTTTCCCATGTGTTCAGGAGCATCAATGATTCATTACAAAACAGAATGTGTTGTTGGTTTGGGTCATAGGCCAGGCATAGGGTCACAGCCAGGTAACCAATCTTTTCGTTAATAGTTGTTAAATGTCCCTCCATGCTTCTCTTGATCTGTTGGACTTCTAGGCTCAATGATTTCCGGACCAGTATCCTGAACCCTGCTTTTCTGGACAAGCTGGAAGACCAAAAGGCTCCCTCTAGTTCCTTACATTTAGGCATGTATTCTTCACGCCTCAAAGTTAATCTCCTACAGAAAAAATATGTCTACGCCAGACTGTTTAAATTCTTGCACTACCATTGACGGTTCCTGTGGGAAATTAATGCCTTTTACTTTCAGAGACCCTATTCGTATGCCAGTACGTTGTGCTATCATGTGAGGTCTTGGGACCCACATCTGAACTCTACCTGTACCCCAAGCATATTTAAGCAGTTTGCTTTAGTTCCATTCTTCACAATCCAGTACAACCCCTCTTATGAATCTTCGTACCTCCCCCCTAAATACCAAAGAAAATCATGAATGTCCATTGTGCGTTCAACCCCATTTTACCCAACTTAGATCCTGTGCCATCTGAGCCGGGGATATTTCACCCCCAATTCTGAGATGTCCCATAGAAAAAGATGGGCCATCCAGAAGAGACCCCTTGCCCGTAACAATTTTAAACAGCAAATATATATACAAACATTAATCATGGAACTGTAGAGGAGTAGATGTACACATCTGCACGAGATCTTGCCCCTCTACCTCCTTTGTATTGGAGACATGAGACAGTGCCTTGCCTGACACCAGCTATCGTACCAATACTGCAGCGAGTATACCCTATCGAATGTACCCTCGAGTTGATGACGGTCTGCAGGAAGAATTCCCTGAGGGAATACGAGAAAGAGCTAAGAAAATGAACTGATGACGTCATAAGAAAGTGTGCACAACGTCCCGAGATACTGTATGAAGACGATGTATGGATCCTTGAGGACAAATGACGAAGTAAATAATCGTGTGGAATATCCAAGTGGAAAAGAAGATTGCACGTTAACACAGTTCAATGAATTTACAGACGCTGAAATTCAAGGTAGATCAAGTCATCGTATAGGCTAGCTATGAGTAGTGAATAGAATGCAGGCGAACCGCCATTGTATATAAACTAGACATTGGTATCATGAAATAAATAAGCCAGAAACCATGAAGGGGGGAATCAAAAGCTCTGTTGCAGTAGAAAAACAGGTTGCTGAAGCTGCGTGAGGAGGCTGTCTGGCCTGAAGTCAAGATCCTAGAAATCGTGGTCAGCTATTTACTCTGAAGAGAACGAATGTGTGGAGGATGAATCTTTTCACATTAAGGTGCAAGAAAGAACACAAAGGATGCCAAGTTTGAATTAATTTAAAGCATTCTAAACCTGCAGAATGGAGGAAATCGTTCTCTCTTGTCACATGAGCCAAGGATGAAAATAGAGTTTGAACTTGGAGAAGGAGAAACGATAGCGAGTGCCATCCCTCCTGTGCATTCCCAGGACGAGCATACTCTGCAAGGCCAAGTACAAAGACAATTTATTGTCGGAAGGCATGGTTGATGAGAGATGTGGGCTAATTGGGTGGTGAGGTGTTACGCTCACCTGGTTCCCACAGGGGCGTCGATCGGACCCGGACAGCTGCGGTCTCCACCAACGTGATGCGTAGTGCCGAGATGACTGTTTGGACTGGCCCGCCTAATCTCGTCTGCTTGATCCGTAGAAGTATTCTCCTGCAAGTGGAGAAAGGGATTTAGCCACCCGTGGATATGAGTGATAGCCCCCCCCACTGTTCCCGTTCTCCCTTCTAGGCACCTCCGATATACCCTTTTAGGAACCTCACCTTATGTTTTTAAATGATGAGCTCTCCATCCTGCGTGGATTGCAGGGGCGCGTTGATGCCAGTTACTTTACTGGTTTGAAGGCGTGGGAGAGTTCTGGAGAGTATTGACTCTGAGGTTCCTGGCAAGGTTTGGTAAGTATCAAGTTCATAGAGTTCAATATGTCCGATGATTCGCTCTTGTCCCCCCTTCCTTCCTTGTTTTGCAACTAAGATCGTGAGAAGATACCCCTCGTGGCAGTTGGTGGCGCTCAGGTAAGAGTCTGTATTACCCGACGCAGTCCGGTAAATGTTGCCGGTGTTTAACGTGTTGTTTTCTCTCCCTTTGCAGGTGCGGCACATGAAGATGTGGAGAGTTATAGAATAATGCTCCGGTGGTAATCAGGTAAGTTTATGATGATAAGTGTTTTATTTGTTGGTTTTCTCGGCTCACCTTGTTGTTTTCTTTTGTCCCTCAGGTGCCGGAGTTCGGCGAAGAAATGATGGAGGTAGCGCCGAATCGAAAGATGCTGCGAGGACTGGTGAGTATGGCGCGGCGCTGTAGCTGGAGATGAAACGCGTACAGAAATGATGTTCCTTCAGGTCCGGAGGCGAGATGGATCCGAAATCAGGTGAGGAATTCGAAATAGTTCGTTTTCTATTCTTGTCCTTTTCTTTCCTCTTGGTTTTAGGAGCTCCAGGTTCGAGGCGGGCGTGGCAGAAGACTGGATGCAGAGTGCAGGCACGGTAAGCATTACGCTGCTGGATGCAGAACAATGCGAAGCGTGTGCGGTTGTTCGGGTGTGGTTTAAATAGCCTCCAAAGTAGTTCCAGGTAAGAAGTTCCCTAGAACCACGCCCGAGTAAAAAATTAGTCCCTGTAGAAAAATAGTCCCATCCAGGCCTCACGTTGGCTTGGACTCACTAGCAGCATGGTCTGCATCAGGTAAGTAAAGTCTATAAGCCTGGCGTCTATGGCGCCAGGACTGATTTCCATGATGAGCCTGGCGCCTAAGGCGCCAGGACTGAACCCAAACAGCCCCCAGCCGGGGCTGTTGGGGTTTTAAAAAGGTATCTGGATGCCTGCTTCCGGAGCTGATGGGCTTGGTCCTGATGCCCGGGGGAAGGCATCATGACATGAGGTAGCTTCATGTCCCATCTCCCTGCACCTGGGTCTCGGCTTACGCGCTACTAAATGAACTGAATGTTCCAGACATGGTACAAGTGTACCAACCAATTGTATTAGTCTGTATAACGAAGGATCTTATAGCTTAAAACCATTGAAACATGCTGTAACAATTTTCCCCAGCAACAGCAAATTTCTCGCTTTTTAAGTCACTGGTCAGCATTCCTTTTACTTTGACAATGTCTTTGCTGACAGATCCTGATAGATATTAACTAGAGTACCCTCAAAAAGAATCTGTCCCTTTTCTGTAGCTTTCTGCACTATGTCAATTGTTTGTCTGCACAGTGGATCGTGTCAAAAGATATCTCGGGGACTGGTGAGTCTGAAGAGGCTGCTGACAAGGGCTTTCCCTTGCTGTTGTAAGCAAGGCATGGTATCAAACAGTGAAGACAGGCAAGTGATCACAGTTCAAGGGTGTTTATTGAACTTCAAATTGGTCGGTCGAACGCCTATCTAAACCTAAAGCTAAGGATGGGAGAAAGCTATGGCCATCAAATGATAACGCTGTCCTAGTCAAGTCTCAGTCAAATAAAAGGGCCTATACTCATAAACCTATTGCCAATCCTTACTTCTAAATACAAAAGAGTCTGAGACAATGATGTACGCAAAAGAAAAGTGTTCAAGAAATAATATGTCAGGACGGGACGATTAGTTGGCTCCCCTTACCCATGCACAGGGAAAAAGGCACGTTCGAGCTTCGCATACACTCTGGCTTCTTGGCTATGAGGATTCAGTTCAAAGCACAGATATTGTGGCCTTCTGCCAAAGTCTTTTTCCCTTAACAGTCTCTTACTGCAGAAGGTCTGTGGTGCCAAACAAAGTCTAAAAGTTCCATTCCGATCAGGATTTTCACATGCACAAGTTCTCGATTTCAATGTTCATCATGGGTCTCCCTTTTCAGGCTGAGAACCCTGTTGTGATGTCTTCTGAGTAGCAGGGAGCCTTCCTTGTTTTCCTATACGATGATGTCTCAGTCATATGTGATGTCATGGAATGTTCTGTTTGCATCTTGTGGATAGTGTTCCAAGTTGGTCAGTTGGAGGAAAGTGTTGAAGGAGAGGAGCCTCTGAGTGCAGGGGGTCTCCTTCCCTTATATGTAACTCAAATAAATACTGTTACATTGCTTACCTGACTGCGCCAGCCTCTTCATAACAATGGCGACGAGGATGGGATGATGGAGGTCCCCGCAGACAGGTCAAAGGAGACCCCCAGCGTCTGCCAGCGTCGAGTCGCGGCCTGCAGTAGGTGATCGCATCGCTCCCGACATCTGCTCCATCCGTGCCTCCTCTGAGCAGCCTGGAGGACGGAGTTCGGAAGTGCTCCGTGAAGTAGGAGCCCCAGCGGGGAGAAGTGACGGCGCCGCCGGAGAAGAAAGCGACAGGCAGTGCGCTGCTCCGCCCCCCCTTGGCGTTGAGCGGCCCGCCACACAGAACGGCCGACGCTGAGTCCTATTCCGGCCCGCCGAAGAAACGACCGAAAAGGCCGTGGGGGAAAGCTCAAGGAGGGCTGCTCCGCTTCCAAGTAGTGCGCCGAGCAGCCGTCCAGTGATCACGGCCTCAGGGAAGGTCGCTCCGCTGCCGTAGCGTAGAGCGACCGCCGCGTCCCTGCGACGTTTGTGCAAGTAAGTGCCTTTAGCTCCGGTTAGCGCCCCAGCTGATCCCAGCCCGCACACACGCTCGCCAGTGTGTGGAAGACGACAGAAGCAGCAGCTGATCTGCGTGGGAGGGATGTGAGGTGGGGAAGACGCCGGACTTCGTTACCGTAGTTCCCCTAGCAGACAACCTGCGTGGGAGGGAAGTAAGGTACCGTAAAACACTTAAAAGAGAAGCATGTGAATTGGATTGAAGACTGCACTCGCAGTGCAGAAACATACCAGGGGTAAGGGAGTAAGTCTATGTGAGCCTGCAGTTGATTTTGGACATCCATAGAGTGATCTCTTACTGCGTTAAGTCCCAGAAGTGAACTGTCACTGCAGATACACGCCTTGTTGGACTGGTGCAGCAAACCCTGCAACGTTTGAGCTAGAAGAAGTATACTCTCATACAAAGACATGGCAGCATTACCTGGCATATCTGGGCCGCCCATTTTCATGCCCACTCCAGGTGCGGCGAAGATTGCTTGGCCCCAGTGGCGAAAAGGATTTATGCACTATATGAGGGCAGCTGGAGGAACAGCATATTCTAGTGAAAGAAAAGTGGCATTGCTATTGCACTTCCTAGGTTATGAGGGACAGAGGATTTTCGAGACACTTCCTCAGTTGGCAGGGGATGGAAGCGGAGATGACTTAAATGAATTTGAATCGGCTCTGCTCAAATTAGATAAGCATTTCAACCCCAAAAGAAGTACAATTTTGGAGCGGTATAATTTCCGCATGCGGATCCAGACTCACGGGGAATCTGTTGAAGACTACGTCACCGCTCTCCGTCACCTTGCCCTGACATGCAAATTTCAAGGAAGTTTTGATGAACATATCCGCGATCAATTCATGACGCATTGCCACTCAAATAAAATACGTGAGGAACTTTGGCTGAAAGACGAGCCAAATTTGGATGAAGTATTGGACTTGGCCAAGCGTGTGGAGCACTCGTTGGCATGTGTTGCCAAGCTCTCCAAGACTGAAGGAAGTGACTCTAAGGAAAACAGGCAGGAGGTGCTGAATGTGAGTGAAGGGAAGAACAAAAGGAAAGGAAGAAACAAGCAGAAGGAAAGGAACAGCGCAGAAGAGAAGAGAAACCAAGTGTCGGCACAGAGAAGCGAAAAGAGAGAGGAGAAAAAGGGCGAGAGATTGTGTTATCGATGTGCCAGTGCGACGCACTTTGCATCCTCTGTAGTGTGTCCAGGGCGAAGGGCTGTATGCAATAAATGCAAAAGGAGAGGACATATTGCCACCTGTTGCAAGAACTATCAGTTTGGCCAAACGGGGCAAAGGAAGATCCTGTTGGTAGATGATGAGGATGATGGAGAATCATCAGAAGAAGATACTGCATTGGCATTGACAAATGTTATTGTGAACACAGTTAATGTTGTAGCCAGTGGTGGAAACACGGATGATTGTGAGCGTCCCTATGCCGTGGTGACAGTGAATGGGTATAAGGTGTCAATGATGGCAGATTCAGGGTCAAAAGTTACGTTAGTGTCCAGGAGTGTTTATGAAGGCGAGATGAGGGGGACGGTATCAACATTGTCCGAACCTGACATAAATCCGGGAGGCTACAACCAAGATAAAATTGATTTACTAGGATATGTGTGGAGTAGATTTGAATTTAAAGGTCGCAGTTGTGACGGGAAGGTGTATGTAACAAAAAAAGGACAATCCTTATTGGGATGGAGAGAGCAGAAGAATTTAGGAATCAGACTAGACCCCAACCACCCCGAGCAAGTTTTACAAGTAGCAGAAGCATCCACGAGGTCCTGCAAGTACGCGAGAGAGTTTAGTAAAGTGTTTGATGAGACTTTGGGAAGGATAAAGGGTTTCCAACATCAAATATTGCTAAAAAGCGGTACTGTGCCCACCGTAGCCAAACTCAGACCGGTGCCTTTTGCCCTACGAGACAGTGTCAAACAAGAATTGCAGAAATTGTTAAAGTCAGGGGTGATCGAGAGGGCTGGGGGTGTTGAATGGGTTTCCCCGGTCGTAATAGTGAAGAAAAGTTCAGGGGACATAAGGTTGTGTGTGGATATGCGGGAGTTGAATAAATGCGTGTTGGTGGACAGGCACCCGCTACCCAACATGGGTGAGTTACTGACCATGGTAGGTGGGGGAAGTATTTCTCCAAACTAGATATGACCTCGGCCTATCATCAGGTGGAGTTAGAGGAGACATGCAGAAAAGTTACAGCGTTTGTGACGCATGAGGGAGTGTTCCAATTTAGGAGAATGCCTTTTGGGTTGGCATCTGCCTCCTCTGTGTTTCAGAAAATAATGGATCGCCTTTTGAGAGGAGTAAAGGGCGTATTCTGTTTTCAAGATGATGTTTTGGTGAGTGGAGTGACTTTGGAGGAGCATGATGGGAATCTATACAAAGTGTTGAAGATATTTAAGGATAGGGGCATCACGCTGAGAGAAGAGAAGTGCAAATTTGCCGTGACAAATGTGGACTATTTGGGACATGAAGTATCGGGGGATGGCATTAGACCCAAAGAGGAGATGATAAATGCCATAAAGAGTGTGGAGAGACCTTGTAATAAGAGTGAATTGAGGTCTTTTCTCGGAATGACGGAGTTTTATCAAAAATTTGTGGTAAATTATGCTGACAAAGTGCAAGAGATGAGAAAAGTTCTGAGGAAAGGTGTTGATTTTGAGTGGAATAGTCAGTGTGATTTGGAATTTAACAGAATAAAGGAAGATATAAACTTAGCCCGCCCTTTAGGATGTTTTGACACGAGAAGACTGTCTATCATTACTGTAGATGCTAGTGAGTATGGACTTGGGGCGGTATTATCCCAGAAGCAGGATGATGGGTCTGAAGAGGTGATAGCACATGCATCGAGAGGTCTAAAGGGAGCAGAGATGAGATATTCAGTTATCGAAAAGGAGGCATTGGCGTGCTTCTGGGCTGTAGAACGATTCAGGAATTTTGTGTGGGGAGTAGAATTTGTAATCCGCACAGATCACAAACCTCTTAAGGCTATATTCGAAAGTAAGGGCCTAGATAAAGTTTCCCGTAGGGTGGCAGGTTGGGTCACCAGGATGCAGACACATTGTTTTAAGATGGAGGTCATTCCAGGAAAGGATAACATATTCGCGGATAATTTGTCAAGGGTGAGAGTTGCTGACTCTGATGTTGTGGACAGTGAAGAAATGGAATTAGTGTTTATCAACACCGACGGTATTGTGTCCAAACAGGAGTGGTTGGATGAGGTGAAGAAAGATGAAATCATGAGCAGGGTGATTCCATATGTGATGTCAACGGCATGGCCGAATAAAGCGGATCTGGCAGAGGGGGTGAAGCCATTTTGGGAAGTGAAAGATGAGTTGTCTGTCATGGATGGGATTTTATTCAGGTGGGGAAGAGCAGTAGTCCCGATAGGGTTGAGGAAAAAGGTGATAGAGTTAGCGCATTGTGGTCACATTGGTATTACCAAAACCAAAGGGGTGTTGAGACAGGAATATTGGTGGCCTGGATTTGATAGGGAGATTGAGAATTACTTAGCTAATTGTCAATTTTGCATCAAGAGTGGAAAGGGAGTTGTGGCTAAGAAGCAGCCATTGATGGATGTGGGCCTCCCATCAAGGATATGGAGCGAGATAGCTATGGATATTCTAGGTCCTGTGGAGTTAGGTTACGGACGTGGAAAATTCATTGTTCTGGTTGTAGACCTGTTTTCCAGATGGGTGCATTTTAAGGTGGTGAGAAACATCACCGGAGAGAGTATGATAAAGATATTGCAGGAGATTTTTGCCAATGAAGGCCTACCGGAAAGTGTATTGACGGACAACGGTCCCCAGTTCATAGGTGGTGACTTTACCAGCTATTTAAGGAAGTGTGGAGTTGACCACAAAAGAACTTCATTGTACCATCCCGAATCCAACGGGGTAGTTGAAAGGATGAATAGGTGTGTGATGGAGAGTATTCGGATGGGTGAGGGGTGTGGTCAGGATAAAGTAGCCATGATACAAAGTAGGATATGGGCTTTGAGGATGGCGCCACATGCGACAACAGGTCTATGCCCGTTCGAGCTTATGAGGGGCAGGAAGCCATATTCCGTGGCATGTCCGCCATGGCTTGGTAGGAGTAGAGAAACGGATCTAGTCATTGATGAAGTGAGAAAGTCATTGGTGAAGAAGAAATCCGAATGGGTCATGCGCGAAAATCGTAAGAGAGGGAAGAAAGAATTGCGCGTGGAGTGTGGAGATTGGGTCAGGATAAGGAAGGGAATTGTCAAGAGGAAAGGAGAATCTCTTTATTTGGATCCTGTCAGAGTCGTGGCAGTCATGAAAGGGGCCGTACGTGTGACCGGAGGGCAAGTGTGGAACAAAGATAGAATTGCCACTGTGAGGAGAGCCCATGTATAGATGTGTGGAACGTCATGGGAATGTGGCTGTAGTGTCATGTTGATAGTTGGTGTGTCTTGGTTGTTTGGAAATAGTACGTGTGATTTTCATTTGAATTAAAGATTTAAGCTCATAGAGTAAGGTAAATAAAAAGAAAAAAAATGATGATGATGAGAAAGGGAGATGTGTTGTGATGTCTTATGAGTAGCAGGGAGCCTTCCTTGTTTTCCTATACGATGATGTCTCAGTCCTATGTGATGTCATGGAATGTTCTGTTTGCATCTTGTGGATAGTGTTCCAAGTTGGTCAGTTGGAGGAAAGTGTTGAAGGAGAGGAGCCTCTGAGTGCAGGGGGTCTCCTTCCCTTATATGTAACTCAAATAAATACTGTTACATTGCTTACCTGACTGCGCCAGCCTCTTCATAACAAACCCCTTGTTATCATAATAGTCACACTTGGTCTCCCTTGTTCGGGCTTGGACCATGGATCTCCCTTGTTCGCGCTCGGATCCTCTTGATATGTATTCTCCCTTGTTCGGGCTCGGATCCCCTTGATATCAAAATCGATGACTTTTGAATGTGCGATGGGTTTTGCTTAAACTGTCACAGGACCCCTTCCATTAACTTTACATAAGTATTCTCATCAATCTTCTACTTTCGTTCCTCTTGGCGGCATACCTTACAGAGACTTTCGCTTGAGCACATCCCCGGTGCCGGACCACTCTGTCAACGGTATCATATCCTTCCTTCTCAAGTTCATACATTCATCAGCAGTTTAGATTTACTCGCGTCTTTCATCACAAGCGTTTAACAATGTTCGTCCCAGTGCTCGTTATACAATGTTGCCGCTTGCAACCTTGAGTTCAACACAGACCGGTCTTGCGTCAGTCGCCCAACTCGCCGGCTGTGTTGCTCTTTCTGGCACTTTTTTGCTCTTGGAGCCAAGCACAATACCACAGCGGCTGCGGCTGCTCCTCCTGCTGCTGCTGCTCCTCCTCCTCCTCCTCTGCCTTGGTTAGCTACGCGGGAGGGCCTTCGGCATCTCTGACCCAATGCAGGATGCTTTAGTCTGGTTGCCTGATCTTACGCTTTCTGCCCCAAAGTTTTCTTTAAAGTAACGGCATCTGGCCGAAAAGGTCAAGGGTAATTCCCTTCTTACGAACCCTTCTTGGTTTACCATCTTTCTTCCCTCGTTCAGCTGCCGACTTGAACCTGCTGTACCTTTGTGTGCTTTGCCTCGTTCAGAGTGGGTTTTCAAGCCCCACCTTTAAACTATGTGTCGAAATCTAATGGAAGTAAGGAGTGAGTGATCGTCGGTAATTGCCCGACCTCAGTAGCGGGACATGTCAGAAACACTGCTCGGGTGCAAGTCTGTTTTTCTCCAAGAGAGGACTGTTTGTGTGAAAGTGCTGGAAAAGGAAAAAGGGGACAGCGGTTAAGGTTCCCATGTATTCTACCAGGTAGGATGGCGTAAAAGTGTTGCAAGCGGAGGGATACCGCATCTCGCCATCTGGCGTCCCACTCCCAGAAGACCCCTCACCCTGGTGGTCTTCCGAACTGGTCCACCTCCAGGGTCTGGATCCAAAAGCGATGGCTGTGTCCTAGCCACCTGAGAGAGGGATTATTATGGTTGGTTTATTTCAACCCTTTCATATTAGATCAATACATTGCCATCACATTAAAATCAATGCAGTTGATTCCATATTCATTCACAAAAAACATAAAACATAGGGGAAATGGCATGCAATTAATTAACCTATTCTCTTTAAAACCAGAATATGACCTTACCAGTCACCAAGACCAAGGAATATTGTTATTTTTTTCCATCAGATGAATTTACAATTTACAGTTTCATCCTGCTTCTAAGGAATGCCTCAGCCATTTGATTATTGTTCGGCTGCTTTTACATTTCTTCCATGTATTTCATAACACTTATAATGGCCATTTTGTTGTCGCCAAGTAGAAGAATATTTCACCACTTCTTTTGTGACAATGAGGTACAAGACTATACAATATCATGGAAATAATTTTTCCTTAATTCATTTAAGGATTGGCAATCTATTACTAAATGTTCAAAGGATTGAGGTCCAGAGGACTGACCACAAAAACAACTAGCCGTAGGGTGAACACCCAACATCCTTATCTGGCTCAGTACTTCTCTAGTTTGCAAGATATTCAATCTAAAGCTAAGGAAAAGATTTCGATACCAAGGATAGGGGAATTTGTTCAGATATGATGGTAAATGATTCACCCCTCTACCTTCGTATTCAAATGAAGGGCTAGTTTGTACTTTGCCCTTTGCACAGTTGTATCAAAACAATCTTGGTACAGAAGTTGCTTTTTTTACTTTACCCGGAGTTCTCAACAGAACATCCTCTGTAAATCCTAGTTCCTCTACCCAGGATGTACATTCTGCTTTCCAATAATCTAGAAGACCTTCTCTCCCAGTTTTTAATAGTTCAAATGGGAGAGGGGCATCTAAATCAAAGCATTTCCCATGGAAAGCCAACCTTTTCCATTTGATCCTAGACTGCATAAATTGGAGCCCTAGTTCGAATCAAATAAATAAGTTCGGGGTGGATTGTGGAAGGTGACGGACTCCTTTCCAGAAATAGCCCTCTAAGGTATCCCAGAAGGTTTGTGGCCATCTTTGGAAGGCTTCAGAACCATATATCAAAATCAGAACCACCTTCTGGTTAAAGAAGGTGCCTACAGGTAGCAACGAGAACTTTCCCAATCTTTTGTGTAGCATCAATCCCTGTGTCGTCAATCTTTTGCATTTCAATGTGATGGTTTCTATCCATTGTTGTTCAGTGACACTACAATTGAGGCTTACCCCTAGATATGTCATCGTATCTACGTAATCAAGTGGGACCTTCTTCACCCTCCATTTGAAATCCTTTTTTTCCCCCTATTCCATACCCAGGTCATATTTTTTGTTTTTTTACCATTAATCCTCAGATCATTTCGCTCAAAATATTTTGCCAACTCATCAAGTCCACGCTGTAAACCAATTTGCATCTGATCTAGGATCACAATATCATCAGCATAGAGGATCCAGGGAATGGTCTGGTGATAAAGCCTAGGGGGTAAGGCCCGGATGGAATCCTGGTCTTTCTCATTATCGGCCACAAAAGGGTGAAACAATGCATGGGACCAAGGAGCAGCCCTGTTTTAAGCCTCAGACGGTTTGAATTTCCCTAGAGAGGTGGCCCTGAGTAGATCGTCCAACCCTGATACCGCATTGGAATAAAGGGACATGATAGACTCAACCAAGTCTCTCGGGCACCCACAACACAGAAGCTTATCTAACAACCTTTCCGTGCTGATGCTGTTAAAGGCCTGCTCGAGATCAGTGAAGGCGACACACTTTTTAATTTGTCCTCAGAGTCCTGGCCTTTAATATGATCAGCAGGAAAATGTTGAGACGTGTCCCAATCCTCTTACAAAACCAGTTTGCCTCGAGTGCAGCCGCCCAGACTTTCTAGCCCATGTGACTAGGTGACGTAGTAGGAGGCAAGCAAAATACTTTCCTATGGAGTCAAGTAACGCAATAGGACAGTAATTTGACGGATTTTCTCTACATCCATTCTTAAACACTGGGATAATGAATGCTGTGCTCCAAGACTTTGACACTTCCTTACGGTCTAGGACATGTCTGAAACGAGTGAAACAGAACTCGGCCCATAATTCTGGGTTTTGCTTTAAGATGTTATTGTTAAAGTCATCAGGACCAGCAGCCCTAGAGGTGTTTAGTTTTTTGATAAGGTAGATTATGTCATTCTTATCAAAAGCAATATCCCATTTTGAGTCGGGGGTGCTCGTGTCAGATGTTCGATTCACAGCCTCTAGCGCCAGGGTCATTTCCAGGTAACTAGGCTCAGAAGAATCAGCTTCTCTAGGTGGCCCTTTAGTGAAGGGACCCAAGAGGTGCTCGATCCATCTATACTCAGGTACTATTGGATAGAGGGTTGCCCACTGGTGGAAAACATTGTTTAGAATGGCTTCGAGGTCTCTACTGTTCTTATTCGCCATCCTTTTAAGTAGTACCTCAGCATCGTGCTGCATTACGGCATTGCTGTTTTCCTTTCCTTATATCATATCATTTTTATCGGACAAATTTAGCTTACTCAGTTGCCTTAAATCTGCACATTAGAGGGTTTTTTTGTTCCACCAGATCTTTATTATACTAGTGGGCCCCTATTGTCTTTTGACTGGAACCCAGGGAACGAGATGTCTTGAACTGAAGGAAAAGATCTTCGTACATCATGGGCCCACCCTTAACCAACAGCAGTTTTTTCAAAACCTCCATTAGTGTTGTCATATCCCCTGTTTGGATATAGACCCTATTCCCTGCCTGGTTTACTTGGATATTCTCAATTTCTATTTTTGGCATCATTATTTCTCCCATCTTCCAAGTAAGTTTCAGCAGGTTATGGTCACTAATTGCCCTCGGGCAAACCTCAAAGGAAGCCACCCATCTGGATATATTAGAGGATAAAAAATAGTAATCCAAACAGGAGCGTTATGTAGTCTTAGCGGGAACAACACCCCTAGTTTGGCCTTTCAACATCTTGATGTCCCGGGCCTTCTGTTCTTTTTACCGTAGAATGGCTCTTTCAGGCATACTGTTACGAGGTAATAATTCCCCCCATCATCAAAACAATCAAAGTTAAAATCGCCACAAAAAATTATGTGCGGATTGGGCTCCTTTCCATAGATGCTATCTGTCAATTTTATCATCAAGTCCACAAATGAAGCACTATTAACAGCGGCAGGATCCCAATACAAGTACAAAATAAATAGGGGAAATTTTGGAAGCCACCCAACTCTTTCCAAGGACACAAACTAGTTGTACATAAGGGCTTATGTTTACAAATTCTGTCACTCTCAGCCCTTGACACAGTTTTATCAGTGCAAGCAGCCCTGCAAAACGACGGGCCAGCATATTATTTTGGACCGGGTTGCAGCAGACTTCAAAGTCATCACAAATGAGGGGGGCTAACCAGCCAGGTCTCCTGGAGACAAATTACATGAAAAACCTTTAGGCCAGATCCACCCATCTGGAATAGACGCTCATTACCTCTTGCATTCCAGGAGCACCACTGAAACGGCACCCCATCTGTACGGTCTAACTGTAATTCTTAGATGGTCGGGCCATGGCCCCCGCCAACCAGGACCAATCTTTTCTGGTATTTTCCATTGATGTTGGCTCCTTTCCGACTTTCATGGCCCTTTGGTTCTCTGTTATACAGTCCATGGTGATTTTTAATAATGGCACTACTTTGTCACTTGAAGACCAGCCCTGATCAAGAGGGACGTAGGGCCGAAAGGCTCGAGATTATTCAAAAGAATGAAGCTCCTTTCTTGTAGACTGCTCTGCTCTTGGTTTAGTATAGTCCTTATGCATAGATCCAAGATGGTCACCTCTCACTGGGCCGTGGAAGGGGGACTCTGTAATCTCGAATCCAAGTGGAAGCAACTCATCTGCTGCTTCCAGTAGCATATTACGCACCAAGCTTGAGTGTTGATTTAATGAGACCCAATCCATCCTCTTTTAATTGACGAATTGCACAATCTTCAGGTCATCTGATTTTATATTTCTAAGCTTTGGCGCACAACGAAGGAGCTTTAGAACATTCACCCAATTTAGAATTAGGCCATCTGCACAGGGCAGAAGTCTTTCTATTGTGACTCTGTGGGTCAGGTGCCCACTGGATGGCTCTTCTTTTGGCTGAGTGGTTGAAATGTAGTTCCTAGCTATCCCCTTGATGCCTTAACATGAATAGCTGTCCTATTTCTTCTTTCTTCTAGTGTAGAGAATGTTTCTGGGGATGGAGCAAGTTCAGCTGTCGTCCTTAGGTGGATGTTCTGGGATTCAAGGAGACCTACTGATTCGCCATTAGGATGAGGTGGATGGTCAAACCCAGGTTCGTCCCCAACGGTGACCTCTACTACATCATCCTAATGTGCCTTCCCATCTGAGTACGTCAATAAGTCTAGGCAGCGCAGCATTTCCTCGTCCATCACCACATCTAATTTTTCAGATTCATCGTATGGTACAGAAGGAGGAACAATTCTTGGGGCACGGATAGTGATCTTATATTTTGATGTGTTGTCCTGATTAGAGGAGGGTGGAGAAGGCGTTTTTATTCTACGAAGAAACGCCCTTGAGCCATTTAATTTTGTTTTGTTATTAATCAACAGGTGTTTAGTCTTTTTCTGCACATTATGTTGGCCTATGATCACCTGGGCTTTAGATTTGGATTTATCAAAGATCAAGAATTGCTTTGCATCTGATCTCATGTTACTTGCCTCGATAAGATGTTCAATGGGGCGAGTTACTGTTGTCCTTAGTACTTGTTGGGAGCCCTTTTCCTGATTATGCAATTCAGGGAGATCATCATGACTTGGTTGGATGTTGGCCACAGGTTAAGAGCCATTGTGAAGATCTTCATTAGGATTTATTAGTCTCTCATCTCTTATTGTACCAATTTGTACTTTAAGTTCTCCTCTCTCCCTGGAGCCCTCCAATGGCCCAGGTATTGAACGCTGCGGACCAAAGTCGTTGGTTTGGGCCGAAGAGGATTTGGCCCATGCCATTCCTGGGTGAGAGCTTTCCTGTGCCTTTCTTGCCCAGTTCAGATTCTCGAGTATGGCAGACATCAGTGTGTATTTTTCATTGGCCGCCCCTCTAGCCAGGTCAAACAGTCTTTCCTGCCATTTTGACGACGATTCAGCCTCTCTATCCAACCAGTCTTTCAAGGCTTCGAATAAGGATTCCAGTGCAGAAAGTTTGGACTGTGATGATACAAGTAAAGTGGCTTGTTCTTTAATTGAGTCGTTCAGTGACTCATATAGTTTGATCAAGAGATTAAGAGCGACAGTCAGGGAAAGACATAATTGCCTGAAGATTTTGGGTCTCCAGGATCCTTTCAGTCTGTGACTTTGATGAACCGTACTGGAGACGCAGGAAACGCTCCAAGGTTTCAGATTTCCGCGAGAAGAGAGAGGAGTTACTCAAAATATTCTGTTCCCGTGCAGCTACTGGGTCAGTAGTTATAGGCATGATTGAATGTGCCTCTAATAATCGATCCACAATCGCAGTATTAGCCATTGGGGGATAGTGAATTATTTTCTTATTGCGGGTGAATTGTCAATTGAGCAGAATACTTTTTATCCTGTTTGATTCGATGAGGTCTCATCTTGGTCTTTTAACCAGTCTCTCGACATTCAAGGTCTGTGGTTTAAAGACCTCACTTAGACGTCTCTGTTTTTCCAAAGTCGGTTTCATTTCCGCCATATCTCTTGATAACCTTGCTGCGATGGCCGCATGTTTCTCTAAACAATCTATGGAAGAATTAGGCCATCTATCCATTGCCCTATGTTTGCTAGAGGTGTTTTGCATATAATCAGGGAGCCAGGAAGAGCAAAAACATCATCCAAGTCCAGATTCTTCTGCATAGCTTGAGAAATCCAAACAAGGAGTGGAGGTATGGGTGTGCTTTGACTTCTCCACTGCATCCACATTCCTCTCAATCGGTACATCAGGATTCATAAGATCGTTATAAAGAATTACTGTGGTCGCCAAAGGAGCCTCGGTCAGTAGCGCCCTGGTTTCAGTAGAAAGGGATAAGGTCTGAGGAAGAGGCGCAATCGCCAAAGGAGATATAGGCAATATGCAAGAACGGAAGTTTCTCTCCCAGATACTCTAAGGATGTACTAGTTCATCTCTTATATCAGTTCCACTACCTCTTCATTGGCATTATATTGGAAGGAAAGCAAGACCGCTTGCAAGATGTCAGGCTGCCCCGACACGATGACAATATCATCGGTAGTTGGTAGAGCGGAATCAGAGGCTGCTTCGATGACGTCATGCTTGCGGCTTTCACCCAAGCCGTCGGTAGTATATCCTCCCGCCACCTTCCATTTCTGTAGGTGCTGAGAGCCTTCAGTGACAACATTTTCTTCATTGCTCTTGATTAGTCGAGGCAAAGCAAAGAAAGATGGAAAGGGAAAAGGAAGGCAGGAGGTAAACCCTGGTGGTGGGATGTTAGAAGCACAACTGCCAAGGGTATTTTCAAGGGGGTGGGGTTAACCGCAGGATAAGAAGGTGGACAATGCAAGAGGTTAATTTGGCCGAAAAACAATAAGAAAGGGAGAAGTACAAGAAAGCGGGAGCTCCAGCTGCTCACCAGGTCTCCCGCTTCCTTGGAGGCCGGCAGCAGTGAGCGTAGGGCAGCACCAAAAGGCTTGTACCGGATTCTGGGGTTGTAGAAATGGGTAGAGATTGCAGGTACAGCGTTAGAGTCCACAGCACAGCAGCCCAGCTACACAGACTGTCATTCTGCGTTCTTCACTGAGCACCACTCCATGTTGGCTCCGCGAGGTGCAGGATGATTAATGCTGAAACTCTGCACTCAGCATAGAGCACCAGTAACATACTGCTTCTCCACTCAGCACCACTCCGCCACTCTTCACAAACCTGATCTCCTCTAGAAAGAGAGTAGATGCTTCATGGTCCTCTCCGGAAGGATTCAGGTTGCCTCAGTTATGCCATGTCTGACTCGCAGCAGAAACCATGCAAAATCTGTGCAGTATTTGGACTCATCATACGTAATGTAAGCGTGCTCGCATTTTTGTGTTATATGGGACTTTCTTTGCATACTGCTTATGTTGCACTTGCTGAATGGTGGCCAATTTTAAAAAGTATTGGACTGACTATTATTGTTTAGCGGGAGGGCTGGCAACCCAAGCTCTCGGCTGGCAAGCTTGCAGGGCCGATTGCTCAGAACAACCCCACTCTTAATGATGTGCAGGTTGTATCATGTGCGCCACCCACACCTAGGGGCACGAATCAAGGCTGAACCCCCGAGTCGCCACATGCAAAGTTATCATGGAGCCTCATATCTCTAGAGACCCAACGTGATGTCTGGCAGGCCCGTGTGAACAGAGAATCCCACTTTAAGTGATCTGATGCGTCCTGTCACAACGCTCATGTGTGTGAATTATTGGTAGACAGTACTGGGCTATGCATCCCTCGCAGACGGGGGATGTGTATTTCAGGCTCCAACTATAATATAGAATCTTAAGAACTTACACAGAGCCGGGATGTTGATCGCACCCATTCCTTTTGTGCTCAGTCTCCTCGCGTCCTGCTAGTACATTCTGCTTCCGAGCATCAGCTGCCAGCGCCTGTAGCCAAGCAAAGCATTCATACTCAGATCTTATTGTGCTGCGCATAATACAATATGCGAGGTCCTTCGTGCCACAAGTAACAAGTGCTTCTATGTCAAATTGCTTCTGTTTCTGCATGCAACAACTCAAGGCACCATCTCGTGTCTCAAACTCACTGCCGTTTCTCCTCGTCAGTGGGATGTCCCAAGTGTAATGTATTCAGGGGAAGGACTGGCGCCGACCTCGCGCTCCGCTTGGTGTTAGGCTTCTTTTGCTGCAATGCTCATATCTTTACATGTCGTCATGAGCATTCCCAATATTTGTTACAGGGCACCTCAATGCTTTCCCCTCGCTGCCAGGCTGCTGCTCGGTATAGAATGGTAAAGTTAGAGCTTGTTTTCCACCATTATTCGTTAACGGGCAAGGGAGACAATGGTTTTTAATGCTGAATAAAGTTTGGTTGAATGAACGAAGTACAAAACAGTCATACGCAATGCCAAAACCTCCCAACACCAACCGTGCGCAGAAATGTTCATCATCATCATCAAGTCACTGTCCAAACCACCATCCACACTTTACATACCACTTCAGTTTGAAACTTCTTTATAGACTACTTCAACTCCAAAATACACATCAGACAAGCCACCTCCTCAGCTTTCCCTGTCCAACACTCCAAAACATTCCAACATAAGGGACACTTTTCACCCCATTGACATAGGCACCAACCTCACAGCCAGAGCAAAACCTTTACACTAATTGGGTAATGCATTCCCACCTCAAGAAGCATCGCCACCTTGGCACATGGTGGTCAACTCTCTCACATGGTACAATTCCCTCCACACTCAAAACTGGGCAGATTCCCCCCACCACACTCCTCAAGGACATTCCCTCAACTCCACCCTCCCCAAAGCTACCTATACATCACTATCCTGCTATAACTAACCATAATCATGTAACACTTCATCCCAAAACAACTTCAATAACATTTCACTACAAACAACCTCCTCAGCTACTTCCAATCTGGCTTTTGACCTGAAAAGAGCAACGAGACTGCTACACTTCACATACCCAATGGCCTCCACAACTTCACTGGCAAAGGGCACTGTGATGAATCAAGAGTGTTCTTCCTTCTCCCCAAGGGGGAGCCTCCCCCCTTGAGGCTAGGGAGGTGAGCCCGCTCAGAAAGAACCTTCCTAGGGGTCTGGGCAAGTGCGACCTCACTGGGAGAGACTTTTGCTTAGGGGACAAGTATTCCCGTTCCTGTGAGGAACTCCCTAGACGATCCACCATAGTAGCATAAGTGGGACTATCAGATGAAAGGAACATTATACGATCCAGAGACTTGACTGTTGACAAAACTAAAGTACCCCATTATGTTATGTCCAAAGATAAGGATCTGTCATTTTAAGGAGAGATGTACATTTAACTGAGACAAATTGGCTGGAAAGGGGGGGGGGGGGCAAACACCCTGGTGAGAGGGAGAGCGCGCCAAGGAGAGGCAAAGCACAGACAGAGAGAGAAGAGCGCAAGCAGGGAAATCCCCGAGACGACGTGAGTAGAGATGCATAGGTCGCAAATTTCCTGTATTCTTGAGCATCAGAGGGTAACGCTGGAGGCCTGGTGTTTCCGAACAGAGAGAAGCCGGGAAGAAGGGAATCATCATGCTGGTGGTGGCATCATCACAACGATTTTGTGATCTACTGTGCACCCGACGATCAGCACCGAAACCACCCAGCAGGGGAGTCAACAAGATGTTCTGGGACCTGCATCCAGACCCAGTCGCAAAGAGACAGAGAACGGACTACAAGGAGATGTACGAGATCTGGGGCAGGAAAGGGAATCCGAGCGATAGCCAAGCCAGACAGTGTTCCCTTAACTGGGAAAAAGGGATTACAGGGAGGCCGCCGGGGCATCATTATGGAGCAGGAGAAACTTGTCTCAGTGAAATTGATGAGATATTAAATATAATGCCATTCAAGTGGAACTGCGTTAATGTGATCAAGAGAATAACAAATTAGCCTGAAAGAGAAAGTATTAAGGACTGGACACAAATCGCCTGGGAAGAGTGGAAAGTACACCATTGTTTAAGAAATAAAGAGAGTAGGAAAGCAGAGGGAAAATATTATGATTATGAATATTACAAATGAATGGGAAGTGAAATCAAGTGAACCAGATAAGAGTAGAAATAATCATGTGGCTTTCACTGTAACCATTGTAACCTCCCGATCAGTGTTGAACGGGAAAACAGGACCCTATAAAGAGTGAGTGTAGCGCTTCAGAGCTGAAGTGTGAGCACACCAGCGTGCCTCCTAAACAGAGAGACTCTGCCAGTTGCCTGACTACTTCGTAGGCAAATTTCATAGGAAACAGCTACCTATCAGCCAACTGCATTGGACCTACAAAAAGAACACTGAAGATCAACTCCATCCAAGTTTAAGATATTTTTACCTTAAAGAGAGGATCTTGACTTGGCCCGCCCCCTTGAACTCAGAAGCACCTATAAGAGCCAGGACGCGCCCATTTGTGTAAGTGCATTTTGCAAGTGCTGTCCTGTGGAGTGGAATCTGTACGGGAAGGCGGTTAACACTGAACCGCTTGATCCTGACCTACTATTTTTGATTTTATAGCTTCTAGGTATTTGTACTGCATTATTTCCCTTAAAGAGGGGATCTTGACATGTCCCCGCCCACTTCAACCCGGAAGCACCTATAAGAGCCAAAGATGCGCACATTTGTGTAAGTGTATTTTGCAAGTGCTGTTGGCTGTTAAATGGTCGTGGGCTCAAGGGCGTGCATTCCCTTTCTCCCCCGCTATAGCCCTTAAAAAGACCCACCTCCTCCCGAAAGATAAGAGGATGGCCCACCAAGCCTTCCCTCAACAATTTTATGCCTCTAGCGGGGGGAAAAAGAGGGGCGTAGCTATCCTGATGGGGCGAGACATAGAATTTAAAAAAACTACAACTCCGCAGGGACTGCGGGGGAAGATACCTCGGGGTCAAAGGGACGATAAAGGGATGCGTGTACACAATCCTCGCTATCTATGCCCCCAACGAATGGCAGGATGTATTCCTCTCTGACCTACTAAACCAACTGGGCAGCTGGTGTGAGGGCCAATTGATAATAGGCGGGGACTTTAATTGTGTCATGGACCCACCGTTAGATAAAACTCTACCCCCCACAGCAGCGGACCAAAAGAATAGGCAGGCACTAGAGCGCCTCTTTAGAGAGCTGGGGGGTGATCGAGACTTGGCGATTCTTCCATGAGGGAATCAGAGAGTACATCCATTACTCAGCAGTTCACCTAGGATATTCCGGGATGGATATGTTCCTGGTATCGGCAACGCTAATCCCCCAGATAACAAAGGTAGAAATAGGGGTGGAATATTGTTCGGACCACGCCCCAGTCATGGTGGGGGTGGACAGGGACGCTGGAGCGTGGAAGCAAAAGACACCCTGGAAACTAAATGAACTCCTCCTGAAAGATATAGCTTTAAGGGCCCATAGGGAAAGCACCATCAATAATTATTTTAATGAAAATGATAACGGCGAAGTGAGCTGGGGGGGGAATATGGGATGCAGGGAAGGCAGTGATTACAGGGGAGTTTATATCTCAAGCAGCAACATATTACAGGAACAGAGCCCTCATAACACAACAACTAGAAAAAGAGTTGGGAAAAGTCGAAGCCCAGCATAAGGCCCAGCAAACAAGGAAGTCCTACGCGAACTCAGGAAGATCCGAGGTCAGCTCGAGAACCACATGGCAGAGCGAGTGGCCCAGATACTTTTAAACGCAAAACAGTCCTATTACACACACAGGGGCAAGGCAAATCGATTCCTCGCTGCTAAACTGAGAAAACGGAAGGCCCAAAACTACATCACGCAACTACACGACAAGCACAGCAATCCCCACACAGCGGGACAAAAGAAGTTGGAAATAATGTTGGACTTCCACGAGGCCCTCCTATGCAGAGAGAAACTGGATCGGGAGCAACAACTTTTCTATATCCGCTCAACTCCCCTGCCACAGATCGCGGAAAAAGAAAGGCTAAACCTAGGAAGCCCGATCACAGCACAGGAGATCAGCGACGCAATTTCAGCACTACCGACAAGGAAAGCTCCCAGCCGAGAGATTCAGATACGGCTACAATAAATCTTTCAGTTCGCAACTTTTAGCCCCACTGACAAGGCTCTTCAACACAATCAGAGAAGAGGGGTGAGTGACGCCAGACATGGGGCGGTCACGACCATACTTCCTCTAAAACCAGGGAAAGCCCCCCACGAGTGTGCCAGCTATCGGCCTATCGCATTACTAAACACTGATGCAAAATTATACACAGAAATCTTGGCAACAAGACTGATGAAGGTCCTCCCGAGCATAATCCATGACGACCAAGCAGGGTTTATCACATGCCGCCACACTCGGGACAATGTAAGAAGAGCAACAGATGTAATAGATGCAGGGAGACGAACACAACAGGCGATCGCGGTGGCCACCCTGGACGCAAGACAAGCATTCAACACTATGGACTGGCATTATCTAGAAATGGTGTTGGAGGGCTTCGGCTGTGGCCCTGAATTTACAAAAATGGTACTAGCAAACTACCAAATCCCGTCGACAAGCTTCACGATCAATGGTCAAAGCACGGAGTATGTTAAAGTTCGCAGAGGTACACTACAAGAATGCCCACTCTCCCCACTGATATTCGCGATGGCAATGGAGCAATGCGCCATGCGGCTCAGACAAGATGCGGAAATCAGCAGACCAAAATTCGGCCAGATGACCCATAAAATTGCACTACATGCCGATGACATTATGCTCTTCATGAGAGACCCAGAAGTAGCGATGCCCCAAGCTAAGTCACAACTACAAGAATTCCGAGAGGCATCCGGATTTGCCATTAACTTCACAAAATCCAAGGCAATGAATATCACAGAGAAAAGGGAAGTGATTCAGAAACTGGAGAATAACTGCCCTGTGCTATGGGTGAAGGACTCGCTGGAGTATCTGTGGATCCGCCTAAAGTGCGATCCAAACAAACTACACAAAATTAACATACCCCCCCCCCTTTGGAAACAGTTGCAGGATGATATGCACAGATGGGAAACTCAGGAACTGTCGTGGTTCGCCCGAATCACAGCAGAAAAAATGACTATCCTCCCCGAACTCCTCTACGTGGTGGGAGCGATTCCGTTGACTATTACCCCGGCCAAGATCAAAGAGCTACAAAACGTGATACTTAAGTTCATTTGGCAAGGGAAGAAACCAAGGATGCAGAAACACATTATGTTGAGCCCACCACTTCTTGGAGGCCTAGGAGTACCGGACGTGAACGGATATATACTTGCAGCTCAGCTAGCCCCTATGTTAAGGTGGGCAAACCCCGAAAATCACAAAGGCTGGTGTCAAATCGAGTAAGCGGCCATGTCAACCCCCCTAAAAGCTTTAATAAACCTAAAACAGTGGACCGAGAGAAAGGGGTCCCTCTACTGGAAGCAACCAAATGGTCCCTTCTCAACTGGGATAAAGCCTGGAAAAAGAAGGGCATCTCAAAAGGGCTAGGTCCCAACACTTCACTGATGCATAATCCGGACCTCTCACCGGGCCTCCAAAAGAAGTTCTGGGAAGGAGGGGCAGGAGCCGATAAACTGATCCTGCAAGACTTATACAATTATGGCACCCCACTGCTTTTCACAGAATGCCAGCAGAAATTCGGCCTAGAAGAAAAAGAACGATATAGATACACACAGATTAGACATTGGATAACTCACCCAGCAGTGAAGCAGGCGGGCAGAAGGACACCATCAGGCCTGGAACTGACCCTACAGGAGGGTCAAACGTCAAAGGGAGTGACCAGACTTTACAGATTACTCTCCAATGCACAATTGGAAGACGTGCTTCCATATAAAGAGAGCTGGGACAAAGACTTAGACAAACCCATAACCGAGCAAGAATGGAACCAAATTTGGGCAAGAGCACATGGTACCTCCAGATGCACCACGATTAAAGAATCAACATATAAATTATGCTTCAGGTGATACCTGACCCCCCCCATCGGATACACAGAATTAACAAGTCCTACTCACCCAATTTTTGGAGGAAATGCGGAGCGAGAGGCAACCTAATCCACATGCGTTGGATGTCCCCCAAAGCGAATACTTTTTGGAAAGAAATATTAGGCCATATCAAAGTCATTACAGGGGTGGAACTGCCAATGTCCCCAAAAACTAAACTGCTGGGAGTGCCCATAGAAGGGATATACGCAATGTCAGGGCCCAGAGCCTCTTTAATCACTCATCTGCTATTGGCAGCGAGAATGTCCCTAACACAGAACTGGAAGAACGAGTCAGGTCGACAAACTGCCTGGTGGTGGGTCAAGATCTGGAATGCAATTGCCATGGAGAAGATATGCGCCTTCAACTCAAAATACGCTAGGTTCCTAACTATACGGTCCCCCTTCCATGACCTAGTGAAGGACAGAGAAGCCCATTATTTCCAGCCACGCCTACTCAGGAATATGCACGTTATATGAACCACCACTTTGTAACAACCAAGAACAACCTACGAAAACTTTACTCAGTTGGATCTCTACATCCCAAGTTTGTGTTCCAACGTTGGAGAAATAGAGGGTATAGCGGGAGGAGGGGGGGAGTTAAGGGGGGGCAAACCAGAAAACACTTGAAGGCTTGCGGACGAATTGCACCCTGAAGAGTAAGAATGCAGGTGATGCGTAATATCCTACCAGTCAATACGGTCCCATCATTGAATAATGTACCACTGCATTGTTTTTGTATGCCTTCGATTAATAAATAAAGTTGGTTAAAAACAAAATTCTCTCATGCATAAAATAACAAAAAAAAACACATTGACAAAAGCCTTGGTGAGGTAATCCAAGCTAAAACAAGAATTTGTCAGGACTTCAATACACTCTCCTTGTAAGGTATGCTGTTTTAAATTACTTTATTTTTGTATGATATTCCTTGTTTCTCCCTAGCCCTTGCGACTGGACTATGGTGATAGAGCCTGTAGTGGATTTCGAGTGCGTTGTCATAATCTTATATTCGTTGGCATGACTTGCTAATGCAAGCTATTTCCCAACTTTCGACAAAATTTTGCGTTGGCACTGTTTCAAAAACAGAAACATTATATTGCGTGTGAACTTTGTGAGCCATAACACTACATAGAATTCAACTAAAATATATCAAACATTAAGAAGTTTCTATCATTCCCTGCTTATGACGTGCCTCAAAGCAGTGGGATAAGCTCATGAGCTATTCGTATACTTTAAAAACACAAAACATTTCAATTGCCAATCCCACCAGCGACACTCGCACAGGAAATTGAAAAGGCTGAAAAAAATATGTCTGGCAAATACTTCTCAGAAAAGGAGATGTGCTAAATTCCTGACAGAAGACAGACATTTTTGCACAAATAGAGGCACCCAAAGCTGTGAATTCGAATAACCCACTCACTCTAATTAATGGTTGTAAAACAGGTGCGCTACAAGTGTTGAACAATAATCCTCTTCTGCTATATTTTAACCATATGTCAGGCACTCGAATGATAACTGCCCAGGAAAATATAGCACAAGTTCTGGTAACGACGAATGTGACAAAACCTCAAACGTTACAAGTAACGGGTGTCCTGACAGCGATCGAAGGTCCCACAACTATAGTCCAAGTTCACGCCACTGCTCAACTGAGCTCGGATTTCACCCATGTAAAGGATGGCAGAGGTGCCCCGAGTCATACTTTCGATAGCGATGTAATGGGTCTAAACAAAAAAGCGTTGGAACTGCCTAATAATGCTCAAACCTCTGCAAATCCAAATCTAAATCAAAAGGATTCAGAAGTCATTTTAGTACACAATACTCAATTTCCTAATTTGCAGGACGCCTCGCCACTGCTGCAACCCTTCAATGTATCTGAATCTCCTTTTATGTACAGATCGAGCGTACATAGTTATTCATGTTCTTCAGTTTCGTATGTCAATCCGACACCACAAAGACTTGTAAATTCGAAACAAGATAATGGAGTTTTGATAGATATTACCTTGGGGGCGATGAACACTGTTCTTTTATCATTAGTGAAGTTATAGGAGTCCCTGGATAACAAGATTAATCTCTAGTCTGACATTATGTCAACAATCTCTAGCTGATAGATGCACTGAAAAAATGAAATTAGCCTTACCCTTAACAATGTATAAATAACCCTAAAAGCACTAGTCCTATGAAGGGCCAATGACCTATGTTCAACCTGACACAGAATAGCGATAAGGAGATAGATACTACTACTATTTTAGCTAACCAGCTCATAAATAGGTCAAAAGAACCAAATACTACCACTACCAACATGTGTTCCTCAACATACAAAAACTGTGAGATATTTCAAGGAGTAAAAGAGAAGGGGTCCTCAGCGAAATTTAAGCTAAACCTAAGAATCAGAAAACCTGTCCGAAATCAATGAAAATATGACCCCGAAAAATTCATTCAATTACTGATAACCCCATAAAAACAGAGATTTTATCCAAATACAAGGACAATGAAAAAAACAAAAAAGCAAATGAAACTAACAAAAATAACTAGAAAACCTTTGTTCAAACCTGACAACGGGCAACAAGAAACTGATGAAAGTAGGGAGCCTTTAGATGACTTGAAACAAGCTGCAGAACAGTTGAATCAAGGAGACTCCCCTTTATCTGCGAGACCAGGTAAGGTCATGGAAAACAACAGAGATAATCAAAAGAATCAGATTGATCCTAAAAGAATATTGCTGAAAGAGTGGCAAAATACTGCCACATTCCTAACGCTAGAACAGAGAAATTAAATTGAAAAAACTCTGAAACAAACTGTAACCCTACATAATCCAAACAGTGGTAATACAAACTACCTATATACCAACACTCTATGCAAAGATAAAAAGATAAGACCCCTACAATTTGATCCGGAGTTGAATAAATTAGATCGTCACTCCCCTCAGCAGGATACGAATAATCAAAAAAATCACCTTAACCATACCCCAGTACTCTCTAAATAGAGCTAGGATCCTGAATATATTTAGTGACATTCAGTTGCTTGAAGATCTCCCGACTTAGGCACACAAGTCGAATTTCTGCAGGATGCAAATTTGAGCGTGGTGAGGTCATGGATCAAATTGGGAGCATTCATGAATATGCTGTGGTTGGCCAGAGATGAATTGTATCAACTTGGCATTATACTGTCTCAAGATTTTAGCGTCAATCATTAAACTCCAAATAGAGATTGTGCTCATAGGCAAAATAAAAAAAGTAAATCTTTTAAGAACCCCTCACTACCACAGGAGAGTACCAATCTGAGGTTTGAATCCATGAGAGAAGATAAACACAATAACCATACCCAAATCCATAATGAACAGGGTATTTCCCCATTAAGGAAAACGTCCACACAATCGACCCAAAATAAAGTAAGACTATTCAACCAAACGACAGGACACTTGAGTATAGGCTCAGAGTTCACTAGGCTACACAAACCTGTAACAAATAACTGTACGTAACGATCTATGAATGCTTCGCGAACATTTTTTAGGCTAGCAGGCTGGAATACGATAGACTTTGCTCATCTCTTAACGATAAAACAGACTTTTAAGTAACAATATGAGTGATCAATGCAGATTTTGCAAAGCCAATGAAGAAACCTTAAAACATTTAACGTTGTTTTGCCCGTCACTCAGACAAGAAAGAACAAAACATCTGGAAAGATTCATTGAAAAACGTCCAATGTTTACCGCTGCAGATTGGTGGCAGATAATGTTTGATGAGACAGATAGGGCTTTGACGATAACATTGACCTTCTTCCTTGAAGAAATACTGTTGCGTTTTCAATCTTTAAATGAGGAACTGCAGAACAATATGTTTTTTCATTTCTTGTTTTTAATTATCGCACACCTCAATTGTGTGGCCCAAAGATTAATAAGTCCTCGTTTTTATTTTATTTTAGTCTCTTCCTCATTTATAGCCCTTGCACGATCGGTCTCTTAGAACATTATGTTAATTTGAACATTATGTTAATTTGAAGAGTTCTTTTCAGTAATGTTGATATAAATGTGTATGAATGAGCTGTATTTTAAAGGTTTGTAATAAACCATTAAAAAAACAGACACTTTTAAGGTGTTTGATAGGATATGCGATTTATAACATACCTATATACAAGTGATATTATTGTACTTCAAGAGACATGGTTTCTGACGCCCCAAGTATGTTCGAATCATGCTTTGGCCCTACTGCCGGCTATTAGAGGTACCTCCAGTAGACCCTCCTCTGGGCGTTTAGTTGATGTGAAAACTATCAGTGGCCTGTCTGTAGTGGCCTGGCCAGCTCCAAATCCCTATATCCAGCTAGTCAAAATAAAATTCGGGACTATTGCACTACTAAATTTGTATTGGAACCATGCCAGAATATCAGATAGCTTGTTTTTGAAAGATGTCGTGCAGATGCTTGATCAGATTAATGCAGCAGCGCAAATCACTGAAGTAATCATAGCTGGAGATTTAAATATCAAGTGTCTATCATCGAACTAAGTATACTCGACAGATGCTACATAAAGATGGAGAGCCTTAATGCAAGAGAGGTAATTCATTATGGTTAATAGGACATTAAAAAACGACATACCACCTAGATCAACATGGAGACATGGTAGATCTAGCTCAATTGATGATTATATTTATGTGCAGAGGAAAATGATCAATGCACCGACGCTGTTTCACGTAATTCAACAGTCTCAAAGTGATTATGATCTTTTATTGCTAACCTGGACTCATGTGGTACCTATAACTTTTAACACCTATTATACAACTTAATTAATAATATCAGGAGGGAGAAATAGATGTAGGTGGACAAGTGAATCCCTACAACTCCTTCACAATCATCTAACCTCCCAAAATAGACCACTGTACCCGATTTTGGTAAAATTAGATGGTAAATACGTTGTGACTATGAGTATATTCAAAATTCAAAGCTTTCAAACAAGAAAGTCTTGTTATAAACATAACCACTTGTTCGATCACAATATATTTCATAAGAAAACACAGATGAGAAAAGACAGAGCAACTACTAGACTAAATAAAAGCATGAGATTGCCTGCGATTCAGAAAATTAAGACTAGATATTGAATTGGTGTAAAACCTATTGAGCAAATTTATTGCACCATGATGGCAATCAAGAATAGCGGGCACATTTGGGTGACATTAAATAATGCATTCCAGGAGACCCAACTGCCACTTCAAACCAATGCTGCATGGGAACACTCCCGGATTCAATATTATAACAAAATCTATGGTCAAGGATATAACCGAGAACATTTAGAACCTAAACTGTGGACTCCAATGAGACAGTTAAGCATGACAGTCTAATGTGAATACCAAAATGAAGCACATCGAGAGCCCATGGACCTGATGGACTTATGTACGTCATGCTAAAAGCTCACTCAGAGGTTTGCGCTCTAATTCTGTTCAATTTATTTAATGACGTATCACAAACAAGACTTTTACCTGCTACTTGGAATAAATATATAATAATACCGATAGTTAAATAGGGAGCCAGAGATCTTTCCCAGAATTATCGGCCTATAGCTTTACAGGATGTTCCCGGTAAAATCTTTGCACGCCTCATTCTGGGAGAATTTAAACTCTGGGTAAACTCCATGCATTTGAGTGATAACTTCCAGACAGGGTTCATCCCGGGACTTGGTACTACGATAAATCTAATAACATTATCTTTAATTAAACAAGGACATTTATTAGCAGGTCAACCAGTTTATATGGCCTTTATAGACTTTAGAATTTCTTTTGATGCTATCTTCAGAAAATTATATATATGGCCCATGTGCTGCTGGAGGAAACATTTTTGATTCCCTAACCAAACTGCTCCGGGGCATGAGGGGAGAGTTGATTAGGAGGGGACTTCAATTGCATTTTAGATTTCAAGTTGGATAGATCATCAACATGTTCTTTCACAGGTCAGAAATCGAGTAGAGAATTTCGGGAATTCATGGAAGTTTTTAATTTGGTTGATGCCTGCCGATATTTACATCAGGGAGAGAGGGGTTTCTCCAGTTCATAACTCTCTTTCCAGGATCGATTATGTACTTGTCTCTGATAAATTAGTTGAGGTTGTGGTTGAGGCTAATATTTGTGAACGACATCTCTCGGATCATTTGATTGTCAGAATTGAATTTCATTTTTGTCTGATTAGGCGAGTTTCTTGCAGGTGGAGACAAACCCTTTATCCTGAAGGAAGAAAATGCTTTAAATGCGCTAAGTAGCTCTACTGCAAACTATTTTGCTGAGAATAACGGACCAGCTGATAGTCTACAGGTATGGGATTCTTTCAAAGCCTCAATTAGGGGTGATTCAATGAACTGGACTTCTAGAGAAAGGAAGAGGGGAGAAGCCAAATTGCCTTTGCTCGTACTTGAGCTGTAGAAGATTGCATCAAGATGGACAAGGTGAAGGAATTGTTGAGATGTGAAGTCGATGCTCAAGCTGACTAATGTTTTTTTTATATGAAACAGCGTTATTGGGAAGGTGGGGACTGTGGTGGTAGGTTGTTAGCAAATAAATTGAGGGGTCTCTGCGAGAGTTCTTTTATTCAAAAGCTTGATAATGGTTTGGGTGGTATGGTGGTGAGGAGGGAGGAGGCAGTTGAGTGTTTTTGCTTCTTTTATGCTACTTTGTATGCTGAGGATTATGTTCCGTTAGAAAGTGAGCTTGAAGAGTTTTTTTTATAAGATTGATGTTTCATGCCTTTCCAGTAATGGTAGAGTCTTTTTAGATGCTCCAATATCTGTTGCAGAAGTTTTGCAGGTTATCAAAGGATTGAGGACTGGGAAGTCACCGGGTCTGGATGGATTGCCGGTTGAATTTGATCAATCATTTGATGATCAGGTAGCACCTGAGCTATGTGCTCTTTACAATCGATTTCTAATGGAAGGTACTTTGTGTCCCTTGATGAAAGAAGCTGTTATTACTGTGATTCCCAAGGTGGGCAGGGATACATCTAGGTGTTGTAATTACCACCCTATATCTCTTCTTAATGTGGATGTGTTGATGATGTTTTTACAAATATTCTGACCAACAGATTGGATAAATATATAGATGATCTTATAGATAGATGCAAGTGGGATTTATGAAACAGCACTATGGCTACAATAATATTAGAACCCTTTTAGATGTTTAGAATGTATAAGATTTGGAAGCGGATGGTTTGCATCTGATATTTTTTTTAGACGCAGAGAAGGCTTGTGACAGTATAAATTGGACTTTCATAAACTTCACACTGATGAGGATGGGTTTTGGTCCATTATTTATTAATGCTGTTGGAGCGTTGCAGTCGGATATTAGTGCCAGAGTTTGGGTGAATGCGGATCTATCTGCTTCTTTTAAACTGTTTATAGGCACATTTCAGGGATGCCCTTTATCGCCTTACCTTTTTAATTTGGCTTTGAAGCCTTTTTTATTTATATTCGACAAACTCAAAGTCTTTAATTTCAATCTCCCCTACCCTGAAAACTAAAAGTACTGGCCTATGCGGATTATGTTACGATCGTTCTTGGTAATCCAGAAGAAGGGGGTGAGGAGGGAGGTTCCATTTTGCAAAATATGGTTGAGGAGGTGGGTAGGCTTTCGGGTTATAATATTAACTGGGAGAAAACAGTACTATTTCCAGTTCGGCATACTCCTATTCGTGATCAGTTGATGACTTGGAACTGTAAATGGGAAAATAGATGTGTGAAATATTTGGGGGTATATCTCACCAGAGATGTAAAGGGAATGGCTGGATTTAATGTGGATAGAGTGATAGAAACTCTTCATTGAGCTATCCGTAAGTGGGGGAGACTCCTTTTGACTATTTGGGCGAAGGTCAATGCCATCAAGATGGTGCTCCTACGTAAGGTTCTATAAATTATTCATTCACGTCCTCTGAGATTCACAAAAAAGGTTTTGGGTCGTGTAGATAAAGTTTTCCAAGAATTTTTATGGGGTGATGGGAAAAGACCTAAAATACCGCAGTATGTTATGGTTTGTGGTGTACAAGATGGGGAATTCGGATACCCCATTCTTGAAAATTACTATAAAGGTTTTTTGTTAAAGAAATCAGTTACTTATTTTACTATGAGTGGACCAGTGATTCCGTTTTGGGCTCAGATGGAGGAATGTATAATGAGACCGTTTCGTATTGAAAGTCTATACTCTCTTGTTAAGTTGCCCAGGCATGTAGCTGATTTGCAAGCAGTGGTTGCCACTAAGGATGCCATCACCTCGCTGATATTGGGTAGTGGGCAAGGATTGTATATGTATAAGGAGGCTTACATCTGGCATAATCCAGGATTACAGATTAATAACAGGATGTTATGTTGGAGGAGCTGGATTAATAGAGGTATATTGTTGTTAGGATGCATCTGGTGTGATGGAGGAACGCAAACATTTGAATTTTTGAGGAGGAAATTTGGTTTACACAAGCGAGAATTGAGGAGATATAAATTGTTGAAGACGTTGGTATCTGAGAGGCGACAAATGCTGGATGTACCTTTGATGCAGAGGCCTAAGAGGTGTGATTTTCTCAAGGTTGTTCAGCATATGGTGTCGAGTTTTTTGAAGCTCTTCCCGCTGGAGAGTCTTTCTGTAGTATCATGGGATAATTTGAGACTTAAATGGTCTGAAGAGTTAGGTGTGGCTATATCGATGAAGGAGTGGGAGAGTATGTGGAAGGTTCCGATTAAGGCCAAAGCCGGCCTGAATCTGCAATACATCCAACAAAGGATTTTGGGGCGTCTTTTTTGGACCCCGGATAGGATGAGTAAATTGGGATTGAGTGATAATGATAAATGCTGGGGATGTTTGAAGGAAAGGGGCACCATGTTGCACATGCTGCGGAATTGTAATAAAGTGAAGGGCTTTTGGAATGATGTCCTGGATAGGGTTGACATGGTATGGAATATTGGTTTTCCAAGAACACCATTAGCTGTGCTTTTGAAGTCCCTGAGTTGTGTTCGACACCTTGGTTATGTGACATTGTGTTGGGTTAATAAAGTTCTTCTGGTGGCTACCAGGCAAATACGACTCTGGAAAAACAGGAAAAAGCTGTGTCTTGAGGAATGGCTTGTACATGTGCATCTTATCTCGAGCTTTGAGAAGGTTAAATTTGGTAAACTGCATAGGGAAGATGCTTACAAGGAGCAATGGAGTGTATTTAATGAGTTTTATACTTGATACGTTGCTAGAGCGTGTATGATTTTGTTTTATACTTTATGGTCGGGTGGGTTGGTGTTTGTCGTGTCTTGTGCCCTGTATTTCTGTCAAACTAAACTATGCTTCTGAGGAGATGTCCTTAAATTGTTATTTGGCCATCAGATCCATGTATTTTTTTATTACTTCTTTTATTGTTAGATCCATTCAATTTCTTTCCTTTGTTTTTTCAATTCTGGTTATGCTAATTAGCTTGTATTCTGGTTGTTATCCTTATATATAGCTTTATTGATGTGTTATTGTTATTAAATAACTAAAAGTGCGCAAAATTAGAAGAAGCAAATTGTCCAAATTATATTCTACCATTGATATCCCAATTCTACACAAACACATGTGTGCAAATTCGAGTGACCCAAAAAGCCCTACTCCCTAAGTAAATTAATACATATAGAGGGTTAAAACAGGGCTGTATTTTAGCAGCAACTCTTTTTAATTTGTTTATAGCAGACAATGATAAAGATCTTAATAACGTGGTATCAGATGCTCCAAAATTAGGCTTAGTGAAGATACCCTGGCTTTTATATGCTGATGATCTAGCATATAAAAGCCATTAAAATTATAAAATTTTAATTTTCAAAACACCTACAGGTTACAAAACTTACTATCTGCGTTAGAATGTTTTGCAAAAAGAAATGTTTTAATGATTAATTTCTTAATTTGTAACTTAAGAAAAAGAGATCAATGTTTATTTGGAAAATGTAAATCCTCTTGCAATAGTAAGCGAGTATTGTTACCTAGGGATTAACATGAACAATAGTGAGGAAGATTTATCATATCATTTTAACTCAAAAAAGAAATTCCAGACAGCTGTTTCTCAGGGCAGATTGATACTTAAGAAATATGGTAAATTTACGTATAAACCATTAATAATGTTCTATAAGCAAAAAAACAGTGCCGATAATCACATATGGAGCCGAGACCCGTTTGTGCCAAGGTGAATTATATTGGACAAGGCTAGAAGGGGAATTTTGGGAAAAAATTGCTGATGATGCCACCGAGCCAGCCGATGGCTATTATAAGATATGAGTTAGGATTGCTCTCCTTGAACATAATTGTATTCTGGAAAATATTAACCATATATAGAAAATGCTTGGCTGATCCAACTCCAAACTCTTTACTAGATGTTGTAGCCACCTTGATGACTTCTCTTGGGGTCAAATTACTGAAACCTTGGAAGAACCTCCCTATCCAATCTATGGAAGCGGTATACATATCATTAGATATGCTGATTAATAATCTGACAAATGCTAAAAAAATCTTTTTTCAACAAAACATTTTATTAGGATTTTTCAGAGAATATACATCAACATCAGCATTACATAGAGTTTAATTGCAATACAGTGAACACATACATGTGAGAGCCTTTATGCCATGTGTGTCGACTTCTCCTCCATGGCCGACCCAAAAGCTGCAGTTGCGGAAGTCTCTATGAACGTGCGTGAAGTCCACTAGGTCTAAGCTTTATGTAAGCCAGCAGGTCTTGGGTGGGCGGCGCTACAGGCCCGGGTATTTCTCTGCAAAATCCAGGAAGGGGGCCCAGGTGTTTCTGAAGGCTGTGCTATTTCCTAGACCCACCACTATGTCCCAGCATTTCGACCACCACATGGGTAGTGATGGGCAATAGGGATTTTTCCACAGCCGTGCTATGGAGATCTTGGTGGCCGTGAGGAGGTGGGTGATTAGATTTTCATTCTTACATGTCATTGGGAATACTCCCTCCTACCCCCGTTGTCTTCCAGTAATACTATGCCCGGATCGCGAATAACCTGGGAATTGTGTCAAAAATATAAAAGTTTTCATCGAGGAGCTCCCATCTTAAAAGAGTTAAATTGCCTAGCACCATATATGATCAAATTCCCTGATCCATAATTTCGGATGATGTTCAAGAGATTAAGATTAAACCTGTGGTTTACTCAGGACCTCCTTGGTTCTAAAATAAGTGCACCCATGAATGAAACAGCATGTCGTTACTGTAAAAACCTGAGAGATTGAAACGCTAAATCTTATATTGGTTTATTGTCCAGCACTCCAGAACTTAAGAAAATAACATTTAGAACATTTAAAGATATTAGAATGTGAACACCTGAAAACTTCTGTTTTAGAATCTATAAAAATGCGCATGTATCAACTATTTTAGCAGCAATGAGATTCCGGTCCACAATAATTTTGGCACTAACAACTAAAATAATTTAAAAAAATAATCAAAATGAGAAACCCCAGGAGTAGGGGGAAGGTCAAGTCACTACAAAGGATATCCAACCTAAGAAGGCCTGGGTTATAAGTGTAAGAAAGGCATATGCACCTCGACCAAAGTACAAGAAGGATTAATACAAAGGTCGGTAGAACAACTGTCCCTAAAGGGGAGACCAAACCTCAAGTAAATTGTAAAAAAGTTACAAGATCTTTTCCAGAATGTGGCAAGAGACTATTTGAAGATATCTTACTGAAAAGAACAACAGACTAAGAAGAGACATTGCCATAAGAGATAAGCAGGAGAGAGGAGATATTGTCTTAATATAATCTAAGTTAGTTAAAATAGCGGTAGGGTCATTTATAATTTGGGACTTCCCGACAAGCACCTAAAGTTATTTATATAGGCAGGGATTCCCCTCTAGCATAAGGGAAAGGTAGGCCTTATCCTTATTATTTTATTAAACACCAGTAATAATGTCGTTCATATGTCCGCCTCCTTCTTCCGACCCGCCACAAGTCACATCTCTACTCGTACTCCTCAGCCTCCCTGCGGCCTTGGACAACCATCGACTATACCTTTCTCCTCAACATCCTTTATCAGACTGAATGAAACTCTCAGGCACCCCCCTTGACTGATTCACCATCTTCCTCACTGATGGAACACACTAGGTCTCCATGCCCCCTTATCGATCTGGCCCCACCCAAGTGAAGTATGGAGGCCCACAAAAATCCTCCCGGTCTCCACTCATCTTCAAGCTGTATGCTTCCACTACAAGCCAGGATACTGTTGAAGACTACATGTATCATCTACAAAGCAGTCACAAGTAGTACACCAAAGTACCTTGCAATATGCTCCACATATCTGGTGGCACACACTCCTGACGCAGCAAATCAGCCAACCGGCTTGAATCACAACTCTTCCGCAAAGAGAGGACCGTCAAACAATCCTTCTCTTGATATGCACCCACCCTGTGGAACGCGATACCCACAAACCTTCAATTTTGCAAATCTCTCAAAACATGGCTCTTTCAACAACACCTGACCAAGTACCAATTCCGATGGATGTACATACTGACGCGCAGACCTCACAATACTGTTCTGTTAAAATATTGTAGCCCAAATGCTTGCTATCCACACTTTACAGTGCTCTGCTGCTCTCAAGCTAGGTCTGCACCTTAAACACTAAAAAAAAGAAAAATATATAGAATCCCTGTTTCAGACCATTAGCAAACACAATATGAAGATGACATAGCAATATGCTTCCAAGTCTCATCCTCGCAACTTCAAACCCACAAAAGCTGGCACTCCACCATCATCACACCTTGATGGCCACCCACTTTCTCAAACTCAACTCTTCGAAAATGGAACACCATTATCTTCCTCCAAGGTGCAAATCCAACCTCCAAGGTGCAAATCCAACCTCACACCCTTTGGATTAACGAATTTGTCACGGAAAACACACACACAATCCCTCGTCACATGTGTCTTTTTCCCAAGCCTTCACCACAGGCCCCCATCTTCCTTTCACACATCATATAGGTACCATCACAAAAGCATGCAACCTACAACTAAACCTCCTCTGTGACTGTACAATCAGTAGTCCGGTCTGTGTGGGTTTCTTGGTTCCTGCTCAAGTTTGTGTTTTATCTCCAAGACTGCAGTTATGTTAGATTATGATACTGGGATTTGCTGGGCCAATGTCCTAAGGACCTGTGGTGGAGAGGGGGGGTGAGTCATATGAGTTGGGCGAGAGAGAAAATGCAAGATACCTTTACTATTGTGATGTGTTCAGTTTTGATGTTCCCCGTTACTGAGCGCAGGCTTGTTCCTGGGTGGTCTATGTTAAGGGAATAGAACAGTGGTGAGCAAGCCACAGCCCCCCGGATACTCTGGCCCACAACTCCCATTATCGCCCACCATTCACTAGGCTATTGCTGATGAGACCTGCACGCCAAAATATTTTGAGGGTTACATGTTGTCCACCACTATCATAGAGGTATTTGTGTTCAGCTGGAAGATCTGTGTGTCCATGGTGCATCAGCTAAGTTAGTGGTATGTTAAGTTGGTTACAGAGGTGTACCTTTCTGTGTAAGGGAGGGATGTGAAATGCCCAAATGCCCATGCGGGAGTCCCACAGCTGGTCTGCTTATAGTGTGTTTGGGCAGACAAGTAAACTAGGATGCCAAGGAGCAAATGCACCACATATGTCCTGTTGCTGTAGATGGAAGCACAAATGCCAAGACATTGGGAAAAACGATTTTGCGTCTAAGGTATCCCTGCCACCACAATGACTTTCCATCTCCCATTTCCCCTACCAAACTCAGCTCCTCTGTTAGCAAAGGAGCCTACTAGTAAACCCTTGCATGCGTCCCCTCTGCAGAGTGCTTTATGAATCCCATGCATACATTCTGTTGTCATCCATGGTCTTCTCCCTCTTACCTGCTCATCTTTGACAACTGCATAATCTCGGGTATTGTGGGTGTGATTACTGTGGCAGCCCAAAGAATGTATTGAGGTCAGCCCTGTTGAATCATGCTACAGCCTTAGACTCCGATTTTAAACTGGTGTTCCGTTGTTACCCATTTTCTTCCACCTGTTATTTGCGCTTTCAACAGCCATGGACGATGTGGGAGTGAGGGTCAGGCAGAGTAAACTGGACCGCGGCCGTGTAAAAGTGCCTGGTATTTGCTGTGGCATTTACATGTCAAATAGCATAGTGAGCATTAGTTGGAAATGCCAACAAAAATTCTGCATTCTCAAATCTTGTCAATGTGATGCCTTTTCAAATCTCCTCAATTTCCGGCTTCAGCTGCAAAGTCAAATGGCAGTGAATATTATGTCTTTATGTACTTTATAGCTGTCACCACTCACTCTCCCCAAGTACAAGGGGAGAGTGAGTGGTGACAGCGACAGTCTTCAATATTCCGCCTTAATTACTCTGCTTGAGCTAGTCTTTTTGAAATGACATTAAGTGTTGACCCTGCCACTAGAAATCAATCCGGTCTTGTCAGCAGTAGTGAGCTGCCATCAGTTATATGAGGAGTGACAGTGATGGTTAGTGGCAAGCAGTTGATTGCTTGCTGACTTTATGCACTTGACAATAGCAATGCCTTCTCTCCTTGCGATCACGTCACATCCTAAACTTTGGTTAAGATAACCGTGACCTTAGCTAAAACTAAAGGAAAATGAACACATCAAAATCAAGCAATCAGAAGGCTCTTAAAGGGCCCATGACCAGTAATCATGCATATGGCTTCCAGGCGCTGCTTACAATGATAGACTTTCTTGATGAGTAAATAAATACCATCGGATGGTTTCACTAAGCACATTCTGCTTACTATTTGTATGTTAGTCTGAAAAAATTGCTTATATTCTGCACTGTTATTTGTATTGTTTGCATACAATGGTGCAAATCTATTTTTCTAGATTGAGATTCTTGGAAACCTCACCAACTAGCAACAATGGTTGCACCTTTGGTTGGGTCATTATTTAAATTCACTCTCCATTACAACCCAATGTTTAAATCTATCATGGACAGATAATGCCACAATTATCTTCCTTCTCTGAACCCACTTCTTTAGCAAAACAAACCAAAACTAGAATTCAATGTATAGGTGCCAATGTCTGGGACCTCCCTTTTCGTACCTCACAGACCTTTATTGTGGATTCCTTTTTTCCCCCGACCGTATAGCCGCGAATATACATTTTTAACTAGAACCATTAATATTTCCCCATTGACATTTAAGTTAGCTAAAACCAGATCAATTGGCAATAAATGTTCTTCGTAAGATCTGCCCTTATAAAAATCAAAAGAAAACAGATGAAGAATCCCACCCTCGTTCTTACTTTACACATCGAAAGTCACTGCGGAAAATATAACGCAGTCATACTTTAATCCGAACGGGCATACTTTGCTACCCAAATAAAGACAGCCACCCCATTCCGCAAAAAAGCTGTTCAACATTTAAAATTCTGTGTCTAAAACTACACAGAATACTGACATGCCTGAACCATCACACGATTGCTGCAATTCTATGCAACACAACTTTCGAGATAACATTGGAAAGATTTGAGACAAAAACAATGGTCAATGCATCTTCAAGACAAACGACCACAACATATTTGCCACCCAGTCTCTTTTCTGATCACTCGTTTTATGTACAATACTATCTTTACTCAAGAAACTCTTTCTATTTTAGCTAATCTAATCCCCACTGAGCCTTGCTCTTCTTATCAAAGAATGTGATGAAATCTTGGAGCTCCCCCATCACCAAACGCCTATATACCCAATGTATTCACTGCATTCTTATATACCCAATATCTTGAAAGTAGCTTTGGTAACTTGGCTTCTTAAGAAGGATACTCCGGACCCGAAAATCTGTTCCAATTACCGACCCGTTACTAATTCTGGATAAAGCCGCTAGTATTCAACTTCATTTACCTGTCGAACAGCACACTATTACTGGGGGGTGGGGCGCTAGTCTGGCTTTCGTCCTGCCAGAGGTATGCGGCTGGCGCTGATGGATGTCAAGGACATTCTACTCCAACTTATAGACAATGGTGAGGTTGGACTGATCCAAGAACTGTTGGATTCTTATCCAGAAATGTGGGTATCGTCTGCGCCGATTCAATCCACAGACTGACCACAGAGACTGGCGTAGAGGATTGCTTTCTTTGACAGGGGAATTGCACAACAGTTATCCACACTTCCTGCACTGGGGCAGGATTGTGTTAGCTGTATGAAGACATTATTAAGATTTCCTATAAAACCCTGCCGGCAGACTAGAACTATGCTGCCTGCTAAAACTCTAGGAAGAAAATACTCTGCCAAGGAAAAAACCTGCAGACTTACTTGCTGCTGGAAAGTGCCAGGGCTGAAAAACATGCTGAAAGAGCACCTACAATAGAAAAATCCAGCACAGGCACAACTTAGCTGGCAGACAGGAGACTTTCTACCCAAACGGCCAAGTGCCAACATAGGGGACCAACCAGCAACAAGCTCCATTTGGTGCTCCATGAACTAAACAATGGAACATGCCCCAGACTAACTCCGTTATCGGCCCACCAGTATATTGTCTACACTCAAGCATCCTGGTCTTGGCCAGTCTCTTAGAAGTTACTTTGGGCTCTTGGTCCAGCTATTGTATAAACCGGTCCCTCCAAGTAGTGTCCGAAAATTACAAATATGTTGACTGCAATGATGGCTGCTTGCACATTAACCCGTCCCCCCACTGACGGAAGGCCAAGAATAACCATCATGCCGGGGTAACGGTCCAATGAACTTTAGTCCTCATTAGCTTAATCACTTCCAAACATCGCACTAACTTCCAGAGATGGAAGCGCCGGACCTTTTCAGCATGACAGAGTTTCATATCGCGACATCCCTGCTGGGCTCAAATGGCAAACTCGAAAATGCCATTCGAGATCAATTGAATAGCAAAATTATTTGCATTCCTTCAAAAAGAGAAAGACCATTAACCTTTTGTTTTATTGAATTAAAATGCCACGGAAGTGCAGTTGCAGTCTTGGGAGATAGGAGTACTTTTTAGACAGAAGAATAGCTGTCATTTATTAGACACAGAACAATTACTTGATAGGACGCTTTCTGACAAAAGGCAGATTGGCATTCCCGCCGTAGAGAAGTCATGCCGGAAAAAAACACGCAGCCCAGACCTCCGAGACTTGAATAATTTAAAGCTGCATTTGGTGCAATTTGAATTTTTCTTTAGGGAGGCAAAGCTAAATACCTTTAATTTGTTCTAATTATTTCAAATTTGCAAGTTAATTATGGCTGATCATTAAATAACAAAAAGGACTATTGTCTCTGTAGAGTTCTACCTCCTACCCTCTGCATTACTCAAGCTAGGTTTTAGTATGCATGAATTACCTTTCAGAATAATCGCACGGTTTGACTAAATGTCTTTGTGAAACGAGCACAGACCCTCTGAACAGGCATTAACGGACATTAGAATGGCTACTGGGAGCCATGTTCGCTACGTCGTAAGTATTTTAATGGGGTCTTATTTACTCATTTTTATGTACTATTCAAGTTAGATTCTTCATGCAACTCCATTAAACTGTTATTTTATGATCGAAACGTCACTTTTTGAAGGACTATAAAAACAAATATCAATTTGAAGCCCACGAAATTCATTTTTAAATGAATGTAATGAAAGCATGATGGAATGAGTTTGGATCCAGAGGCTCATCATGATAAATACATTTAAGATAATGGTAAAGCTTCTGAGCTTTACTCTTCTATGGCCCTGCAAAACGTCCATCATATACAAATCCCCGGGACGGCTGTTTTTAAAAGGGAAACAAATTGAATAAAAAGCCACATACCGTACTACTGTTTACCTGGTAAAAGGTGCATCTTTCAAGGCAAAATATAACATTGGACAAAATTAAAACCGAGCTATGTCACCAACGTTGAATTACATATTACATTGATTGTGTTATCAAAAAATGCTCCCAGTGTAGTTCCAGGCTTACATGCAAGGTTATTATAGGGGAAGGCGCAGAAAATCAACAGACCCCGCTTCGATCTGAACAAGCCCTCCGAGATGCAGCATCTCCTGGGAGGATGTCTTCCTCAGTTTCAGATATGAAAGGTATGTAGCCAGGGCCGAAGAGCTGCAGCAGTGTAGACATAACAGTGGTTGGGAATGGGAAGAGGCACCAGGGGGAGCCTCAACTTGGAAGAGATGAAAATCATGGTACTATTTTTTCCAGGATCTTTGTGCAGTTAAACCAGATTCTTCTTGTCTCTCATTAGGTTGTCCTCAGGGTTCTGTAACCTGTATTTCTCCAAATGTTTAGACTATACCTCTGCTCCAGGGCTGGAGCCCTGCAACACCAAGCAGCCACCTACCTACACGCCCGCGAAGTCTGTATGCTGCAGTGGCAGCTAGACTTCACCATAACCAGTGACATCCTCGGCGAGTTCTACAAGCCAGCGGATTCAGCTGCCTACTGCTTGCATACCTGAGAAGGCCCCCTGCCCTGACAACGAGGTACAACGTGCCCCCAGCTCCAATTCCCCCCATATGGAGCCATTGCTGCGGGAATCCGAATCATAAAATGGCTGCCGCCATGCACATCTGATTTTGTATACACTGGTTGCCTAGCAACCTCTCCCTCAACAAGCTTTTATGCTTGTAGAGCGAGGTGGAAGCCGGCCACCCTTGCCTAAGGCCCACAGAGCCCAAGGCCCCTTGCTGTCCGTGCCGTACTGGCCGTACGACACGACATTGTGTACATTTGCCCCTCCCCTTGATGTACATCGTCCTCGCCCTACCCATACGCACTGGACTACTTCAATCAATGCAGAGCCCCTCTGCCAAAACCTTGATATTACAATTCTTCGAATTATAAAGAACTACTGTTCTTCTCTACAACCATCATGGTAAGTGTGCCACGCTAACACACACCCGTGCCCTTACTGTAACTAGCGTAATAAGGTTGGCATACTACTCTAGCCGATATGTCTCCATAACCACTTTATGACTTCACCATCCAACAGCGTTCATCCACACGCCATGTCCTAGGACCGTATGCTGTTTACTTTGTTGTAGTATGTATCGTGCGCTCTAGCAGCTCTGTAGGGTCTCTGCTTTTAGTTGCCCCATCTGTTGAACATTCAGCAATAACCAGATGATATTTCTACTGTTGTCTCCATTGTCTCAACCACATACCCGTTTACATAGTCCTTCAAGTAACTATATTCTGAAAAGCAATAATGAAGTAGGACCCTCTTATTGAATGCGCACACAGAGCTTTTGAGCGACTATTACTGTTTACTTGAACTGCAGTGAGTTCTAAACGTATCTACTTGTGCCTGTAACTTTTTGTCTCCTAATAACTCACAGACTGCGTTCTCGCCTGCATCCAATATTATCTCCTTGCTCAGCATCATTATCCTGTTGCTTATCTTCCACTTTCTACTGCTCTCCAATAGGCACTGATCATCGTCCATCAAAAATTGTTCCAGCAATGTTTTACCTGTTAATTGTGCCCTGGCCACCTTATTACATATCTAAAACCGTTAGCCCCTACAACCCTTCTTTGATTGTTCTCACCAACATGAACTATTTTCAAATGATTAATGCTATAACTACTTCACCTTGCACCAAAGGTACTTACTGTTTTCATGACTTAGGCCTTGCAAGGGTTTATTGGCCAAGGCATTACCCCCCTTCCCTGCCCCACGCCATTTTTACCCGAAATAGCTGCTTTCCCTCCTGAAGTATTCCTATCCACTAGTACTGCCCAGAACTCCTCCATCACTTCTGATGTTCTACCCCAGTAGAGCTACACCCCACCACTGCCCCCAGACTCTGGGACTCACTCCCGGCCAGCATCAGCAACGTAACCTTCCACACCAGTTTCTAGAAACTGTTAAAAATCTGGCTTTTTAACAAATACTAAGTATAAGACCAGCCTAATACACACCCTCAGGACTGTTGTATATATTCCTATCACATTTAACTGTTACCATGACTCATGTCCCTGACTATGTTCTTCTCCCTTATATTGTACCAATGTATGCTCTGCTAAGTTGATTTGTTTTCCCCTTTTCCTGTCCTCTAATATTTAAGTATTCCTTCTATTATGTAACCAGCAAGTAAACTGAAATCTATGCCGTGATACCTCCGGGTTTGGGCATATTAACAAATGTAATAAATAAAATAAATAAATGACTCCCATGATCCCTCATTGTTGACTATGTTGGCTTGGGTTGATGGGAGTTGTACTCCCAAATATCTGGAGAGTCAAAGGTTGTAGACCCTGAAACAGCACCCACTCCTGTAAATGACAAAGAGCTACATTGAACCGAACATTCCCAAATCCTCCTACCCCTGAATCGTGTATCATGCATACAGCACTTGTGACAGAATGCCATTTGTGAGATGCACTCTACGGACTGCCATTTCAATTTTACATAAGTATTATGATTCTATCAGCCTATAGGTTTTTTAAGAATTGTTTTTGCAGGGGCGTGGGTTGAGGCGCCGACGATGCGGACGCCTCAGTGAAAGCTCCGTGGGACACCTGTCTCTCTGCCATCAAATGCCCACTAAATAATTTAAATCCCGGCATGGAGGGACCCAACTGAGCAACATATCCTCTGAGGAAGCGGTCGCTTCAATCCGAACCAAAATCGGAGCGGGGAAACCCCCTTTTCCACAGCTAGAGGAGTCCCGACCCTGGACCTAGATCATCTCCCCAAGATGGCGGGCGCAGAGGACTGCAGACTAGATATGGCAGGGTCGGCCATAGCAACCCAGCACCGAAACTCCCCCCTACCTGACCCAACAACACAGACCGCAGCATCGTTAGCAGAGGGGGGGGGACCACTGCGCCTGATCGTCTCCGGCACCCTGCGGTCCAAGCCAGGCCCATACCACCTGCGGAGGAGCAGCTCAGGAGGGGTGCGGGCCCGGGGTGGCGGGACTGCCTACACCGCGGTGGCTGAAGCCTGTCGGCCACGGAGACGCCAACGGGGAAAACCACACTCGAGGGGGTGAGGTAGCAGACTTTGGGCTCCGGGCCCGCCTCCAGCCCACTACGGAGCAGCTCAGGAGGGATCCGGACTGCGTTGCCCCCTGCATTCCTCTCAGCAACGGGCCTGTGTGCACCAACACCGGCCGGGGCCGGCGTTGTGTCTGATCGGCCCCGTTGCCTGCAGCCAGCACTAAGCCCTCCCCCTGTTGTTGGTCCGCTGGGCAGTGGTGTGCCGCAGGGGTCTCTGGCCCGCCCGCATCCCGCTGATCGGGGCCCGGACCTCACCTCCTGGAGGAGCGGCCCGGGGACGTGAGACCGGCCGGACCGCAACACCAGCGGAGCTGCCACCGGACCCGATTGGCCCCCTCATCGTACAGCCGGCAGCGGGAGGTGGAGTCTCGTATCTGGAGGGGAGGCGCCGCAGTGGCCCCTGTGCCTGGGCCCCTCATCCTTCCGCATCCCACGGTGGGCCTGCCAGCTCTCGGGTCCAGACCATGCCGCGCCCTGCCTCCCTCTCTACTGCGACCCCCCTGGGCCCCAGCTCCTGCCAGGGCTCCCTAACCACAGTGACTGCCGCAGCGGAGCATTGAATCAGCAGGAGGCTACCGCTCTCCTCCTCATGCCAGCAGAACACAGAGCCGGGCCTAACTTCAACCGGCGGACCCCGGGGTTCTGAGGCGCTGGGGCGGAGGGGGCCCTCATCTGGCCTGCCCCCATACCACAGGCCCAACAATAGCCAGGACCAGCCCTTCGGCTGATCCACACCCTCCATAGACGACGTACCCGCCGCCCCCAACAGAAGCTGGCGGAGGCCTGAAACTACCGTCCGGGGAACCCTCCACCGGCAGTGCGGCCCCCTCCCACCTAGGCCCCAGATGAGTGCCTTGGAGGCCCCCCTGACGCACCTCACCCGGAATCTGCAGCGGCTTGGCTTCAGCCCAAACTCACCACCCTGTCCGGGACCCGCTTTATCCCCGGAGTCAATCTAGACCCCCGCTACCCGCACAGCCACTCGACAGAGGAGCCCCTGACCCACACACAGTCAACCCCAGAGGACAACACACTCCCCACCAGTAACAACTGGTCACCCCCCACCAAGGTGGGGCCCCCGCTCAGAGCACTTGGCAAAGTCCTGCTGATCCGCCCAGAGGGAGACGGTCACCCAACCAGCACCTGCCCCCACCGTCCGGGGAACCTCCTTCAGCAACAACCCACGGACTACACCTACCGGCTCTGGCACCAAAATGTCCAGGCACACATTTCCAAAGCCTGCGGACATAGCGAACCTAATGCAACTGAAGGAGAAACCCAAACAGCTGGACTCCACCTCAACTCAACCCTCCCCACCCTCTAGACCTCAGGGACAATGGGCCACAAAGGACGATATCCAATCCCTACTAGCTGACATCAAGGTGGAATTCTGCAACTGTATGGCAGAGGTCACGAGCAAGATGGAGGGCCTGGACAAACGCGTGGAGGAGGTAGAACACAGGGTTGGAGACACAGAAGATCAAGTCATGGAACATTCGGCGCAGATTGCGGAGCTGCAACGGAAACTCCAGTCTCTAGAAGATAACTATGAAAGCATGCACCGCAAGCAGGAAGATCTTGAAAACATGGCCCGCAGGAACAATATCCACATCAGAGGGGTCCCCGCCTCGATACCAGATCGAGCCCTTCCTACCTACGTCGAGGATCTCTTCCAAATCCTCCTCCTGGACTGTGATAAATCATTGCTCCTACTGGACCGCACCCATAGACTACGAGGTCGCAGAAACGCCCCACGGTCTGCCATCCCTGAGGTGATCACCAGAGTCCACTTTTACACCACAAAACAGGAAATCATGGTGGCAAGCCGCACACAAGGTAACCTTACGTACCAGGGAGCCACAATTCAACTCTTCCAAGACCTGACCACCCCCACAGTCCAACGGCGGAGAGCCCTCCGGCCACTAACAACTCTCTTGCAAGACTGGAAAATCAAATACCGGTGGCTATATCCAGCCTCGCTCCAGTTCATATTTGAGGGTCAAACAAGGGTGATCCACACCCTCGAAGAACCCGGTGGCATCATGGGAGCCGAGCCCTCTACCCCTGAGGAAGACTCCTCCACCTCCCCGTCGGACCACATGCGGAGCTCAACACCGAAGCATCAGCACAGCCGCTGGATGAAAGTCCCGAAAGGAGGGAAACCCCCCGCTGCACATGAAATATAACCGCCCGTCGTCTCTCCATGCCGGAACAAGCATTCTTGGCAGCCGGGTGTCCCATGTAATGCCCCAGCCGAGTGGATGGACAATCACTCTGGGCTGAGGCCTCTCAGGCCCCAATTGACTAATTTTTGGTTCTTTTCCTTTTCTCGGGCTGGGACCCCCCACATCCCTCCTGGTTGTTGGCCCTTCTTTTCCGGCCCTTTAAGTTACCAGGCCATGTTTGGCCCTGGGTGGTTTACTGTTAAAACTTGGTTACAGCGGACCGGCAACTACAGCACTCTTCTGGAATTCTCCCGCCAGCGACCAATTGTCCCCCCTCCACTGCGGGCCTGTCCACCGAAAACGACCGACACTCCTCTCCCCACCACATATTAAGCTACGCTATATCTCCCTGAAAATCTGGGGCCTGAACTCCCCCGTAAAATGCAAATCCATCCTACGCAGCCTTCAAGACCTCCAAGCCTCGGTGGCCTTCCTCCAGGAAACTCACCTCCTAGCGTAGGACTTCCCTAGGCTACGATCCCTGTCATTCCCATCCCAATACTTGGCTTCAGGACCCAACAAAAAAGGAGGCACAGTGATTCTAGTAGCAAGGGGCACTCCCTTTAAAAAGAAAGGAATCCTGCAGAGCCCACATGGCAGATTCGTAGCGATCAAAGGGGATCTCTATGGCCAGCTTCACACATTGATCTCGGTTCTCGCACCAAACGATGGTCAGGAGACCTTTGCAGAGCTGGAGTCATCTCTTCTCCCCTTCCTCGAGGGCAAGGTAGTCCTAGGCGGGGACTTCAATGGAGTCCCCAATCCCCTGATGGACAGAACGGGCTCCGCATCACCCAGGGATTTCAAGATTGCCCTAAGCCTTTGCCATCTGCTCAGAACCCTGGGCCTGGTGGACACCTGAAGGGTCCTTCATCCGGACACAACAGAATACTCCTTTTTCTCCCGTGTACACCGCTCTTCACCCCGAATTGACTTGATCCTAGCAAGCCCACAACTCTTACAGTTCACAGATGAAGTGGTAATTGGCACAAGGGCCCCGTCTGATCACTCCCCAATCCTCCTTGCTGCAAGGGTCTTTGACCCGGACCCCCCTGAAAGGCGCCGATGGACCCTATACGAGCCGGTGTTGCATGACATGGCGGTCCGTGATGCTATATCCAAAGCGATCACATGCTACTTTAAAGAGAATACCCCCCCCCGACCTCACCTCTACAGCTACGATATGGGAGGCCATGAAAGCCGTAATCAGAGGAGAATTAATAGCTCAGGCAGCCGCATACAGGAAGAGGCGAGCCGCAAAGGGGGACCAGCTAGAAAAGGAGATGGCAGAGGCAGACTCGACTCTGAAAAGAAAGCGGTCATACTGGCAAGACTGGCCCACACGAAGCTGGAGGCTCACTATGCTGAGGACACAGCACAGTCCCTGATTAGGACGAAATAGTCCTATTATGTGAATGGCAATGAAGCCAACAGATACCTGGTGAGCAAACTAGCCAGAACCCGCCGACGAAACCACATCACCGCCCTGAAAGACCCAAAGGGCAGAGCCCGATATGGAGAAGAAGCCAAACTCCAAATAGCAACGGCCCACCTGGCCAACATCCTATCCTCCGCCCCTCGCCCACAGGCCCTCCAGGAACAACTAATAGAAGACGCCAGACTGCCACAGCTCTCCGAAACAGTCAGAGCCGTCCTTGAGGTTACAATCACAGCCGAGGGACTTCTTACCTGCGACTACTTTTGAGGCTATTTAGACCACACCCGACCAGCAACACACGCTTCGCGGTATTCTGCATCCAGCAGCGTAACACTCACCGTGCCTGCAGCCTGCATCCAGTCTTCTGCCACGCCCGCCTCGAATCCGGAGCTCCTAAAACAAAGAGGAAAGAAAGGGACAAGGTTAGAAAACAAACTTATTTCTATTCCACACCTGATTCTGGATCCATCTTGTCTCCAGACCTGTAAAGAACATCATTTCTGCATGCGCCGCAGCTGCAGCGCCGCGCCATACTCACCAGTCTTCACAGCATCCTTCGGGTCGGCGCTGCCTCCATCATTTCTTTGCCGAACTTCGGCACCTAGGAGACAAAAGAAAACCACAAGGTGAGCCGAGAGAACCAACAAATATAATTCTTACCACCATAGACTTACCTGATTTACCACCGGAGGCATCCTTTTGTGACTCTCCATATTTTCACGTGCCGCATCTGTAAAGAGAGACAAAACAACATGTTTTCCTCGTGCAACATTTACCGGACTGTGCCGGGTAATACAGACTCTTACCTGAGCGCCACCAGCTGCCACAAGAGTATCTTTTCACGAGCCAGCTGCAAGACAAGAAAGGAAGGGGGGGAACAAGAGTGCACATCGGACATATTTGACTCTATGAACTTAATACTTACTGGTCCTTACCAGGAACCTCAGAGTCAATACTCTCCGGAACTCTCCCAAGCCTTCACACCAGTGAAGTAACTGGAATCGACGCGCCCCTGCAAATCCACGCAGGATGGAGAGCTCATCTTTCAAGAATATAAGGCGAGATTGCTGTGAGGGCATTTCGGAGGTGATTAGTTGGGGAGGACTGTGGGGGTGCCATCACTTGATTCCACAAGTGGCTAAATCCATCTCTCCACTTGCAGGAGAATATTTCTATGGGTTAAGCAGACAAGATTAGGAGGGCAGATCCAGTCAGTCATCGCTGCACTGCGCATCACGTGGGTGGAGAGCGCAGCTGTCCGGGTCCGACCAACGCCCCTGTGGGAGCCAGGTGAGCGTAACAGTAGAAGAAACCCTCAAATCACTGAGTCCCAGGGGCGCAGGGCCGGACAGATTCCCGCCTAAATTCTACAAACTCTTCCGCCCCTTGCTTCTGAACCCACTGATAGAGCTCTTCAACTCCTTCCATGACGCAGGCTCGATAGCTCCATCCATGCAAGAATCCACCACAATGATGCTCCTGAAACCAGGCAAAGACCCAACGGAATGCTCACCGTATAGGCCAATTTAATTTCTCAATGTGGATGCAAAGGCATACTCTAAGGTCTTGGCGAATAGGCTGGCCCAGGTCCTACCATCTATCACTGACCAGGACCAGGCAGGATTCATCAGAGGCAGGAGCACTGCAGACAACGTCCGTCGAGCACTTAGTCTCATCAAAGTGGCGACCTAAAAACAACAGGGCTTGGCGGTCCTGATCCTGGATGCCACCAAGGCCTTCCACAGGTTGGACTGGAATTTTATGTGGCTCACATTGGAGGCATTCCGATTTGGCCCCCTATTCCAAAGAATGCAGTTAGCAAACTACAAAGCCCCGAAAACATCATTACGGCTTAATCAAAAAACCTCCTCCCTGATCCCGCTCTCCTGTGGAACAAGACAGGGCTGCCCGCTTTCCCCACTGATATTTCCCCTGCTCATGGAACCTTTCGCCCAAAGGATACGAGCTAAGGCAAAATGTCTGGGCTGGACATAAACGGGGAGCAGTTCAAAATATCGCTATATGCCGACGACGTGATGCTCTCCATCACCAACTGCCAGACCTCGCTGCCTGCCGTTCTTACCGAACTGGAGACAATCGAACAAGTAGCAGAATTCCAGGTGAACTACTCCAAATCGGAAGCACTGCGCATCAACCTGGAGGACCCAATCATAACCACTCTTCAAACACAATGCCCACTGAGGTGGAACTCTGACTCCTCAGACTACCTAGGAATTCGCCTCACAGCAGACCCCCAAAAAGCTATATGCGGCCAACTACCCCCCTCTATTCAAGGAGCTGGAGAATGACCTGCAACGCTGGGACAACCAGGAAATCTCCCTATTGGGGCGGATCACAGCATGCAAAATGAACTTACTCCCCAGACTGCTGTACCTGTGTTCCACACTCCCAGTTCCCCCTCCGAAACAGGTCCTGGAGCAACTACAGAAGAAGCTCACGAAATTTGTCTGGAAAGGACGAAAATCCAGAATACCAATGAGAGTCATGACAGGGCAGCTAAATGGGGCGGCCTGGGCCTACCCAACCTCACAAATTATTTTCTGGCAGCTAAACTGGCCAGCACTGCCGCCTGGGCAGAACAGGAGGCTCCCCCGCGATGGGCACGGATCGAACAAGCTAAATCTCAGTCACGGCTACACTCCCTACTGCACATCCCGGGGGCCCACCGGAGCCATGGTCCATGGATGCTCCTAACCACCAAGTCAACACTAGAGGCGTGGGCCAGACGAAGGAAAAAGCTACCCAAAGGCCTGATCCCGCTCTCCCCGATCATCTGGAATCCCAACCTTTCCCCAGGTATGGAGGCGGCAAACTTCAGCCAATAGACCGCAGGAGGCATTCGCTCCCTCTCGCAACTCTACGAAGGCAGCTCTATGCTCAGCTTCGAAGAATGTAAGGGTCGCCTGCAGATATCGGAGAGGGAAAGGTTCACATTTGCTCAACTAGGCCACTGGATCTCGCAACCAATAGTTCGCCAAGGGGCGACCCGTGACCTGCACCCCCTTGAGCACGCATTGGAGGAAAGCCCACAACAAGGACGGACTTCTAAGCTATACCGCCTCCTCCAAGAAGATATATTACAGGTCAGACCCCCATACATGGCCGGATGGGAGACATACCTGGGACACCGCATAGAATACCAGACCTGGGTGGAGATATGGACCAGGATTAACTCGGCCTCCAGATATGTCACAAACAAAGAATGCGCCCTTAAGCTCCTCCACCGCTGGTACCTCTCCCCGACCCGCTTACACCACTGCAACCCATCCATAGATCCAGGCTGTTGGAGACGCTGTGGCGAACGGGGATCCTTCCTTCATATGGAGTTGCCCAACGGTGCAGTCCTTCTAGAAGGAGATCGTACAAGCCACTGAGGATATCACACAACGCAAGCTGCCGATGGACCCGTAGGTGATCCTCCTGGGTGTAGCAGACCCAGACTCCTACCCCAAGACAGGACGCGCTACTAAACTGCTGACACAGCTACTGTTGGCAGCCAAGATTACAGTAGCACGCAAATGGAAAATGCAAGAAGGCCCCACACTGGTGGATAAAAGTCTGGGAAATATTAGTGGGCGAGAAAGTCACAGAAGCTAGAGAGGGGGGCCTCCACCTATTCACAGACTGCTGGGCCCCAGTGTTGGAGTATCATAGCAGATTCCCAGCATTGACTTTCCAACCGCGCCTGGTAAACTTTTTGGAACCCCAGAACCGTGAGAGATCTCCGGACCGTCAGAACGCCATAGACATGGAGGGGAGCATGATAGGAGCCACAGGGGCGGGGGTTTGATTGAATACATTTCATGCACATTGCTATTGACAGGAGTTGTCCCATAATGAATATCATGATTGCTATGCTGTAACCAACATAAATAAAAGTTGTTAAAAAAAAGAATTGTTTTTGCAGATTGAGTTATATGGGATTGTATTGATGTTGAAATATGAAAATGGATTATTTTTTGGGATATTCGCTCTTGAAGAAGGTGCTCATATATATATATATATTCAGTAAAACAACTTTGTTAAAGAGACGTTATGGTTAAGTTGCGCTACTAAAAACCTATGAAATTCAGTGAAAAAACATTGTTAAAGGGACGTTATGGTTCAAAGTAAAACCGAAAAACCCCTGAAATTCGGCAGTTATGGTAACATAAGCAACCATAACTCGTGCCACCGTGAACTGCTAACACTAACACCCAGGACATCAAAGATGACATCACTGATGACATCACATGTGCATTTACTTTTCATGAAAACTCTGTAGGAGGGATTCTTATAATGTTGACCAAAAACTGTCAAGGATCATTGGGATAAATATCATGAGCTAATTAGTGCATTAAGCAATGCATTGATATAAATAGCATTCTATTATGAAGTTCTATCCAGTATACTAAGCTACTCATGCAGAAACATAGGCAGTGTGTGCAGCATACATGATAAAGGTGCCATATTCATAATCTTGCCATGTTGAATACTGAAATGATAACTGCTTTATTAGAGTTTTGCGTACTGTGAAACATGTAATAAGTAGATAATAAAACCCACTTAATACATAATTATTACAGACAAAACACAAAGAGACAACAACACATACAAATATGAGTATATACAGGGACAGTGAAGTAAACAAAAAAGCAGAGATAGTAGCAGAAAGAGTTCATAATCTAACTAATTGTCTTTATGCAGAGAAACTATTGCTCTGTTTCAAAGCTGCTACTTACCATATGTATGTGTATCACATGATGTGACTGCACCCAAAGGAAAGGAGAGTGAGTATAATGTATACAAATATGAGCATATACAGGGAAGGTAGAGTAATAAAAATAAAACTATGAGAAAGTGCTGATAACCCTAATGATTATCTTCATGCACAGAAAGGATTGCTCTCTTTCAAGCCTGTGTCTTCAGCTATGTATATGTTTCATATGATGTGACTTGACCCTAAGTCTACAAATATAGTACCTTTTCAATTTTTACTTCCTGACTGTTACTGAAAAAAACTATGTGGCTTCGATATGTCAGTAAAGGATAAAAAGGGAGAGCCAGCCATGTGATGTCATCAGTAATGTCATCAATGACATTTGTGATGTCATCAGTGATGTCCTGGGTGTTAGTGTTAGCAGTGCACAGTGGCGCGAGTTATGGTTGCTTATGTTACCATAACTGCCGAATTTCAGGGGTTTTTCGGTTTTACTTTGAACCATAACGTCCCTTTAACAAAGTTTTTTCACTGAATTTCATAGGTTTTTAGTAGCACAACTTAACCATAATATCCATGACTTCATATACATGTAACATAGAACATACTAACCCCCTCGTAGTGATTTTCATGTCCGCGGACTACTGCCATGTGCGCGGACATATCGAAAATCTGAGTGTGGTAAATGTAAATTTAAATAGTGTGCCCCATTTCCCCTTTGAAGTTGGCTCTGAAAAGAGCCGTTTTTTTTTTTTTACAGATGCTTGGCAGACACCTGTTATTTTGTATTTTTTTTCTTGTTTTTTTTTCTTACTTTACTCCCCAAAATCTTCACATAACCTTCTCCAAAGCAACCCTTACATTCCAAAATAGAAAGGCATTTCCCGTAAAAGATAAAGAAATGCCATCTTCTTTAAAATTAACAGCATTACTGGCATCAATATTCTCATTATTACAGAAGAACATACCAGCTCTAAGCATGAAGGCACACATGCCTTGGTTGATGACACACCTAGCAATGTTTTGCTGAGGACAAAAAACTGAACTATTGTCCCACATTGCCCTATGTAGTCATCCAGAAAAAATTACTTTCGCATTTGGAAGGATCTTCATTACGGCTTGAACCAAGCATTCCAAATCAGCCAACAAAGTAGGGGCACTGACGTTGCCCAAATGGAAAGCACCATAGTGCAAAACTACCACATGCGGACAGTTCATCGTGGCCATATCCTCACAAACTTGTACAATTCCCTGTACATTGCAATCAGGCACAGTGCTCCACACAGACCTCCACTCCTTTCACATCAAAGTTCTTTGCAACATGCCTGCATTGAGCGTACTGTTGTAAACCATACACAAACATATCTCCAAGCACCAACACCCTGACTTTCTCTACTTCTGCCATCTTCACCACACACAGTCTCTTTCAACACAAATCCACAACCTCGTCATCTGATTGGCTGATCCGTACAGTCTTCTTTCCATATTGGATTTCCTGGAAAAACCTGGATGTAGCACGCCCTGTCCACGAACAGCCGCGGTGTCCGCGGATGTCGTCCACTTTACTCTCCGTGCCATTCCCTCATTGCATACTGCTAAGCAATCACACAATACGAATAACGTCCTCAGAACACCCCCATTTTGTGAATTTTCGAACATTTCAGGACAATTATTATTTCATTATTAAACATATTAACATTACAAATATTATACTTTCATCTTGTACTCTGCACACAATGCTATGTTTCTCCATTAGTAGCTCAGTATACTAGATAGAATCCCATAATACAATGCTATTTATATCAATGCATCGTTCAAAGCACTAATAACGGTATGATATTTATTGCAATATCCGTGACACTTTTTTCGCAACATTATAATAAAAATCCCTAGTACACAAATTCCATGAAAAGTACATACACATGTGATGTCATCAGTGATTTCATCAATGACATTTGCGATGTCATCTTTGATGTCCTGGGTGTTAGTCTTAGCAGTGCACGGTGGTGGCGCGAGTTATTTTTCATAGCTTACCATAACTTGCGATTTTCAGGGGTCTTTCCGCTGTACTTAGAACCATAACGTCCTTTAAACAAACTTTTTTAATATCACGCAAACAATATACAAACATGGCGTGCAAAAACCAACTTCTACAGATGGCTTTACACAGAATGTTGCAAAGTAAGAATTTATGCTCGTTCACAGTGAAGGTCAGCTGCTTCCATTTTTTTCTCGGGCCCCGGAGAGGCTCACGAAGCGGAATATAAGGTTGTATTGTGTTTTGACCTTGACAGACAGAGATTGTGATGAAAGACTTCTCTTGAAGTAGTGTTGCTAAAACGAAAGAGAAGATAAAGATGACATTTCTGAAACAAAACCACTTTTAGATATTATATCACTATGCGAAAGATCGTTGGCACACGCGGAGTCGTATTTTGGGACTGCACCACTCGTAGATAATGGAAATTGCAATTGTACTGTAAGTAACCCTTTAGATTATTTTATACCAAATATAATTACAATAGCGTAGCATTAAAGACCGCTCAAGTTGAACTTGTTCATTGAAAGTGGCATAATGTTTTCTACCGCGCACTATCACCGCCGAATTGATCCCCTGTCGTTAAGATGGGCTCTGAAAAAGGCAGACGACACAGGGTGGGTTAATAGAAATAATTTAACCGGTCTATAGGCGGTCAAGCGCTCTACTCGCTGTGCCACTTCACTGTAGCCTGTCAAGTGGCACAGTGAGTACAACGCTCGCTTTGACATCCGTGCACAGCTTGCTAGCGCAAGTTCGAATCCCGGCAAGGCCAAACTCAGCCTTTCATCCTTCCGTGGTCGATAAATGAGCACCACACACCGTGGTTAATAATAAGCACCGCTTAGATACCTCGCGGTTCTTAGCGCTATATGAATGGGAAAATATTATTATTTTATTATTAACATACTCCGTTGCACTATCGTCGATAGCAAATAGTTTCACGCCCTAATAAATAAAAAGATGATTTTTAATGAAGATCGGCTGGTGAGACTAATTTATGTTTTTTAAAACAGGTATGTGGCCCCATTTTGCCTATGTCACGATTTACAGACTCCAGCGGATGGGGTCTTCAACTGCCAGGTGCAGGTCCAAATATGCAACTTCATGACCCTCACCATTCAATGGGACAATCGCCAAGGACCTATATGCCCTTACGCAGTACTAGCGGCTACAAACATACCAACCAATAGGGTGGTCTAATGGCTCGTTGTTGGAGCAACCTTCCGATTATCAGAGCGACCATTTACTGCTTTTATCATAAACCAACAGCCTATCTACCGCAAAGGAACAACGCGTGGCTCCAAATAAACGTTTGCTGATCGACCCCAGAGACAATAGCAAATCGCTGAATATTCACTAAACATTTCATGTGAAATAAATGTACTTTACCAAATGTACAATCCTGCTGTTTACTTTCAAACCACAGTTTCATATTCCGAATTGTGGCGCACTGAGTTGTAAGCTGATCTAACACCCTCTGTACCGCAAAGGAACATTGTGTGCCTCAACATGAACTTTTGCGGATCGACAACAAAGACAAATGCAAATTGCTGAATATTCTCTACATTTGATGTCAAATAAATGTACTTTACAAAATTTACAATCTTGCTGTTTGCTTTTAAATCACTGTTTCATATTCCGAATTGTGGCGCGCTGTGTTGTGACATGATATGTGTTGTCTTCCGGGTTCTGTGTAAAGTCACTTAGGACTGCAGAGAACTGAGCGTGTTTGATGACACACCCTGTAACGTCATGGAGAGAGGCAGGGAATATGAATGCTTTGATAATATCAGGCTTAGGGGCGGGAGATATGATTAAGTGTCGCAAAAGCAAGTCAGCCAGGTCAATAGCGCCAGTCATAGGATTATCACATAATGTCGGCGCACACCAGCCGGATTTATCGTTTCTTTAGTGGACAAAAAGTCAGTTGACGCCCATAGGAAATTGTACTATAAGTGGACAAAAGGAGTGGTCTTAAAACACTTTCACCCTGACAACGAACAATTCAAACAACGTTCTCAGAACACCCCCATTTTGTGTAATTGGAACCATTTCGGGACGCCGCGAGTGTTCTTAGAACACATTCAACTAGACAGATTACAATACGGACAGCGTCCTGAGGACACCCCCAGTTTGTGTATTTACGAACAATTAAGTACACCGCGAGTGTTCATAGCTCATTTATACCTTCCTTGCGAACAAAAATGACACATACTCCGCGTCCTCTAAACACCCCACCATTTAGTTTATTTACAAAATGTCAGTCGTGTTCTCCGCGGACAAATCGAACGCAACAAAAACGTCTAGCACATAAAAAAACAAAACATTGAAGCTATCTCATACTCCTCACCCCTCCCCAAACACTCTTACACACCAACACACGGCACTAAATACAATTTTTTATCCACGTTTCACCGCGCTGTACGCGGTCGACGGCGAATACAAGATGGCGGGCGCCACAGAAAATCTGACGCGCTCCACGCCCCTCGCCGTCCAATCAGCGAATACGTCGCATGTCCGCGGACATGACGCAAGGCCATGGGTCAATCGGGGTGCTGTCCGCGGAGCGAACAGGGAAGTCCGTCCGCGAAGCGAACACAGATATCACTAATTTTTTTGCCTTACATTTTGGTCATTTTTTAAAAAATAACTGGACAGATTTACACCAAATTTGCAAAAGCACGCTTTCGGGACTAGGCCGCCACTCCTGCCGCAAATTTGGTGTAAATCCGTCCAGCGGTTCGGGCTGTAGCCGTGCGCAAAGTTTTTTCCCATTCAGTCTATGGGGAAAAAAAAAAGTTTTGGGACGCCCCCTATAACTTTTTCCCCCCTGGACGAATCCTCACCAAACTTTGCAAAAATATTCAGAGTGTGCCATATACTTTTTTTGCAAAGTTTGGTGAGGATTCGTCCAGGGGGAGCGAAGTTATAAGTCGCCCAGAAAGTGCTCTTCCGATGGAAACAGCAACTTAACCATAACTACACAGCCACTACAGTGGCTGTGTAATATATGGTCAGAAATTATTAATGATATGGAAGAAAAAGGAAATGGTTAAACATATGAAAAGAGCATGTTTTATTATTATTTATAATATATTTATCATATTTAAGATTGGGAGCAGGCCATGGAGAGTGCTCTCACCGTTCAAATTACTGAAGCAGTTCATTAATATTTTTGACCTGACATCATGTTACAGCCCATTGCCTTCAATGGACTGAAGAACCCTTCATTCTCTACTCTAAAGGTGACTATCCATTCAGTGGTTTGCCTTCTGGAAGCAAGAATGCAAACTTCACACCCACTACCACACTCTGGAAGGAAGAATACCAACAGAAGTGAATTAACCAACAGGACGAGTAAGCGACGTACAGTGTTGTACAGTAAATAGATAGATACACAGTTAGTTAGGTTACTCCTGTGAATGGCCAGTTGAAATAAATTCCTATTTTAAAGGGCTGACAACAATAGTGCATATTAGCTTGGATACTCTTTTCTTTATATCTATCCGATTTACCTGTGATTTTAATAACTACAAGGAGTTTTCCTCTGAAGCCTTGAAATAACCCCTATAGATGTTTTTACATTCAGCAACCATACAGACTTGGTTACAATGCTCATTAAATAGGTCTCATTAATATTGCAATGATAAATCTCCCTAAAAGGCAGGGTTTGTGTAATTTTAAAAGCAGCCATATTGGGAAAAGTAAATTCATATAAGTATCTTGTTCTGAGATTTAATTAATTAAATAACTAGAGTTCTTATGTAAAAACGTCAAAGTTAGGTACTGTATTACATTTCTTTTTTAAACTTCATGGGGCAGGACATAGAAATACCAAAATATATGTCCAATCAAAGTCCTATAAAAATTCTCAAAGCACATCAAAACTTTCAAAAACACGAACAGGAAGGGTTGGGGACAAACGAACTGTGGGATTTGAAGAACCAGGGTCTGCAGAGAAACGTCAACCATGTTCAAGAATGTATTGAAGGCATACAAAGGGGTCTTAAATGTCTCTAGGCAAAACAGGACAAGGCCAGAGGGAACAGGACTATTGATTTATAACTTTTGTATTTTCCAAACAGGTTTCTGAGAGCTTGCTGTGGCGTCTGATCGGGTCGAGATGTCAAGTTGGTTTGGATTTAGCGAGGCAGTGCGATTTTACAGGCAATAAAAGCACCTGGCTTGAAGAAGATTGTAACATGCATGGTGTAGGAAAGCATTGATTCGGCTCAATGGCGAGCTGGCTCGAAAGGGTCGAATGACAGTGCAGGCGATGTTCAGATCCGCACAGGTGAAAGGGCTCTCTAAGTGGTTTGAAATAGAGAGATTCAAAGGCAGCTCCGTTTGACCTTTGTACTGTATCCAAGTCATTCGGACTGCTCGTAGCGGCTCAAATGGCTCAAATTGCAGAAAGAGCCAAAGGCATCTTAATTTGGCCCTTGGGTTGCTGGGAGACCCTCCACTGGCTCCCTGGGGAAAGGCAAATCTGTCCTGTGCCCACACAGATTTCAAATGGACTGTATTGCAATTGATTAAAGGCACTAACCAAACAATGAAGGAAGAAACGATGTTTAAAAGAAAACAGGAACTTCTTTTTCTGAGTAAAAGTGACAAAACAGGTCTTAACGAGGCCGTGGAATGGCACCAAATCGGATGAGCACTCTTGAATGCCATTAGTGAACAACGATGTACCCCTGGAGTTTTTTTCATGTATTGTATTGTAACAGCTTAGGTATCTATTCATTGTACCAATTTCCTAAGTAAGTTTCTCTAAGAATATAGTGTTCGAGATTCTATTATCTCAAATATTCTGCACCCTAAGACCAGCTGATAACGTTGCAATACTATTTTTACAGTATCACAAACAGTGCATAACACAGTGGGTGCATCTTTCAAAATGGCTGAACTATTTACTCTATTTCAAGTTTGTCTGCGATGTCGACTTTATATCTCCTTAGCAACTGCCACAACAGTGTTTCTACACTGATGAGAAAGCTCAACGACTGCCGAACGGATGGAGGCAAGGACCATCTCCACACTCCTCACCATTTTCAGCTACCAAAGCATTTATAGCCGCGTTCGAGAGGCGGAAGCCATATACAAACTAGTGATAGCCCAGATGATTAAGCGTGACTTTTAGCCCGAACATAGGCGTATTCGCCTCCCCTAGCGACCACAAGGTTGGAAGAAAGGTAGGCGTAGCGGGATGGATTCATCTTGCAAATATACCTTACTACACTAGATGACCCACTTTATTCAGCGAGGTTTGATCTCCATTGCCTTGCAATTTTGTAATGCTCCAATAGATCGGAAGACCACGCCCGTGCTATATTACACGACCTGCGGTAGCGGCCGTGTAGTTATGGTTAAGTTTCTCAACTCATAGGAAGAGCACTTTTTGGGCGGCTTATAACTTGGCTCTCCCTGGAAGAATCCTTAGCAAACTTTGCAAAAAATGTATATGGGCCGCCCTGAATTTTCCTAGTAGGTTCGGTGAGGTTTTGTCAAGGGGGATGAGGGGGGCAAAGTTATATGGGGAGTCCCACATTTTTTTTTTCCGTAGTCACAATGGAAAAAAACACTTGCTCACGCCTTCAGCCTAAACTGCTGGACGGATTTTCACCAGATTTGCGGCAGGAGCGGTGGCTTGGTTCTGAAAGGGCACTTCTGTAAATCTGGTGTATATCCATCCAGTAGTTTTCTTTAAAACGGGCTAAAAGCAGGTAAAAAATAGTGATATCTGGGTTCGGTCCGCGGACTCACTGCCCTGTTCGGTCCGTGGACAGGCATCCGATTGGCCTAAAGGGGCGACGTGATGTCCGTGGACATTGGACACACCCACTTTTTGGATGGCGAATAAGCGTGAAGTGCGTCAGATTTTTGGAAACACCCGCCATGCTGGATTCGCGGACAACCGTCGGTGTCCGCGAACACCGCAGTAAAAACATATGAAAAAACACAACATTCCACATGTCAAACCTATCAACCAATCTCTGGGGAGCTGAGGAGTGATGAGGATGGGATATGGCTGTAAGAAGCCAAAAAACGGGCGGTTTTCATCCCCGAAGTCTGCAAACAGTCTGGATGTTCGAGTACAGTTCTGGGATGTTCATGGACACCTCAGATGTTCGGGGACATTTATGCCTATTTCTGCATTACAGGGTTGGTGAAAAGCAGTTTTTGGATGGTTTAAAACTTTGACACCATTCAATGAAACTGCACGAAATTCGGAATTCTAGACCTGATTCTGAATGGTTATGCAAAGTTTGGTGGGATTCTGTCAAGAGGGGGGGTCCCAAAATATTGTAAAGGCTTATAAATGTGGTGCCATTTGATGAATCTACACAAACGTTTGAAAAAACAACTTAGATCTAGATATACATGTTTTTGTAAAGTTTGGTGGGATTCTGTCAAGAGGGGGCAACATTAGAGGGGGATCCCAAAATATTGTAAAGGCTTATAAATGTGGTGCCATTTGATGAATCTACACAAACGTTTGAAAAAACAATTTAGATCTAGATATACATGTTTCTGTAAAGTTTGGTCAGATTTTGTTAAGAGGGGGCTAGATTAGAGGGTGGGTCTCAACATTTTTAAATGGCTAATAACTTTGTTGCCATTTGACTAATGTGTACAAAGGTTTCCAGAAAGATCATAGACCCATACTTGAAGGTTTGTGTAAAGTCTGAATGTTTTTTTTCAAGTGAGCGCTACGTTATATGACTATTGTACATTTTGACACTTTTGAAAAACTAAAACATGGGTGGATTTCCAGCAAACTCATGTAAAGAGTATTGGCAAGGACCTTAAAGCATGGTTTTGCAAATGTGCCCGTGTTTTATTTTTTGATATGTGTCAAAATGTAGGTACAACAAACAGTGGTATACATTTGGTGACTGAGGTATAGCCTGTGGCCATGGGCAGTGACCAGATTGTCCAGGTCATGGAATAAGGTCATGTCCCGGGCAATCTGGCTATTGGCCATGACCACAAGGGAGGACAAATGGGGTTAGAGTGGCCATGTCCACCTGGGATGTTCCCAAGTTATTCGAAAGTGGGATAGGTTTGAAAGTGAAAAAAAAATGGTGCTCATTGTAATATGGTCATAGGGTTCTCTCTTTGCCGTCTGCAGGCTGCCATGGAAAGGGAAGAGGGTGTCTGTACGGAGCCCAGTCTTCCCTTTCCATGGTGGCCATCTTGGAAAATACTTTATTTTTGTTAGCACCCCGGTTTACCGCTTTGGGAACCCGGGATGCTAATGGTCTTCATCCCCCATTGCAAGGAATGGAACGGGGGATAACGGTCCGGAGCCCTCATTTTCTGCCCTTGATTTTCTAGGGCCGATAACTGGGCAGCCGTGCCGTTATCCCCCGTTCCAGTTCGAACGGGGGATGAAAGTCACATTATTTCCATTAGCATAACACAAAATGCTAATGGATGGGTTGGAAAATCTTATTGAGTCTATGCACTTTACTGAGAAATGCAAAGTAGATGGAGTCTATAAGATTTTTTATTTAGTTCTATTTTTTAGCTATGAAAGGTGGTTCCTAAAGGAACCTTCCTTTAATTTTTTTTTTGGTTGCAGGAGAGGTTAGAACGTAAGGTGGGGAGGGAAATGAGGGAAGAGGCACCAAGCACTAATATGGAGGGGCCAGTGGACAGGGCACAATGTTTTGCATGGGTTACTTCTATGGTAGTGGCAGTGTTTCTCATGCTCCTTGAATACAGCTTCCAAAGCACTTCGAAATTGCTTCCCGCTGTAGAGTGGTGTGTTGCAGTATATACAGAGGACTGCTGTCTTCGAAAGATATGGATCAACAGCCTCTTTTATTGCTTGCAAGGTAGCTGCTGGGATTTTGTGTCCCACAGAAGTAGGCTGTGTGGTTACAGTATTGGTTGAGTAAGATGAGGTGGAGGAAGACAGCCTACTACTTGCTAAGAAAGGAACAACATTTCTGAGAGCATTGCAGTGGTTGGGTTTGGTTTGGCGGTGCATGGAGGTGGTCCCGTAGGAGTACTGTCCATGTAGTCTGAGACGGAGTACAAAGCTGCAGTGCATTTCACTTTGGTAGCTTTAGCCTTTAGTACATTCCCATCAGTGGTAACAAACTGTCACAACCATGGTTCTCTCTGGGTCCTAGGGGTAGGCACTTCCTCTACCTTACGTTCTTGGTCGCCTTCATTGTCGTTGGAAGTACTGCTCTTTTTGTTGTTGTGTAGATACTCCAGCTGGTGGTGGTGGCTTTTGGGGAGGAGGGATGGCAATAAGCTGATACCATTTTAAAGATAAATAGCAGTTTTGCTAATATTCTTCCAAGTATGTGCTTTGTACTAGATTGTTAATGGATAATGAGTACGTTTCAGTGTAGGAGCTGTGCAAGGGTATATTTTGAGCTTGAAAGTTCCTAGATCGGTAGAAATGTCCTCGAAGCATGGACCCGATTGCGAAGTGTAGACACGTTTGCGGCCACGCCGTCATGTCGCACGTGAGTGCATGGACATGTGGCACTGCCTGAAAGGTCCGCAATGCGTTCACGGATGTCACTGGACGTTGTTAAAAGGGACGTTATGGTTAACCTGCAGTCATAAAAACCTATAAAATTAGCCAGTCATGTTAACCTAAGCAACCATAACTCCCACCACCATGCACTGCTAAGGCTGACACCCAGGACACAAAAGATGACATCACAAATGTTAGTGATGACATCACCTTGAGTCAAAGGCTAACATAATTCTCTCTTCTTCTTCTCTCTTTTTACTAGGACCGCACTCTGTGATAGCGCTAATGACCAGTACACAGACTGAATCTACCCACTACTCTACATCCTAAGAGTAAGTAGTGTTTTAGATAACTTTTCATTCAGTGCTTAAGTACCCACACAGAGACGAAGTACCAACCATTGAGAATTTATTGCAGTGACGTTGAAGTCACTGCCTACGGGGATCTACCACTTACAGAAGATTATATACTGTCCAATACTACCCAGAAAAAGAGAGCTCTCCACAGGTATACATGGTCAAGAAATCACTGTACTCTTTACGGAAGAGATATGAATTGAAGCAAGTGTTGTATTTTTTTGTGTAAAGTCTTAACTGTTTACCTATACATTCATGTTTTTGTTATTTACACAGTGTATTTCGGACTGGTTCTATTCAAAAGACCACTACCCCCAGACCAACCGCCCACCAACCAATTCAAGGTAATTGTCCTCATGTTGATTGGTTACTACTGAAATAATGCTCATTTCAGACTCTAGACTTAGCATTAATAGCTTCTATTGTCTTTTTGTTTTCTATTACAGCCTGTGATGTGACAGCAGTTATGCACGGTTGTACAAATAAAGGATCGACAGGATACCTTATTTTAAGAGCTACACTATTGTGTGTACCTTTAAAGAGTGACCACTTTTTTGCCACCTCCTGACGAATGTTCACCATTAATGGAAAATAACTGAAGCATGTTGAGTTGAATGGCTAGGCCGAGCAGCTTAGACAATATATGTGTTTAAATAATAATAGCACAAAGAACAGATAACGTCAGCCAAGAACATACATTATATATGCCTCAAGTATAATTTATTTCACTACCTTAAGTAGATTAGACTTTTGCTAAAATAGAGTCACCTTTGTTAGATTTTTATGTTTTATTACTTCTCTTCAAATGTACTTTTTACGATTGGATATTTTTAACCTTTTTTTGGATTTTATAAATTGATACTTGTTTGATTAATCATTGGTTTACTTATCTTTCTGTATACCATTATAGGATGTGATTACGCAAGCCCCTATTGCACTATATTATGTACCTTATCCGGGAAGGGGTTAGAGTGCATTTTTTTTTCAAACTTTATTTCTTATTTTCAACAAGAAAGAAACATATCAAGTACAAAGCAAATGTTACTAGGCCAGCAGGCTATCATCCAGGTAACAACATAAACCTGAATCAAAGAATAGAATAAACAATAACCTCGAAATACATATTAACCCATGTTTAAGTTTATATAAACATAGCAACCCTGATTTCCCTATATTTTCCCATACTGTGCCCACCCAAGCCAGGAAGGTTGCCAGGGGCACTTGCAGGGATCTTAATTCAGCAGCCAGAGTCCTGGGTACAAGTGGACAGTAGCATTAATACCTTTTCAACTGCAGGGAAGAGTCTGCACTCTTGGAAGCCCATATTTTCACCCCAAAAGCTGTGGACTTTGGGCAGTCTTTACATCAACAAGGTTCCAGTTAAATGTTCTGATGGATGCTTAAAGGGGATTCCTTAAAGATGTATCCAAGATGGTGCGTCTGGCTATGCACCGTGGTGTAGCAGGAGAGGAGGAGGTCGCAGTGCGGAGGAAGGAAAAGAAAGCCATGGAGGACGTGAAACAGAGGACGAGCTCCGAAGCAGAGTCACAGCAGCGAGCCGTGCTGAAGAAAGAAGACATTTACTGGAGTCATTGCGCTCTGTAGAAGGACTCTGGGGAAAGTCAGCTGCTGCAGGACCAGGTGATACGTGGTTGTGTGGAACAGCAAGGGTTCCATTTTCAGAGGCACGAGAGACCGACGCAGGATCCAAGAGAGACGCTGTCTGAGCGGGGGAACAAACCCGACAATGATTCTTCGTTAAAGATACACGTTAAACTAGTTAGTCAGCCAAAAGGAGTTGGGGCCCGTGATGTGTTATAAAGTTAAAGGACACTTGAGCAGTCAATTTGAATACCGCCCAGTAGAACAGAAGGGCAACAAGGATACAATTCTCCTCACATGCAATGTCAATTTGGGGAAACCTGAAAAAAGGATTGCCACCAGCCAAAAGACTTTGAAGAAGAGAAGAAAAGCAAAAAGGTTGCAATTCCCCTCATGCGAGATATCAGTTTGGGGAAACCTTGAACCCACATTGACATAAGCAAAGAACTAGGCAAACATTGTGCAATTCTCCTCATATGGGATGTCGATGTAGAGAAACCTAGAACAAAGATTGCCACCACCTGATAGAGAGACATTAACAGTTGCATGAAGTAGAAACTATTCCCAGCAGGTGAGTACACCAGGAAAGGAGTAGTTGAGTAGAGTGGAATCCATTCCTGGCAGGTGATTAAACCAGGAAATAAACAGTGTTATCATCCTGATAAACTATTGTTCAAAAAGAGACATTTGTTATGACATTTTGACAAAAGTATTCTATGAAAAAAATACTTCCTTTGACCACCTAAGAGAACCCTTCTATGAAAGAAACAGTTGTTGTAACATCTTGAGAAAAGTATTCTATGGAAAAGACTGTTGTTACATCCTCCTAATTAATCATTTTAAAATCTTGACAAGAATAAATCATTAAAAAAACTTGCTTTGGTTTTGAACATGATTTATATGGAAGAGACATTTACTTTGGCAGTTTGAGGAAAGTATTGGATGAAGGAGACATTTTTCATTGAAGTGAATAAAATATTGTTGGAACAGAACTCTTTCAAAAGTCTTCCTGAATTGATTCAGGGGAAGGGAGCCAAACCCTGAATGTAAGGATTGCTTTGTTGGAGCCATTCTTGTGAACTTTTTCACATTTTGTTAAACTGAAAACAGACACATGCCTTACACATTTTGGTTGTATATGTTAGTGTGAGGGTAAGATATATTTGGACCCAAAGCCAATTTTCTTAAGTTTTAGTTTAATAGGCCGGAACATTCTTGTTTGGATACGGGCAGATAGGGTTTTATCCCATCCCCCTTTTTATTTTAAATTAAAAATTAAAGTTTTGTGTCCACTTCCCATTTCTGACCCCTCACATTTCTCTAAGGGGGGGGGAGTTTAGATCAATAACATAGGCCATTAGGGTATTGGGTATCAAGGGACAGTGCTCCCGTTTCCGGCATGACCATGGCGGACGCAACGGCACTGGAAACAGCAGCACCGCAAGTACTGTGACCGGAAATTATGTGATCGCCGGACGAGGTAACTGGCCGGCGGCCATCATCAAAATCACAATCCACTGCAATCCGAAGGTACCAGCAGCCATTCATCCCTCCAGAATCCAGAAATCAATCCCTCACCATGGCATCTCGCATCCCGGAGACCAAGGAGTACAAGTCACGCTTCACAGAGGCAGGCAGGAGCACATGCTTACCGATACTACAGTTGAGCATGCTGGGAAGCTGTTTTTAAGGGACCACCACTGCCGAACCAGCAGTGGGAGAAGGAAATCCGGCCCAAAAGATGTCTGCGGTGGGGACGACACCACGCACAGTGAAGGACTGCCACAAACAGTGGGACAACCTACGCCTGAGGGTCAGGAACCTCCTGTCTGCACACCGCAGACAGTGCATGGCAACAAGTGGTTGACCCTCCTCCCAATCCAGCTCCTATCCTGAGAGGAGAAGTGCAGCTGTGTGCTGCACATGGAGGGAATCGATGGACTGTGTGCTGCGGAGGCCGGAGCCGGGACACCTGTTTAGGGGCAGTGAGTCATGAAGCCCCCAATTCAACAACACACCTGACTGCCAGGCACCCCCCCTTGCAACTGCAGAGTGCATGCCTAACACACACCACATTCCCAGTGCCTGCAACCACATTGATCCGGGGACAGCACCAGCCCCTGTCGCCTGTGATGTCCGTCACTGTGAAACCCCTAGTCCAGCCACCCGTGGAGCCACACATGAAACAATGCCCAAGGTTGCCACCATCTGCAACCATCAGCACACCCAAACCCGGCACAGCAGCCCTGTATAGTAATGTACACCACCACCCGTAGCCCATTCAGTACCACCCCCCATTGGCGTGCCACGGTCACGTGCAAAGTGTTCTGAGCAGCCACCTATTGCCACGGCTGCCCCAAAGCTGGCCTGTTGGACCATGCCATGAAAAGTCAGGACACACCTGCCATACACACATAGCCAAGTGCATGGAGGCCCTACCCAGTTACCCAGTGCTCACCACCAAACCCCCCCCATTTTTGTTTGGACACATGGGCCAACACAATGGATGTGTCACCTCAACCGTAACCACCGCCGCCCACCCTGCACTCTCCACCATAGCGCTACAGCATTGAAATGCCAATAGCACAGTCCCCATCCCCATCACACCCAGCAGTAGCCCTGCCTCCCCTCCCCAATGTCTAGATGGTGGCAACCAAGTCCCATGCACTGTCCCCCATGCCGGGCACATTCCCAACCATATGACAGGCCACCATCTCTGTGTCACCTGCACACTGTCTCACACACACACACACACACACACGCACACGCACGCACGCACACATGCACACACACACACGATGATCACTGCACAGGCACCCTTTACTGCCAAGTGAAAATGCATGCCCATCAGCCACAAGGCAACCTATCACCATGTACTGCATGTGTGCCTGCCGTGTCACAACTGCCACCAAAACACAACAATGCCAGCCCTCACCTGCACCCACACATGGCCACCCTCCCATTGAATGGTGAGGGCATGGACCTTCCATATCCATGCCAGACCTACCACAAGCCCCCAATCACATGGTGGACCTGCAATTGGGTCAGCCGTCAACTTGTGCCTTGCACCTTCCTAAACCTCCCTTAACACTCCCTCTTCACATCCCAACACCCCACTCCTGGACAGACCTGCATGCCACCGCCCCCAGCAAATGCTCGGCCACCACCCCAATAGTCCCAGTAGAGCTGCATTGCATGTGCCAACATCCTAGACCTTGCAGCCGAGGCTACACAACACATGCATGAGAGCACCATGTCATGTACCACGGCATGTCCCCTCAACAGCACACCAAACGATCACCATATTGCATTCATCAGGGCATTCGGAAGACACACTGGTCCCTAACATCATGCCTTTCTTCCACCCTCAGGCACATCATCTGACGGCGATGGAGGCCGACCAGACACCTCAAAGGGCACCAGACATGGAGGCGGTCGACTCCACGCACCACCACCACCCAGGACATGGCAGCACCAACTGTGGCTGTCACTGCTGCCCCCACCACCCAGGCAGCTCCCGCAGTGGCCACAACAGCTGCCCCCGCCACCCAGGCAGCTCCTGCAGTGGCCACAACAGCTGCCCCTGCCACCTAGGCATCTCCTACAGCCACTACCATGGCGTAATTGCCTACAAGGGCGATGGCAGGAGGACAGCCATTTCCCCCATCCCAGCAGCCTCCATTGTATGCGGCTGACACTAGCGATGAAGAATCTGTAGATGATGCAGGGGAGACCCCGGGGGAAGCCACGGATGACACCCCATATAAGCAGCCGGAATTCAGCCCCATCAACCTGCATAGCCCCTCACGCGCGCCCTTCCCCGGTGTTAGGGACATGGACGGCTGTCTGCGCCACTTTGAGGAAAGGCTGGAAGGATTATCGGCCCTGGTGCAGAAGCACCTGAACGAGTCCCGCCTAATGTGGGGTGAGGCGGCCCTGCTCCGTACTGAGGCCCAGCTCATGTTCTAAAGTGTACAGGCCACTGGAGTCGCAGTGCACATGCCCTCAGACGTGTAACATATGGCCATAGTACACCTGACCAGGCAGGACCTGCAAGGGCAACAATATCATGTAGGCCATGGCAGAGTCTCTCTCAATGGCTCTGCAAGCGGCCCTGGATCGGCAGGCCAGTCAGTCATCCCACAAGCTGTCCACCAGCTAGTTCACTCCAGAGTAGCTCAAGGCGCAGGTATATGTGCCTGTCCGGTAAAGAGCACAAGGGCGGCATTGGAGGCAAGTGGGCACGTAAATAGGCCCTGGATAAATATGTGGCATGGGTGTGTCTCAGACTGATTCATTGACATTGTGTCACAAGTTGGGGATTGGGTGTGGGGAGGGATAGTTGGGGAGGGGGTGTTGGTCCACCATTTCAATGTTTCTCATTCCTTTTTAATACACTGAGTGTTGCATTGCAAATCAGGACTGGGCATTCATTCGTTTTCGTGAAACTGTGATTTATTTAGTGTACGGTGTTAATTGTGGTATATGGCCTAGGCCATGTGCATGCGCTATGTGCCTAAAAGTAGTCGGTGATAAGTTGATTGCGAGCCTCACATCCATCCATGTCATCCCTGTGATGGGGAAATGGCATTTCAGCCTCATTGTCGTCGTCCCCCTCCGCTGGAGGCATAGCCATGTCTGGGTGTAGGGGAAAGCTGCGCCTGACGCACATTTTATTTAACATGGCACAGGTCAGGATGATCTAGGCTTCTTTCACTGGACTGTATATCAGGGCACCCCCAGATCTACTTAGGCAGCAGAACCTTGCTTTCAAGAGTCCAAATGTTTGCTCGATGGTGCACCTTGTGGGCACGGTTGTAGGTATGCTCATGCTCGTTTTGTGGGTGCCTGACAGAGGTCATGAGCCATGGCAGCAAGGGGTATCTGGAGTGGGATGCGCCCACATTCCCCGCACCATATGACACCCATCCTTGGCCATTATCCTTATGCTGACACAGGCTTCTACATTGTCTATGATGTGTGCCATGTTTATTTGCGTTTGCATGTTGTACATTGGACATCTCTCCCATTCGTTATTCTGTGTTCCTTCATTCTTCAGATTCATGTTACATGCATATGGGTATGTGCGCTTGTGACAGGCAAGTCACCTGGCTTCATGCTGTGGAATACACTGGTGGAGGGGAGGTAGGTAAAATGTGTCCGGCATGGCTATGACACAGGCGGTGGGGGATATGCACAGTGTATACATTCTACGGTAGGTGGCACGGGGGCAATGCATTCTGGTACCTGTAGTGCAAGTAATGTGCCTGTCCATCTGTGCACAAATTGTGATGGTGTGTCCTTCCATTTGCCCATGCCAAACAAGGCCTCCTGCTCATGCATGCAATCTGTGTACATCTGTGTTGCATAACGCACATGCACTGGTGGGTGTGATCCTTTTTAGCATTCACAGTGCTCATGGTGTGCAGCTGAGCTGATTATGGCCAACTGTGGCCTGTTGCTGCACACCAGAGACTGCTTAACGCCTGCTCTGCGATGCCAGTGTTTCTGGTGCAGTTTTCATGGTGGCACCGGCATCTTTATACCAGTGTTTCTGTGTTGACTGAAGTCGGAATTATGCCATACTACCAGTGTGCCAGTGTGTGTCCTTCACGGGCCTTCGGGGGCTGCCGCTCTTGGCGTTCACGGTGCTGCCAGCGACTGTAGCACTGTGGGTCATGTTTGCAGGGACATTGTTTCCGGCATCGCGGGGCTTAGTGCGCCGGTCCGGTGCGATCGGCACAGTTATTTTTGGACTGGCATACTTGTAATCTCATTCAATGAAGCCATGACATCGACCCGGGGACTGTCTCCTCCCATGCAATCCTTCCTCATTTGGCCACCGCAGGGTCAGGATCAGGTAGCGGCTGCTGTTCCTGGCCACATGGGAGGAGGTTATCGCCAAGAGATCAGTGAGGACTCCATTGGATTTATCACATAAGGCACAAAGCACACCACTAGTAGACATCCAACAATGGCAGCTGCCATTTACATTGCTTGCAAGAAATGAATTGAAAAGCATTTAGCAAAAAAGCAATTAGCAAACACTTTTCTATTGATTCTGCAAAAACGGAGTGGCAAAATTCTCACAGTAGCCTCTAAGGTGTATAGAAAAAAGGGAAACTTGTTATTTAAGGGTCAGCTGCTGTTAACAATATGGGGAATTTGCTTGTTTTACCTGTGCACACCCCTGTTCAAAGGAAAACCATTACGAATAATATAGAACCAATCCCCTGGATGATTCCAATTGTCATACAGTTTTAGGGAAGTCAGCCCACAAAGTTGGAACTAGTGTCGGTGGCAATAGGGTTTCTTGGATGAAACCCTTTAACATTTCCTCTGCCACTGCACCGTTGGTAGTGATTGTGATAGATGCCCCTGTCTTCAGGAAAGGGCAATTTGAATCGACTACCTGACTCATGAACAAATCCATCCATTGGATTACTACAAAGAAGAGGGGCCCACCGATTAATCCTCAAAGTGTCTTGATGCAGAGGCCCACCCAATGTCTAAGCACCACACCAAAGCAATTGATGTTGTATTGTGTAATGTTTTCGAATCCTGCCTTAGCGGCTTACATACTAAATTCCAATCTAAATAGCTACTCAGGGTATAGGGCAAAAAGAAGATTCCATTTCCTCTATTTCTATCTATCCCCTAGGTCCCACTTCCTGTTACCCAGTTGCCTGACCCAACTCCCTCACCAAAGAACTCTCTTTTCCTCGCAAATGTGTTACCTTCTATTGATCAAGCTCCCCATTCTCACTCTCAGACCATTCTAAGTATATCCAACCTAACTGTACCAAATCTACTCTCTGTCGTCATTGGGCCATGAGGTCCTTTCAACATTTGAAGTTAGAGACTGACCAGAGGTGGGCAGTGTTACTTCTAAGGCTTGCCCTGAATCTAGCTAGCTCAGGTGCGGTTGTCCTAGCCTGCTTTATCTCCTCGTCCTATTCTCTCAATTAGTAGCTACCTGCAATCCCTCTGTTTCAACTTCCATGTCATTTATTTCTTGGAATATTGCGGAAGCAGGTACTAAATTCGTTATTACAGAAATCAAATTCAAATTATACATCTATGATGTGATACTGCATCAGGAAACATGGACAAGTTCTTACATTCCCCTTGATGGTTTTATTATGTTTCCCATACCAGCCAAAAAAGTTAGTAATCTTGGCTTCTACTCTGCGGGATTGAAGACTTTTGTTAGAGTTTTCCTTCCGATAGCGGTGATCCAGGTTCCATTCGACTTGCCTAATATTTTAATTGTAAGGATGTTGAATGATCAAGGGGTCTGCCTATTTCTAATCAATTTCTCTAATAGCCATTATAATGGCAATTCGGCAGTGAGTGAACAAGTTGAAGGTTTAGATCTAATAACAGATCTTGCAACAGCCAATTTTTGTTGGAACATTCTTGGAGGGGACCTTAATGCAAAACATGCGTGAAGGTTTGGATCACTCATTTTTCAACAGTACAGAGGACTGTCCTTTTGATGTACCTACTCTTGTTATGTCTCACCCCAAAATACATGGAGGGGGGCAAATTGTTTACCTTATTGTTAGAGCATGGTTTCCGTTATGTAAATAGTAGATTCTGGTCAAATTTTTCAGGTGGTTATACTTTTAGAGGTCACCACAGTGTTTCAATAACTCATCATTTGTGTGCATCCTATAATAGATGGTCCTCTATTATTGATTTTATTGTACTTAATTATCTCTTTAGTGACCGCCATGCAGTTTTGTTAAATATAGATGGTCTTTGTCAAACACTGCTCATGTTGTATTCCTCATTTAGAAAGTAATGTGGCGACGAGGGTACGCAAAAATATTAGGTGGAATGTGGCCAAGGAAGATCTTTTTAACCATGATATAATCCTCATTATATCATCATACTGTATAATAAAAGGCCAGAAGTGTGTTTGTCGGAAGCCATCATGCGCCCGCTTTCGCCTGTTACCAAAGATAGAGGGAGCTGTTGTCTTACGCATACAACAAGACTTCAAGTTGCACAGTAGAGAGTGCCTGCTTTGCCTGTTATCACTGCTTCTAAGTGAACAAAATGTGTATTACAACAATGATAACATACAATTAGCTGCAGAAAAGGCCCAAGACAGGGAAACCACTTTAAAAGCATACTTTAAGTTGCATACACTAAGAAAATATATACATTTAAAAAGAGTATCCGGGCAGAGGTATCTCTCGCATTAGTTTATAATGCACAAAATTCCCCAACTCCCAATAAACTACTTAGAGGTTTAGGGAACATTAGTAAGCACCAGAGGGAGTTTTGTTAGAGGAGGCAAACATCTCAAGAATTAGACAGAAAATGAGACAGTTGGGGTCAACCTTCTGTGTCTGATAACCTGGGTCAGCGACGCCTTCGTTAGGGAGGAGAGCGCTATAAGAGGAGAGGTAGATGGACGGCCCTAGGGCCCACGGAACCATCAATAAAAACCTTAGAAAAGCCTTTGAGATTTGGAGTGATTCTTGTGCAATATGTGACATTACATATATAGAAAAAGTACTAGAATGCAAATTATACAATGAATATCTGAGCATTTTTAGCAGTGTCATTCATATCAGTTTTTAAGTGTATAGATGTTTGTGCAAATTTAAATGAAAATGATAATGGGATAAAATAGGCTGACTAAGATCAGTTAAATCTACGACCAACTCCCAAACCCACCTAGTGGGCAAAGAACCTGTGGGTCATGCTCAAACACTCCATCCTTCAACCATTATAGGGAATTCAGTGAACAGAAAGGTGAACTTCGAACTCCAACTGTAAAAAATGATAGAATATTCCATTGCTAGAGATTTTACAAAGATTGAAACTTGTAAAAGGTCAGGTACTGTCTCATTTGACTACTCTAATAGCATGTATATAATTGCTCTCTAGCTCATAATCGACAGCTAGCCAAGAAAGGTCGCTGCAAGATTGATTTGGAAGGTCAAAAGGCACAAAACACTCTCTCCGAGCCCCCAATCCGAGATCCCATAAGTGCACCCAGTGAAACAGAGAATCATCCCCCACAACATTCTTAGCCTTGCATAACTCAAACCTAGAATATAGCTATGCTGGTACACAGGGACATGTTCCCTGCAATGCGCTAACAAGAAGCTGGTGAGCAGCAACAGATACAAGAAAGTTTGTGCTGTAAGTTAAAGGATTTTCATCAAAGCTATGGAATTATAAAATAACCTCCCTATGTGCCTAAGACTGCAAAAGCAATACCTTAATTGTTGTCTACTAGGCAAAACTACATTGTGAACCCATCCCCATCACCTTCAGTATGCCTAGAGACATTGCCCATGCCCTGTTCACTTAAACTGAAGGATATGCTCCCAGTAGTCCACCATTCATTTATTTTTTGTTCGCTTGTTAGGTGCTTATACAACAGGTAAAATACTGTTTCAAAGTGCCCACAGGGCAAAGGGAGGGAGTAAGGCAGATTTAAAAAAAACATATTTAAAAGCAGTGGAGGGAAGGGGAAAAAAAGGATGAACCTACTATGCCTTGTGAGTATTCAGAATGGGCAAGTCCAACAAGGAAGAAGCTAGAGAGGGTAAGTGCATGGGTGTCTGGGCTCATGGGCGAGCCACAGATGAACTGTGTGGTATGATGAGTGCTACACGGCTGGAGCCGCGTTAATTGTAAGAGCAAACCTCCAGGGCAGAAGGTGTACCGAGGCAAGTGCTGAGGGTAGGCAGGAGCTGGGGCAATTGGGTGTGGGAAGGCCACGAGGATGCATAAGAGCCCAGGACACCAATCGCAGCAACTGGGAGATTAGCAGAGAAGGAGGGATGGAGGAGGTCTCAAGGAGCTTTAAGAATTTAAGAAAGTCCTGCTCAAGGCATTCCATAGGAGGGAGCCATCTAAGGAAAGCAATCGACCACCTACCCTCTATTTAGCATAACGCTTTATATACAAAGAGTTGGTGTCAGAGGAAGGTAGTGGTCTAGAGGGAGAGTATTTAGAAAGATAAAGTTGAAGATAGTGTGGTAGTGTGGTGGCTGGGCCCAGACATCCTTGTGAATGATGCAGAGGGATTTGAATTCAATTTGTGCGACAATCAGGAGCTAGTGAAGACTTTTTAGGGCAAGATAGATGCGGTCCTTGGACTTAAAGCCAAGCATAAATCTTGCTGCCATCTTCTGGATTAGCTGGAGAGGTTGCAGAGTGGAAGAAGGAAGATTCAGGAGGAGGCTATTGCAATAGTCAAGCCTAGAACCAGGGCTCGGGTAACATTGAGCCTCTAGGGGAAGGTGAAAAAAGGGAGAATTCCTTTCAGAATGAAGAGCTGCAATTGGGACTTGTTGGTAATGTCCTGAGTGTGAGAGAGGAAGGAGAGTGAGGAGTCGAAGATGACTAAGGTTTCTGGCTTTAGAGGAAGGAGCAGGAGTAGAGCCCAAGCAGGAAGGCCACCATGTAATCAGACAATATACGTGTCCTATCCACATGATCATTATCTGGCACATCCTACCCACCCGGCTCCCTTCTCCCGCCCTCCTATGTTTTCAAGAGGAGGGATTGCTCACAAACGCCAATAAAATTCCAAATGAAAAGAAGTATGGCATGCTTGAGATTCCAAATTGGTTTCCAATTGTTGGCCAGTGAAGATTGCGATTTGAAGTTGCAATAGAGTTTTTATTGATGCAAGGAACAGTTCACCAATATTCAAACATTATACCAATGTCCACAGAAATTAGCAAATCACTCAGTTAAAACAGGTCTCAGCGGCCATCTTCCAGAACATACCCCGCAAGATTCATTTGGAAGGTCAAAAGACAAAACACTCTCTCTGAGCTCCCAATCTGAGATCCCTTAAGTGGTTCCCAATGAAACAGAGAATCATCCCCCACAGAATTCTGAGCCCTGCATAATGCAAATCTAGAATATTGGTATGCTGGAACACAGGGACATGTTCCCTGTGACTCCCTGACAAGAAGCTGGTGAGTAGCAAAAGATACAAGAAAGTGTGTGCTGTAAGTAAAAGGCTTTTCACCAAAGCCATAAAATTGCAAAATAACCTCCTCTGTGCCTAACACCGCAACAGAATATTTGTTTTAAAAACCAAGACCTTAAAGGTTGTCTACTAGGCAAAACCACACTGTAAACCCATCCCCATCACATTCAGTATGCCTGGAAACATTTTCCACGCCCTGGTCACTTAAATGGAAGCATATGTTCCCAGAAGTCTACCATGTAATCGGACATTGTACGTGTCCCATCTACATGATCTTTATCTGTTATCATTGTTAGTCATGATCGGTAGAAGGCACACCCTACACACCCGGCTCCCCTCTCCCGCCCTACTCTGTTTTCAAGAGGATGGATTGCTCACATTGTAGAGTGTCAGACTCCAATAAAATTCAAAATGTTAAGAAGTATGGCATGCATGAGATTCCAAATTGTTTTTTCAATTGTTAGCCAATGCAGATGGAGATTTGAAGTTGCAATAGTGTTTTTATTGATGCAAGGAACAGTTCACTAATATCCAAACATTGCACCACTGTCCACAGAAATTCGCAAACCACTCACTTAAAACAGATCTCTGTGACTATTATAGCACCTAGCTAAAGTTTGTAAAATATAATGCAATTGATTTGTACGATAAAGTTATTCAATTGAATAGCCAAACTATCTTTAAATATTTTCATGAATGCTGGTGAGGGAAATTGGTACATGTAATCACTTTGTTTCATTACAAATAGAATCAGTAGCTTGCCACCAACTTTCTGCTATGGATCCCTTTTAAGTCTTTAAGGAGTAGATCGTAAGCAAACTAGGTGGGAGTAGAAATGATAACCTGCAACAATCATCAGAATTCCTTACTGGCACAGGAATCAAATCTATCCTCTGCTCAGTAAGCAACAATAGAAGATTATCTGATTGAAACGGCAGCTGTGCCCTCAATGTGCTTGGTCACACAGCCACCCTTGATATGCTTAATCGCAGGATCCTCCTATGTTGCAGCCACAGTGCAGAACTCAGAACATTGACTGACCTAAATCAAATTCTTGATGCCCGATCGGATACAATCTGTGGCAGTGCCTCTTTTCCAATCAAAAGAAGGAGGCTTACTTTTTAGATTTTTGGAGGGTTCCATACTACGCTCACTTTTCCAATGACTGACTTCATAAGTGCCTTTAACTTCAGTCTCTACATATGCCACCAAAACACAGATTCATCTACTTTTCGAGAGCGACCACAACAAAGCGGCTTTGAATTTAATAAACTCCATGATGATAGTTACGGAATGCATAAATTGAAGTACACAAACATTTCACCCTGTCAAGACGCAGCTCTCGAAAAAGGGAAAACTACTTCCCTGCTCAACATATCTATGTCCTGCAACACAGAGGCTCACAAAATACTCACTTATCGCAAAGCAAAGTGCCCATAGGATTGTGATTGAAGAAAACCCATCAAGATAGGTGTGATAATGCCCAATGTAAATGCAGAACGGTTTGTACCCCATCCATAAGAATTACCAACCAAAGTAGTGCAGGCAAGCATCCTTCAGACAGTAAAAGTGTGACCTGCAATGTTTTTTGGGATCCCTCAGGGAGTGAAATCTTAGTGGCCAAGATGGAAAAATTAATAAAAAAGTTGTGTGATATCTTAAAAGAGAGGAAGCTGATCTGCTACATGCAAACAATCACAGGGATCAGAAATTCAAGTTGCAAGCTAATAGCCAACCTTAAAAATTCACTTGTCACCTGTGGCGGATTAAAAGGATGACGCAGACTGTCGGAGAACATTCGCATGGTGTATTTATCAAATATTAATATGAAGGTCCTAACTATCCATATGGCTATGTAGTATTCCCAACCTATATAAATAACTAAGGTGCTCGTCAGTCATCTGTGAATGTCCAAAAGGAATAAGTCGGCTGTCCACAAGCTAATGAATGCTAACTGACCCTACCACTAACGTAAAACTAGGGTCAGGAAAACGACTCCCTTCTCCTGATGTGTGGTTTACAAAGTTCCTTTTTTATTCTTTAGGCTTCTTGTTAATATTCAATCTTTAAATAGTCTTTTGTGACCTTTCCTATCTGGTTGTGTAGCTCACTCATGATATTATGGACTTTAGTTTCCTCCTTAGAAATGGCTTTCCTCGACTCTTGTGCAATCCTTGTAATAGGCTTTGCATGAGCTGTCAATGTAAAACATCCTGCATGATTCTTGTTTCCTCGACATTTGTAGTTTACCATCTCAGGCCTGGTCCCTCTTGTGGTTCATTTATCCTATAGGCTTCTTTGTCCTTCAGTTGATCATATTCTTTCTTTGTTATATTCCACTTTCTGACTCTTGACCTGGGGTTAACTTTCCCCTTCTTCCAGGGTAGCGGTATCCCCGTCTTATTGATCTCACCTTCAGGTATGTATATTATTGTTTTCCTTTCATGAAGACAGTTAAAGTTTCTTAACTTTGGTTCCAAGCTTTTCTCACTTTCACTGGGACAAGTTTTTTGGGGCATATAATACGTTTCTTTTGGCCTCCAGTTGCTGCCGGTTTCCCCGTTACGTACCGTACTGTTTGGAAGCCTCTGCGAGATTCTTACGGGCCTGCAAGCTTCTCCTGTTTTCGCTCACCTTCAGTTCTTTCTCTCTGCGACCTCGCCATACAACTCTAGCTCATTCTCCCGGCTTCTGGGTATCTCAACAGGGAGCTGTGCCATTTGCTGTGACTTCCCTGGCGTTGTGTCTGCGTCATTTCATGAGCAACCTGCCCACCATGATGATCTTGTGATCATGCCAACACCGAATTTCCAACTGCAGTCTTTGATTTCCATCTCTTGTGCACGCCGGGCTTCCGGCATTTGCTTTGCTGGTCCCAGGCAACTCAGAATTTCGCTGGCTCCACTTTCACATGAGGGTCAGCTTCTTGCCAGTGTCGGGCTACCAGGGGAGCCTCCCTGCTTCAGTATGTGTCCCGCTCTCCTTGCGCTATTGTTTGACAAGTACTCTTTCTTTAACCTACTTGTAGCAGTGGATTGGGGATTTCCATTTAAAGAGACAATTTCTCTTCCTTCCTGATGATCGCACCTTTTAACTTTCTTTTCAGTTAAGTCTCTGTACTTGGAAGTATTTGATATGTTAGATAGTCCCATGTATGCCATCAAGTGAATTGGCTTAGAGGGTTCCTCACAGGAACGGGAGTCCTTGCCTCCTAATGGGGAATTCCTCCCGGTGAGGTCCCTCTTACCGCGACCACTAGGGAGGATGCTGCATTCACGGGGGAGGGGGCTCCCCTTTGGGGGAATGGACCAATTCCCTCAATTCGTCACACACCTCATTTCAAATCATACACACTCCACGCTATTTCTTACTCGAGTCCAATATCACTTGCCAATGGCTAGTGGCGAGTGTAAATTGTGCACACTGAATTTGAGATTTCATATTTTAAGCTGATCACTCTAGAATAGATTGAAGCTACAGCGGGTTATTGGTAGGCCATGAAAGCATTAAGTTAAGGCAGGCGTGTCCATTCATAATACCTGCAACAATCTGTTGCTTAACATGTCGAGTTGAAAAGGTAGGCACACGAGAAGGGGGAAACAACCTTAAGAATTGAAAAGTGAACTTAAGAAACAATGCCAATGACTTTGTATCGATCTGTACAAGGACTGTTTTTCTTATTGTATGTAGAAAATGTATATTAGAACAAAACATTCTATTCAGTAAAGCCCAAGGCTACATGCTACAATCTTCACTTTTTAAGCAGGTAGCGCGCATCTAAAGCTGGAGTGTAAATCTGCTCTTAAGAGAACTGCTTATGCCTAAGTGGATATCTTGTTGAAGGGCCACACCATAAGAGGCCCACGTCAGCGCAGAAAACAAAAGCTAGCCCGTATGACCCCGAGATCTATCTGACTTCCCAAACAAATGACGTGATGAAGGACAAACATTTCCTACGCAAGATGCTAGAGAAAGTCATTCTGCTCCTCTCCTCAATCGGACTGAGTTATCAAAGTCACAGGAACTGGACCACTTGGACTGCTGCATGATTTCCTGAATGGATTCCCCAACAAAAGAGAAACGTTAGCAATCTTAAATAGACCCAACCTCTGGGAGTCCTCACTGTGGCATTGAATATCTGAAAATATAACGGTTGCTGTCTATGGACCACTGCTCCTGGCCTGAAGGCTGCTTTCCATACCCACCACACTAACCCTAAGAAGCAACCCCTAGCCCCAGAAGCATCACCTCTCTCAACCCTCGAATGAGGGGACTCACCTTCTGCCTAGAGTCCCCAATCCATTCCCTTCACACGTAAAGCGAGCCCACCAGATGGAATTGGCCGACAGAATACCTACACGTCTGTTCTTCAGAAGCGCCCACCTTAGGTAACTTACTGCAAGGTAGCGTTATTCACTAACCAATACACTCGATTGGTTCCAGGTCTGGCGAAGAAAGGGCCAAACCAGGATACCTACTGCTGCCACAAACACCAGAGTGGAAGTCCCTTCTGAATAAGTGTGCTCTTCTCAGATTCCGATAGATCCCTATTTTTCAAACTTGGACCAGTCTAACTTAGTTCTGGACCAATGCATATGCCCCTAGATAGGGAGCTCCTGGGAGTACAGGTTTGGATGCTAAACTGGTGGGGACACACCTTCCACAGAAACCACGAAGCGCTGGAGCCAAGGAGGAAGAGGAATCCCATTCAAGCACTTTTATGTCGCGTTTGTGTATCGATGTAATCAGTTCAATTTTGAGTGTTTCCGAATTCACTTATGCAGCATACAATGGTTTTCAGAACACTGCATGACAGCAGCACTGAACTCAACTATGCACAATTGTTTTTTGTTTTAAATGTATGAAATTGTTGCTAAAATGATAGATATGCACGGATCATTTTTCATATTCCTATACAAAAAAGTGATGCTTTAGAGGATACAAGGAAGATATTTTTAGAAAGGTCTTCGAGATGCATCTACGTTACTCATCATTTTTTGGAGTTACAGAAGGAGCTTTTGATGGAAATTGGTATCAGGAAAATGAATAGGTCAGATGCACACGGAGAAAGTGCGGCATCATCAACTAGGTCACCTGGCGAAATAATGAGATCGCCCCTAAAGGGCAGAGCTTTAGACAGCATGTCGATTGCACACAGACTTTTCGGCCACCCTGCTTTGCAGTTACAAATGCCCCCTGCTCCTTTCTGGGGCTGAAATGCACGCAGGCATGACTGTAATTGAACATTTCAGGGAAAGCCCTCCGGTAGCCGAACACATAATGCCAGCGCGCAAGCTCATGTAGCAGAGGCGCAATCCAGCTGGTACATGGGTGAGCACAACCCCTCCGCTAGTCTACATAGGTTAAACACGAATAACCTGAACACCAACTGCCACGTAGGCTTTAAATTGGACAAATGGATAAATGAATCTTATTTTGTCCTCCGGGAACTAGGGGCTAATATTAGATTTGCTTGGAGCTACAGAAAATAAAAATGAAAACCCATACAATAGAGACGCGTGTGTAATCGACGGTAGTGGATCAAACAAATGTTTATTGGAAAGAAAGGAAATTAAATGTGCCTTTGATGCAGAGCATTTATTGGGGAGCACCCTTTCTAGTATAGTAATTTCACACCACTGGCATTAGTCCTCGCATGTTTGTGTGGTGGATGCGAGAGGTGCTCAAGCATGCACTTAGTGTGCTAACTTCTGAAACAAAACGACATTGTGTTCCCCTACACACAACCTTTATACCCCTAGCTAAATATGACCATTATATGCGTCAACCAGTGCTTGAAGTGATTTTGGTGTTGTTGCCAGGAGCATGGCCATGCTGATGTACCTCAAAGCTGGCAACCGTCTGGTGCCACACCTTGGAACATCAGCATTTGTTGCCCACAAATACCCTTCAAGCGAGTTGATGTAAAGATCAAAAAGGAGGGGCTTCGGCACACACCTGCCACCCCAACTGATGTGTAAATTATAACGCATCACACATAGCCACTAGCAGCATAGTGGAGGGCACGCTCAGGGTGCTCAAGTCATGCTTCTGCTCCCTTGGCCACTCTGGCGGTGTGTTGCTATATACCCGATTATTGTGGCATATTGTGTCATGTGCAATGTTGCCACATGCCATTGCATACCAGTAGAACTGCAGGAGGGACATTGACACAGGCACTTCCCAACCCCTCGGCAGGCCAAATGGCACAGGGATAGGATGCACACAGTCAGGTTGTGCAAACCTACTTCACCTGAATAGAAGTGAACCACATGTCTGGCACCTTTCCATGATGAATCAGGGCTAATCAGGCCTAATCCACCTGGCCCATAACAACACACTGAGAATGTGTGTCTGGGAGAGGCAAACTGTGCATGTCCATAGGCATCAAATCAAGTGCACAAACAAATGAAACAGTCATAGTAAGTGGCAACGACAATACACTTTCTTTCACACAAAAGCACACAACACAATCAATGAAACCTGTAATCACCACCACCACCAATTGTGCACTCAGACCCCAACTACACACAGGAAAACACAAGGCATAGCGTATAATGTAAGAAGGAACAAACACTTGTGGGGACTGTTCTGGCCACACTAGGTGTGTCTCACCCCAATATACAGGTAGAGGTCATACTGACTGAGAAAGGTGCAAGTTCATTTCAAGAAAGATGCCCGTCTTTTGCCTTGAGAGTCTACTCCAGCTGTGCCCAGTCATGTAGCAATGAACATCTCTGTAGGTAAACAAATCAGCCTACACTGCCGAGGTGTGCCATGCAGGCATTCCACAGCCATGTGTCCTTGCATAGCAGTAGCAGCCTCCCGTCTGCATGTCTTCTTCCGAACCCATGCAGCTTTGCCTGCTCACCTCAGGCCAATGCTTTGAAAACACTCCACGCAATGACACACATGAAAGCATTTCACCACCACCACCACCACTGTGTGTCCCGAGTGCCATGCAACAACTGCAAGCAATGACTCGCCAACCTCCCATACCCTTGTCTCCTCCCACAGCCATTCAGCTGGACCAGCTCATCTCATACCAATGCATTGAAAACACCCCACACAGTAACACAGTGACAGCATCCTGCCAACAACACCACCTTTATGTGCCCCCCTGAGTGCCATGCACAACTGCATGCAATGACATGCCAACCTCCCATCTGCATGTTTCCCCCTGCCCGCATGCAGCTGGACCTGCTCATCTCAGGCCACCAAACAAACACATTCAAAACAGTGAACACATTCCAGCCACCAATGTCACCATACCCTCTGAGACCCAGAGTCCGAGGAACCAACTTGCAAAAAGTACACACCTGACTCCCCTCCACAGCATGTCACCGTGAATCACCTTCTCAACTTGCATAGACAGGCATTGAGTGAATGTAAACCAACTAGACAGCTTTGAGGTGTCCCTTGTGGAACAATGCAACTGACAGCTATTGTCTACCCATTGCCATCAATGTGTTGGTTAGTACCCCTGGCTCTCCAGGGCCTTACCTTAGATGTCTTTGAGCTTTGTCCTCCAGGGTGGGCTGTGTCCTCCTATGAGGTAAAAGTATCTGTCACCTAGCATCAGAGGCAGGTGCACAATGGCTGGTACAGCACATCCGGATGGCCAGGGCACTAGCTGGGACACTTTTGAGCCATGCCATCTGGAGAGGCTGGGGCAAGGCCTATCAAACATACTTTCCTGCTCCCGTAGGAATGCATTTCAGAATAAAATAAGTACTTTGTCAATGAACCCTTCATGGAACTGTGAAACATGACAACCATGGTTTACTGAGCAGTGCTCCATGTGTTTAGCAGCTGCCTGCTGGGGTCCCTGTCTCTCCCTGGAAGGAAAAGCATAAATGTGCCCTGGCCAGAGCACCACTGTAACACCTCTTCACCCCTGACCCTTGTGCACCTGGATTGCATACTGGTCCGCTCATGCATAGCACTGCCAGATGGCTGTCAATTGAAACATTTAATTTCAATGTGGGTCCCGAAGGAGGCAGGACGCTCATGGCCAGAACTCCTCCTCTATCATCCAGGTTATGCATGATACAAGAAAGCTCAATCACCTTTCTCTGGATTACTGTGCACAGTGTGCAAGTGACCTGTCTGTGCCCCACTTGGTTCTTGCTGCACAACCTGTTCTTTGGGGTTGAAAATATGGTGTTAGTGGACACTACCAGCCTAACACCATCCAAGTGGTGTGCCCTAAACAGAAGGACTTGGAACCCATGAGTTATGCGGTTGTGTCAGTCTTCTTCAAAACAGCCTCACTCATGGTTTCACTGGCTATAGTGTTGCTTCCACTATAATAGTGAGCCTTGATATATTGCACAACACGTGGCACTTTATTCTTTTGATCTCTAATGGCAACACTATTTCAAAATCATGTCACTCTTATAATCTCAGTCCGTCTGGATACAGACACCTTCCTGGTAGCTGCTAATCCGCATCCACTATCCATGCTATGCTATGTGTAGCTTTCTCCTTCCTTCCAATTGGTCTCCACTATCCATGCTTGAGCAGGTTTGCATTTTGTGAGGCAGCAAATGTGAGTTCTGCGTCTATTCTGGGTTACATGTACCTTTAACATTCAGTCCTGCATTAATACTACAAGCTGCATACCTTTCTGTATTCTATTGATAAAAAGTCTCCTGTATCTATACTAGAACAGAAGTAACCTCTTTGTAGACTAATAATGTTGGCCTTCAAATGCTACTTGTTTATCATTCTGATTAAAGCAAGAATGAAGAGGCTAAGGCGACTTAAAGGGAGTAAATATCCTTATTTTTAATGCTGTGAGCAGCATATCAACTTATGGTGGGCGGGGGGTTGCCGATATTCTTTATCACTTAATTCCTTCGGTTTGGTGGAGGGGGGCCAAAAGATGTCCGTGCCCAGGGCCCCAAAAAGGCTTAAAATGGCCCTGCCCTTCCGCAGTAAAAGAGGAGGATACGCAGGGCTGCCAAGCTGCCGGACAGAAATGCCAGCACCACGAGTTTGGCATATACAAGGGAATACAGGGAGCAGAAAAAGGGGATGAGATCCAAGACTGACTGATCAAGGTTAGGTGCTGTGGTACCTTTCGTGGGAGTAGGGTATCAAAATATAGCACTATGTACCCATCTATAGTGAGGAGGTATACCCGAGGCTGGATTCAGCAGCCTAAGAGAAGGATTCCTCTATTACAGCATGCACAGGGACACGGTGTGTCCACTACTGCTTTAGGTGAAGTCGATGTACGTGGCTCTTTAATTGTCCTCTCAGAACTAAGAAGTAGGCAGTCTTGCAGTGCTCAACCTCAAAGTAAGGGATATTGGCATGACTGTCACCACCGTTGTGGTTTCAAAGTGCTGAGGCTTATCTAGAAATTGGTGTGGTGTGCCCAGCATGGGCCTTTCTTGCCCCGGTGCATTTAAATTCTTCCCCAAAAGAAACACCAGGATAGTATTTCTGGGACAGCAATTACTGTTGGCCAACAGTGACCAAGACAACAATGCAGTACCTGTCCTGTACCATTTTATTATCGGCTGACACAATACGCACTTTGCACTGATGCAAGATAATGTCTTGTTGAGTGACCGCTGCTCAATTTATTTCTGTAGCTGATATGCCTAAAGAGAAAGTAACTGCACATCCCACTTTGTGGCACTATGGAAAACCTCAATGTCCATCCATAGGTGTTGCCAGAGCCGAGTCCAAGGTCTTTCATGGATTTGTTAAAACTCATCTGGCCATCTGAAGGCTTAAATCGCAAGGAGTTGGATTGGTAAGTAGATAGGACATGACTCGCCAAATCAAAAAACGTCATGAGAGCTGGGTTTGGATACCACATCTGTCAACACCTTTTTGAAATTAGCTTTGGTTTAATTTCTTACAGAACCAGAGAATTAAAATAAGAAAGACTTGTTCACAGCAGAACTATGCAGCTAATCTCATGGGTTTGATGGCGAGGGAGGGGGGCGATGTCTGGCGAGGGATAACACATGTTAATCGCCACATTTCAACCCCCCATTGCCAGCTAACGCCCTTTTGATTTACTTGTTTGGCTTTTGTAAAGTCAAAGCTTAATCCGCAAACAGAAGTAATTGTAGACACTTTCTATGCCATGCAACTGCTACAGATTAATGTTTTACATTTAAGAGTTCAGGCTGTCCTCCCTCACTGACAATGCAGCTTTTCACTCCTGACACTAACTGCATCCCCATATGAAAAGGTGCAACTTACAGAGGTGGTATTAAGCACTCTGTAGAAGGTTAATATCTCCACTAAAACACCATCAACACCTAATATGTCCAGGAACTCTCAGAAAGATAAGAAATACAAATCTGGCAGCTCAAACCATGTCACAATTTCAATAAAGTGGCACCAATGCAATGATTATTTCACTCACAGGCCAAAAATGGCAATGTAAGTAAAGCAGTTCCGAACCTGTGCTATTAGATCACTGGATACACAGGAGTATAGTACAGTAGCAAGTCAGTAGTAGAAACCCTCAGCAAAGCATTCCATCACAGTACATGCATCTAGGTAACCAGAGCAGTATAGTACAGTAGCGAGTCAGTATACAGAACCCCTCAGCAAAGCATTCTGCGACAGTACATGCATCTAGGTAACCAAAGCAGTATAGTACAGTAGCCAGTCAGTATATAGAACCCCTCAGCAAAGCATTCCGTGACAGTACATGCATCTAGGCACACAGAGCAGCATAGTACAGTAGCAAGTCAGTAGTAGAAACCCTCAGCAAAGCATTCCACGACAGTACATGCATCTAGGTAACCAGAGCAGTATAGTACAGTAGCGAGTCAGTATATAGAACCCCTCAGCAAAGCATTCTGCGACAGTACATGCATCTAGGCACACAGAGCAGCATAGTACAGTAGCAAGTCAGTATACAGAACCCCTCAGCAAAGCATTCTGCGACAGTACATGCATCTAGGCACACAGAGCAGCATAGTACAGTAGCAAGTCAGTAGTAGAACCCCTCAGCAAAGCATTCAACGACAGTACATACATTGAGGTACACAGAGCAGCATAGTACAGTAGCGAGTCGGTATATAGAACCCCTCAGCAAAGCATTCAATGACAGTACATGCATCTAAGCACACAGAGCAGCATAGTACAGTAGCAAGTCAGTATATAGAACCCCTCAGCAAGGCATTCCATGCATCTTGGTACACAGATCAGCAGAGTACAGTAGCCAGTCAGTATATAGAACCCCTCAGTAAAGCATTCCACAACACTACATGCATCTCGGTACACAGAGCAGCATAGTACAGTAGCGAGTCAGTATATAGAACCCCTCAGCAAAGCATTCCAAGACAGTACATGCAACTTGGTACACATAGCAGCATAGTACAGTAGCGAGTGAGTATATAGAACCGCTTAGCAAGGCATTACATGCAACTTGGTACACATAGCAGCATAGTACAGTAGCGAGTGAGTATATAGAACCGCTTAGCAAGGCATTACATGCAACTTGGTACACATAGCAGCATAGTACAGTAGCGAGTGAGTATATAGAACCGCTTAGCAAGGCATTACATGCATCTTGGTACACAGAGCAGCATAGTACAGTAGCGAGTTAGTATATAGAACCCCTCAGCAAAGCATTCCACGACAGTACATGCATCTAGGCAAAAAGAGCAGTATAGTACAGTGAGCTGTGACTAGTATTTGCGTTTTTTCTTTTCATCCTTTTTATTTACTTTAGTTGCTTGAAGACATCAAAAAAAAAAAGCAACAAAAAACATTTGACAAGAAACCAATTGAAAAGTGCTTTGCCAAGGCTGAGAGCCGTACACAGCTCTCCTGGCCCCATGCAACTGATTGAGAATGCTTTCAGCATAGCTCCACCATCTTGAAGATTAATCCTGGAAAGGTGTAGACGAGCACCAACCCATACCAAGATGTCACAGAGCACTTTGCCACTAAATGACATTCACATTGCACGTGTTAGGCCGAATTATATGCAGTACCCTTTGGGAACACTACACACAGTTAGGACTACAAGTGACCGTACAATTTCACCTTTGGTACAAGCCTGTACTACACAGTTATAGTGGTAGCAGTAGAGGAGCAGCCAGACTTAGCTCAAGATTAAGTGAGCAGTACAAATAGTTACCTAAAGGACAGCCATTACTATGGTTCAGGCAAACACTGACTCAAGGTTTCTAAGTAAAAGAATATATATTTATTTACTCAACAGTTGTATACAATTTCACTATTAGAAGCAAGTTAAAAATCACATCACAAATACACCACACCACTTCCCTTAAATCCCAGACAAGTTAAGCTCACAAAATGAAGTGGGAGCAAAATGGCACTCCAGCTATTTCAAAGGGAGGGAAAGAAAAGTTATTAGAATTTAGGCAAAACCAACAGGTTTCGCCTAAAACAATCAGGGCAATTAAACTAGGGATACTACAAGGTTAAAATTAGATAAAAAAGGCTTAGGGCCAAAGTCAATGGTTCAAAAGTCTTTTGCTCAAGATAATATGGTTCCATGTAGTTCGCGGTAAAGTTTGTGGCACAGATTCCGGACGAGGTTGGTTGGTTGAAAAGTTAGTTCAAAGAGAAGAGAAGGACAAGCCCTTGGATTGGAGAAAGATTTCAAACACTTTCACCGCGGTTGAACGAAACAGACAACCAGATTTGCACAGTACCTTAAAACGGAGAGGGAGCTGCCACTGAGGCAGACGTTCCTGGTGGTTCCTGCAGGCTCACGGTTCCTGAAGCGACTGACGGACAGACACGAAGTAGGAAGACTAGGGGGTCCTGCGGCACCCAGGGAAGAAACCAGCAGCGGAGCAAAACAACAAATAAAAGAGGTGCTCCTTAACACCCAAGCAGGGTCCGACCTTCCTGGCTATCCGGGCCTCTGTAGCTCTGTACAGCGAATTCGACCAGAGGAGGGGTCCTGGCTTGTAGTTTGGGTTAACTGGTTGGTCCCACCAGCTCAAGGGAAGAAGTTTCCTGGAGGATCTTCTCTGTCGTCAGATTTGGAGATTCGGACCTGCAGCAGGGCTTCACCGGGCGGTTCAGACGTTGTAGGGGTCCTCTTCTTCCACTTCCTTGTTGGTTCTTTCATTCCAGTGGTGACTCTGCTCTTCCAGCCCCAGAGACCTGCTTTTTATGCAGTTTTCCCCCATTCATACAGCCTGGCTGTCAATCACACAGCAGTCAGCCAATCAGACAAAAGTGCGACTTGGGTTTCCAAGGGAACCCATGATCCCTCCCTATATCTAGACTATCAGGCTCCTTAAGGAGGGAAGTCTAAAAGACAACCCTGTGTCACTGCACTGAAGGTGCAGTGTAACACACAAAAATATGATGCCCCTGGAGTAGGTAAGGCTCCAGAGCCCAAGATCACACAAATGGTAAAAATACACACAGCAAAACACATGCAAGAGTGGGAAAAAGGCTCACACACTTACCAGGATAAAACATAAACCCTAGAAATCCAGCAAAGCTGCTGAGGGACTCGGTAGATAAGGGAAATTAGCCATTTTGGAGAATTCTTTCCAACAGCACCACAGAAGTGAATGCTCAATACCACTCCAAGCAGGTCTTTCTCCATTTACTGTTTTACAAAACCAACAGAAACAAGCACTGGCAAAGCTAATATTGGGTTTTGTATGGGCGGGCTGTGACATGCTACTCCGCAAGTGTTTTGGACTACAACTGTCATGACCCCTCCACATAGATTAGGCTGATAGTAGTGCCACAGGAAAAACAGATCATGGAGAGTAACAACGTGTGCGTTATGTTGGATCATTTTAAAAATATATATTTTGGCATCAGTGGGTCAAATCATCATCAGCACATACATTAGAGTATATCATACAAGCGTTATGCACTATTTCTTCGATCGGTATTCTTATAGAGTGTGTGTAGAGTTCAGACAATAGGGTAGCTCGTACCTGACACACAGGTTAACGTTTCACATAACGGTTAAAGAATTCACATTATACATATAGGCCTGGTACCCCTCCTATATGTCCTGGTGGTGGAGATATAGGTCTCTTCCATTTAATTTGAATATGTTAGTTCATTCAGCCATGCAGAGTGCGTGGGAGCTATACAACAAATCCAACATTTTAGGATACATTTCTTGGCTATAAGGCATGTTAAATTAAATAACCTAAACTTTTCCACAGGCGTATTGCCAATATCCCCCAGCAAGTATTTCGCTAGTGACAGAGTTGGTGACACACCCATCATTTCTGCTAGCGGGACCGCAACACCAAACCAGAACTCCAGCACTGGAGGACACACCCAAAACATGTGTGGGAAATCCGATGTATCTGCATGGCACTTAGGATATTTGTCTCTAACATCAGGATAGAACCTTGAAATCTTAGAAGGGAGGGCGGGATAGTATAGTCGTTTAAGGAATTTAAATTGGATCAGGCGGTACCTGGAATTAAGGGAGACATCCTTGATGAGGAGACAGTACCTCACCCATGCGTCATCTGGTAGCTCCTGGGCAATATTAAACAAATCTAAATAGGTATGATACCAGGGTTAACTCCTTGCTGGTATCACTGTTAATGGGGCAGTTTCAGTGAGGGTTAAGAGAACCATCCAGAATCCACATTTTTACCTCTGCAATACACATTCTGGAACTTGCTGCCCTAGGCATTTGTTTTTTGCATATTCTATATTTCTGCCCATATCCTTTCTATTCAATGACAAAATGCAATCCAATTCAACAAAGGTTACAGCAAAGTAGCAATGTTGTCCCATTTGAAAATGTCTTCATTAATATTCCTGTAATATTCCTCAACGTTCCCTGCTTAATAACAATGAGCAGCAGCCTAATCCTCTAAACAGTGTTAATATAGTTCCTAAAGGGAGCAACCATACTCCTCTTGTTTTTTGATTACCAACTTTTAAAGTTCTATTGTACATGCAAGAAATAAAGTACTATAGCCGCTCAGAAAAACACTGTAGTACACAAATGATTTAATAGCTATAGGGCCTCATTACAAGTACACCGGTTCGGAGTTAATGGCGCCGGTAAAACCATACCGGCACCGTTTCCACGTCCGGCCAATCATGACCCGTGGCCCCGGAAATAGCACCTCCCCCAACCGCCACCGCGGAGTTAAGGGTCCCGTAAAGTCCACCTGCACGGAAACCCCTCCGTTACCGGCAATACGAAACACCGCGAGCATCACAACTAGCGCGGACAAGGAAACACCGCCAGAGAAATGGCGTTAAAACCGTGATCATGGTGGCGGTACCGCCGCCACCGCGACCATGACGTTAAACAGTGCCTGCTGAACTGAATCAGGGCACAGGTGCACCAAATTAGCCCAGCTGGATCCAGCAGCACACTGGGAGCCTACAAAAGTGCCACACCCAGGCCAACACAACACAGAACCATGCAGGCAGCAGCTCTAGTAGCACTTGGACTGGGCCTACTCAACCAACAGGCAGCACTGCACATGATGGCAGTAATGGTGCAGAGGAGGAGGGGGGAGGAGGCGCAGGCGCCAACCAGCCAACCCTGCACCTACGGCAAACCCCATTGTCTAGCCAGCACAACCCCGCAGGCAGCCTGCAATACCACGCATCAGGGCCTCACCCTGGAACCTTACCCCAGGACAGATCCACACACTATACCGGCTGGACCGTCCAACAATCCTGTACATCACTGCCATGATTGAGGACAACATCAGCAGCCACATAGACACCCCCACCGGCATCCTCCCCCTCCTGAAGGTTGTGTCTGTGCTGCATTTCCTTGGCACTGGCACCTATCAACGGTCGGTGAGCTGCACAGCATATCACAACCCTGTTTTTCAAAAATCCTGGTACAGGTACTGGATACCCTGTTGCGTCATGTGTCGGAACACATAGCCCTACCCCGTACCCTCCCCGAAGTCATTGCCACCAAGTTGGCCTTCCATGTCATAGCAGGCATGCCAAATTGCATAGGTGCAGTTGACTGCACCCACATTGAGCTGACAGTACCATGTGCAATTGAGATGGTGTTCCGCAATAGGACACAGTATCACTCGTTGAATGTACAGATGGTATGTGATGCCACGCTACTGATTACACACTGCTGCGAACGTTTCCCAGGCTCAACCCATGACACAAAGGTACTGCGGAATTCCACGTTGCCACGGTACATGGAACGCTATGCTGGACAAAGCACATGGCTATTAGGTGAGTGCAGCTGACAATGTTCCGACCCTGTTGAAGTGGTGTGTGTGTCCCCAGGCCAATGAGCAATTTGAGTGTGCCGCTGTGACGGCACATTCATCACCCCCCCTGCCATCAACCAAATAGACAGCGGATCCCAAACATCACAAAGGAAGACATGACAGGTCAACACAGTGTGCCCGTACACACCCTGCCACATGACACACACAGCCGATACTGTCGCTGTCCAATACACTTTGTGCCACTGCAAACACCCACCCACAAATGGAACACTGCCCTCCCAATGCACATGATGCCTGAAAATGAGACGTCCTGCATTAACTACTTCATTACAGTGGAGTGACTCTGCCATGTGTGCACATCACTGCACTATGCCATACTCACAATCAAATGTCAACCCGCAGGGCAGAGTACACATGCACGTAAATGTGTAGGTCAATATCCATTTGGCTACATCCACTGTGATGGCCAATAAACACTTCCAACCACTGCATGGCACACATGCATGAATGAACAATGATACAAGATAGCACAGCATCAGAGGAAGACATGATACCACAAACACCGACATGTCCCCCCCATCTACATCCCATGTAGGTGATGCTGGATATGCACTCACGCCATGGATGATGACACCTGTACGGAGACCAAGGAACAGGCATGAAGAGGCGTACAATAGGGCACATGTTCGCACACGTGGAATGATTGAGAGGACATTCGGACTGCTGAAGGCCCGGTTCCGCTGTTTGAGCAGATCTTGCGGATCACTACTGTACAGCCCAGTGAAGACGGGTAAATTCACGCTCGTATGTGCCATGATGCACAATCTCTGCCTGCGCAGGAACATCCCAATGCCCCCAGACGCAGAAGATGGGGATGGGGATGGGGATGGGATGGCAACACCTCCCCCTGGGGGTCCACTTGATGGCCAAAGAGCACGGGATGAACTGATTCGCATTTACTTTTGAGACACAGCACATTCACAGCAATGCATGGATATGGTGATGACAATAAATGATTTGTTGTACTGCAAATGAAATGATAGATGTCCACACATGTATGTTTTGATTTCAAATGATGATATATTGATGAATTAACAACAGGGAAGGAGGTGCAATGGTTAGTGAAGCTGTACAACCGTGCTCACCCACCACCCAAACGTACCCACCTCCACCCAGGCCCCAATGTTCAAACACCCAAAACAACCTCCCCCACCACCCAAACGTACCCACCCCTCACACCCTTCTAGTCCACGTGTGTCCTGCAGTGCCCCACACACATGCCATCACTTCCGTGTGCGCTTCTGTGCCTGTGCATCCTTGCCCGAGAGCCCCGTTAGCCGACTCGAGCGCCTCCTTGGACTGGCAGTAGTGGAGCTGGATGGGGTGGTGGTATTGGATGGAACAGAATCAGGTATAGATGGCATACGTGCAATATTTGCCTGTTGCCCAATCAACATGGACTCTATGAGCCTGGAGGTGTTGTCATTACCCTCCCGCACATGGCGTGCCAGGGTGACAATAGTGCTGGCAAAGCGTCCAATGGACCTTGATAGGCGACGCACTGACGTGCTGTAGCACTCCCTCTGCAGCCTAGATTCCTCGAGCTGCCTCTTCACCAGCTGGGTGAGGATAGCCTGCTGCTCCTCCATCCGCTGCATGCGGGAATTAAGCTCTGCCATAAATGGGGTGGGTGTCCTCATGGGACTTCGGAGTGATGTGGGGCTAAACTCCAGCTGATGGCCCAGTATCAGAGTGCTCTGCCGGGGCACTGTTGTCACTACAGGCCGCCTCCTCTGCAGTGCAGCTACCTTCTGTGTTGGTTTGGGTGGGCATGATGGGTTCCCGTGGCACCTGTGTTGCCTCAGGCAGCGTGGAGACACTGGGGATGTTGGTGGTGGTGGCTGGCATATTTGTTGCAGTTGGTACTGGGGGCAGAGATGCCGAACTGCTGGCAGCATCCGCTTGTGCAGGGGCGGTGGCTTGGGCACGTGCCGGTGCAGATTGCCTGGCCTGTTGTGCAGTATCACTGTCACTTGATACGGCTGTGGGGACACAGAGGACATGCAATTAGCGTTGTGGTGGTGGCTGATGGGTGCATCACCTGCATCATACAGGTTGATCATTCAATATTGGTAGTTACAAGCATCTGATTGTTGGGGGTATGCATTGTTGTGATATTGGTTGCCATACGGATCACGATGGGTCCTTTGGCCCAGTCATGCACTGCTGGGGGGGGTAGTTAATGGGTCCTTTGGCCCAGTCATGCACTGCTTGGGGGGGGGGTTGTTAATGGGTCCTTTGGCCCAGTCATGCCATCAACATATTCCATGTGGCATTTAAGTTTCACCACTTACCAGCATCTGCAGGTGGGCTCACTCCTGCCTCAGCCTCCCCGATCCCATGGATGCCCTCAAGGTGGAGGACACTGCTGCAACACTCCTCCCATGCTTGCAGCCTCAGTGGGGAAGAGGGTCCTCCACCTGTCCCACTGCTGTGTTGGTGGTGTGTGGAGATCAGGTTCCGAACCCTCAGCCTGAGGTCGTCCCACCGCTTGTGGCAGTCCTTGACGCTCCTCACAGTCACGCCCACAGCTGTGCACTTGCGTGCTGCTTCCGCCCACACTGCCTTCCTCTGCTGCTGTGTGGCACGCCGTTGATCGGCACTGAACAGCATCTCTGCATGCTCCACTATATGCTCCACCAGAACAGTTAGCTCCGCCTCACTAAAGCACTGTTTGCGCTGCCTCTGAGCTGGAATCCTGGCAGACATGCTGGTGGTCCCTTTTGCCTTCTCACAGTGTGGATTCTGCTTGTGCTGACTCTGGATGGCAATGGATTGTGCTTTATATGATGGCCGCCTCTGTTTCCTGTTTTGGCGATCATGGTATTTCCGGTTCCGTGTCCGTGGCGATGGAGGCGGACACGGGTTTTGCGCTACTTGTGGCAGCGCTATGTCCATTTCCGTGGCTTTTTCCGTGATGGCGGTAACAATGTTTCCGCGTCCGTGTGGTGCGCGCGACCGACAGCACGTAATCGGACGGTCTTTCTGCAACCTTAAGGACACAGAAAATGTGTTACCGCCGTCACGGAATCACCGCGGTCCAAAGCCGACAGGTTGTAATTAGGCCCATAGTCTTGGCAGCCGCCACTCTTCTTCTTTTACTCTAATCCAACACCATCTGAGACAACAGTCAAATCTGTCAAGTCTGTATCCTTCACTGAGAGCGATCACTGTTCCTCATCCTCTCCCCTCATCATCTGTCTATGTAGCATCACCCTTTCATCTGTGACCACTGGTGCTTCTAATTCTAAGGAAATAATCTGCCCTTCTTCATCCATAGGGATTTCTGTCCTAAACAAATCGGGTATTCTCAATATTTTGCATATCGATCTGGGTAACCATGATAATAAAACAGTCACTCCATACAGGAATACCGCTGGATCTTAAGGAACTCCTCGTTATACCTTCTGGCATGTACAAGATAATATAAACTCTCCCACATTCATGTAACGTACCGCTGGGGTTGAACACACTATCCCATCATCAGTGAAATATAATGTCATGGTAAGTTTTGTCATTAAGTCACGCCCTAACATGTCAACTGCCTAGAATAGAATAATGGCTTCGACATATGTTCTCCTATAGAGATTAGTACTTGGTCTGTAAAAGGAACTAAACTCATTGCCTCGGAGAATCCCTAAGCATTCATGGCAGTAGCTGACATTGGGTATTTCCCCTCACAGACACAGGAACAAGTGGCTCCAGTGTCTACAATAAATTAAAATGTCTTGCCTCCTACCATCACCTTGACCTTTGGTTTCTCTTGGGGATCTGGTGTTACTGATAGTACTGAACGTAACAGGTCACCCTGTGGGCTATCCGATTGTGGGCATAAATTAATTCCCGTACCTGTGAAAGCATTTCCTCCTACCACAGTCACACTTCCCAATTTGGGTGCAGGTGCTTGCTGAGCTCCTGTAATCATATTCTATTGTGGTAGCATAGCCTGTTGTGTCTGCGCTTGCTGCAGTTGTGCCTGCTGCGTTTACATGGGTACGTAAATGTGCTGCAGCACCAACTGAATTTGTTGAGGTTGCGGTGTATATGTCTGATCCTGCTTGTGATCTTGGGCATAATATTCCAGTGGTTCTGTATTATATTGTGGAGCATAACCCATCCCCCCTCTTGGAGATTGCCAATTCTGTTGCATGCCTCCTCTGCTTCAGCATGTCCTAGCTATGGGTCCTATTCTTCCGCAATTCCAGCATTGTTGCGGCTGTCTGCCATTAAATCATCATCTTCACTGAGGGTTTTGAAATCCACCTCATCCTACTCCTCTAGGCCCATTCCTTATTTCCTCTTGGCCAAAGGTTGTACTCACTCGGATCTGTGGGATGCCCTGCATTATTTTGCTGCCCTGACTGCATCTCCAGTGTTACCCTTCCTTCATTACTCGTCAATACCGCTCCATCTATGGCTATTTTTGACATTTTCTGAACTAACTACGCTTCCTCCTGCATTCTATTCTCAGCTTTCTTTTTATTCTACTCCTGCATTAAATCGGCAGTGATGTATGATCATCAATTATATTTCTTGCCATGACTTTGCTTCCATTCCCACCTGTTTTTTCAATTGCCGGTGCACTGGGTCGGCAAGTCCCCGACACAAAAGAAGGTAAAATAATGCTAGTTTGAACCCACGGTTCACAAGTCTCCCGACGCCATCTATTGTGAATATCTTGAATATAAGCAACAGGATCTTCCTCCTCCTCCATTTTCCTAGTCATAATCGCACCCATGTCTGATGTATCAGGATATTGCACTCTGAGCGCCCGACCTACGCTGCTCGACAATTAAATGATGCTCCATCATGTGTCCTGTTTTGCGCAATCACCCCTGCATATCTTGCTAGTTTCCAAATGTCATCCGCTCCCTCCCCTAGAATAGCTGTTAAGGCTTTTTACGTCACCTATGGCTAGTGTCATTCCTGGCATCATTCTTTCTTTTTCCCCCCTTTTTAAAATTAAAAAAAAAAACATACTAATACTCCCCCTGCCCCCAACTGCCATAAATCCACGCCGTACAGCGCATCAGTTTTCATACACTGGAGTACAATCATTAGGTATGACAACACAATGTGGATCATCTCAGGGGAAAGTGTGCGAGACAATATCAACCCTGGTTCTCTTACAGTCTTTAATTGCAATGGGATGAGTCGGGTCTCAGGGGTATACATCTCACTCAAGTCTGTATTGCCCAGAGTTCATTTGCCAGGTATTTGAGGTTGTGCATAATCATTGGGAGTCAGTTCCCGTTGTTGCAGGGATTCCCCCGCCTGCCAACTTGTGATGTATCAAGTTGGCGTTGCAATATGTATTAAGTCCCCTCATCGCAAATGTTCATCAGTCGTATGTTGGCCTTTCTTGGTCTTGTTATGGTTTATCTTCTGTGTCAATCCATAGGACAATATTGCCCGGATGCTAGACCATGGTGGTGCATATCAGGGTTGGACCCCTTGTGCGATCCTGAGTCTATTCCATTGGGTGCGTATAGGCCCTATTATTGGGTGTTTCTTTATGTTTGGCGGGTGCATGTTTGGGGGGATGGCCATGATTTCCAACGGATTAAGTGGTTTCATCAGCTTAACCTCCATTGTCCTCCAACTGGACTCGTCTGAAGTATCAGGCCAGTGTTTTATCCAGCAAACCTGAGTCGCTTGGTGGTAAGCCTTAAGGGATGGGGCCGCTAGTCCACGGTTTGCTTGGTAGCCTGTAGTACTGGCAGGCATATTCTTGCATTCTTCCTTTACAGATAAACTGGACTTGGGTGTCGGGCTGACTGGTATCAGCATTGTGATGTACGTTAGTTTGGGGAACAAATTCATTTTCAGGGTGTTAATCCGTCCGGTCAGAGAGAGGGTAAGGGTATCGCATCTTTTGAGATCCTGACACATACCCATTATTTTCTGTGGATAGTTTAGGTCCCTGATGTTGTTGAATGAGGCACCTATGCCAATGCCAAGATATTTGATACGGTGCGTTTTCAGTAAGAAGGGGGCTACCTCCCCCGGGATCCCATGCGACATCTGGGCGAAGTGGCATAACCTCAGACTTGCTCTAGTTGATTTTATATCCCAAAATCAGGCCTATTTCAAGTAACAGTGCAAGGATGTGTGGGAGGGAAGTGGGGCCATTGCTAATGTACAGAGGCATCTGCATAGAGGGACACTCTGTGCTCTTTGCCCGCGCTCTATGGAGAGAGCGTAGAGCAGAGGAGACAAAGGGCACCCTTGGCGTGTGCCTGATTTTAGTTTGAATGCTGGGGAGTTAACACCATTGGTTACAACAGCGGCGGTAGGGCCCGTGTATAGCAGTTTAATCAATTGGACGAGGTGAGGGAGAAAGCCATATTGTGGTAGTACTCTAAATATGAACTCCCACTGCACCTTGTCGAAGGCCTTTTCGTGTCTACTGCCAGTATTAGGTCTTCTGGGTCTCTATTTCCTGCTACCATGTGCAGCAGTCTTCTGACATCATTTGAGTGCCTATTGTGTAGGAGCTTCATATTTTAGGATCCCTCCCCACCTTGTGGAAGACTATTATATTAGCAGCGAGCATAGATTGAGGGAGAGGGCCGCGGGTGACTGCTTCGTTGAATACCTCCTCTAGTCAGGGTGCTATCTCTTCTCCCAGTTCTTTATAGAGATCTATGGGGATCCCGTCAGGCCTCGCCGCTTTCCCTGCGGACAATGCGGCTATGGCGTTTGATATTTCAGTCGCTGTGATGCAAGCATCAAGGGCGGCTCTATGATCGGGGAGGCGGGGGGGATTTTTGGGATTTGTATGGAGTCTAGGAAGTATTCAATATCTTTGGTTGAAGAAGCGTCTGAGGCCATATACAGTGCTTTGTAAAATTCTGCGAATCGTGAGTTGATCTGGGCGTCCCCCACCAGCCGATCTCCCTCCTTATCCCCTTTAGTGACTATTGTTTGCATGTCTTGTCTTGTCTTTATTTCAGGGCCAGGGCCATCGACCTAAGGGGTTTGTTGTTTTCTATATAGAATGACTGAGACCAGCTGGTGTACGACTTTTGGGCCCTGTCTGCCGTTATCTGTCCTATTTTGGCACAGAGTGTATTTAGGGATGGTCTTAGATGTTTGTTTCTGGAGCGTTTGTGGTCCCTCTCTGCTTTTATATAGTTCCACTGTTTGTCGGGTAGCTTCCTCCGCCCACGTTTTCTGCTTGTGCGCCCAGCGCGAAATACATTGTCCGCTTATGTAGGCCTTGTAGGCGTCCCAGCACATATGGGCTGTGTAGCCCTGCACTAGGTTGTTATCCCAGAACCGCTTGGTGTCTGCTTCGAGCTGCTCTACGATGTCGGGGTATTGGAGCATACCAGGGTGGTGGTTTGCGTGCTGTGTCTGGTAGGGTGACACATAGGAGGACTGGGGAATTCTCTGAAAGGGTTGTCAGGAGGATTGTACACTCTGTCACCAGATAGAGTGTGTTAGACAGGGTTAGCCAGTAGTCCAGGCGGGAGTAGCTATCATGTGGATGTGAGTAAAATGTGTAGTCCTGCTTTTGCCCGTGTGTGTCCCTCCATATGTCAATTAGGCAAAGGTCGTACATTACTGATTATATGTCATGACCCATAGAACTTGCCCTTTCTGGACTTCCTGGTCCTTATCGCGACGGGGCTTGTATTCCTTGTTACTCCCAACATGGACGTGGCAAGGGACTTGCCTCGCACCAGCCTTTATGTCAGACACGGCACGTTCTATAAATTGGCCACGCCCCCACGGCCCCACGTGTCTCAACGCTATCATTAGGTAGTGACTAGACGTGTGTGCGCTGTTCGGCGAATCCACTATTCCTAGTTTCCTGGTCCCTTCTTCCTTCCTTCCACCTTTCCCCTCTAAATCTACTCCTGGTATCCTCAACCTTAGCGACCGCTACTTCCTTCCTGGACATCCTGGAACTGCGACCTTCCGGGAACTCTGTGACACGCGCTGGAGTCGGACAAGACTCGTGCGAGCCTATACAAGACCCGATCCGCCCGCAAGAGGAATCCTCCCGCGGAACAGAGCAAGAAGCGATCCCAGGTGAGACGGGAGAGATTTACGACATTATAGGGCTGCCGGCTTCTTTAATGTGGTGAGGCCCCTTGTGTCCATCCTTGGCGATAGAATATGGGGTTGAGGGCTAGAATGAGGTCTCCCCCGATGAGTGTGATATTACCCATGAACTGTGCACAGGTCGCAAACAGCTTAGTGAAAAAGGATGGAACATCCGAGGTGGGGGCATATACATTGAGGAGCGTGATGGGATGTTGGTTCATCATGTCCTGAGCAAGTATATATCAGCCCTCTTTGTCTGCGACTGTATGTTTGACCTGGAATGGGACCCGCTTGTTAATGAGAATGGATACACCTCTTTTCCCATGATGTGGAGAGTGGATCACAGTACCCACCTATCCCGCTGTAATTTTCCCGATTCTGCGGTTCCTAGATGGGTTTCTTGGAAGAATATTATGTCCCCTTGGAGATCCTGCATGCTGTTGAGCATTCTACTGCGTTTGAGCATCTGCTGTTGAGCATCTCTCCTGTGGCCCAAACCCTGGATGTTAAGTGACAAAAAGGTGATGTTGAGGGCCATTGACTGTGTGTGTCTTTGCATTATGGCATTTGTAGATTGGTTTTGCCAAGAGGTGTTTGAGTTTGTGGTGATAGCTTGGGAGGGCCCCGCTGTCTTATACTTGGAGCTTGCAACACAATCCGGCTCCAACATGAGCCCTTAACTACCATTTAACCTTAACCAAACAACTTGATTCCAACGTTGGGAAGCCCTAACCAACCGCCTAACCCCAACAAATGGCAATTGTGCTCAGGCAAGATGTTTGGGGGAGCCAGTGTTCGAGATGGCCCCCCTGCCCTTGTACTGCACCCAACGTGCTTTTCGCCGCAACGTGTTCCAGTCGAGGCTGTGGCCTGCCTGACTCTATTGGCAGGGGATGGTTACTGTAGAGTCAGGTTCACGTTCGCTTGTCTGTCTATTGGAGAAGTGTGTGTTGCGCCATACGCATGGATCCAGAGGTTATTAGCGGGTCTAGCCCTGCATGGGGACTAACTAAGTGTTTGTTAGGTGGGGGTGCTGTGCAGCCCATTGATGTGGCCTTTATCATTCAGTGCTTTTGCCCCCATCCTTTTCGTGCGTCGGCTATTTTTGTGCCACTTTCCGCTTTGTTGAGGTCTTTCTCAATTGAGGGAGGGGCGGTGATCTGGACGCTGGGTCTCCGGCGGCGGTTGTACAAAGTCTGTGGTGACTATGTCGCGCTGCTGGAGGAAGCGCCACGCTGTTTCCTGGTCCTCGAATTTGTGCCACTTTATGTCCATTTGGACACACCATGTTGCTGGGAATTTCACGTAGTGACGGACGTCCGATGCTTTCAGTGCTTCAAATATTGGGCTGAACTCCTTGCGTCTCCCGGAGACTTCCATCGAGTAGTCATTGTATATACGAATGTCTGTCGTTTCAATTCTGATGGGGCTCACCGCTCTATAGGCTTTCACGATCAACATCTTATGCTGAAAGTTGAGGAGACGCATGGTTATGATCCGGGGGTGTTGATCCGGTGGAGGTTTTGGTATTGGCGCCCTGTATACCCTCTTGATTGTGAGTTCATGTGGGATCTTGATTTTGAAGGTGTTGCGCAGGAAGTTGTAGATGTATGTCTTGAGGTTCGCTCCCTCCACGTTCTTGGGTAGGCCCACCACCCACAGGTTGTTCCGGCGGGAGCAATTTTCTTGATCATTTATTTTTTCACCCAGTCTTTGGACATCTCTGATGACCCCATCTAAGTCAGTTTCCATAGTGGTCAGGTTGTCTTCTATTGCGATGATCCGTTGTTTGTTGTCTGATGTGCTCTGCTTGGGCGGCGAGGCGGCTTTGAAAGTCTTGGAGGTCACGCTCAATGTCCAGCACTGTGTTATTTGTTTCTTGGGTCCGTTGTCCGATGATCCGTATTTTGGCCAGGATGGTCTGTAGCAGACATTGGACATCCATATCTGCCTTGTTCCTGTTGGATCTCTGCAGCTGACTGGATGAAGCGGGGTCCGTTGGTTCTTCTGGCTTTGGTGTGTGTCCTTCTTTTTGCATGCTCGTTCAGCCTGTTGTCTCCTGATCCCCTTTAAGAATGCCTTCTGGGTTGATGTGCATTGGTGCCTTGTGTTTTGCTCCGCATTGGCCCCCCACTCTTTTGGTTGACCTGTCATGTTATAGTGGGACCGGTTTCACTTGACTGGTGTAAATTCCCCTGGCCCCCCGGATCAGTGGTGGCGTTTGCTGCCTTTTGTGGTGTCACTTATGAGGCGTGCCCCTGCTCCTCCCTTAGTCTGTCAGTGAAAAAGTCACAGGGGTGTGATGAGGCCAATGCGCGCTAGCTGCTCTGCTGAGTAGCAGGGTTTTTGCCTGTGTCCCCTTTCAATTTTTTGTGTAGGCGCGCCGTTATGAAAAGGTGTTTGTCCTCCGGGTTTTGTAGAGGGGTGGGGTCCACCATGAGCGTTGCCGTTGGGGTTTCGAGCCTTTGGGCAGGCTGGGTGCCCTATGGGCTGTGTGGTTGTGGTCAGTGGGCTGGCTTGTTCCTCGTTTGCAGGCACTCTCTATATGTTGCGGTCGCAGATGCTGGGGGGCTATGTAGTGGTTCTGGACTGGCACAGTTATGGTGGCGCACTTGCCTGCATGAAGAGAGCCTGTCTTCCTCCCTTCCACCATGGGGTGGCAGGGCTTCTCACAGCCTGGAGTAGTGGCACTCCGGCAGGGGGCATGGGTAGTCCTGGATGTTTCCTTGCTGTGATTTCCATCCTCCGGGCGTGAGTGGAGTGTATTTTGTGTGGGGTCCACTGCTGGTGATCTAGATAATGGTCCTTGGTGGGGGGGCTCGGCCTGTCATGCCCCCGACCTTGCCTGCCGTTGCGTGGGGCCAAGCGTGCTATTTACCCCGCTTTCTGATATTTGCATATTCATGGGCCCAGCGTCGCTGGATGTCTGGTCGGAAACCGTGGGTGTGGCCGTCCTTGGGGGGCACGCAGGTTGCATGGGTGTGCAGCCCCTCTGAGGGCCACCTCGGCGCTATGCCAGTCCTCATGCAGGGGCAGGTGAGGGGGCCTTGTGGCATTAGATGCGCTTATATTTGCTTATGCGGCACCCTCCTGCTTTTGGGAAGGGTGTGACCCCCCCTATAGCTGGAACCGCTCCGGGCGCCCCTCCCGTCTTCCCGATTACTTGTGGCTCGGTTATCTCTGCCGCCGGGGGTTGCTCCGTGTCGGCATCTTCTTGCCGGTCGGGCACACAGCTGCAGCGCTCTTTGGCTGGGGTCCTCTGCACCCCGGCAGGAGCCGCAGGCTGTCGGGTGGTGGTGTTACACTCTGTGCCGCGATGGTTGCTGTCCGGGAAGAATTCTCAGCACCGCATCACTGGGGTCGATGCCACTCCTTCCCCTGACTTCCCTCTGGGGGATTATCGCAGCGTTCTCCCGTACCTTGAAACTGCTGGCTTTCTGTTGTGGGAGTGTGCAGGGAGGTCTGGTGAGCCCCAATCTGTATGGGGTAGCTGTGGCGGTTCACTGCCGGAGGCCCAGTCGCCCGTTAGCTGGATGAAGTAGATTTGGCAGGCTTTTGCGGTAGTCTCGTACTTGGAGAGGCTACCTCTTATGAGCTTCGGCTTCCGTGCTCCGATTTTCCTGCATTTCACATTCTCTGGATCCTGATAGATAGCGTTTTAATATTCCTCCATTTGTGGTGTTGTCAGATGGTTGTTTTAGGCATAATTCTGCAGATCCGTGCCCGTGGTGGCAGGAGATCTGTTAGCCCGTGGCTATCTCGGCTATCTCGTGCCGCGCCTCCTAGCGGATCCCTACTCTTAAGTATTTTCATATAGTTTCCACATAGGTTCATAATCATAATCTTCTTTATGACATCACTTTGCCCTCATCAAATTTCACTTACCGATCCATGATGTCCACAGGAGCAGTCATCCTTCCATGCGGCATCCTTCCAATGGCTCAACTTGAGGGTACATTTTGTATGGTTGTCTGAGTGCATAATGTCTCACATCCACCCAATGTGGTATGGGAGCACAGGGGGTCCCATTTACTGCTTTTCTCCGTCCATTCCAGTATGATGGTGGTCAGGGGCGGGAACTAGTGAGAAAACATCTACCTGCTCCTTTACAGGACGAAGTTATACAATCAGCAAAACCATACTTGCAGAGTAATTCAATATTTAATTTGAGACCAAGAATTGAATGTCTTTGGTGCACGGCAGAGTATCTACAGTACAATGTGATAATTTATGCGACTTTACCTTGCTCGCTGATGCATTCATCATGCTTTTATCATAGGCGAGGGTAAACCTGCGTGCAAATTACAGTTGCCTAAATGGGGACATAGACATCATTTTCCAGCATATCTGAACTGAACGCATCTTATCAAAGTCCAGATGTGCTCTCCTTGCCCTAATCAACACACCACTCTGTCATTATCTAAATGTTATTATGTAGAACCAGTTCGATACAAGCACTTTGCTGGCAACTAATTGCACTGACCCCTGTCAAAGGGCACATTGCCATGAAGTATGTCTATTCGATATACCATTTTAATTAGCAGTTAGAACAAATTCATCTTCCAAATCTTTTTAAAAAAGACCGCAAGTCAAAGATCAATCATTCACGTAATGAAAAGTTTCAAAAGGCTCATTGCCTTAAAATGCAGCTCCTAACAAAGCTAGAAAAAGATCAGAGCCAGAATGAATGGGATCTTTAGGTAGAAAAAATGTACTAGACTGGAGGTAGAAAACAAGGGCCCTCCTAGAGTGGTGTCTACTGCCCGCATCTCTGCTGTGCTTTCGTGGGAGCCAGGTCACTTCACCTCCATCAGTACATGTAGCTTCAGAGTGCCCCAAGTAGCCCCTTAGCACTTCTTGCCCTAAACGCCTTATTTGCCCTTCATCCACGGATGCTCGCATCTTCACTTCCGGCCTTCTGTGGGCGCTGGGCCACATCACTGGTTACACCCCAAAATTAATCTGTAAGAAAGTCCAGACCATCAGGTGGAAGGCAGATTTGCTAAAGGTAACATCTGTTTACCAGGCTTGCCATCTGCCAAGAAAGGTACCTGCAATGACATGCAACAACCCGAGCCACCTGCATGTGGTCACTGGTCTCCAATGGTCCCTTGTAATGGTATTTGATCGCTAGTTATTGAATGTACATGCATCTGGTCGTTAGTAACCCCAGCCCATCTCTACCCCCCACCAGGCATTTACACATCCTCACCATACTGCTGCTGTCCATTTACCCTTCACAAGGAGATTGCACACTCGTCCATTCTATTACTCCCCTCTCATCCCCCCTCCTCTGAAGGCCTTTCTTCATACTATCCACTCTGGTATGAAGGCACTTTGATGGGCACTCTTATCCACCCCACTCGCATTGCTGCTCAAACTCCACTCGCATCCTCTCTCAGACCCTAGACTCTCTTCGTACACTTTGGTTCTATAAAGCTCGTTCTCTCTGCAGGCAACTCTCCTTTCTCACAGATCATGTCCACTCCCACATGACCGTGCCACACTTGCGGCCCTTTACATGGACTCTGCCACCTTCCTCCACCCTCTGCAGCTGCCCAGAGGGGTCGGTTTATGCTTTGCTACGCTGTCACCAGGGTAAACGCATTAGACCCTCTACCGCCATTCCACTTGATCCAGCTTTTTTTGGAGCAAATTTGCCACACAATTCCTTGATCCTGTCAACTGCTTTCCGGTCGTGGCCCTCATCCTCTACTGTCATTTTAAGGATCAGTAGCAGCTTGTGCATAACAGGAGTTGGGGGCGCAGCCCTCCTATCACGGATTCTCTTTCATGTGGAACTCTCCAGGTTAGGAGTGTTCTGCGCGACAGACCATTTAATCCACAAGGTGCCTGCAGAGACCCAGGCCTTGCAGGCCATCATGCGAGGCGCTGTCCCAGGCGCAGCGCTGCAGGAACTAGGCGGTACTCAGGAATGTATTGGCCCAATCGAAGCTGCTAAGGTGTCAGATTTAGACGGTGGTAGATCTTTCAACGTGATCCAAGATATCTGCACTTATGGAGAGAAGAGAGCGAATTGAAAAGCGACAAATGAAAACTTGTTTTAAATTTAGGGACTGGTTGCTACTGAAAGTCATTGGATTTCCCACTGAAAAATATGGTACTTGATGGAAACATGATCATTAAGAATTAATTTAAAATTAAATAACTCCATTTAGGTTAAAAAAAATGGGCCACCACTGGGTTTGACTAGTAATATAAACCAGAGAGGAAATGAGCGGCCTGAAATGCATGATGGGAAACCCGGCCTGGACTAATGTATCTGTCATCTGAAGTGGGGTTCTAGGCAACATTTTAAAATGTGACACAATGCAGCGTTTGGGTTGGCATGCATTTATCTCTAATCATAAACTCAACTTTTTTCAAACGCTGACATATACAACATTTGATCTTTTTCCCTGCGCCTGTGGTACTATATGCCTTTGCCATACCCTTTAATGTTGTCAACAAGCCCAGTTAAAATATCCTAACTGGTTGACACCAAATGCTATCTTAGAGTGAGGAAGCACCATCATTTATTTTATTATTATTGTGATACGATAAAAAAGGACCTTTTCACAAAATCCATATTCAATTGCACACTCCAATAACAAATTCATCAATACAATCATAAAAACCTAATATCAAAAATGATATCCAATAAAGGTGAAAGAAGAAAGGAATAAAACACCATCATTACAAATCCTTAAATAAACAAACATTCAGATTAAAATAGCCCTGGAGACTCCAATGGCTCCTAGATTGAAGGGGGAGTCTGGGCCTTCCAAAATTTGCCCAATATTATGCCGTGCCCAACTGCGGGTTCTGCGAGAATGGTTCTCAAACGACATATCCAAGCCATGTGCCAGGATGGACGAGGCTGTAGCAGGGACTCTGTTGGAGGGACTGCTTTGGTTGAATAGGCAGGATAGGCGGTGAAATGTAGGCTTCAGCCAGGTACTAATGATAGTTTATGAGAACCTGCAGTTCTCTCTGGGAATTAATCAGGGCTCTTTTGCAAGATGGCATGCAGTGGGGTGTAGAAAAGTCAGACACATGATGTTGGTAGGAGAGGTTAGGTCCTTGGAGGATTGTAAACAACAATTTGGGCCGACAAAAAAAGATAGGTTAGAATATGATCAGTTGAGGCACTGGTTGAAACAATCCCGGCTTTCGACGAGTGGGACAAAGGGATTCGACTTAATTTGAGAAGTTTATTACAACACACGGAGTGGACAAACAGCTGGTCTCAAAGCTGTACAAGATCGTACAGGGGGAGGGTCCAGATCGTACATGGATGTATATGGTGCGATGGCAAAAGACGCTTGGGGAAGAAATACTGATAAAACATTGGGAAACCCTTTGTGAACAAATACCGAAACTAACTTGATCTATCCAGACATGGGAAACATGATATAAGATAATGGTGCAGTGGCACTGTACTCCAGTACCCAGGGGTAACGCAGGAATGCTGGAGAGGATGTTCAGGGAGAGGCGACTGGCGCCATGTATGGTGGGACTACCCGATACTGAAAGTATTTTGAGAGGATGTTACTGGTCAGATACAGCAGATGGTGTGCGGTCTGCTGACCTACTCTCCAAGGGAATGGATGAGCGGTTTCTTCGTTCCGGAGTTTCAAATCCCTACAAAACCCTCAGCGTAAAGCATATATGATACATTTAATAGCAGCCTGGTTAGTTCTGGCAAGAAGAAGGAAGCAACAGGCACCTCCCACGAACAATGAATGACTTCTTAAGGTATGGGGGATATTGGCCATGGAATGATTATGTATGGGATACAAGGCAAAAGAGATAAATTCCGGCAGGACTGGGGATTGTTACTGGACTATCTCAGGTGAGATATGCGACAATGGTGTCCCCAAAATGTTAGAATATTAGATATAATGTAAAATCTGATTCTTAATTGGAAGCGAGAATATATGTATCATTTACTGGTCAAAAAGATGGGCATAGGGGGTGAATTGGGGGAAATTGTTTTGTATATGTGAAAAAGGGCAATAAAGATAAGTTAAAAAAAATATGATTTGGGTTACCCATTCACTGTAACCTATAGGCCAATTTCTGACAACATTCTGACGAACTCTGTAGCTAAGATCTCCTTACCCACATTCAATCTTTTCCACATACTATCCCTATCAGCTCTCCATCGAAAAAAGGCCAAAAACGTTGTTCTAACATTTGCCAAAGCCGGGCATTCTATTGTCATGTGCTATAATGTCTGTACTTCATCGGATTTACAGTAATCACATTTCTCTTAATTTAATACAAAATTAATTGATCAAACTGATAAACCTTCTCCAGTTGGAAAAAGGTTTAATCAAGAACCCTAGAAATTGTTCACGATTATAAAAAGACGGGCACTGTTCTAAGTATTTGGGCAACGTTCCCACAGGTTTGTCTAACCTTGAGAATATGGAATGTAAATGATAGTTCCTTATCTTATTCATCGTTTCCATCCAAACTGTTTCTCGTAGGGAACGCTTCACCCGTAATGGATTCAGCTTCAAATCCACTTTGGATCTTCCACATTCCAATAGGCTGGCTTCCGCATATTGTTGCATGTTAAGCTGAAATGTTGATTTTATTATACAAAGCGAACTGCAAATCTTCATACAAAGAAACACATAAAGGGGAAGTATTTTTTCTGTATTCAGAAAATAAACGTCGTTGGAACCAAGAATGCAGGTACTGAAGACCAAGTTCAAAGCACAGAGATGCATTTGGGACGGATGATGGAAGATTACATATTTTATTTCCAAATTTTACCCTCCAATTTGTCCCTCAACATCCCATAATAAGAGGACTCCATTTCAGTCCCATATAAAATCTTTGGAATAACTGTCCTAATATAAAATCTAATCAAAGGCTTTATAGAACATTTACAGAATTTACAATACATCTTTTTCATCTGATAAGTCAATTGATCAGCTTTACTTTTCAATTTCTTTATCATGAAAATCATCCTTGGGTGTAGTGTTATGCTGAAATCTAAATAAGTGATTTTTTTCAAACAATCAATTGAGATCTTGTCAAACCACATAAATGAATCACTTTTTTAGGATATCTAGCAAGGTGAATAATATTTGATTTCTTCTGGTTGATAATCGATCATTATTAAGAGCTATACCTCCAGGGCAGTCGACAGCCTCTGAAGACCAATACAGAGTTTAATATAACAGTGAAACGTCATCCACATATGCCATCCAGCAGATGCAGGTTTCGCCCAACTTTGGACTGATAAAGGCTGCTGTAGTTAAAACTTCATCAACATCAGCAAGATATAAATTAAAAAGGCATGGCGCCAATATACAGCCCTCACTAAGGCCTTTAGCAATTCCAATTGGTTCTGTTAAATTGCCTTTAACTTCTAGTCTAATTTGAGTATCCAAATTCATATATTCTAGAATTGCCAGCAGGCGAGATGGAATTTCCCAACGCTTTAACTTTTGCCAAAGGTACACTTTGACAGCTTTCACCCCGCCAGTCTATGGCAGAAAGTACCGTATGGGCAGTTTTTACGTATTAGGAGAAATTGATCTGAGAAGGATGAATTTAAGCTCCATGCAGAACAGCTTAAGGAGAAACTCGAGAACAGGGGGTATCCAAGAAGGCTGGTCTAAGACCAAATGAAAAGAGCTGAAAATACCAACCGTGAGATATGTCTAACTGCCTGAGAAAAACAGAAGAATGAACTCCTTGTATGTGTGACCACATTTAATCCAATAAGTGGGGACCTAAAAAGGATCATAAACAAACATTGGAGTCTAGTTAAACAGCCAGGATCACTAATGAAGAAACCTATGTTTGCATTTAAACGCAACCAAAATCTTAGACAGAGACTGGTTCATACTTATAGAGAGCCAACTATCAATGACCAATGGGGTTTACCGCCTATTTTGGGACCCTATAAATGCGGCAAATGTGTCGCGTGCCCCCTTACATACAGAAACTAAGCGGGAATTTCATTATGGTCAAAGAATTTGGAAAATGATCTGCCATACGAACTGTCTGACAAAAAATGTTATCTATGTTATCAGCTGTCCCTGCCAACTTCTATATGTGGGTAAAACTACACGGGAAGTAAGACAGCACATATCAGAACATAGGAGAAAGAGTGGCGGATAAACCGCTTGTAGAGCATTTTGTTAAAATGCAGCACAAGGATACAGACTTAAGGTGGTTCGTACTCCTACATGTTAAGAACAATATGAGAGGGGTGATATTGGTACAACATTACATCGTATTGAGCAAAAATTGATTCATACTCTAGATATAGTCCAAAAGGGACTGAACATTTCAGTGGAATGGAACAATTTGGTCACAAAATAATGATCTGTAACATGTGTTTGACCGGTCAGAATACAGACTGATGTAATAGAATGGACATGTATTATGTGCTAAACAACCATACCGTATCTATGAGCTATTGTTGCGTTTAAAAATGAATGTCTACACTTCATAAATACTTCCCTGGCCAAATATGTTTCCATCCAAAAAATGTTCCCATTAAAAAATGCATTCAAAGTATGTTCGTTTGAGTCCGAACATGTGATGATATAATTGTGTGAACTATGAAGACACCAATATGCAATACTCGATGTATGTTAGTCTGCGTCCCAAGATGTGATTATTTGAACTCTGCACACAATAATATGCAACTCTATCTACCCTCGAAAGAAAGTCTAGGTTTATAAATGGGCCCACATGATGATGGGTTTTGAATTCCCCATTGGCAATCATTTCAATAACAATATGTAAAATGTGCGTTTTGGGAATGCATTTGAAAATATTTTGTACCCAGAATAAGGACTATGTGTATATAACATTGATATACTGTGTTTAATTGTGGCACTTGCCCACTGACTCAGTCCATTATATCAGGGAGTCAATGCAAGTATTTTCAATCTGAAGGGGTATGTGACCAGTATTGGACATTTGTCCTTGCAGGTGTGTCCATTTTCCATAAATCCTTAACCCATTTTTAACCTTTCTTTACTTGTAGATTCGAAACCATGTTTTCGGTCTGCACAATTGCCCGTGTTTAATCGAGGAAAAAGTGTAAACAAAAATAGATAAGTAAAATGATCGTACTATACAGATATGGCACATAGTCCGTTTAGTTCTTTAGCAGATTGTGTATTGGAATGGAACTAGTCATGCATGACTGGAGGCATATCTTGTGTCCTTTGTTTGTGTCTATGTCCACGGTAAGCCGGTTAGTCCGTCTTTGATGTCTAGGAAAATATCCAAATATAGTCGTTTGTTTCGTGCTCACGTAGTCTATTGAGGTATATGTTATCGTAGTGGAGCGAGTCACGGAGGTGTCGGCGGCTGTATTCCCTATGGAAGAGGGCATTACGTTTCTGTTCACGGCAAGCGGCACACACGGTGGGGGCATGTTGCCACTGGTAATCAGAGGCATGCTAAAATAGAGAGTATATCCCTTATGCTAGTGTCCATGGGAAACGGTACACGGGGTGAGCATTGCGCCATGGGCGACATGAGTTGCATGTACATGAGGACAGCATGCGTTATTTGGCCGCATGTTGTGATAGTGTCGCGGACATAACGTTGGCAGCCTGTTCATCGCATGACTATCTCGTACAGGCATTTCCCTATGTAGGAGTTCTCGGGGAAAATGGGCACGGTGCAGATGCACAGAATCTGTATTATTTCACAGTGTGTGTGCAGTAGTGACGGATTACACACACCTTGTTAGCCCACATGTAGCCGCATGATATTCTTGTTATGGAGGATACTGGCTTTTTTGAGCCTGGGGCCTCTTTTACTTGTTAAGTTTGTCAAATAGTAAAAATATGCATGTGAAGGAAATATTGTATACTAAGGAGTTGTTGTTCTGTGCTTTCTCTGTAGCCTCGTGGAATATCACTGATGGATACTTGCTAGGAAGTTAAGACAATCCTTTTAAGAACAACGTGTGGCTCTGGGGGGAAATTGGCAGACATAGCCTCCTGAAGATTTCCACTTTGCACCATTGGTGCTTGTAAGTGATTTTATTGTTTTTACTTACCTGGTTATAGGAATGAGCACTGAGTGTTTGGTGAACTTCCAGAACGCTGAGAGTTGTTTCTGTTGATTCCACAGGTTGTCAACATATATTGATTCCAGTGGAGGATTGACTTCCGCTGTCCCGTTCACCATCCCTTGAGTTGGAACTTGGGGGTGAATAGGGCGTGTGTGTTTAGTGAATCATAACACATTTGTGACATTATTAGTCACCTTTTGAAGAAATAGGGATGACACTATGGTTTTTATCTTTTTTAGATTGACTACTGGCCCATATACGATTGAGAATAGGGCAGTGTGATTTCTTTATGCACTACGTCCTGAAGAGGTTCTTTGACCGAAACACGTGTCAACGCTTTTTGGTGTGAATCATCTGGTCAAATAGAATACTGGATGTATAACGACACCTGATACTATGGACTGGTGTAGAAATATTATCAATGCTTACTGGTTTAGAAACTACATTGTGGTGTTTTACAGATGAATGTCTGAATGAGTTTTGTATGTGGTTGTGATTGAAGGAATGAATTGATTTTTTTATTGAATTTGATAATCCAAACATTATTTGTTGCTATGGGTTTATTGATTAAAATTTGATATGTATTGAACGAATTTAGTGTCATCCCGATCTGCTGGTCCACTTTTTTGATTGCTACGTATTTTATAAGTGTCAGAATCAGAGACCCGGTTCTCAGTTGATTAAGTTGCTGCCTGTATATGGAACGCCATTTTCAGGCTTGGATACAAGCGTGCGTTAGTACAGTGACAATACTCGCACTACATGGCAGAGAGAACACAGGGCAATTACTATACTGACAATACTGCATTATTGGGCTTCACAACATGAGTGCGCTTTTACAGTGAAATAACTTGCACAATTGGGCAGAGCGAAGAAGACACGCACATGTGATTACAGTGATGTAGGCATCCCCGCCCATGAAATAATTCCATCGCGGATGCAGGGGGAGCCCTAGCTATGGACAGGCATGTTGGAGGGATTGAATGTTTCCCAGCCATTGAAGTTAGGCCCAGATGTTTACAAGCTCAAAATGGGGCTCTGGTGTGAAAGCCCTTACGCCTGGGTGGGCGTGGTTCGATTTCACTGCCGATACAGTTTTGTTCAGTTTTTTCATCCGTCTGGTTCGTAGTGGATTGGGCTAGACAATTGCACATCACAAATGCGCAGAGGCCACGTGTCACTGCAAAGTTAAATAAAGAGGCCTGCTCCTGCCCAGAGTGTGAAGTCTCCAGCTGAGCACAATCTAACATCTTGTTTTTGTGTCACAGTGACGAATCAACTTCCGGGGCACCAGTGGTCGAGTAATAAATATTGGAGCCCCACACCTGCAGTACCCTAAAAGGGATCCAAATAGATTGGAAACACAAGCAAATTATAGACCACGTTGTCAAATGTTGGTAATGTGGACGGAACAGCAGTCTCATCTCTGAAAGGTCAAGGATTGTTGGTTATTTGCAACACACGAAAATACATTTATTACTCATTGATAAAATGGGACTGTCCAGTCAAGGTTGTATGTAAAATATCTGCTTTATGTATATCACAACAGACAGTTCTAGCAACACTACCAAATACAACCCACCCTGTAATGGAATGCTGAGTACAGACAGTTTCAAAGAAGGAAAAGGGATGCACTCTGGATACTGACAGGAGAGTATTGTTATGGTAAAGAATTCTAACAGTTCAAGGATACTTGGCTTCAGTACAAAGGGCTCAATACATAAGGACCATCCCCTACTCTGTCTGGAACCAGGGAATCTTCTGCACAAAGGAAGCAATGGGTCTTAAAATGTCTCTAGGGGCCTTTGGAGAAGGACCAGGGGGGAGAGAACCAAATTGTACCTTGTGCTGTAGGTGGTTTGGGTGCTCGACAGGGGTTTCAGGGTGCTTTGTAGCTTCTATGACAGAGTTCAAGATTGAAGAGAGCTACGGGTATCAGGCGGCAAACAGTTCGGCATGCCAAGCTGGACAGATGGCTGCAGGCTGGCCTACACAGCGGTCCAGGATCAGGAATCGTCTCAATGCTGGTCGACGGTTCTGAAGCACTGGTCCAGGTGTCTCCGAAGTCTTTAAGTGACTGCAGCATAACAACGATCAGCGTTGCAGTCTGTTGCAGCTTGAGGGACTCAACTGGTTATTCAAAAATGTCCTTTAAGGCAGACGTCGGTAGATGCTTGTTGGTGCACTCTAGCTTATTCACTGGGCTTGTGTCGTCCTATAAGGGGATGGCCCAAAGCTGAGGAGTGTGTTGCAGGCAGCTGCCTTGGCCTTAGTTTTTCGGGAGACTCTCTGGCACTTCCCACCGAGGCATGTTTGAAGTACATTCTATTTGTATGTTAATCACCACCACCAGCTGCAGGGCACAACAAAAGGACAGGGTGGATTCATGGATCCTTTGTTAATCAGGATGGCCATGGCAGGGGGAAGGTATGGTCCTCCCGCTTCTGGAGATGCATCAGGTATTTATCCTGTCATATCCCAACTAAATATGACAGGGGTACTGCGCCCTTTAGGCTGTGCCCACCCAGAGTACATGAGTCTATGCGTATGTCGTGTGGTGAGCATAGGAAATGCGTGTGGATTAGCACCATACATTTTCCAGACGTTGATCTACTATCATTCGATTTCCTTTAAAAAGTCGCTCATTTACCAATCCGGAGAATGCAACAAGTGACTAAGAGGAATTTTCCCCCAAACCAAGGCCACACATTGCTCAATGAGTAGTGCAGAGTAACACTATAACGACAGTCTGGACACCTACATTCTGGACACTGACTTCCCTTGATCACTTTCAACAATACAGCATTTGTGGTTCCTGCAGTGGTGAAGGTCCTCACCACATCCAGTGATGCACAACTGTGTGGTTTCACATGCGTCAGAGGTACTGCACAGACAGTGAAGAGAAAACTTGACATGCTAGTGGCCGATGGTAACAAGAAACATTTACGCTCTAAGGATCCTGCCATTGCGTGACCAGCGACGACTGTCCGTTGCATAAGTTCTCATTAAACACCTCTGCACCACGTCAACATGGCACATATGTGCCATCGTTCCTGGGCTCAAGGTGGACACTGTGGCTGTGCTGCCTTAACTACTTTCGAACACATATCAAGAGGTCCAAAGATCAACTATCACATTGTAGGTGCTATGGTATCTGTGTCTTGTTGACGCATTTCAAGCCACAAATGAATCCGGATTACACACACTTTAATTTACGCTAGGCAACCCAAAAACAAAGAAAATCCCTTATGCACCTCATGCTAGGCTGCAACACCTTTCCAGGCCCTGAAAGCCTGAATACAAACAATGACATGTTTATGTCCCCTTTGTACTCAGTGTACATTATGGCCAGACATATCTCACTCAACTGAAGTTGTTCTCTCAGAGAGAAAAGGCACCAGAACCAAAGAGACACGGACACAGTGGAAAGGCTTCCTTTTTTAATCTCTGCGCCGCCGAACTGCTGAGCGTGGCAAAAACACGCTGTGAATGCACGAGTCTGCACATTTCCTTATTGGTCCAATTCGCGTGTGACGAGGCCTTCGTCACCCACAATTAACTGTGTCCTTCCCGGACACGACAGAAATTAGAGCACAGCTCGTTCAAGGGTATGCGTCGGTGAAGGTCTGCTGAAACATCTTCAGAGAACGACGCATTTCATTGCAGAAAAATTGAGAAATGCCACAATCACAAACTTGCCGACAAAAAACATGTACAAGGGAGTGGAACACAACCCATCTGACAGAGCTCATGAAGTCAAGCGTCTGTAAGTGATTCAGTTGGCATGGCCCCCACTCTGCATCAAGGCATGTCAGGGAGAGCCATGAGAGAGACAGACAGGAAAAAGGCACTGGTATCAAGGCGCACATGCTCACATGCAAAGGCAATACAGACCAGAAGCGCCGAGTATGCAGGTGTCCAGGGCCCGGGCACCCACCCTCCCCGGGAAGGGCTATTTTCATGAAAGTCCCTATTCTTAGAATGTTCTTTTTTATTGCTGCCGTCCACCCTCTGGAAAACCAAAAGTCAGCGCCCCGGACACAGACCATCTCCCAAGGGTGCTTGGTGACCGGGCACGCCAGCGGAAGCAGCGACAAACTAAACCACTTCCCCAAAGTCTGCAGATGTCAACCAAGCGTGCAAAGGTCACGGATTTGAAAAGACAATGAAAAACCTGACAGGGGGAGCATTTTGAAACCTCCCAACCTGTGGTAGACGCCTACCAATGCATATGGCCAAAGCAATGTTGCCCCAGCGGTGGGGTGAGGGAGCTGCGGGCGCAGTCCGTGAACATTTCATGTATGGCTCAAATGTTGGTAGCCCCATGCCTTCCAGCCTCTTTTCTTTTTTTTTCACTTACAGGACCACCGTCTGCAGAATTCAGGCCGACATGAAACAGCATAGTGCACCATCTGAAGAAGCAGGAATGGCAACCAGGAGTCTCATTCCTCCGACACCCTCCAGACTACCAACTTCCAAGGGCTGCAGGATGGAAACACGTTCGGCGAACACCAACCCAACGGAGCCACCTAAGCCCCATGAACGCCCTCAATCGAAAAGAGGGCGGCCCAAGTTTTTTTTTATTCTTTTTTTTTTAATGGTGGTTCAATCCTAACACGGCCCCAGGAAAAGAGTAGGGGTAGGGGTAGGTTGGCTAGAGCGCTCCGGTGCTGTTAGGGACGAATGGGCAGGTGGAGGGGGCAGAAAAGGAGGAAGATCAGAGTATAAAAGGCAAGCCCTAACAAGCGTGGTGAAGGGTGCTCTGGTGAGGGTAGGAGGAGAGTCTGTGGACCGAGAGACAAGGCAGGGGGTGGCCATTGGAGCAAAGTGCTGATGAGCTGCTGCAAGAGTACAATTAAGGGGTTTGTGAGAGAGTGATACCAATCATGAGACATTGGCGATGTTGTTGAGAGAGTGAAAGATAGAGATAAAGGGGATGTGAGATAGGAGACCGGTGTAGTGAGAGAGGTTGGAGAATAGGAGGGAGAAAGAGAAGGGTAGCGAGGGAGAGAGAAGGGCAGAGAGTGAGAATAATCAGAGGGAGTCAGAGAGAGAGAGAGGAGGGAACAGTAGGAGGGAGAGAGAAAGAAACGAGGAGAGTGAGAAGAACCGGAGAGAGAGGGGAGGCTGTAGAAGACTTGAGAGAGAGGGAGTGAAGGAGAAGAATAGGAGGCAGCGAGAGAGAGAGGGGGGGGGGACAAAGGACAGGGATAGAAGAGAGACTAGTGTGAGAGAAAGTTAGAGAAAAAGCACCATCTTGAACTGTAGGACATCATCAAAGTAGGGATTCCTTTGAAAACTCCAGAGGTAGTAAGATGGAAAAGGCTATCTCTGGGCATTTAGGCCCTTATTGGAAGTCCAGGGTAGAACCAGACAGTAGGGTTTACCTATCATTAGTCTTGCCTTATGACTGGCTGGTGGACATGGAAGCCAGGTGTAGGGAGCCCACTGGAGGTTGGTGAGTCGACCAGGGTCACCTCCATAGTCTGGCATTCCTGCAGTCTATCATCAGTCTAATTGCGAAATGTAAAAATAAAATATCTGAACTGTCTAACCAAATCCTTGAATCATTGAAGCCATCTGTGACAGAAGGGTGGTGCCACTCACATACGGAGAAATCACCTGTGAAGCTTATGATTCAAGAGACTAATGGAGGAAGACAAAGCCTCAAAATTGCAAATCGCATATTAACGACCGGCTTGTCTTTGCAGGAATATTCATAGGAGCGTCCGTGAATGTGCTACTGGAGTTCAAGTGCTGACTAACAAAGACACAACCATGCCTACAAGAAATAAAGTTGTGCATATTTTCATTAGGAAATAAGACTGATCCCCTTTGAGGGAGTGTTAATGCCCGAGATATCCCATGCGACCCACAGCATACATGAAAAACGTTTTATTGCCTAAATCGGGAGGGACATGGCTCTCCGAAAACTCATACAGTTCACGTTTCAACTACATATATGTGATGTGGAAGACCTACATTAAGAATACAAGCCACTATTTAATAAATAACTAAACAGTGAAGATGCACACATACCATACCATGTAACTGGTCTCCCCCGCCACTGCAGCATTCCGTTCAACCTCCAGCCCAAAGCAGAGGAGGAACTTGACAAACTAGAAAGGGTAGGAAAAAACAAGAATGCCTCTGGTCTCAACTTGTAGGTATTGCTGATAGCAATCTACTGAAAAGCCATCTCCTTTCCACCCTTTGTCCTCTCCTTACCAGTTGCCCCACCTTTTACTAAAAGGAAATTGAAACTTTCCGCCATTCCTCCGTGGTCAGCAATCTCCTGAAAAATCAAGGGGCTGATCTAAACCCATGAGCTAACCTTCGCCCTCGGTCTCTCCTTCCACACTACTCTAAAGTGCTTGAAAGAGTTGTCTTCAACCGTCCTACAAATTTCAACATCCACAACCCTCGAGACCCCCTGAAAGCTGGTTGCCTCTCCTGTCAATCCACAGAAACTGCTCTCATGAATGTCTCTAACTTCATAGCCTCTGCTAAGCACCACAACCTATCCTCTATCCCAATTCTCCTTAACCTGTCCACTACCTTTTTCACTGTTGATTCCTCTGTCTTCATCTCCTTAATACTCTCTCTTTTCTGGTTTAAAGTCCTTGTTACGAAAAAAATCAATCGAAAAAGAAATCCATCGAAGTAAAAGCACCAAAAATAAATGCATCGAAATGCTATCTTTTACATTTATAAGTACAATTCCATCGAAACTTGTCCATCAAATATGGACAAGTTTCGATGGATATGTACTTTTAAATGTAAAAGATAACATTTCAATGCATTTATTGTTCACGTTAAAACGTTACATGGAGCTGTCCAGTGCTGAAATCTTCAAAGTATTTCGGAACTGGCCAGCTTCATGTAACATTTTAGTGTTTATTATTTATTGGGTGGGGGGTTGCCCCTACCGAAATCCAAAGGGCACCCCCCTAACCATAGCCCTAATCAAAATACAATGAAATGTATTCAATGAAAGTGCATTTAGATGGAAATGGCTTTCAATTCATACATTTCGTTGGATTTCAATTTGATGAATGCAAATTCGATGGATAGACTCGATACCTCTTTTCTTTGGATTTGCGATCAAGCCCTTACCTGGGTTGAATCCTACCTGGCACCTTGAAAATTCTCTGTTTCCAACAACAGCTCTTAACTCCTCTAACTGTTGGTGTTCCACAAGGCTCTGTCTTGGGTCCCCTCTTCTTTACTCTCAACACCTCTGCTCTTGGGGCACTAATCTCTTCCTTTGTGTTCTCGTTCCAACTCTTTGTGGCCAACACCAAAATCATCTTCTCTTTTCCAGAACTCTCCTCTGGTCTGTTTGTCAACATTTCCAACTGTCTCTCTGCCATAAAACATTGTATGGATTTGCAATCTCTGATGTTAAACTCTACTAAAACAGAGGTGCACTACTTCCCTGCCAAAAAATCATCTCTTCCACTGCCTATCCAGTTCCCACCCAACGCTCTTCCCTACTCTTCTTCACCTAGAGTCCTGGGCATCATCTATGATCCTTCTCACATCTTCTCTACTTTCATCTCCAACATTGCAACAGAAGCTCCCCGCAACCTCCTAAATTTTAGGAAAATCGGGCACCTGCTTCCTTTCAACACCACCAAGCATCTCTTAACCACTCTCATCTTCTCTAAACTGGACTACTTTGCCAGCATCCTCTTTGGTCTCCACAACTGTGATATGATGTGGCATTTATAATGCGCCTATACACAAATGTTTCAAGGCGTGATAAGGCCAGGGAGGGGAAACAGAGGGTGGACAAAAACAATGATCTTACTAGGCCTAGTGACATTCAGATCGCCCAGGTGTAAGGGAACAGGGAGGGGAGAAGTGCCGGGCAGGGGGGAGAGGGAGGATGGAGACGTGCATGTCAAGGAAAACACATACAATAAGTAATGCAGCCAACAGGTGGCAAGTGTGGATGCTCAAAGGTGCAGACAACGAGTGTCTAATAAGTGCAGGAGAGGGGACTGTAGGGTTACAGATACAGACCACGAGGACAGGGAGTGCCGAGAGGCAGTATGGATTTGCGGCAGGCTAGGCAGGGGCCTGGGCACGAGTTTAGAGGGTGGCCAAGTGCCCAGTGTGTGGATCAGACACAAGATCAGCAGGGGAGAGGAAGAGAGAAGGCAGAAGCAAAGAGGAAGGTCTTGACGTGCTTCCGGAACCAGAGATGGTTCTGCTCAAGTTTCAGAGAGGCAGGGAGGCTGTTCCAGAGGGAGGCTCCAACCGAGGAAAGAGATCTGCTACCAACTTGGTTTGGAGAAGCCACAGACCCTCAGGGAGTTGAGGTGGAGGAGCAGAAGGCCCGAGTAGGAAGATATTTGGTAAAGAGAGTTGGAGGTATTGCGTCCCCGGCCAAAGAAAGCCTTGTGGACGATGCAGAGACTCTTGTACTTGATCCTTGCCGCCACTGGGAGCCAATGAACAGATTTCAGTGCTGGAGAGATACTATGTTTACAGTTCTCTCTGCAAGATTATTAACTCTTTGAACTCCCTTACTTCACACCTACTTCCTCGTACCATCACCAGGCTGGATGTCTGACGATGCAAACCGGGCCGAATTTAAATTTCTTCTCCGCGTTCACAAATCTATCCATGGTAAGGCACCACAGTATCTATGCTCCTCTACAAGCCTTCTCATAATCTCTGTTCTCCCTCATCGACTACCCTTGTGGAACCAAGTCCTCCCTATGCTTCCACTCACTTCTGCTCTTTCTTTCTTCTTGCTCCACTTGCATGGAATTCTCTTCCCCAGACATCCAATAAACATTCCACATTGATGTGTTCAATACCAAACAAAAAGCCTACTTCCTTGCCTATGTTACCCTCTTTACCTATCTCTCATCTGCCTTCTAGCTAACATATTTCCCTGGCATCGAACCTGCCTCTGTCCCTCACTTTCTCTGCCTCCAAGCTAGCACTTGATCCATCATGGTTCCATACCTAACACAGCTGGCCGTACCGCCTACCTGCGCTTAAACATTCCTAATGTTGATTGTCCCTGGAAAACAATACTCTGAGCATGACCGCCGGACACCAAATTTCAAGGTAAGGCACTCTGCAATGAAGGTCATCAACCGAGAACTCGCCAAGTACACAGAAGGTCTACTACTTTGAGGCACCTGAATTATTGCCCCTCAACTCCCTCACAGACTTTGATGAAGTGAGGAAATGAGGGACACCAGGGGTAGGTAAGATGAAGACCCATTTGCAAGACAGACTCTGGTTCCTCGAGGTGGACCAAAGGGTAGAGGAAGTCATCTCCACCTGTTTGATGGGCTAGTCCTCTGTAAGAGGAGACCCGTCACCGCCTATATGATCACAAAAATTAGGTGGGCAGCCATGGAGAAAAGTGAGCGCTGATTCCTGCTCCCTGGCAAACAGGTGTTCAATACCTGCTCATGCTAGTCAACAATTTCTCTCGATATCCGGCGCTTGAAATGGTAAACTCCACATCGATTGGTGCTGTGATACCAAATCCAGAGAAGATCATGGCCACACAGGAGGTCCCTGACGAACTACAGTCAGAAAACTGCTGGTCCTTTCGGGCACAGACTTCTAGGAATATCTCAACCAACTGGGGGCACATCATCGAACGATTACACTGTGCTGGCCCAAAGCTAATGGGAATACTGAGCGCTGTATAGGAAACCTGTAAGAAGTGATAAAAATTGCCACTAGGAGACAAAAGAATCTTGAATATGGGAAGGACTGGTTCCTACAAAACTTTCATCTCTCAACTTGGTGAAGCAGTTTCTATGTTTTACAACCGCTCAGTGAAAATCACTATCCCTACTCTTGACACATGGTCTCCACCGAGAATGGATCCGGTAGAAATGAGAGCCTGGATTAAACAGACCAAGAACCACATCAGCTGCTTATGCCAGGCACAAGAGCCATACCTGAGAGTAGATGTATCCATAATGGTGTAAAATAGAGACCCCATTTAGTGTGCAAACTAAAAAAGCTGCACACTCGAAAAAACATCCAAAAACAGAGGCCCAGATGGAATGACCTGGTACGCGGAGGGAGACAAGGTGGAGGTAATGCTAAGCCATCATAGGGTAATTATGTCGGGAACCCCAACGGAGAAAGTGGCACAAACCCGCTACTTGAAGGCCGCCCAGAAAGGGGGTCCCCCTCCCCAACTAGACTCCTTTGAGCTCCCAATCACAACAGAGGAGATAGCTGGAGCAATAAAAGACCTGACCAAACGCAGCCCCGGGCCCCAACGGGGTCACGGCTCGATTTTATAAAACATACGCCCACATCTTGGCCCCCAAAAACTAGCGACACTATTTAATTCCTTCTTGATGACAGAAAGCCTCACTCCCTGTATGGAAGAATCTTTAACAGTGCTCATTCCAAAGCCGGGTAAGGTCCCAGAACAATGCGCCTCGTACCGGCCTATAACATTAATGAACAATGACGCTAAGATCTTCTCGAAGATCCTAGCAACTAGATTGGCAAGTGTCCTCCCCAAACTAATTCACCCAGACCAAACAGGGTTTATCCCGGGACGCAGCACGCAGGACAACATCAGACACATCCTAAATATAATAGAAAGTGCAACCAGGACAGGAACAGAAGCGGTTATCTCACTTGATGCACATAAGGAGTTTGATCTGCTAGACTGGGTGTACAAAAGCAAAACATTAGTACACTTGGGTTTGGCCAACTATCAACATCCCACTACCTCCCAGAGAATAATCAGCATTAGATCACAAAAAATCAATATCTCCAGAGGCACACGTCAAGGATGCCCACCTCTCACCGCTAGTATTTGGACTCTCTATGGAACCATTTGCGATTAGAATACAAGAAAACCCATGCATACAGGTCTTGAAAGTGGGCGGTAGCTACTACAAAGCAGCCACATATGCGGACGTCCTCACCCTAACCCAGCAAGATGACTCGCTTGAGGCCATGTGGCAAGAAATCGAGGCATTTGGCAAAGCATCAGGGTTTAGAGTTAACTACGCTAAATCAAAACCCTTAGGTGTTAATATCTCGCAAAAGCACAAATAATCACTGGCAGCTAGGCACCCTGTCCCCTGTGCTAAATCCCACACCAACTACCTGGGGGTACAGCTCACAAATAAAATAGAGAGAGTATACCGGGCTAACTTCCCACAATTGCTCAGGGAAATGCGCAAAGACCTAGAGCGCTGGCATAAACAAGAAATGCCATGGCTAAAGAGAATTACGGGCCTGAAAATGAACTTGGTCCCAAGACTAATCTACCACAGTCTAGCCCTCTCAGTCACCATCCACGAGAGAGCACTCCAAAACGTACAAAAAGGTCCACTGAAATACGTATGGGGCAGGAATAAACCACAAATAGCTAAGTGAATCATACTCCGGGGCACGGGTGGTCTGGGGGTGCCGGATGTCTCCAGTTACTGCGTTGCAGCGCATTTCTCACAAGCCTTCGCATGGCAGACAGTCACCAATCAGCCCTGCTGGAAACAATTAGAGGAAACTTGGAGCCTAGCACCGCTTGCAACCCTCCCACACATCACAACACCCCGGGGTCTTCCAAACTCAGGCCCACTAACATCAACCAGATACACAATAGAATGCCAGAGAAAGGCGGCCCGCAAATGGGGCTACAAAGGCACCCTGGGACCCTTGTCCCCGATATAGAACAACCCCGACTTCACCCCCGTGACAAACCACCCCGAAGGCAACGACAAATGGAGGGAACAGGGTCTAAGCCGAGTAGCATACTTTTTCGTCAGCCGAACCTCACTAACATTTGAAGACTGCAAAACAAAGTATCAGTTTACACAGGCCGAATGACTCCGATATGCATAACTTAGGCACTGATGTTACAGAGCAAGACTAGAACACATGGGGGCAGGGAACTACCCGCACTAGAAGGCACCCTAACAGCATCGCCCCCCAAAGGGAAAATCTCAATCCTGTATAGATTACTCGACAAATCCTACCCAAGCAAAAAAGAAAACTACATGCTCAAATGGGAGAGGGACTTGGGGCTAGAAATAGGGCTGGAGGATTGGGGACGGATTTGGACCCGAATGCACAAGCGCTCTAAATGCATTACGAACAAGGAGGGGGCGGTAAAAGTGTGCTATAGGTAGTATCTAACCCCAGAAATTTTAAACAAAAGCAACCCAGCAATATCACCATAATTTTGGAGGGGTTGGCCAACCACAGGCTGACTGTTACATCTATTGTGGTGATGCTCGAAGTCAACCCGATTCCAGTGAGAGGTATTGCAACAGATTGGACTAATCACTGGGTTGACAATCCCATGGGACCCGGGGATAGTTCCCCACCCACCCACCCCCCAAGGCTAAATCGGACATGCCCATGAAGATTGTACACCACCAACTGACTCTTCTAACAGCAAAAAACAATCGAGAGACTGTCGCTCACAATGTTAACTATTTTAATATACTGGATGGTATTTCTTGGTTTAAGGCAACTATCCCTCATCCTGAGATTCCCAGGAATGAGGCCGGGTCTACTGAAAGCATCAAAAACTATACACCTGAACTATTTCCAAGAAAGGACCAAATAAGGTTATGAGTCCTGTACAAATGCCCTGATCGCCTACACCCTGAAGCGAATTAGTGAACTCAAGATACCGGATCTGGCATCAGCGTAGTTTACATGCCAGATTCAAGGCCTACGAGCTCAAAAGGTGAGCTTGGAGACTCATCCTCCAGAATGTTTGCTCAGACGGCCAAACTCCATGTGTGTTTCAAACATTTGGATGGATGTTATGTTAGTGTTAAAGGTATTTATATAGCGCACTTTCACCCACGGAGTTGGTCTCCAGGCACTCAGGCGGATCTGGAAAGAAAGGTTGAAGGGGCCTGTTAGTAGGTGAAGAGGGCGTAGGAAAGTTAGAAATGGAGTACTGTTGGCAGCTTCAGTTCGGTTTTCACTGTGTGTTGAGCTTGGGTGTGCAAATAGTATCGAAGCAGGACCTCGCGTGCTGTTGTTGCGATCTATGTGTTGGTTGTTTGGTGTTGCGGTGTGGTGAAGTCTGTGCAGTTTGTTGTGAGAGAGGTGATTGTGTTGGTTTTGTGTGAAGTAAGCATCAATTAGAGGTTTTGGTTAGTGAGTTATATGTCTCATAATCCCTGTACTTTAGTTTATGTATCAGGTAGTCATAGTGGGTTGGTATATTCTCACTCTTGGTTTAATGATTGTCTAGTTTCTGTGGTGATACTGTGGCTATTTCAGCAGATAAAATGGCATAGTACTCCAGGTTAGGTGAGCATTGTCCCTAGATCGATATTATGTTCAATCTTGTCGTTCATCTGGCTCCCAGTGGGCTGTATGTCTGTACCTCACATACATGCAAGCACAAGTAAGCGTGCAGGTAACATCACACATCACTGCATGATTTAATAGACGCCCGTGTGCTTGTTCTCCAGCAGATTGCAATCTAGCATCCTGCTGCTGTGTGGTAGACTTGCCAACTAAGAGAAAGCAACAGATGGGAACAGGTGCTCCTGTTACTACTCGTGCAGTTGCACTGCAGGCTGCAGATAAAGTAACTTGCAGCAACATGGTGTAGGGTTTAATAACACCAGCAGAAAAACTAAATGCTGAAGCAGTACAATGTGCTAGTAGCGCATCATGGGGTTGCTTCACATGTTACTGCATTTTGAGTGTACCTTGCCTTTTGGCTGAAGGCTGACTGACCTGCAGTTGGCACACATTCCATCTTTCAAGGCACTCCTAAAGGGTAAATCCTTCCCTTGATATAGAAAATAGTTGATTTGAACAGAGCAGGCCACATACAGAATACGACTATGGCATGTGATGTTGTATTTATGTATAAAGGGGATTTATCAAGTGCAAACCTGCCTAGGAAGCAACAGAGCACTGTACCCATAGGGGACACACCTAGGGGGGGGGGTTAGGGGTATCTGAGGACCTGGAATACATAAGGGCAGTAGGAGGAGGGTGGGTCTCAGTAGGGGAATAACTAGGGTCCAGTGCAGCAATCAGAAATTGAGGAGATGTTCTTTGACGAGTAGGGTCTTTAGCAGGATATATATTGTGAGCAATAAACTATGAAATACATATTTTTTATATGTTCTGATGCACTAAAGTTTAATATGGCTCAAGTTTGGTTATCTAGTAAAGGCATATGATGCTTTCTTGTATCGACTTAATTGTGGAACTCTATTCTAATCCTGGCATTGGCCCTGGACCAAACAATTGTGTTTCTCTTGGTAAATCGCAACATTTAACTATGCCCCATATTGTAAATTAATATCTGGAGAAATCATTCTACATCATTGCTTTGAAAATACTGATGTAGAGTGCTGTCCAATACTGTTCTCCCTGCACGTGTACAGGCTACTGTGAGTGGTCAAAAATGAGAGCCAGACACAAGGTTGTCATGTTTTGACAAGAAGATATTTATTAAAAGAAAAGGGTTGGGAAAATGCCTCTCTATTCCTATTGTGAAGAATCTGAGATGATCATCAGAGAAACCCTGGCCGGGGACCCCTCATGTAGCCAGGGAAAGGCAGACACTTCCTGATCCTGACCCCGGGGGTGGTGTTCTGTAGGAGAATCACGGGAGGGGGGACTCAGGTCAAAACAATTGGTAGAACCCTCTAAATAACTTCCCTAATGATCCCACAGTCTAAATGGCCTATTGAAAAATTGATACTTTTATGAAAGAAAGAACAAGAACATTAGGGACTTCAAGTTCCATAATGCTGGAGGTACTGGGACGAAGAAGAGGAGCTAGGGTGTGCAGAACTGTATGATGCAGCTAGCAGTTCTAATAAACCACACCTGAGCGGGACTTTTGAATATTTAAAGTCCATTCAGGTGCGAGCCATTAGAAAAAGAAGTGGAGAGCAGCAGTGGGAGAAGCAGAAAGACGACGCTAGGAACACCGCAGTTATTTCAACAGAACGTAGTGCTGAGAGAGTCGTAGAAGCTGAGAGCGTTAACTGCAGACGTCGCTCAGCAGAAGCGGGGCAGTTAATCCGATTATCCTCCCTGCCCAATGTCCTACTCCAGTGTTTGGTGTTCACCAGAGTATTCAAGGAAAGTGACAAGCTTCTGTTACCTTGAAAGCTGGCGTTTGACTGGAGCTATCAAATATCCAGGACCCGATGTGTGAAGAGGAGACCTAAGGAACAGCGGGTCGAAAGAAAGTGCAAAAATGACCAGTGAGTTGGCCTTCATTATGGGACCACCGGGCGCTCTGCTCTACACCGATGACCAGTAATTTTGAATACCGAACTAATGGATTAAATGAGTTGAGGCATAACGTATGCAACAAGCACTGTCAAAGTAAAGAGGGGATCATTTTTTTAAATCTGATTACAACAACCAAGTAAAGAAGGGGCAATTTTAAGCAGGATTGTAACCCTCATTGCCCAAGACAAGGCATAACATAAGCAGTGTCACATAGCAATTTGCTATGCAATTCTTTGGGTTTGCTAATTAAATTGACTCATATGTAGCACAGCTGGCTATTTAAATGGCTGTGTTCAATAAACACATAGCTTGTTGTGATGGGTCAGATGGAGTCATAACTAATTCCCAAGTGGTAACCTCCTCCCATGTGGCCAGGGGACAGTAGCCGCTACCTGATCCTGACCCTTGGGGAGGCAATATGATGGAGGATCACATGGGAATAGATGGGCCACGGGGACATAATAGGACTCCATCTAGAGAGACTTGGTATCCGCATCTTTCCTTGAGAAGAACCTCCCCATGTCTGAAACTCTCATGGCTTATTACCATGTTTCCACTCCCTTTCCCATGCAGAGAAGGGAAACAAGCTTGAAATTTTAATGGAATTACCTTTTTCAATTCCATTTATCGACCCATCAAATAGGACTTGCCATCAAAACCTTTTAATGTTCATCCAAAATCTATAAATCAATCATTGGACTGCTATTCCCAGAGTTCACGAAGTACGGAGACGAAGAAGACCGATCGAGCAATGCGGAATAGTAAAGACTGCAAACCTAGTGTTCCCGGACACACACCTGTGCCTGGGAAATTTAAGTAGTCCAAACTGAGAATGGAGGAGAGCGTCTCCGGGGCAACTGGCGAGAGAACGTTGCATCTCCCTGCATGGAGCAGAGCGACACAAAGTCAGAACCGGTGTGGTGGAACGAGGTGTCGTGCCACCGGAGGCAGAAGTGACTGCTAAGCTGTGGAATGCTGCAAGAACTCCAGGAGCCAGTAAAGAACTCCTGGGTGTTTCGCAGAAGGTGAAAAACTGTCTGCCGCTGACCAGACCCGGGGGAACAGCAGGCAAGTTGGGTGGAAGCTGCAGAGGTCAGCCGAACGAAGGAAAGCAGACAGCGAGAGAGAAGCGGAAGAAATCCCTTTACCGATGAAATGTATATTGGCCACACACTCCATTCACCCAGGTCCCACCCCAAGGGCGTACCCACAACATACAGTCATTGGGTAGGCTCCAGCCAGTCTGGCCTGGACTTCCCCACAATACTCTCTGATAACTTACATTTTTGATAGTATTAGACATATACTACTTTAGATTGCTATATGCTGTTTCAGCAAAGGATGTGAACACACAGTTCTCTAAGAGGTCACCCAGGGATTCTTTGTATAGCGTATGTAACCCAAGGAGCATTGGGTCTGTTCTGCAGTTCTAATTGAAGTAATCATTTGAACATATAGACTACAAACCAGAAGTAATTGGGATTATACTTTTATGAAGCCAACTATATTCTGTTTGGCATAGACCAGTATGTATTTATTTTAATATTTATTTAAAGGCAGTCCTGCAATTCCAGTCCTAAAAATCACATAATGCATACCTAAAGTATTGCTACTGTAAACACTGCATTGTCTCCATGTTTTTCACTAAAGTTTATGTTAATGTATCTAAAGCTCATAGTGTCAACTATATTTCATTTTATTGGGGTAGATGTATCGTATTGGCAAGTTGTGATGCTGGAAATGCATTGGAGGGACAGGGCCTCCATGTCCTTGTCCTGTAGTCCTTTTATCATGTGTGTTCTGTGTTATATTCTGCACAGGAGTCCATGTGGGACTCCTGGCAGTGCAGCTCTTCCTCTTTTTGGTTTGGTGTACAGACCCTTGGGATACCCTTATGGCACCCATGGGTGGGGGATAAAACCCTGTAGCCCTAGTGTATGTTTTGTGGGCACCTGTGTGTGGCCCAGCGAGCAGGGCATGGGCTGGTGGCAGCTCCATGCTGAATTTGACAGGCGCTCTGAGTATCCTCTGTTTTGGGATACCCAGGCCCAGCGATTGGAATCAGTTGATTCGTGATAGGAGACAAGACGGCCCCTGTCGCCTCTTGATATAGTATGCCTTCTATTGCCTGTTACCTTGTTTTCCCAAAGTCCTGTGAAGCCCTGAATTTGTCCGTTCCCCTGACTGGCTGTTGGGTGGAAGTTACAAATATGGTATTGTGGGGAAGTCCAGGCCAGACTCGCTGGAGCCTTCCCAATGACTGTATGTTGTGGGTACGCCCTTGGGGTGGGACCTGGGTGAATGGCGTGTGTGGCCAATATACATTTCAGGTTATGGGTGTCTGGTTTCTAGTGTGACAGAATGAATGAGACAGCCCTACCCGAAACTGGTATGAATGCATTGTGGAGTGCTGAATGGCTGGGTGCTTGTCCCAATCCACATTCCTTGTTGTGAATGTCTGGATGGAGAAGAATGGCCTGAATGCACTGTGAGCCGGATTGGCTGCCTGCCTGCTAAATGTCCTTCTGAATGAGTGGCTGCCGGAGCCTGGCTCAGCAGTGTGAATGAGAGACAGAACAGTATATCTGGGGACTTCTCACTTACTGGAATTGTTCAGGAGCTGAAGTCGAAACTTGATGCTTACGTTGAAGCCCAGCTGGAAGAAGGCGGCTTTGCTGCTGCTTTCCTTCGAACAAATCCGAAAGCTGTAGTGTCACCAAGAACTGATCAAAGAGGGGACCTGGCTAGGAGACCTCTTCCCGAGCTACAAGGGAACATCGTGCACCAGCTAACCTTCACTAAGGCCTCGTGAAAGTCAGTCATCGAAAGGCTGCCAACCGAAGACGGGGACCGCCGAGGAATCTGAAGCGAAGCACCAGGACGTCAAAGCCATCGACGACCGACACCATTGACCGAGGTTCGGAGGACCGCTATAACCTCGTAGAGTGGAGCTCCAACACTCCATTGCCTAAGACACTTTGAAATCAAGGACTCCCTTGCTCATCACCGTCGACCGCCTTCTCCCGCCGCAGAACGTCAAGGTGGCCGACAAACCGAGGAGACTCCACCGGTGGGTTTCCCGGCACCCGAAGTCCACAAAGACGCAAACGAAGATACGAAAGCTAGCCGTGGTCAAATCCTGATAGTCGACACCAACGCCAATGATGCGACGCTCTTGCTGGGCCTACGTTCTTTATTCCATACTCTTTGCGGCAACAAACTCTCGTCATTGAGGTGCACCGCACGCCTCATCTCCGCAGCATGTCCACGACTGATCGTCGACAAGCACCGCAAGAACAGAAGATGCCATCTCGACGACATTGTTCACCTTTTATTTGTGAAATCTCGACGATCCCTGTCTCCTGCCTTAAACGGAGTTCACTAAGAAGGATCTGTCGACAACCAGATGTCGAACTCTGCTAAACCAGGTCAATTGGGGCAGTAGAACGTTTTTAGAAGGAACCAAGACTATATTAAACAATATATGGACTGTGCTTGTCAATATACTTTATTTACAGGTTGCCCAAGTGGGGGGGATCCTCACACAGAACTCTGCCTAGTGGTAGGGGCCCAGTATTCTGCCAACTGTTTAACCAACTTGTTTTCCTCCCATGCCTATTGTTTATACCTTTTGCTATTGATTTGTGTGCCATTTGAAACTGTCAGTAGCTGGTGCATTTTAATGGAATCAAGAGTAAATGCGGTACCACATACAGACTGTATATATTTATTAGGGGTGTCCCGAACAAAGAAATTACTATTCAGGCGAATACCGAATAGTTAGCCAAAGTATTCGGCCGAAGCCGAATAGTGAGCCGAATTTTTGGTTTCCTAAAGACATTTTCCAGCACATGAGAAATACTGCTTCGCAAGACAGTAAAGAGCATGTGGATGCCCACATTCAGATGCCCTTTTTAATACCATTTTAGCATTTTCACAAAAAAGCGGGCATTTCTCCACATTTCAATTTGCATCCTAAATTCACAGCAATGCGCATGTAAATGTATAAAACGGAAACACATTCACCTTAGTCTGTATGGACCATTTTTGACGATGTTGTATATTTCTTTAGTGTAAGAGCAGAGGTTAGAAATGCTGTCAAACTCTTAGGGGTGGACTGGGAACCAAAAGAGGCCCTGGAAATAATTTTAAAAGTGGCCCCATATTACATATTTTCAGGAAGCCTAACCCTTTTCCTATGGGAAAATGTGAATATACCCCACAAAAGAGGCCCAGTGTGCCAAGGCCTACAGGCCAGTCTACTCCTGGTGACATTGGCATTTGTGTCTCATCTCTCAAACAAGGCTAGAAGTGCAGCTAAGGGGTCTTCACTGTGAAATGCAAGCAGGTGTAGCAGCAAGCCAAGCAAGCCAAGCAAGCGTGGCGAGGAAAGCTAGCAAGGGCAGTGAGGAAAGCTAGCCAGGGTGTCAAGGAAAGAAAGCGTGGGTAGCAAGGAAAGCAAGCGTGGGTAGAGAAGGAAGTGAGAGTAGGAATCAAGGGAAGGAAGCAAGGGCAATGATGAAAGCAAGAGAAGCAAAGGAGGATACATAGTGCACGAGATGCCATAGGGCACACAGGGACAGCATGCAGTGAGTCACACAATTTAAGTTGTGTTTTTAAAGCAAACTCGGACATCAAATGGAAGACACTCGGACAAAAAAGGTCCCCAGAAAAAAAAACATGTGCCTTTTGGAAGGGTTGTGTTAGCTTTCAGTGGTGTCTTCTTGCACGCATTGATTCTGGCTTGGGTGACTGGGGTCCATAATAACACTTAATTTACTGGGAATAGCATTTTACAGACAGGCCTTGAGTTTTGCCTTGAAAGACACCAGGTTTGGGGCCAGCATCATGTCTTCTGTCAGGTTTACCTGAATGTCCTTTGATAAATGGTTATTTTCTATATCAGCAGGCAAATTATTTGAAAACAAATTTGAGGACAGCACGTCTGAAATGTTACTGCGTTTCAGCAGGGTACAAAAATGGAGTTCACAGCGGCCATTTTTCAAATAACGTAAGGAAAAAAGCATGATGTCTTCAAGTTTTGCTTTTTGGTCTTGCAATCACGACTGCTCACGGTGACATGGTAAATCTGTGTGGTGTTCTGGAGGACATTTGCGGTGAAAGAGGAGCAGGTCAGGGGAAGCGGTGTGGAAGGTGGAGCTCTCAATGATGCGCTGCTTCTCAGAGAGGCTCGCTGATGGAATTGTGCAAGGCCTGCCACCTCCTCTCCCTCCTTGGCTGCGACAAGCACAAGCTGGACAGGCCCTTGTCGATTTCCATTGACGCCTGGTGTGGAAATTGCTTGAATGGAAAATGTCACAATTGCAAGGATGACGGAGCAGGCAGGTTCATTCTAAAACAGGACTTACCTGCTACCTAGGGCCCGAGCCAACACACTAATAGGGCGGCAGCCTTGTCGACACGTTTGTGATATGTTCATGGTCTGCTTTGCTCAAAAGCAGTTTTATGAAGGGGCTGGAGCAGTTCCCAGTGCCGGAACCTGTGTGGGTATTTTACTTTCATGGGCCAGTCTATAAAGAATTGAAAGACCAAGTAAAAAAAAAAAAAAACAGACAACATACAAGCTACCTGCAGATTTTACACAGCTCTACTACTATCTTTGAGTATTATATCTACTCTGAAATGATATAGGTAAGTACCTGATGATGCCTCGACGTCCGTCTTTCCTCGGTCATTGTCTTCTCGTCATCTTCCTCCGGTCTCGGACTCGGTGCAGTGTCCCAGTGATTCAGGGTATTTTCCCTTGTGCTGCTTGCAGCAGCCAGTAAGCTAGCAGCTTACTGTTGCTTTCCCACTGTTCTACTTTCTAGGATTGGCTATCGTCTCTCATACTGAGAGAAGATGGCAATCATAGAAAGAGGACTTTTTTTTTTAAACAACGGCTTCGTGAAAGTATTCCAGGAACATTCGGCCAAAGTCAAATAACTGGTTTTCAGCTGAAATTCGGCCAAAGTTTTGCTCGAAGCCGAAGTTCTGTACACCCCTAATATTTATAATTTTAGTACTGCCTGAGCACAAAGTGTGTTATTGTGTGTGTATATAACTTGAACCTTATTTATAAAAAGAACTGTATTATCACTAACATAGTGTGCGGATATTCCTTTGTGGGGGCTTGGGGACAACACTGCACTTAAGAACGAGCCTGCATCACCTCCTGAGAGCTTAAGGCTTGATTGCTCGTCCATTGCTACCCTATAGAGAATCGTGGCTGGGGTGCTCTGTGCTTCTACTCTGCCGTATAGAGGGCAGGAGTACAGAAAACCCCCCCTCCAGTCTTTATACAAGTGAACACTTTTGAAAATGTATATGATCATACGGTCAAATGCTTTTGATGGGAAACCTAATTCTGAGTACTGCTGGTTGTATTTATCTGTGCAACTGGCGCTCAAGCCATGATCCCAAACTCCTTGAAATGATCTTATCACCATGTTGCTTTATACCAGCTAACCTGAACGTGAGATTGCAATAAACAACAATATTATACCCAGTTTTGTGTCTGCTAAGCCATCCACACTGCTTATTATTTTCGTTCCTTTGACATAATGAATACACCAAATTAACCAAATGTTCATACAAAGTAATGATACCATAGCATACACTGTAGTTAGCATCCAGAAGTATCATTTTGCTCTACGATTATGATGCATTATATTTTAGCACCTTGGGGAGAAATCCGGAGGCTAATAACGTAAGCGGAATCTAAAAGTAGCTGCCCACATTTCATGTCGGCCCGCAGTGACTCGGTCCAGCCTTCACCCGGTCCTTGGAGGCGGTGCCCTAGGCCGAGTTGCCACTGGAGTGCCACACCTCAACCTCACCTGGCTCGGGCTTGACACACAGTAGCAGACCTGCCCTCCCCTAAAGTGGTATTTAATGGTATATTATAAACAGTTGACATTAATGACCGGCAAGGTTAATATTGCTCACCTGAATTTGAACATTACTCTGCCTGCTGCAACCCCACATAAGTACTTTGTCTCGGGCTAAGACTTTCCTTTAACATTGTACACTTTTTGATTTATGGAACATCTGAACGTCTCCTTGCAGAGCAAATGATGGATCAAGACTACAATGTACGGGATGCTGCCCCATGCAACACAGACTGCACCCAGCTGCACAGAGCCTAGCACTGAAAACTGTTTTCAAAGCCTTTTTTCATCATTTCAATTTATGTGCATCCATGAAGCCAACCTTTACATTTTACAGACACTCATCTCACTTATGTTTTACTTCAGTGATACACACAAATGATGTATTGTTTCTCATGTTTTGTCTTGGCTAGAAATCACTTTTGGCAACATTAAAAATATTAGGAAAACTCTGCTAATCAATTTTCGAAAACGAATTGATGCCTTGCAAAATAAGGTAATTTTGGAACAAAATGATGACCAGCATTGCCTAAGCCATAAGAAGGCAATAATAAGGATCAGAGGAAATCTTTTTTCTAATAAGAGGAATGTGAATAAGAGACATTACCAACAGCTAACTGGTGTAGGAGCAGAACCCCAAAGGTGGCAGGACAGAAGCATTCCTTGTAGAAAGCTTCAAGGGGGAGAGGAGCTTAACCTGCATTGCAAGTGGCAGACACACCAGTGGAACAAACAGCATCAATGTGCTTCAAATCTTTATGAAAGAAGGTATGAATTTCAATGTTGGTGAAAGTCAAAGACTTTCTTTGAAGTGGAAGCAAACCACATCACCAAGCACTTGATAGTAGTGCTAGGAGTTTGTTTGTCCTGTCAGGTGAATATACCTGGAAAGGGACCGTTAGTGGTTAGTCCTGGCAGGTTAGTGGACTAGGAAGAAACCATTGAAATACTACATTGTGGTGTAAAGTGGTTGTGGCTGTGAAGAGAAAGTGTAAAGTCCACTAATGTGTTTGATGAACTGTGGTAAAAATCATTCTGACAAACATTGTTCATGAAAGAGAAAAGTGAAATACCTTTCAAAACAGAGGAGTTGTATAGAAGTGTTGACTGTAGAAAAAGAGGGGCATCTGGGTGTTCACTGATCCCTCCAGGTACTTCAGAATGTATATAGGCAATTGATCAGGGCGACCCTGGTTACACAACAGAACAACCTGACACATTGATAGTGTTTATAACAAAACTACCATCTTGTGTATTAATACAGGGAAGTTTACATACAGGATAACATAGTGAACCCAACAGATCGACGGAACACCCTGGGGTGTCCACTAGCTTCAGGCAGACTCACCAGCTTCTTCCAGCCTCTCCAGCCCGTTTTGCACTTCTGTGGCATGCTACTGCCACCGGCTTTCCAACTTGGAGGCTGTAGACGTTTTTCTGGCCTCCCTTATGGCTCTGCGATTTTTATGCCTGCTTCCCTTTGGGATCCGAAATGGAGAACACCAGCTTTACAACTAGCCTAGGACCTTCTCTGGGGCTCCCAGCATCTCCATGGCACTGTAGTCTCTGCTGCAGCGTCTCTCCTCCAGTAGCGGCCTACTCTGCTCCGCCACACCAGTACGTACTGTTCGTGAGCCCTCAAACATGGGCCAAAGTCTTCTCCTTTTCTTGCCTCTCTAAAAAGTATGCTTGTTCAGTTTAAACATCCCATGCACAAGTGTATAAGAAAAACAACAAGACTGCTCACTGTAGTTTACATTTTTGGTACATGGTTCCAACTTCTGCATCTTCCACGTCCAAGTACTTGAATTCTGGGAAATTACGTTTCTACATATTGATAAACACATGGGCTTGAAATAGTTGTGGTAATTGGTTTTAGTAAATGGAACCTTAGAATAAAAATGTGTTATGTTGGAGCAGTGAGATGTGAAGGCATCATGAAGCAAAACGCAGACAACAGATTCAAAGTTCAAATTAAAATGCTTTATTAAATCAAATGTCCGGATGGTAGAAGGCCTAACTTGCCCTATGCTAAGTTAGGATTTCCCTACTTGAACGAAATGAAGGAAAGTCTGAGTCAAAGAGTTCAACTTAAAAGTCGGTCTGTGTCCAAAACCTATTCTTGCACTCGCACCTAAAGCTAAACAATGTGCAGGGATGTCAATGATGAAAGAAATGGTGATCAAGACACAGTTCAGAGCTTCTTCCAGCTCTTAGCTTCCTCTTCCGCTCCCCTTACCCAAGATCAAGACAGTTCCACAAAAAGCCTCAAGATTACCTTTCCCAAGTTCATGCAATTTAGCTCCACACAATCCTCGGGGTTCCCTTCCCCAAGATCAATGCAACACAGTTCAAACAGAACGGGGTCTTAAGGCTCCGTCCTCAAGACAGTATGTGCAGTTATCAAATCTCAGGGTTCCCTTCCCCAAGATTTCAACGTAGCAACTTTTACTGGTTTCAATCTTTCAAAGGTCAACACGAATCTAGGTCCACTTAACCCTCCTTCTGGCTCACCTTACCAGTTCACTCACAGTGCTCCTTCTTGGTTTATTTCACAATGGCTTTAAATTCTTCGCGCTCTGAAACACTTGTGTACGAGCGGGATATAAATAAATTATATCATAACTTTTACAGTTAAGGGCTCACTGGTCTAGGTGCAGTTGTCAGACCACATGGTCCGCCCATCAATGGTTGCGGAACCATGTACCGCAAGCTCTCCAAGCCACACAGGTTCTTCTGCACTTGCCAAAGTGTACAGATTAACAATCACTTAGTTTCTCCTTGTCGGCCTCTTGGCTCTATGTGCAACTTTACATTTTCCTGGTTAACCTCTTGGCTTTGTCATAACGTGTCACACACCTCTTGCCAGTCTTGGGCCTTGCTGCACTGTATCCATTTACAAAGTTCACTTTGTGGTGGTCTTGCTCATGCCCCACCTTTCTGTTGCACTCTTTCATACTTGCGCTCTTTTCCATAGGTAGCTTTCAAATGGGCACTTTATCTTTTGTTTTTCATTAGCTACTAGCTTGGTCCATAAAGTTTCCTTTCAGTTCGATATTCAACATGCATTTCACACTTTACTTCAAGTTTTCATACAGTTCAGGATTCAATAAATGTCAAACGGCAATTCGGTATACATACGTAGCCCCTGGGAGTGCGCCCGGCTTTGAGTGCCACTTCCTTCCACTCACCGGTTCTCAGCGTTCCTCCTCTGGTGGCTACGCGGCTTCTATTCTGCTTCACAGGCGAGCAGGCCGGTCCTGCGAGCCCTGCTCGTACTCCAGGTGCCTCCTGGCACACACAGACAACTCTGCTCTCCTTCCCAGACGCGGACAATGTTCTCACTCGCTTTTCCCTCGTGTGCAACTCCAGCTGCTTTCTCTGGACAATGATCGCTCCCACACATCGGCTGGTGTCCTGGCTTCCTCTCAGGTCCCACCACAGCTTCCTCCTCATGGTGCGTGTCCCCGGTTTGTCTCTCTCACACAGGCCTCACTATTGCTCCCTTTGCTGCTCTTTGACTCTCCCTTTATACACCTGCAACCATTTGACAGGTAGCAGGTGTGGATTCTCAATTGGGCTTGCCTGACTGTACTTAAAGGAAGATGACCTTTCCAGCACTCTACAGCAATCATCTTTGTCCCAGTACTAGAGTGGTGAAATGAGGTTTTAGTGTTCATCACTCCTTGTCACCTCTTCCTCGTCCCAGTACTGTCAGAGGTAAAAGGTGGGGAGAGGTTTTACAATAACCCATAAAGGCCAGGGGAGTGTTAGATTGATCTTCAATAGGGAAAGGGGGATACCCTGTCTCGCCTGTGGACACCCCACTCCAATCCCCCAGGACCCTCCACCAAGGTGATCCTCCCTCACTTCTCCATCCCCGGGGTAAGGATCCAAATGTGATGGCCTTTCCATGGACACCTGAGGAGAGGACCCAGGGGGAGTAGGAGTGAATATACCCTCAGGTTTCTCACAGTGAGTTATTGTTATGGTTGTGTGCTTAGCCATAAAAATAAGAAGGTGGTTTACTTCTTCCACAAGTAGGAAAACATATCTGACAGTATGCCATGAGGGCTTTGGGCATCAGGGTTCTTCCTCATTGGAAAGGGGGAGATACCACGTCTTGTCCAATGAATTCTCCCGGTAGCTGTCTCCTCCTATGTGATCCCCCCCTCTTTAAACTGGCCACATGGGAGGAGGTTACCGTCGGGGAATCAGTGGTGACTCCATGGGATTCATCACACTACTCTCCATCAAATCCTGGTTTCTATAATCCAGTCACACGCTATACTGTTCTCTCACATGTTGATTTGTTCCTGATGCAATACAATATTCCTTCAATATGCTCTGCTCCATCTTGGAGCTAGTTCTTAACTCTACACCATCAGCGCCATAAGATTGAATAACTGGTAAGGGTGCACTTTACATATCCCAAGTCACATTACATAAAAAATATGGTACCTCTCAACACTAGAGTGTTTAGATGTAGCTTTCCATAGAGATACATTGATCTGAACATTTTCTACATAGAGTGGGAAATAGAAATGCACAGCGAATGACCAATTCTACGTTTATTTTCTCCTCTCCACAAAAACATCTTGCTTGTAATTTAAGTCTTATTAAGCTAAGTCATATTTTTGCTCTCCTGCCTTTGATATCGATTATGTCCTTTCTCATGCAGGGCCAAAAAGAAGGGACAGTTACGAAGCTTGTAATTTACATGTTTCTCTCCTGAGGGCACCACAAAGACGTTATTCAAGCTTCTATAAAGTATGCTTATTGAAATGCAACAGAGGGCAGTGCAGGAATGTAGCACATTATTTCTCTTGCATGTACTGCAGCATTCACCTGTGTAGAATTGATTTCACAGAATGTATCAAGTACACACAATTGTGGAATTGTATTACAACTGCTGTAGGCTTTACAGTATTACAAAGAGGTATAGTTTAAAAATAAAAGGACAATTGATTTCCACTGAAGTCGTGAAACATGCATTCAGGGTTTACTGTGCAGGTGAAATTGGTGTACTGGAGGCAAGACTTGCATATATTGGAACAGCCAGCATGAAAATCTAATTCTTCAGAGACAATACTGGAATTATTGTCGAAAGCAAACACAAGGATGTTCTCACAGTGGCAATACTGATGCTAATGGGAACAGATAACTAGAGTGCTCTTACAGTGGCAATGTTGCCATATATTCTGGGCACGGGCATAATGAAAATGTTTTGGATAATGCCCCTCTGTGCCTTGGTTGACTTGACATTTATTGGATTTATTCATGTGTTACCTTACAGAAATAACTGTACGTTGGATTGCTTTTTATCACATTTTTCACAAAGTGTGGCATAAAACGCACTGTTTTATTCCTCTATTTTAAAAAGAATCTTGGGAAGGAACCCCATCCCAAACACACCCTTAGTACATGTGGGCTCCCCAGTTACGCTTGGTCGCACTCAATCATTTCTAGAATGTATTTACACCCCAGGAATATGAAAATGTAACAGGCTCCACTGTTAATACATCACCCTGTTGCTCTTATGGGACACATAAACCTGTTGAAAATCTCTTGTATGCACTGACCTGATCTTGACTCACTGAACCCTATCTGATCCTACCCTTCCCCCCAAACGCCTAATGACCCATGGGCAAGACAGATCCCTTGCCCTTATTCACATCATCCCTCACCACATCTAAATTAACTATCAACCCCTGCCCGTCTGGCCACTGAAATATATTTAAACCTCCCATCAACCCTCTCTCCATTAAACGCAAGTTTAAATCTGACTCACTGGCCCCTACTTTGCAAAGATCAGACCCTGGTACCACAGAAGGTGTTCGCAACCAATCAAGGTTTTAACGGCTTCAAGTCTGCGCTCAGCTTCACCTTTGAAAATAAACACCCAACACAGCACTTTCACTCTCATCTAGCACCTGCCCTGAGCTAACCACATGTGCAGTGATGGGGGAAATCCTGGTCCCTACAAAGGAACCCAATCTGCTCTCACTGGAACTGCGACAACAGCTGCAGTAAGCACACCCACTTCAACGAGCCAATCTCTCCCCACTCTTACTCTTTTCTACCCTAGGTCCATGTTGCCCCTCGCCCCCTGCTCCCCATCAATCACATCCTTCCTCTCAGTCAACGACATACCCCTGTATTTTGACCTTCAGAATCTCAGACACTCCATCCAACTTACTGTTCCTCACTTCCTCCCTCACTGGTCACATTTACGCTTAACCATGCTTTTATCCAACCTTGACTGCTAAGCTAGATCGGATTTTCTGGGCAGTACAATTTTAGGCCCCCATGGACCTATTTTAACAAACTGTCTAGGACCTTGCATCTTTAAAATTGTCACATCGCTCTTCACGTTACAAACATTTTCCTGGAATCTTCGTAGCTTGCTTTAAAATAGCCACCGTTCTGCCTATTGTAAAAAAACCTTCAGCTGACCAAAACAGCTATTGTCCTGTCTCTTTTCTCTCGCACGATTCCAAAATCCAGCAGCCCATAGGCTTCAAAAGGACTAATACCTACCTTGAGTGTCAAAAGGCTCTGTGAACCCATCCAATGTTGGTTCTCCATCAGTCACACCACAGAAATGACACAGACACAAGTCTCCAACTTTTACTACGTAACACTTTAAATTTTCTTCCAGCCTTCCACATTGTCAACCAAATGTGTCTTCACCCTCTCCAATCATAGAATGCAGAACACTAGACTATGGCAACCTTCTCTCTTCCATCCCTAAAGGCTCTGTACTTGGACCCCCCTCCCCTCATGTATCCTCCCTTAGGCAGTTGCTGTCCCCCTTCTTATCCTCCGACCATCTCTTGCCAATGACATACCAATGTTCTTCTCTTTTCCCTCTTACAATCCAGACATCTCCTCGAGGATCTCATACTACATTTCCTTCATCTGCTCAACTTTGAGGATCACTTCTTCCTTTTGCCCATTTCATTCCCTCTTGACCTCCTCTCCCACTGCCACAAGACTCATAACCTGGGAGATGCTTTTCAAAACAACCTCAAATCCATCAGTTTATCACTTCATAGCCCCACCTCCAAGCGTAATCTAGTAAACACCCACAAGATATGACTCCTTGTCACGTACTGTGCACATAAACGCTATTCTAGTACTCAGGGCACCTTGGCTAATGGGCAACACATGGACTTTCTCTTTACTTTGAAATTCGCACTATACATCATCATGCTCAGCTCTTCGGCCTTCACACCGGTTAGCTCACTATGCAACACCAGTCCTCTTCCAATTGCAGCTACTTGTCTATAAATTAATTCAAAGGCTAACCTCCACAACCCTGTTATTTTATCCTATGCTCCAGCACCCTTCTCAATCTCGTTTTCCCACTCCTTCCTCCCTGCTCCCCACTACGCAGAGTGCCAATTCATCACCAACACCCATGCATTCATGATCACTCTGAAGCACCATTCCCCTCTCCCTGGAATGATCTTCCGAGCTATCCAAGCTACATAATTAGACCCCTCTGAATCCCACACCACCTCTACTCATATCCATCAATGGACCTCACCCTTGTTCATAACCCACAGTATATTTATTGACCACTCCCCCATCCCCTGTACATGACCCTCTCCACCTCACCTCATCTGCATTTTCATCCCCATTTCCTCTCTCAGATGGTACATTCTCTAATGTACAGCTATCTGCTCCAAAGAACTCACCCATGGGGCAGCTCCAAACCCCGTAATATCTTCTTATGCATGCGTTTCTTGTCGCAATACCAATCCTTTACAATAAGTAAAATAAATTGACTGTCCCACTTTTTAAATTCAAATTCCTTGCCATAAACATATCAACATTGGACCAATTTCCATGCAATAACTCACGCTAATATATTTGCTGGTAGTTGCCCAGCTGTAGACCATTCTCAATGATACTTTCTAACCACCATTCATCAACTATCAGTGTTGACTTCTACCAGCCTCCTGGCTCCTGTCAAGGGCTCAATTTGGAGTTCATTGGTGACTAACAAAAGAAATCCCTTCTCCGGTTTCCAAAAGTTGATACTGAATGCAAATTTTACAGAGACTAAACCATTTTATAGAAAGAGTTCAAAGATGTCTCAAAATCTTGGAAGTAGCTCAACGTGGGCATTCAGTGAAGGACCCTTGATTTGCAAATTTTACAACAGTTCTATTTTCGAGTTAAAAGTTACACAGGATGGAACCGAGATGTCACACCGAGTGTGTCATTTGTTGGACAATTCCACCAAATGACTAAATCACATAATTTTGTATCTTACCATCAACAAGACTGGTGATAAGTTGGTACATACTCTGTTTGGCGCAGCACTCTGAAGCATTAACTTGCTTTCTTACAGCTCTGCTACAAGTCTTTCTCGGGGATAGCTTGACTTGGGTTCGCAAATGTTCACATGCCTTGAATGTAAGGGGCTAGGAAGCAACAGCTATTTGGCACTCATTTGCATTGGTTCATGGAACTTTGCTTCCATTTGGAAAGCTTGGGCACAGGATAGTCAGATTTAGGCTTCTTCAGCACTATGGATTGTGGGACTGTAGCATGAGCCCTTCCTTAGAGTGACTATGGATTTAAGTATGTCACACACCCTCAGAAAGTCCCACACCATCTCCCAGCAGGAGGTAGAATGGGTGGGGGCGCAAGAGGAGCAGTTGTGTGAGGATCGGGAGATATATATATATATATAGACAAGGGTGTAAAGACTTTGGTAACCATTTATGCTTCTGAGATAGCATGTCTATGCCCCAACAGAGTAGGAACACCACAAAATGAGTTGCAACTGGAAAGAAAGCGAGTCTCAAAAGCATTCAGGAAGCTCAGAGTTTCCTGTAGCACGACGGCCCTTGATAACAAGGAACAGTGGAAGGTACACTTAGGTTTACACTTAGGATCTTCAATTTAGGAGATCCAGCAGTAGGACTAAAACAGCACAAGTTGATGGGCACTTTTAGAAACATTTTTCCTTGAGAAAGTACACCCCTCCGTTGATGTGTCAAAAGCATTCAGACCATAAATGCTTGTGATGCCTGAGTGAAGATCTATGTAATTTATGTGAACTACACACATCAATAAAATTATGGATGTTAATGACATAGTTGGGATCCAATATCCACTACCATCAGTCATGACCCATGGCAGGGACCAAGGAATGTAGAAAAGCAGAAAAGTAATGAAGAATATTGAGCCTTGATCACCAGAAGGAAAACATGGAAGTGGCTAGATGTTTAGGAGGTTGACATTCCAACTACGCTCAAAAGTCAGGATCCCTTTTAAATTATGACATGGTCAGGTAAAAAAAAAAAAGAGTTCTGGTACGTTTCTTTGCAACCAGGACAAAGGAGTCTGGTGAAAGGGGATTACAATTCTTGAACACCCTTTGAAAGGGACACAGAACAAAAGTCATCAGGTCATAACCGCTCTGTTCCATGGAGAGAAAGGGTTGCGGGAAGGCAAATGTGGTGCGGTTACACGTGGGAGTGTACAAAAGATTGTTCAAAGGCAGGACCATTCATATATTTTGGATTTTTATGAATAGTTTGGCAGGTCTGTGGTGTGCCATGACAAACATTTTAGGTATATCAAGCCTGCAGAAATACTGAATAGGATGTTCTTGAGTTGGAATATGGTGATTGGTACTTCATATAATTATTAGAGCCACGCCTAAATTGTATCATGCAGGTGTCAACACTGTGAGCCAGTCCAGGAATTAACAGGCTGTGTGTATTTGCCCTAGACTGAGTGTCTCCAAGCATGACTGTAGCCAGTGGGGGCTGCTTCCTATTGATTCCTTGTAGTAGTTTGCCATTTATATAGCAACTTTATCCCATTAGTATGGCCACAACACACTTGTGGTGGGAACCCCTCAGTTGACCGAAGTCCAGGTATGGGAAAATTTCCAGAAAGATTAGAATGTGTGTGTGCATTTGGCCAGGATAGGGAGTTAGGTGGGCTGGCCGAGCTCCAGTAAGTGACCCATGATGGTCAGGCATGTGGATAGGTGGTCATGAGAATGTGAAGTTTTGTGGTAGGTGATCGCTGAATTCTGATGACAGAGGTGTTGTGCTTTGTGTTTTAGTTTGGGGTATGGAGGCTAATAATTATGTGTCCAGCTAGACCGAATGTTTTGTTGAAGATCGTCGCTTCATTCGAATGCATGCAGGTGGGAAGCCGTGCCTGCAGCATATGTCCACCAAAGTGGTGCGTGAATACATATCTTCAGGCGCAGATGGAGCTTTGTCTTTGATGTAGCTGTTTGATCAAATCGTGTGTATAATAGGCAAGCTACCCTCAAATTCGTCTAAGCTCAATAGGAAGGTTACCTTCAGAAATCTTTAAGTGCAATATCAAGGCTACCCGCATATATCTATGTGAAAATCATTGGCTATCCTCATAAACCTTCTAAGCGCAATAGACAGGCTAACATCATAAATATTCTACATGCACCAGACAGGGTACCCTCATAAATCTTCTAGGTGAAATAGAGAGGTAATCCCAATAATTCTACTAAGCGCAATAGACAGGCTACCCTCAGAATATTCTAAGCGTAATAGACAAGCTAACATCATGTAAGGTCGGGTAACACCTCTCTGCAGCAAGCCAGCCCCTTAGCAGGAGCTACCCTGGAAAACAGGAATCAAAGGGTACACCCAACACAAAATGACTAGCCTCACACTAAGGTGTTGTATACCAAAGAGCCTTTGATGTTAGGGTCTGAGAAGGGGACGGGGTTAATGCAGCCAGAGGGCCTCAGCACAAATGGGGAAGAGTTCCACCATCTTCTTTCTCTCTGTACTTCACTTCCTGTCTCCTCCACTTGCTTTACAAAAAGCACTTTAAGTGTGATGCAAGAGGGCAAGGATCACTTGTCACAAGGACTAGGATGCAACCCCTTAATGGAGACTTGCTTCTTACCAAATGCCTGTGGGCATTTGCCTATAAAAGAGGAGTACATTCCAACTCCTCCATTGATTCACTGTAGGCCAATCCAGAACTTAAAGAAGAATTCATTTGGACCCCTCTTGGGAGAGTTGATCTTTCCAAAACCCTCAGATACTCAGGTGAAGAAGGAAGATTCCAAGGCAGAGGGCAACATCTGTTCCCTACTCACACTCAGGGCACATTGGGGGTGACTCTTGCCGAGGCCAGGACGATCACTCAGCACCAAACCCCACGAGGCTGGGAGAGTACAAAGTGAACATGCTCACCCTGTCCTCAAGCTCCTGCTGTGAGTCCCAGCATCTGGAGGGCCAGGATCCCTGTTCTATAGCATTGAACTGGTCGAACTGTATTTGAACTGTGTTCACAGCACATCGCACCCGAGGACCCAACGGTGCTGCGTTTGATACATCATCAAACCTTTGGACGACCGCTACTTTGCACCAACTTAACCAGCTTCCTGATGCATCGTTCCAAGTGGAGCCTGTGACCTGTTCAGCTCGAACAAACTGCTTGCCACTGCGGACCCACACTAACGTTGCCTCTTCGATCTCTGCATCAAATCACTAAGGTCCTCGCTTTGAACCAACGGGCCTTGACTCTATTTGCTAGAGCAGTGCATCACTCATCGATTCAAACCAGCGGTTAATGCCTCTCACTGACCCTCAATCAGGCCATGGTGAGCCATCTTTGCTGCGCATACCGAATACTGCACTAAAGCAGAACCAAGCTCATGCTTCGAACCAACTAGATGCCAGCCTGCTGCTCGGCCATGGACAACTTGCTGCATCAGAACCTAGTTTGACTCGCACTGCAGTACAGCTCCATGTCTGGATCGGCACTATTAAACTGCCGAACATTGGATTGGGGTACTTTGAACTGATCCTGTGCCCATGGGACACCTTATGGTTTCCCAGAGACTAGCAAAGTCCCTTTTACGCCTATTTCCACTGAAAGGCCTATCCCGTTTAAATTGTGTATCGCATCCCTTCCCGTTTCTTCTCCCTACTGAATATCCTCCGTGCTGCACCATTACAAACTGCATTTTCTCTCTCCTTTGTTTGCAGGGGTGAATTTTATAGTTATTTGTACATTGGTATTTTTAATTAAAGTATATATATTTTTATAGAACTTTGAATGAACATTCCTTTTGTTTTGGACTGTTGTACTTCGCTGTTTGGGTTGCAACTGGACTAAATTCACACCCTCCGGAGAGAAAAACCTTGCCTCGGCCCACGCTACCACAAAAGGCGAAGAAAGTTGATCTTTTAGCTCTTCCTGTTATGCCTTTTTGATTGGGATCACTGTTGGTTTGTAGAAGTGTGGGGACCGACTAGGCAGTTTAGGCACTGTTCATTCTTATACTTCGAACGAAGTAGAAGTAATTTCATCACACCGACACCTAGGCTTGTAGCTCCAAAGATAGAGAACAATGTAGATGTTTCTACTCTGCAACATAAATTGCACAGAGATGAAAATAAGCAATCACTATGCTTTAAACAGGTACTATATTTTGCCAGGTATGGTTCAAGGTAATAAATAAGGAGATATTTTCTAGATCATTTTAATGAACAACGTTGGCACAAAACTAGCATTTGAAGAATACAGATTAGTTCCTGTGCCGTAAATGTCTGTACCAGTTGAGATTCCCTGTTTTTTTCCAATGAACTACATTTCTCATTGGAGTTTAATAATAAATTACTTGGGCAAGCAAAAGCATCCATATTAGTAATTTTGTACTAAGTTGTGGGTATTGCACTTATATTCCATGTAGGGAAGACCTCACTCATAGTTGACATGAAAAAACTCACTGGAGTGTTTAATATGTCTAGAAATAAATGTTTGAAAAAAGAATAGCATTTATAAGAGTGTGACTTTCATCAAACAAAAATAACTTCAAATGAATCTAACCTCTGCTTGAGGTCACCAAATGCAACAGTGCCCCGCAGAGATGGAGGTGTTCACCTCCTGACATGGTCTTTTCTGACAACAGCTTGGATCTTCAGAAAACTAGAAGCCCAGCAATTTCTATAAAAAAGGGGCCTTGCTAACAGCTGGAATACCAACACTTTCTCCACAGGAGAACAGCTGCCTTTGATGAGAAGGACCCGGGCAGTAATGAAGCAGAAACGCAAGTTTGTTACAATTTATCTGCAATTAAATTCATATTTTGGCTTCTCCCAAATGCAACAAGAACCAGCTTGTCTGTTCAATCTGCAACTTTTCTGTTCGAAGACCGGATGATTATTCAATTCCTCTGAGCCCTTGCGGCCTTATTAGTTATCAAAAGTAATTAAAGGTACAGAGTTTGCCATTAACCAATCACAACTGAAACCATATACAGTAAAGTACCTTGGGAAGGCAAGTGGCCTCAGTGTTTCTGGTGGGATTGCACACAGATTTAGCAGTTAAGCCCTGCAATCCAGCCTTTCTTTGCGAAGAAAGGGCTGAAGGCACAAGGAGCATTACAATGGATATCTTGTTGTTAAAGAATCCAATTACCGTAGAATGGTTTGCCCCATCTGTGCCCACCTCTTTGCTTTTGTTTTTCATTAGGCGCTTGTCAATTATTCCTACTAACTCGCTCAACTGTATTTATACATGTCAACGAAGCAGGCTCCCCTGCTTGCAATTCTTTGCGCAGATAAGAGAATAAATTGCCGTTGGATTTCGGTAATTGTATATAATTATCTCAAAATGAGCTGTTAATTATAACAAAAATATGTTTTTCTAATCTTGATTATATCATTTAAGTTTCAAATTTAAATGTCTCACTTCAGGAAGTTTAATGTTTTAAATATTTTCTATATTTACGCCATTTAAGTGTTTTCAATTTATTTTAACCTTCGGGCTGCATGGCTGATTGCGACAATGGATCATTTAATTGTCACAATTTTATTAGCTCAGGATTATGCTCATTTTCAATATCACAGAGCCTTCAGTATGCAAACAAAAATACAAATATTTTGTTCCAGCTCAGCAGAAACCACATCACCAGCGGCTGATCGCGTGGATTGCGTGGAGCCTAAATGTATACAAGGAATTATTATATTTTGTCATAATATGCAGCACCATTGCTTGACAATAGAGAAATGTATAAGGAGATGTGGGGTCTTGCAGTGCTGTCAACAATCTCCAAATCTCAATCGCAGGGCGGTTGGGGGGGGGGGAGAGAAGGGTGTGGAGAGGCAGATTTCACCTTTAGTTATGACAATGATCAGGCCCTCCCCCTTACATAACACATTAAAATGGGTGGGAAATGTACTGCGTAACAAATAAAGGATGCACTCCTTGAAATATCGTTTGTGCGTTTGTATCTCGCCTACTCCCGCTGCAACTATCCCCTCAGCTTTTATCAACTTACTCCTTACACTAACTTACACCTTTTGCCCTTTGACCACAGTCCCGCTAGCCATGGCTCAATACACCATTATCCAGACAAGCCTAGGCGCTCTAAGACCATTACGATATATATACCATTGACAGTCTTATTAATAAAGGTTTTATTGTGACACACTTAAAATTGGGTTTGGGTCATAGAACATCAGATACCAGAAGATCTGTAAATAATTCACATATGCGCACCTGCAATCAACCAAGCAATTAACGTTCCATCAGGGGTGTAAATGAATGATCCCTCTATGACTCTATATAATGTATCAAGAATGCAAAGTGGCCATTATGAAACTCAGGAGTCCCTGGTTAATACATGTATACACTATTTTAGGCACACAAGAGGGTGCATATCCACTGTTTGGTGTGACATCAGATGTGTGGGGCAGCGAATGCCCAAAAGTGATGATTGTGTTTTTCCAGAAAAATTATTTCTGATGGAGGGGTTATTGTCCATTGAGTTTAGCGTGTATCCTCCCCATGGCTCCAGATTAACGATTAGGCCCCACCCCTAATAAGCAAAAATCAGACATCACGATGGAGCACACATCTCTTAGTAATGAAGGTGCATTAAGAAAAACCAAATACTCCGATACCACAGATAGATGAAGGCTAGACAGGTATCTGCCTCAAGGAAGGGGATTGACAATGTCATTCCCTGTTGTGGAGCCGAGCCCCAACGGGAGAACAATAAGATTGATTTCATGGAATACCACTGGCTTAAAAAACACCTTGTTGACCCCAAGTGGTGCGACTTCATTCAGGGATATGCTATAGTGGGTTTCCAGGAAACATGGGAATTGGACTAGACTGTTTTCCAGAGGTAACTCAAGTACGGGCAGTTAAAGGCCAGACAGTAAGGACTTCTGGGGGGCTGGCTATATGGATCAGCATTGGGCTTTATTGGTGCATATCAAAGATTGAATCAGGATCCCCGGATGTATTGTGCCTGGTACTCGATTCACCTGGTGCCCAACCAGTTTCTTTGCTTAATGTTTACAATCGAGTGATTAATAAGTGAGAATCAAATGCAATTGAATTGGTCAAGAAACTCATAGATGGTACGGAAGTTCACAAAGTCCTAGGTTATCCAATCATTCTTGCTGGGGATTTCAATTTGCAAATCACACGATTATCTGATATGAAGAGGGCCCGGGATGATCAAGATGAGGTATGGGACATCCTGCCATTAAAAACTGCCCTTCCAAAGTGGGTGCATCCGCAAGCACTGGATTGCGCTGGCATATTTTTTGGCATGGAATTAAGGGTATGTAATGGGTGATTTGTGAACGACCAACCCGCTAAACCCATCTTCAAAGGGAACATCTGTACCTCACACATTGATTATATTTTCCGATTAACTAATATATGGAGTTCTGCGTTGGACTTTGAGGTATTGGGAAAATTGTGTAGTGATCATAGGCCACTAGTTCTAACATTTATGTCCATGGTTACACAAGAGAGGGATCACCATTGTAACCCTAGTATAGTATTCCTGTCCAAATTGTAAAGCAATCAAGGCAAAGAATCAAATGGTTCACCCTCAATGTGCCCTTTTTGAAGCCTAGCATTTACCATCCAAGTTTGCCCGATCTGGAGCGGTTCTTGAGCATGGAGCTCTCAGATGAAGAGGTTTACAGTGCATACGATAACCTTGTCACTAACATGCAACCCTTTATTACTAAACCTGGCAAGTGTGTTAAGAAATACGCCAGGAGATCTAACAAGTGGTTAGAGGAAGAGTAATTTAGCAAAACTCAATATTTTAAACTGCTTGAATGGAGACTCGAGCGTTAACGAGATTGAGTTGCGGCGTTTTAGAGCCCATTACAAACTCCTGATCAAGCACAAAAAGGAACAAGTTACTTACCTGTAACTGTTGTTCTCCAGCATGGGTCTGGCATGGATTCACATGGTCATGAATATTCCCTGTCGTCAGGCTGGGACTCCTCGGTAAAGAAAAAATCTGTTTCAGTTTCGTTTCTGAACTGTCTTTCTACTAATAACCAATCACTGGAGTCTGGGTCATACTGCCCCCAACCAATGACTGCCCTCTACCTAAGCCCCTCCTCTGGCAGCCATCTTCAGATTTGGTAGCACGTAAAGAGCAGTAGGACCAAGAGAAGAGCCGCAGAGGGGTAGGAGGGAGGGTTTGCATGTGAATCCATGCCAGACCCATGCTGGAGAACAACAGTTACAGGTAAGTAACTTGTTCCTTCTCCAGCATGGGGTCTGGCATGGATTCACATGCTCATGAACATAAGAATACATAGCAGTGCACACATGCACAACCACGGGAGGTGGCAAGGCTCAACATTAAGCATTTCATCAACTCAACATTAAGCAACTCTTACCTCCTCACCAGGCTCACCTTTAGGCGAACAGGTTGCGCAGCACTGCCTGGCTGACTCTCGACTCCTCCCTGGAATCCCAGTCGACGCAGTAGAATCTCGTGAAGGTGTGCGTCGACCTCCACGTAGCAGCCCTGCAGGGGTCCAGCAGGGGCACACCAGACAGGAACGCTGTAGTAGCAGTAATCGATCTGGTCGAATGGGCTCTCGGACGGCCGGGCAACGGTCGGTTTGCCAACCGGTCACAGAGCATGATGGAGCCGGAGAGCCATCTGCAAATGGAAGCTTTCGAGAGGACCTTCCCTTGGTTCACAGGTCCAAAGTACACAAACAGCTGTGATGTCTTCCGAAGGGTCTTCGTGCGGTCCACGTAAAACTTCAGTGCTCTAGCCACATCCAACGAGTGCAAAGTTCTCTCGGCCGGTGACGAAGGCAACAGGAAGAAAACAGGTAACACCAAGTGCTCATTGAGGTGGAAGTCCGACGGCACCTTGGGCATGAAGGAGGGGTGCGTCCTCAGCACTACCCTAGTCTCGTGGAATGTCAGGTATGGAGATTTAAAGGAGAGGGCCTGGATCTCTCCCACTCGTCGTGCAGAGGTGATGGCGACAAGAAACGCTGTCTTCCACGATAGGGACTTCAACGGTGCTGAATGTACAGGCTCGAATGGTGGCCTCATGAGCCTGCTCAGCACCACGTTGAGCTCCCACGCTGGGGCTGGAGCCTTCACCGGTGGGAATGACTGGAACAGTCCTTTCATGAACTCTTTCACCAGGCGATGGGACCACAGAGATGATCGCCCCAGAGTTCTGGTGTAGCTGGAAATCGCCGCTAGATGGATCTTGATTGAGGCATGAGCTAGCCCCCCCCTTGGCCAGCGACAGTAGGTACGGCAGCACTTGAGGGGCCGTAATCCGCACAGGGTTAATCTTCTGTGCACGGCACCAGACAGAGAACCTCTTCCATTTGTGGCCATAGCACTTGAGAGTCGAGGATGCCCTGGCCATTGCAAGCACCTCCTTGCAGTCCGCCGGGATATTATACCTTCAAAACTCTAGTACTGCAGGAGCCAGGCCTGCAAGTTCAGCGACACCGGGTCATGGTGGAGGATGGCGCCTACTTCTCTGGCGAGAAGATACACGTTCGTCAGCAGTTTGACTGGGGGGGACGCTGACATGTTCATAAGATCCGGGAACCAGATCTGCCTCGGCCATTGCCCCATCATTGGAATAGGAGATCCACTTGATCCTGCCGCAGTTCCCACTCATGGCACGAGCGCAGCTCCCTGCTGAGTGAGTTGGCGATGATGTTCTTTATTCCTGCCAGGTGGAAGGGTACCAGAAACATTCCTTGGGCGAAGGCCCAGTGCCACGGACCCTGGGCTTCCTTGGATAGGGCTGGGGATCTGGTGCCTCCCAGCTTCCGGATGTAGAACATCGTGGTATTGTTGTCGGTGAAGATCCTTACCACCTTGCCCTTGAGGGACGGAAGGAACGACCTGAGGGTCTAGAACACGGCTCGGAGCTCCAGGACATTGATGTGTAGTGACCTCTCCTCTGGGAGCCAAAGGCCTCTTGAATGGAGATCTATGGTGTGCACTCCCCATCCCTCCAGGGAGGGTCCGTCGTCACAGTCTCCTGATGTGCCGGGGTCTGGAAGACCATGCCCGCCGCCAGATGCGCGCGGGTTCCCCACCACCGGATTGCTCATTGAGCGAGATCCTGTCTTCGAAGCTGCCCGCTGCTTGCATCCAACAGGCATCGAGGAACTCTTACAGTGGACGCATCCGCAGCCTGCACAGGCGCACGAGGTAGTTGCATGAGGACATCATGCCAAGCAGGGACTTGATGGACCTCACCCTGGCCGCGTTCATGGTTGACAGCCGTTGCACCTTGCCCAGGATGGCCTTAGTCCTCTCTTCTGATGGAGAAGCCAATCGCGCCACTGTGTCGAGCCTAGCTCCCAGGAACAGGGCGACTTGCGACGGTACCCAGTGGGACTTCGCAAATTTGATCGAGAATCCCAGATCCGTGAGCAGTTGGATGGTCTTCGCTGTGTGCACGACGGCGAGTTGTCTTGTCTTTGCTCGGATGAGCCAATCGTCCAGGTAGGGGTAGACGTGGATCCCGTGCAGGTGCAGCCGTGCCGCCACTGGTGCTAGGCACTTGGTGAACAGCCTGGGCACCGACTTCAATTTGAAGGGAAGGGCCTTGAACTGATGGTGTCGCCCTTGGACCACGAATCGCAGGAACTTTCGATGTCCTTTTAGAATGGGGATGTTGAAGTAGGCATCCTCCAAGTCTAGCTACGATAGGAAGTCGCCTTTCTCCAGCTGTCCCAGCACGTGCTGGAGGGTGACCAACCGGAACTTCTGTGACTTGATGTAGTTGTTTAGGTGCCGAAGGTCCAGGATGGGTCGCCATCCGCCGGTCTTTCTCCTTACGAGGAAGTATCGCAAGTACACTCCAGAGCCCCGGAGCCTCTTTGGGACAAGTTTGATTGCTCCCTTTTTTAGCATCGCTCGTACCTCCAGTAGCAGTTGAGGGACGTGGTTTTCCTTCCTGGCCACAGGTGGAATACAGGGACACTTCCTTAGAAATTCCAAAGTGTGCCCGCAGGCCAGGGCATCTGTTAGGAAAGATTTCATATTTGAATGTAATTTTCCCTCCATGTGTCAACCCCTAAACTTTTTGCTGCTGTTTTACACCCTGATTAACCTTTGCCAGAGAAGCGCAGCCCTCAGTCGCACTCCTCTGGGCTTTCGCTCACTTCTTATGGGGAAACTGACATGCCCTTAAGACAGTCAGAACTGAGAGACTACGTTTCCCTGAGTCCTTTCCTCATGTTGCAGCTTTTGTGCAACATGTAACAAGAGTGCAAGGTAACTTACTTTACCGCACCCTTGGGTCTCTGGTCATTCCAAAGGCCCTAGAAAATCTAGCTGGACTTTTTATTAACTGTGCAGGTGTATCACGGACAGGACTGGTGGCAGCTATCGTTTATCTTATGTTTTGAACCCTTTTTTGCCATGTTATCCGCGCTTACCGCGTTTGGCACGAATAGGTGGCCTGGCTCCAAAATGGCCATGCCACAAGGTTCGTTGTCTTGTCCGTTGGCCATCTTGCCCCTTCACCTTCCCCAGGTCGAGCCGACCCGCGTCTGTCCTTATTTGGTCATGCACTTTCCCGCGAAACCCAAAGCTTTTGCGGGCTTCTGCATGCCTTGTGTGTGCCTCCAGGATGTGGGCTGGGATGTCTGTTCCCAATACACATCCTGGGTGCCAGAGAGTCTGGAGTGTCCTGAATGCCTGGGACAACCGTGGTCCGTGATTGGTCCATGTATGGAGTGAGTGTTTGCGAGCAGATCTCCCATTGGGTCCTCTCCGTTTTGGCACGAAGGGAACTTTGGATAAGAGGAGGCCGAAAACACCACTACCATGTCGATCTCCTGAGTTCACACGAACAAAGGATAAGAAGCCAAGTATCCTGCAACAAGAAGCCGAGTCGAGGAACCGCTGGTGACCCGCTGGAAGGTTTGGCACCCTGAGCCTGCAGTCCTGCGAGACCCCTCTGCATCTGATCGTCCTAGAAGGTCTGCGAAGGCGCTTCGACCCATTGGAATATTGGGACCAACTATTCTCGGCACCTTCATCAAACCCTGCAAGTAAGCCTCTTTGGAAGTGTCCCTGGACCAACCAGTTGTCATGATGCCTACCCCCGGGCATCCGGACCAAGCCCATCAGCCCCGGGAGCAGGCATCCAGATATTTATTAAAACCAGAGCAGCCACGGCTAGGGGCTGGCTGGGTTCAGTCCTGGTGCCTTACGCACCATGCTCTTAATAGAAATCAGTCCTGGCGCCATAGGCGCCAGGCTCATAGACATTACTTACCTCTTGCAGACCATGCTGCAACTGAATCCAAGCCAACGTGAGGCTTGGATGGGACTATTTTGTTACAGGGACTATTTTTTACTCGGGTGTGGTTCTGGAGAACATCTTACCTGGAACTACTTTGGAGGCTATTTAAACCACGCCCGATCCGCAACACACGCTTTGCGTTATTCTGCATCCAGCAGCGTAACGCTCACCGTGCCTGCAGTCAGCATCCAGTCTTCAGCCACGCCCGTCTCCAATCCAGAGCTCTTAGCAAAAGATTAAAGAAGAAGGAAAGGTTAGAACACCGACATTATTTCAATCCTTACCTGATTCCGGATCCATCACGTCTTCAAACTTGAAAAGGACATTATTTCTGCACGCGTCGCATCGCCAGCTGCAGCGCCGTGCCATACTCGCCAGTCCTCACAGCATTTTTCGATCCGGCGCTGCCTCCATCATTTTCTTCGCCGAACTCCAGCACCTAGGGGAAAACAAAAGAAACAACAAGGTGAGCCAAGAGAGCTGACAAATACAATCTCTTACCACCATAGGCTTACCTGATTTACCACCGGAGGCATTACCCTTTAATACGCCTCATCTTCATTTGCCGCATCTATAAAGGGAGAAAACAACAAGTTAAACTCATGCAACTTTTATCGGACAGTGTTGGGTAATACAGACTCTTACCTGAACGCCATCAGCTGCCTCCAGGCAATATTCTTTTCAACTAGTTGCAATTCAACAAGGGAATGGAATAAGAGTGATCTTCGGACATACTGAACTCTTTGAACTTTATAAACCCCGGAGTCAATATTCCTCCGGAACTCCTCCAGCACCTTCAAACCAGTGAAGTAACTGGTATCTACGCGCCCCTGCATGCCATGCAGGATGGAGAGCTCATCATTTAAAAACATAAGGTGAGGTTACTAAAGGGGATATTGGAGGTGACAAGAGGGGAGAACGAGAACAGTGGGAGGGGGGCCATCACTAAATTCACGGGTGGCTAAATCCCTTTCTCCACTTGCAAGAGAATACTTCTATGGATCAAGCAGACGAGATTAGGCGAGCCAGTCCAGACAGTCATCTCGGCACTACGCATCATGTTGGTGGAGACCGCAGCTGTCCGGGTTCGATTGACGCCCCTGTGGGAACCAGGTGAGTGTAACACCAGTGGGCTGACCAGCTTATGCAGGACGTTTGCTCTGTCATCGCCGCGGTTTCGAGGAAGCCCTTGAAACTTGGTATACTGCTTGCTCTGTGTCCACGGCACCCTCACACCGAATTTCGTACACTTGGCATTCCCAGGTCTGAAGTGAGACGAGTGCGACCGGACCGGAGTAAACGCGGTTACCGTGTTGCCCTGCTGTGGCAACGACCTGTGCAAGTTCGCTGCACTTGTGACCCTCTTGACCCTGAAGCCTGCCACCGTGGAAACTACACAGTGTCGAGACGTCCTGATTGTCACAATCGAATCTGCCAGTGAAGTTGACTGAACTGGCGAAGTCTGGGTCTGCCTGCGTCAGGTACCAGTGAGTAGTCCATACCCCAATCGGTGGCCCCTAGCTCAGGAGCCCATTTCTTTTCCACCGCTGTTGCGAAATGGCGACTCTATCCCGCACTCTCAACCTGCCTCTGCCTGCGAGTGGGGGCCCTGCTTGAATAGAGGGGATTTGTTCTTCATTGACCGCATCCACCTTCCTGAGCTGCTAGTGACCCTTGAAGAGACCCTATTTTGTACAGTGGCACAAGCGTGTGCATGTACTATTGAGCATAAGGCTCCTCTCTTCATAGGGCTTGGACTGCCTCTTAGTTAGGTGCATTCTTGATGTGGAACTGGGTCTAAATATTACTTGCACTGCCGGCTTTCCTCCCCATCTAGGTGGTCTACATATTTCGTGCTTCTTAATCCGTTAGACCCCTCTGGTCTTGTATATATATCATGTTGATTGTGATGTGTTGGTTTACTTCACTATTATTGTGATTCTTTGCTATGGTCTATGTTACAAAGGCCTTGTAATAAATGTGTCTATATTTTTAATATAACACCTGCCTGGAGTAATTTGTAAGTGTCCTTGCTTTGTGTGCTCATTGAGGTCTTTCAGTCACCCTCATCCCTCTCGAGACTTAGTCTTGACCCCCTGCCATAGCTACCCTAATTGGTCTGGCTTGTCCAGAGGTTACCATGTTCCAAGAAACTAGGTTGGCCTTCTGAACCTCTGCCCCTCTAGGTCAGAGTTCAGAAATCCATTTTAACAGCATCCAGCACCCAACGGTCGGTGGAGATGGACTCCCACACACTGACGAATTTCGCCAGCTGGCCTCCCATCGGGGTGCTCAGGTGGGGGCCCGACGCTATGGCCGGTTCAGTCCTGCTTGGCCGCGGCCTTGCCGCCTTGGCCTCCTTGGCGACGACGAGATCCTCCTGTCTTGCTGCGTCCTCTGTAGATCAACTGCGACGAGGAGCAGGCCACCTGGCGGTACGACGAGGAGCTGCTGCCGAATCCTTTGGAGGCACCTTGCTTTCCTCCGGTGTTATGAAAGGACGGCCGTCGCTGTTGGAGAACATCCAAAGCCCGAGCCGTCTCCGTGTCTTCCTTGATGGCCTGCAGTGACTCGTCCACTGTCTTGCCGAACAGGTTGTTCCCGTCGAAGGGCATGTCCAGAACCCTGGTCTGAACGTCCTGGTGGAAATCGATCGCCTTGAGCCAACCGCACCGACGAAGGCAAACGCTGTTGCCCATCTGGCAAAGACCAGTGTCAGCAATGTCCGTGGCCACCGTAATGGCGTGGTCCAAGGCCACCTCGCCTTCCTGTAGGATCTCCAGGGCCTCAGCCCTCTTGTCGTCCGGGAGGAAGTCCAGCAGGGGAGCGATCTAAAACCACAGCTCGCTGTCGTAGCATGCCACAATCACAAGGGCGTTGGCCGCTTTAATCGTCGTCGCTGCAGACGAGATGACCCGCCTTCCCATGGCATCCAGTTTCATTCCCTGGACGTCTGGCGCGGAAATCGAAGTTGAAGCTGTCGCCCACTCCGCTTTCTTCTTGGCTGCCGCGGAGACGACCGAATCCGCGGATGGTTGAGCCCTAAAGCACATGGGGGCGGAGTCCGGGACACAGTACTTCTTCTCGTACCAGTCTCTCTTGGCAGGAGCTGTGGACGGGTTCTTCAGGAGCGTCAGCCCATCGTCCCAGATGTCGTCCACTAATGGAACTGAGAGGACCGTCTTCCTCTTGGCCTCACGCCGTTGGTAGAGGAACCCTTCCTTCATTCTGCTTTTCCGGGCAGAGCTGGAAAAGCTCAGATGCCCTAGCGATCAAGGCGTGGAAGGAGCCAATTTTATCGGATGGGGAGGCCCGAGGGGGTGGTGAAGGAAGGTCCATTCTGTCGTCACCACCGTCATCATCCGTCCCCGTCGTCGCCATTCCCGTCTCATCCCTCGGACCAGGGGAAGGAGATGAAGGCTGTGAAGGCCGTGATGGCTGGAAAGGAGGGGGGGGGGTGTGTTCTCTGCTTGCTTGGTGGACTTTCCGACAGTCCAGGCTCCGCTGGGGTAAGGGCAACCTTGTCCTCATCTCCGTACACAAGGCCAGAATCGCCATCAAGATCGCCCCTGAGTTGTCTTGTGGGATAGGCACCGGCTGCAATGGGAGCAACGGTTGCGGAGCAGGCTCCATCCCCTCCACGGCTCTCGGTTCCTCGTTGGCACCGCCGTCACTTTCTTCATCCACCTCGTCGGGATCCCTCCCGTATGACCGGGCCTCCTCGAACTTCTTGTTCAGGATCTTTGTGTCGCCTGCCAGCTCCTCTTCAGAGGCTGAATCTGTGTCCGTAATGTCCACCGGGGCCCCCCCCTCTTTTTCGGCCTGGGGTTTCACGGGGGTCTTATCGAAGGGCTGCAAAGAGGATTCCCTCCGCAGTAGCAGGGAAACTCTAGGCCCCGAGGTCGCCTCCAATGGGGTAGCCTCTGCAGGCTTTGCCAGGGCCGCCACGACTCCCTCGATTGAGGCCTTAACCGGGTGAATCAGGGCCTTCACGACATTGGGCGCGCCCGAGGCCTTCACCTTGGGGGGAGTGTCACCGCCTCGATCCCCCTCGGTTCTCTCCGTCGGGATTGACCGGGGCTTCTCCCGATGCTTACCCGTGTTCTCTGACTTTCTCGTGGTTGATGGCATAGGTGATAGTGCACCCTGCCTGGCAGCCGAGGAGCCTGACCGATCGGCGCTCCCGGTGCCCGCGGACTCGCTGTGCTTTGCCTCCTGTTGGGCCCCCATCGCCGGGGCGCCCTCAAAGGTCTTAGAAGACAGCTCGGACGACTTCTTCTCACCTGCTGCTGGGCTCTTCCCTTCCTGCCAGTTGCTGAGACGGATAGGACGATCCTTCATAGTCCGTTCGGACATGTTCTTGCAAAACGCACAGTCCTTTTCCACATGCGTTTTGTCTTAGTGAAGGCAGTAGAGGCATCGAGAATGCTCATTCTCCTTGAAGACATTCTGTAATCCGCATCCAGGGCAGCTCCTGAACAGCTTGGATCCGGGCGACGTGTTTCCTTTGTCCTGGGCATTGTCCACGCGGGGTAGGCCTCAAAGATCTTCCGGAATCCAGCCGTCAAAACGCTTGTCGTCCCTATCAGGAGGGATGGTAGGGTACAACGCCTGCTTTGCCGGGGCCGTAGCCGCCTGCACCACCAAACTCTCCGGAGAAGGGTGCTTGGACAAGTAGCAGGGGTCACTACTGGCTGGGCGGTATTTTCGTGGCAAAGACTTGCCCACTACCGGGAGACTCTCCGGAGCAGTCCAAGCCGCCACCACCCTCCTCTGTAGAGCCATATGAAACGGCAGTACCGGGTCAGTTGGTAGACCAATGTCGAGGATATCCGTAAGGTCATCCTGAACAAACTCCCCCGGGGGAGCAGACCATCCTAAATACTCAGTGACCCTTGACATAAGGCGCCGGTATGAAGAATCGGCATGAGTGCCAGGCTCAGGCCTACAAAACTCCACCTCCGGAGAGGTGTCCAGCCCACTAGCATCATGCAGGGACCGCCTCAGGTCCTCAAACTGGCTATGGTCCGAGAGAATGTCGTCTGGCACCATGCCATCATCAGAGCCCTCATCCACCTCTGAAATAAACTCCAGATGGCGGTAAGAAGGCCCAGAACTTGAACCAAAGCCATGCTTGACCTTGGCCAGAGCCTTTCTAGGGGGTTCCACCGAGCCTCGGGGTACCCCCGTCGACACAGCCTCAAAAGGCGTCTAGGGCGTCGAGAGAATCGGCGTCGACCACAGACCCAGCGCCGACAGCATCGACGCATGCCTCGAAGGTGGAGCCCCGAGCGGGTCCTTCGACATCCTGGGCGCCGACGGCGTCAACAACTTCCTCGGAGGTGGAGCCTCGAGAGAGTCCGTCGACGACCTCGGCGCCACAGGCATCGATGTCTTCTGTGAAGACTTCAATGGCTCACACGGTCTCGAGCGCGTCGAGGACCGGGACCTGGAACGGACATGACGAGAACGATTCCCCTTGTCCGAGCGGGACCTCTCCCGCGAATCGTGCCCACCACCCGAGCCCGAAGGCGTACGATCGGAGTCTCTCGACCGGTCACAACCAAACCCACTCGGAGCCGCGGACGGACCGGTGCCCTGCGATTCGAGAATCGCTAACATTTTCTTCCCGAAGGAAGCCCATTCCTCCGGTGTCGCATGCTTGGTGGAATAAGCGACCCGCCGACGGGCGGAGTCCTCGGATGAGGACGGGGAATGCGACCGATGACGGCGCTTCCGGGAATGCCTCGAAGAGGCAGAGGAGTGGCGGGACCGAGTCCCGGAGCGAGACCCACTGGCCTTCCGACTATGACGCGGATAGTCGCCCCTCGAAAGCCCCGCAGACCTTGACTTCCGGGGCTTGGACACCTTAACTACCGACAACTTCTTCTTGCGCTTTGGACGTGAGCGACTGGCAGTTGACACAGTCATCCCTGTCATGGGCCTCCCCGAGGCACCAGAGGCAGGCGTTGTGCGAGTCCCTCACTGACATCTTGGACCCGCAGTCCCTGCACTTCTTAAAGCCCTGACGCGGTGTGGAAGACGAGGTGGACATCTTCACGAAGTAATGCTTCACAAACACCAAACAGGTTCGAAGAACCGATAAAGAACAGAAACTCCTAAGAGTTGAGGCGCGCCGAGATCTCCGAAGCAAACACATTCGCGGAAAAAACGGAGCTGAGGCTAGGGGCTTTGTGCGTTCTACTTATAACATCCAGTGACGTCGGCCGTCGGATGAGGTCCTCGAGGGCGGCGTATCAATGTCATCAACGCAGGACGCAGACGCCGAAAGATTTTCCGAAACAGCACAGCTGTGGTGATTACTGTCATAGATATGGAATACGTCGGAGGACCCAATCCCCTCGAAATAACAGTTTTGAGAAACACAGAACTTTATTCAGTGTTCATTGACCTCAAAACTGACTTTGGTGGTGTATCACAAGGTCAACTGTGCCCCATATTGGCCAGAAGGGGGGTCCCAGGTAGCCCCCTGCAAAAATCAACAAACAACTTTATTCAAACAATAGAGCCTCAGGGCAAAGGGGTTTGGGTGGCGAGTTGACTGACTCCCTGACTCTTTTGCAGTGATCAGAGAGGTGAGGCAGGGCTGCATCCTCGCCCCTCTGTTGTTCCTAATTTATATAAAGTCAAAAGCCATGTTAGATCGAAATGCTTGGACCAACCAAAGCTGGGGCTCAAATCCATCCCAATGTTGCTCTTTGCGGATGACGCTGTTCTCCTGTCAACATCATCAAAGTGCCTGGAGACCACCCTGGAAGCATTTGTGGAGAAATGCACAGAGCTCCTGTTTTAGGTAAATACTTTGAAAACGAAATCCTTCGTTTTCTGAACTACATTTAAACAGTTCAGCGAACTCAAGTTGCACATTAATGGCACTGCTTTAGAACAGGTCCGGTGTTATGATTATCTGGGCATTAGATTCAATGACCATGGCCATTGGACATCACAACTGGTCAAATCTAGCACTGTTCTGGAAAGAATATGCAGGGACTATTTGGAAATTCTTCCTTGGGCATGGTTTAGGAGCTGTTAGTCCAGCACTCAGTATGTATGTCGCACAGGCAAAGTATGTAGGTCTTTATGGGGCGGAGATCTGGGGGCACAATGTCGGCAGTAAATTAGGTTTGGCTGAAAGAGCCTTCCTCAAATGTGTGTTAGGTATGCCTTCTGCGTGCCAAGGTTCCCACCCCTATCTAGAGCTCGGCATTTGAGTGATTAATGGGGATGCTAGCCTTAGGCCGGTTCTTTACTGGCTCAAAATGAGGACAATCCCTGAGCTTGCAGTTAACTGTGAGGCAGTTATACATATTCCGAGCTCTGATTGTGGCAGGACTTTACCTTGGATTGTACATGTCAAGAAATGTTTGATCGACTTGAAGCTAAGAGAGCAATGTTTTAACCCTTTGGGTATTATGAAAGGTACTGTAGAATTGGTAAAGAGAGCTTCTCGCGAGGCAGCCAAAACAGAACTTGTTCATGTATGCATTGGGTTAGCAATGGGTGAGTCATATTTGATTGGTAAGTACTCACTGAGATTCGAAAAGTACCTGGATGTGGTAAATCCGCCTTTGGTGGGTAGTCAGTTTATGAAAAGTAGACTAAATTTACTGAACCTGGCATACGGCTCAAATGAATGCCTCCCAATCGGAAGTGATCTATGTCCAGTGTGTGGCTCGTTCACGGAGTCACTAAGTCACTTCCTGTTTTTTGTCAAGACTACCGAAGGGCCCAAGTAGATAAAAGAAAATGATCTGCAATGTACATTCTCACTGTTCAAACGATCCAATAATATGAATATCGCATATTTTGTAGCAAGTTACATTCACCAGGCGTGGTGCTTAAGATCCAGCTCATTGAACAATGGCGAAATAGGGAATTAATTACACAATTAACCTGGTTATATCCATATCTGTATTAACGAAGTTTATACATATACTTTGCAGTCCAGAATATCTTGCATATCATCCAAATTAAGAGAACAATTGTAGGGATTTCCTTGAGCCTGTATTTATTTTCAGGCTCAAATGGTTCCTGTTTCTTTTTGACAGTAAATTTGTATTCCTCCGTGTGTCTTGGACAGTATGCCAACTTTTACATTTATCGTGCTGTATAATCTACCTCAAAATTGTATTGTTTGTATTGTTATATTGAAAATTCTTTATATCTTTGGGGCTAATCATCAGGATCTGTCTCATTATCTACTTGTACTTGCATGTTCTCAATGTCACTGGGCCTATTTAGATCGTTGTTTTGTTCTCCACTATTCCCCTCTCTTGCCTTGTCGCGCTCTGAAACACTTGTGTATGAGAACAATACAAATAAAACATCTTATCATACTTAATGTAATTTGTAGGTCATGATTGGGACAGAACTGAACTATTGTAATTTGTTTAGATTAGGTCCCTTTTAAATCGGTGTTGCTTAATCTACCTCAAAATTGTATTCAGTTTGTGCTGCTTTTTTGCACATTTCTTAGGGGCCACCCATGAAAGCAGTTTTAATATTTATTATATATTCTCCTGCTCCAACTATACATACTTTAATGTGTGGACTTTTCTTTCAATGAGCCCTGGAGTACGCCTAGATCCAGTTGTGTCGCCACTTTTTGCGTCACTGCTTCTTTTACCGAAGCTGCAATTGGCCCTTCGAGTGACTCTTCTTCTAACCACCACTAAATTAAGAATATGAACCTGTCACATCGAAGAACTATGTTAATCCTGTGTGCCTATTTTGCCTTCATGCATTTTATAATTTGGTGACCTTTAACTGCTCGGCAGCCATCATTATGTATTACTCTATGCCTCTCCATTCTTCTTTGTAATTCTGAACATGTCCGCTACAAGGCTCCATCCCGGTGTACATCTATGCACTCAGTACCTTATGTCACCAGTTATTGTGCCATGTCAAATGCTGTTTTCTTTGACCTCTTGCACTCCTGACGTAGCCCCCGCACCATGAGACGATGCTTTACCAGACTGTGCACACTCAATGATTTTGTCCTTATGCTTGTCTGAACACCTGACTTAGCCCCCCGTACCATGAGGCAAGGTTCTACCAGACTGTGAACACATCTTGCAACTCTTATTCATGTGACTGCACTTTTTAACGGTATGATTAACTTTCTGTAACTAGCTCCTACATGCCTCTGGGTATTGTGCTTCAATAAATGCACAAATAAAATAAATAAATGATGCAACTTTGAGGCCATGGCTAGGATAGAGCTGAATTAGTGAGATTGGTTTAAACAGGTCCCCTTGGTACATTGGTAAAGATCAGGTCCCTTTTAAATGTCTATTCTGTTTAAACTGCTGATGTATTGTAGCATCGTTCACCTTGTAAATTATGTTACAATTTATATTGTTAAATGTTTTTATGTTTATTGAATTTATATAGCGCTTTACGCCAAAGCGCTTTACAGAGTAACAACAAGATACAGAATTGAAAGAAGCATATTTACAAACATGAAACAAACCAGAAGTACAGTATATGGAACAATTTGCTCAAAGGGAGGGGAAGAACGAGGGAGGGGAGAGGAGGAAGGTTAAGGGGTAGAAATGTCAGGTTTGAGGTCAGCGGGAGTGGGAGAAAGGGGGAGCAGGGGGCTGGAGGAGGGCTGGGGGGAGGAGGGGCTTGGGGGGAGTACCCCAGTTGGCCTCCTATGCCTCTTGGTAGCAGTGTCCAGTATGAGGTCTGCAGGAGGAGGGGGGGAATGAGGGAGGTGAGGGGGGTCAGGGGTTTGAGAGGGAGAGAGGTAGGTGAGGAGAGTCAGGGGGGCGAGTGGAGAAGAAGGGCTTTCAAGGAGGGGCAGAAGGATGTGTAGGTGGAGGGGGGCCAAGAGTTGGAAGGAGCGGAAGCGTGAGGCGGCACAAGGGGCAGGGGGTACAGTGTGAAGGTAGAGATCGGCGGATCGGAGAGAGCGGGAGGGATAGTAAAATGAGAGGAGGGAAGAGAGATGGGGGGGCAAGGTCATGGAGAGATTTGTAGACAAGACAGAGGAATTGAAATGTCAGTTGTGATAGGAAGTGAAGCCAGCCGAGTTGAGAGAGTGAGGTAGAAATAGAGTCACGAGGGCCGAGAACACAGAGTACGGATAGAGGAGTGGTAGATGGATTTTAGGGGAGTCAGGTGAGAGACAGGGAGTCCAAAGAGAAGAGGGGAGCAGTAGAAAAGGTGGGAGAAAATAAGGGAGGAAATTAGGAGTTTAGAAGCGTGGAAGGTGAGGGAGGAGCGGATCTTGAACAGGTGGTGCCAACAGGCACAAGAGGTTAATGAGATATGGTTGGAAAAGGAAAGAGGAGTCGAGATGGAGGCCAAGATTGCGGGCATGGGACGAGATGGGGAGATTGGAAGGGGGAAAGTGGATGAAAGGATGGGGAGAAATGTTTGGAAGGAAGAAAAGCACTTCGGTCTTGTCAGTGTTGAGGGAAAGAAAATGGGAAGAATCCAGTTTTTTATGGCTGAGAGGCAGGAAGAAAGAGTGTGGTGGAGGTCAGATGTGAAGGAAGAGAAGGAGGGAAAGAGTTGGGTGTTGTCGGCGTAGAAGTGGTGAGAATGCCGAAAGAAGAGATGACTGGGGCGAGAAGGGAGGTATAGAGAGAAAAAAGAAAGGGTCCAAGTACGGAACCCCGAGGGACTCCATAGTTCAGGGGGAGGCTGCCGGAGGTACGGCCACCCAAGGAGACAGTGAAGGATCAGTTGGAGAGGTAAGAGCCAGGGGAGGACAGGGCCTTTCAAGCCAAAGGAGGACAGAGTGCTAAGAAGTAAGGGGTGGTCTACAGTGTCATGGGCTGCAGAGAGGTCAAGGAGGATGAGAATTGAGGATTGTTTCGCGTAGCGAGCAATGAGGAGAGAATTGAGTACATTAGTGAGGGCAGTCTCAGTAGAGTGTTTAGGGTGGAAACCAGACTGAGAAGGGAGGAGGAGGGAGTGGGAGGAGACAAAAATTGAGAGTATGCTAGGCGCTCGAGAAGCTTTGACATGAAGGGGAGAAGAGAGATTGGTCTGAAGTTGGAGGCGAGAAGAGTTAGCAGAAGGCTTCTTCAGGATATGGATGATGGTAGCGTGTTTGAAAGCTGAGGGAAAGGTGGCAGAGGAGACAGAAGTTAAAGAAGGTGGTTAGGTAGGGATTGAGGAGAGGGTAGACTTTGGGGATGAGTGAGGTGGGGATGGGATCAGAGGAGGCAGCAGTGGGGTGAGTTTTGGACAGGAGACGGGAGACGCAGGCTGGGGTGATGGGAGAGAAAGTGGACTTAGCAGAGGTGGGGAATGAGGGGGAAGAAGGAGGGGGAAAAGGAAGGAGAGGAGAGGATGTTTTGGCGAAGAGAGAATTTTGGAAGAGAAGAAGTTGGGAAAGTCAGAGGGAGAGAGAGGAGAGTTTGTGGAAGGGTCAGAAGTAGGCGGGGAAAGAAGACGAGAGCGCGTCTGGAAGATACAGCGGGGGTGAGAAGCTTGAGAGTGGAGGAGGTTAGAATAGAAGGAGCGCTTGGCAGATGCATGGCAAGAGTCATAGAGAGAGTGATATGAGAAGTAAGAAGATTGGTTAGCCAGAGAAGGAGATTTGAGCCAGCGTCGTTCGAGGTGACGGAGGAGGCGACGCATTGACACAAGGTGAGAGGAGAGCCAGGGATGGGAAGGTTTGTGAGAGGGTGAGAAGGAAGTAAGAGGATAGAGTTGGTCTCAAGACTGGAGGATATAGAGGAGGACAGCGAGGAAAGGGAGTCGTCAGCGGAGAGGGATGAGATGCGAGGGGGAAGGGAAGAAGAACAGGAGTCGAGGAAGAGAGAAGGGTTGAAACTGCAAAGATCGCGACGTGAGAAGGAGGGAGAGGAGGTAGTGGGGGAGGGCAGTGAGGAGGAAGGAGGGGTGAGGGAGAAGGAGAGTAGGGCGTGATCAGAGAGATAGTTGGAAAGAGACGATACGGAGGAGGAAGAGTGAGATGAGAGAAAGATGAGATAGTGAGTGGAGCCAGAGGAGTGGGTGGGGGGTTGGGAGGGGAGAGAGGAAGTAGGAGTCAAGTAAGGAGAGAAGAGGGGAAGAATGAGATGAGGTTGAGAGAGGGAGGTTAAAATCGCCAAGAATAGAGAGAGGAGTAGGGGATCGAGAAATGAGAGAGAGAAGATGGTCAAGGTCTTCATAGAAGGAAGAGAGGGGGCCAGGAGGTCTGTACATTATTAAGAAGGAGATTGCGTGAGGGTGAGTGAAGGATTTGAAGAGAAATTCAAAGGAGGAGAAGGTGGGAAGAGGTATGGTAGGAGATGAGGAGAGACATTTAGGGTGAAAGATGAGACCGACACCACCACCGCGGCCTGAGGGGCATGGGATATGAGAGAAGGAGGAAGAGTGGGTGGAGAGAGATGCAGGAACAGTGGAATTGAAGGGGGGGATCCAAGTCTCGGTGATGCAGAAGAAGTGAAGGTTGAGTCGGAAGAATAGATCAAGAGCCGCAGTGGCTTTATTGCTGATGGATCGGGCGTTCCATAGGGCAATGGTCATGATACTGGAGGGATGGACAGTGGGGAGATGGATAAGATTGGAGCGAGAAGGGATAGTGTGAGGGGGAAGGTAAGAGGGTGAGAGGGCATGAGGATGAGCGGAAGAAAAAGGAAGAGGAGGAGGGAGAGGGGGGGGAGATGGAGGGAGGTCGACGAAGGGAAGGACAGATAGTGTGCATGCCAGGAATAGGATGAGAGTAAATGCTGGTGGCCACATGGCAGAGTATCCGCAATTGGAGGAAGTGTCAGGAGCTGTTGCAGGTTCGGCTGGGAAGGGTGAGGTAGTAGAGAAGGAAGGCTTGTTAAAGCAGTTGAGTGGGGGTCCGGGCAGTGTAGTGAAGGTGGTAGCAGCAGAGCATCCGGGGACGGATTGGTGAGGGTGGTAGGATCCTTTGGAGATCAGGAGGAGGGCATAGGAAAGGTGAGGTCAGCAGGACCCAAGTTGAGGATTTGCTGCAAGTCCACGGTGTGGTTAGCAACCGTTGTAGCAGGGTGTAGGACGTGCAGTCACTCGTTGCCGGTGGTGCAGGTAGGCTGGGTCCCTCAGTGGTTTGCGACAGTGCGGGGTTGAGCAGGGAGGGAGAAAAGGGAGGGGGGGGCCCAGCTCTGATGGTAGTCACAGTGGTGATGCGGCTGCGTGCAGAGGGTCAGACAGAGCAAAAGACAGCAGGCGGTCCTTAGTAAGAGGGTGAAATTACGCGCCGGCAGTGCAGCTACAGTTGAGGGGGGTATGCTGGCAGTACAGCTACAGATGAGGGGGTACGGCAGTCTGTAGAGGAGTGGGGGCGGCCACTTGCAGAGTATATGTAGAGGCAGTGAGAAGGGCTCCTACCTCAGTGTGGCAGTGGGTCACTCCAAGGACTGCAATGGTGCTGGGCTGGGCAGTGGGTCGAGGCGGCAGTTGTAGGAGGGAGGCACGGCAACTGGTGGAAGTAGCAGTGGAGGAGATGTCAGGTGTAGCAGGCTCAATGGCAGGCGCGGCCACTGCAGGGGTCCCACGGATGTCAGGGGCTGGGTGCCGGGATGGCTGGATGTTGGAGGAGGCACAGATCATGCTGGATGACTGTCTAGATGCAGCAAGAAGGGGCGGCAAGATGTTGGAGGAAAGCACTGTTCCAGCTGGATTTTCGACTGGGTGCGTGCCTGTTAGGGTGCCCGCCAGGGTCAGGATGCCTGTCTGGAAGTGACAGCTATTGATGGAAGAAGCAGTGGGAGATATCAGGTACAGCAGGCGCGACCAGGCAGAGGCTTCTCGCTTGTCAGGGGTACAGCGCCACTCACAGTCCGGCGTCAATGCAACGCCACAGAACCCCTAAGGCGGTGGCCATCGGCGTGGTTGCCACTTGGCAGGTGCAGGAGCGGCAGTCAATGCAGTCCGGTCGTAAATGCAGAGTCCAGCGATAATACAGCGCCACAGAGCCCCTAGGGAGGGGGCCCTCGACGTGATTGCCGCTTGGAAGGTGCGGGTGCGGCAGAAGGCTTAACGTCAGCCTCAGTGCAAAGGTGTGGGTGCACAGGAACGGATGCCCAAAGCTGGTTGGCACATTGTTAATGCCAGAGCGCGAAGTGAATGTCCGGAGCAGAGAGCAGAGAGGAGGGCCGAAGAGGTGGTGTTGTCTGGAGCCTCGCACAGCCAATTGTTGATGCAGCGAAACGGCGCTCCTCCGGGGGTGGTCTACAGCTTGGATGCCGCTCCGAGAGGCGCGGCCACGACGGTGGTGCACCCAGCTATTTCAGACCACAGGGCCGGGGGTGACGTACAGACTGGTAGATGGTAGAAGCGGCCAGGGGCTGAGGGAGCATTGGTAAATCGGGGCTGCAGGGGAGGCCTCGTAGAGGCAAGGCACCTCACTAATCACCTCCGGGGTGGCCCACAGCTTGGACGCCGCTCCGGCGGTGCAGTCGTGGCATTGGGGCTCCCAGCGGCCTCAGCCCGCAGGACAGCGCCGAGCGGGACGCGCTGAATGGTGGTGATGGAAGGTAGCCTCGTCGGGACACGGCACCTTACCGAGTCCAACGCTGATGCAGACCCTCAGGATGCAGCCGGTGCTGACAGTACTGCCAGTCACGGGCATATGAAGTCGTCTCGATCCGGAGGCAGTGCAGACAGCGCGGACCAGTCTTTAATGAATGTAGCGGCATAGGGGAGCGCGGGAAGGCTCACTGCTGGGAGGGAAGGAGGCCGTAGCAGAGAGATAAGGTGGATGGAGGAACTGATTAGAGCAGAAATTTTGTCCGTAGGAGCTCCCGGGATTAGGAATAGGAATCGTGGAAGTTGGGTTGAGAAATTTTACTAAATACTGCAATTGACACGGTTTGTATCAGCCTGATGTGAGGAGACGACGGGTCAGGCACCCGGGCTTCTGCGCCCCCTGGTGGACTTTTGAGTTTTTATGAGTTTTATGTATTTACTGGCAAAATGACAAAAGTCGAATAAAAGCCTAATGATGATGATAAAATGTAGTCTACAGAATTGATGACAGATCTTATTTATTTATAGTGTCTTTTAGTACAAATGTACTTTTAACACAAAAAACAATCACATATCAATAAGTACAATGTTGAAAGATCATATTACAGTTTTAAACAATACTTCAGATATTAAACTTTGTTTAAAGAGCGCATGATAGATTAAAAAAGGACCTGCATGCTCAACTGAAGTGTTTAGGATCCCTGCCCTGAGGGATTAACATGCTTCTTGGAACATTCTTTCTATAAGCATCTCTCAGAAGGGAACCTGGATCCAGTTGGATTTGTGATCAAATATGTGCCTAACACCCCTGCTGGGACAGGAGTGAGACGGAAGGACAAGGATGAGTGGTGAATAAAGCACCCACCACCACATTACTACTAAAGCAGCAGTGATCCCAATCAAAGGTTGAACAGGTACAGCCCAACAGGTATACGCTGAGGACAGGCCATACTCTTCAAAAGGGTGCATTGGGTACAGGAACAAACCAAATAGCAATAGTACTGCGCTACCTAAAATGAGGTGGTGTCGAGATGATTTGAGGCGATGGCTTTAAGTTGATCCAGTTAGCATTTGAGACAGGTCAAATCGCTGACTACCAGGGGTGTGACTTGGTTGTCGAGTTTGCCTCGACACAATGGTTGTGCTGGGTCGAGTTGTGGCTCAAAATGGGCGATTTGAAGGCTTCCAGCAGGAACAGTCACAGTTTGACTCAAGTTGCGACAACGCTTCTGTTGGATTGAGTCGACTGGCTGAATGAAGCAAGTCTGTTGCTTCTGCAGGGTCGAGTTGGAGGTCCAGTCAAAGAGGGATGATCAGCTTTAATGGGTCAAGTCAGCAGTGAGATGCCCGGAAAAGCAGGTAACTGTCTGAAGTGCTGTGATTGCTCAAGGCAGCACCGAAGGCTCTGTAGCGGCTCAAATTGAGTCAGGCCAGCTCAGAAATTGTCTCAAGGTGGAAAACAGGTTTTGGGCTGCTTCTGAGTTGCAGGGAGTCCCAGTCCAAGGGCAAGGTGAATCTTTCTTCTTGGGTCTGCACTTCCATAACAGCAAGTGTGCCAGTGAGCACTTGCAGGTATCCTGCAATTCCACTGAGCGGGACCTAGGTTCCAGTTTTGAGACAGCACAGACCTTGGTCCACCCCAGTCACCCCAAATATTCCTTTCGGTTGGTTAGGGAGAAACATTTAGTGTGATTTGTCTTATACTTTATGGCAGATTACTTTGTAGCGGCTTGTACCCCCCAAAAGAGTTCCAGGTGAATACTTCCTCAACAACTGTCCAGAGATAAATCAACTACTGGGAGGGCCTCAACCACTTACAAAGGCAAGATGCTAAAGCGGATTGGCCCACTGCTATTACAAGTGTACTATGCCTTCTGGTGTCATGTCCAGAGTGCTTCATATTCAGGAAGTGGTAAAGGCGACAGAACGTTTGCAAGCCGTAGCAAAGTCCACGATGGTGAAACCCCGCTGTGGAATGAGGTACTCTTCTGGGCTATTGTAACTACACCCCCTTTCTCTGTCTGCCTATATCAGAGGTGGCAGTTGTAATGACAAGACTGCCTTGAAGTGCTGGAAACCAGTTCAACCCACAGCGAGTGTTCCTGTTCCCTGGAGGCTGTGACAAGCTTCTAAGGGATCCAATGGAGGGCTTCCAAAATGGGATCCACATGGTAGTTTTGGGTACAGACAGCCCATACAGTTTAATACACAAGGCATTGTAATGAATGATTCACTCTCCAACAAGCAGACACAATTACATACAATGCTTGCAGTGGTTTAATTTTGTAAACTCAGTGACCACCATGGCAAAGCCAGACATGGCTTATATTTATGTCACAGATGGCTCAAGGAACACAGACTTCGAGTGAAGGTCCAAGGGATTGTATTGGTTTTTCAAGCAGGGTACTAGGGGTGTAAGTCTCCCTCTCATTTAGATGTAGCATTTCCACCCTTTTCTTGGCGCGCTTAGCCCCAAGTTAGTATATATAGATTGTTGTTCCCTACTGTCTAAACTCTAAATATATCTTTTGATGCAGACCTAAAGGCAAAAGCCTCATATCTCGATAACTGACCAGGACTCCTAAACTGACCGAGCACCATCGATGTTAGCGACAAAGGATTAAAAGGGTGTGCCCCTGGTTGTGTGGGCCTGTCAGGCGAGAGAACGGTCGTCCCTACGCGGGACCGACTATTGACTACCTGCTCCTATGGGAGATCCTGGACGTCGGACCAGCTTGCTAATTGCACAAGACTCAACCTTAGGCGACGCCTTCCTTGTGGCCTGTACATCGGCCATAGACTTCTCTTCTTGAGTGAACCCCCAGGTCAAGTCTGGTAAGTCTGGGTACAGCTGTTTGCTGCCCAGACCCAGCGTTGCCCCACCATGCTTGTTCCATCTGTGCCAACATCACTGCCCATAACATCACTGCCCATAACATCAATCCGCCCCTGGTTGTGAGGGCCTCTCAGCTATGTGAACTGCTGTCCCTGTGTGGGACTGCCTGCCTGCTCATCTGGGGGCCCTGGGTAAAGTGCCTGCTAGCTTATCGGCGTGAAATTCAAACTTACAGCACGCTCCCTCTGCATCCCATCAACCGGCCACAGGCAATAACTTCAGCGCCCAGGTCCTCCCCAGGAAAAGACAGCCATCAGCCAAAGTTTGCGTTCAGCTGCTTGCTTTGGATGATCTTGTGTTCTTGTTCCTCTTCTTACTGTTCTCTATATTTTACAATGTTGTTGACTGGTCCCTGTTCTTACAGTCCAGTACGGTTAACTCTCCTAAATGAAACACGCCCAACTTGCCATTTAGTTGGTGCTCTCCTTTATTACATCTTAGTGCTGCTACTTGCAGCAGGCCCACTTTTTTCACTTTGCCTAGTGCGATATCTGCTCATTGGTGCTGCCGCAAATTCCCTCATTCTTAAGCCTCACGCAATATTTCCAATTTTGTTTATCCACCAAGTGATTCTGGTGACTCTTCTAACAACGTTGCACTTTGGAATGCTCGCTCTATCTCTAAGAAAACCCACTCTATCTTTGATATGTTCCTATAGTTCTATGTTCATTCTTCGCCGGTTTTCTTTCTGCTGAACATTTTGCCGAAAAGGTTTTGCTTAACTTAACTTGCACTTCTTTTGTATTACTGAGGCTTGGCTTTCTTCCTTTAACTCTGCTATACCTGCGTCCCTGGTCATATCTGATACTGTTTTCTCACATACTCCTCGGTCTCTGGGTCATGGAGGAGGTACGGGTATTCTTTATTGTTCATCTTCCACGCTTTATACTACTCCCTATTCCTTACCTACTTTCAATTCGTTTGAATACTGTCTCTCCACCTTTTCCAAGTCTTGTGCTGTGACTTTTCTTTTGATTTATCGTCGTCCTGGACCTCTTTTCACTTTTTGCGATGACATTGATGCTCTACTTGGTGTCATCCTGCCTTGTTCTAACTCTTTTATACTTCTAGGCGACTTTAATCTGCATCTTTCTTCTACTCATGCTTCTATTCCATTCCTAGCTATTATTGATTCCTTCTGTCTCTCTTCCCTTCTTACTCCCCCTTCTCATAGTTTTGGATCCTGTCTGGTTCTTATTTTTACTTCTTCTATGTCTACCTCAGATGTTTCCAACTACCATGTCTACTCCTCTGATCACCACTTGCTTCTATTGACCACCCTGTTTCTGATACTTGTTCTCTTCCCTCTGTTGTTACCCCTTCCTTCCTTCATCGCAATCTTTGTATTTTTAATAAACCCTTTTTCGTTTCTTCTTGTTTTGCCACTCTTCCGTCTCATTCTACTTTTTTTTTTCCAAATATACTTTATTAGTGAATTGGCACAAGTTGAACTAGAAACAATGTTTTTCCCTTTCCACATTTTACGAGATTCACCAAAGAGAATTTAACTCCTCCCAAACAACTTTTTATTCTTCTCCAACTTCTGCCCCCTACCCCTGACCATCACCCCCCCTCTCTTCATTCTTATGCGGCCCCAAGGTGGCCACATTGGCTGTCTCATTGGAGCAGAGAAAAAGGTGTATCCTTCCTCTTTGGGGGTGCTGCCGTCTCCACACGTCCACTAGGCCGTGTGTCTCTATTGCCTGCCCCAAATGCCCGAATCTGTCTTTGCCTCTCTTCGGTCCTCTCTCCCCCCGCATTTCTGTCCCAGATTTCACACGCCCAGGAGTCAAAGTCCCCCCCTATAATATACAGGTCAGCGTCCACCCTTTTAACGCATTGTAGATTGTGCCTGCCCCTGGTTGGGCATGTATACCGCTGCCAAAACTACTCTTGTCCTTTCCATGGCACCTTGCAGAATCAGCAATCTTCCTTCCAGCAGGTTCGTAGCTACACACTCCCGTAATCTGCATTGTTTATGTAATATCAATTCAACACCACCCCTCTTGGTGCTCCCCGACGCCCAGTGGACTTGTCCTACCCTGCCTCTCTAAGTGCCCGCTCTTCCCCTTGTATTAGGTGCGTTTCCTGAAGAAAGAGCATGTCAAGGAGGCCTTACGGAATTCTCTCGCTACTAGAGACCTCTTCATCAGGGAATTTACGTCTTTTACATTTAACGTTCCCACTACCAGACCACTATTAGCTTCTTCTCTCCCCATTGCGATTGTACACCTTGCCCTCCTCTTCCTCATTTGCATGGCTATTGACTCTTCCCTTCCCTCCTCTGTCGTGGAGACTACTTTTCCAGTGGCCGGTGTCCTCTTCCATTGGGCCCCCCGTAACAAAAACCCCTTACTAACTTTGCAACTGTGCGTAACTTTAACTTGTGTTCAATAAGAGTTGTTGAGACACCCTCTCTCCCACAAAGGACCACCTTGGAGCAAAGACATTTACCTCCCTCCAGCAATCCGTTTTCATACCTTTACTTTGCACCCGGTGTAACCGTTATCTCGCCAGCGTCACACTGTCTTTTCTCTATTATCATTCTCCTGCGGCTGCTCTGGCGTTTTGGGTGCCTTGTGAGGCGATTGTCCATTCAGCCACATGTATTTTCTGCCGGTTTGTCCTTTCCTCAGCCTCCTCCTCTGTGGGCCCAGTGCAGTACTTGGTTTTGCCTGCTCATAATCGGTCCTTCGGGGCCCCTCAATTCGGTCTCCATGTCCGCTGTGAGGTGACATAGGGCTTGCTGCGCCTCTCGCGCTGATGTTATGCGGTAATCCACCGCTTCTACTTCAAATTGCAGTGAGAAAGGGTAACCCCATCTGTAACTGATGCCTTTTTCTTGCAGCCACTTTGTGAGGGGTCTGCAGCCTCTGCGCCTAGAGTGCGGGAGGGTGGACAAATCTTGATAGATTTGTCACCGTGGAGCCTTCGAAGTCAAGTTCTCTTCGTCCTGTTCAGTACATCAGTTTTGTCCTTTTTAGCTCAAGAACTTTGCTACTATGGAGCGGGGGGCTCTCCTGTATGGTTTACCTCCTCTGTGCGATCTTTCAAGTTGCACCGTTTTTCCCCTTCTGCTTCGAATAGGTGGTGCACTAAGGCCTGTACTCTCTCCTCCACTTGTCTCAGGGTTTCTCTCACTGTCTCCTTCAAGCCTAGCATCCTTATGTTATTCGTTGAGATGGCTGTGCCCTCCTTCGGCGAGAATAGAGACATGTCCATCTCCATCATCATTTTCATCTCTGCAGCCTTCCTTGTTGACCATCCTTGCTTCCCTGGTTGTGGCATCATTCCGTCCATCCTTGTCTTGTTCCTCTCCCAGAAGCCCCCTTTGCTCTCTTCTGTTTCTTTTTCTTCCTTGCTTTCTCTTATCTGAATCTTTTCCTTTCTTCCCTGTTTATCCAGCCTTCGCCATTGACTCATGCTCCTTCTGCTATTACCACTGGACCCCAACCCCTTGTTCCTCCACTCTGCACCACTGTCGTTACTCGTCTTCTCCCCCTTTGGTGGTTTTGCCTTCTTTCACTGTCTCATCAATATCGAGCCTTCTCCCCTCCACGTCCTTCCTTCAGATGGTGCACCTGCACACGAATATGGTGGACACATTTCATGCCCTTTATTCTGAGCTTTTGTCCTTGTTGGCCAGGACCCTGTCCCTCTGGAGTGTTTTGCAATTATTTTGGGGTGGCTTCCAGTGCTGGGTGCACCTCTTCTCCTCGCCGTGGTATTTGTGTCTTGCTTGATCCGTAAGTATTGGCACCCCTGGGGTTGTTTCAGTTTCCCAGCTGCACACTGTTCCAATGTTCTGGACCACTCTGCCCACAGACTTCAGGTTAGAGTGTGGGCCCTTTCCCAGTTATTCCCCAGGCTTCCGCCCCTCACAACTCTCTCCGGCCACCGCTCTGGGCTCTTGCCACTTATTTGTGGGTAGCCCCTCTACACAGGCCCTGGGGGCGTCATTGGGAGGGGGGTGTCACCCGCCTCACGTGCACTCACCAGTGTACTTTCCCTATCCTCAGGGCCACTCTGGCATGCGGCTGCCTCTCCTCACTGTTTCCTTCTCGCCTCGTTGCACCGTTGACTGCCCCCTCCCCTACGAGTGCTCCTGTGCTCTCTGCCGGGCCTCTCTGGTGGCAGTGTCTCGCGTGATGTGCGCGCCCCACTCTGCCGGCCACTGGTGGTGCCCTCGGGGGTACTTCTGCCTCACTACAGTTCACTGTGCGTTCTTGGGGGTGTATGGTTCCCCTGTGGTAACACCTCTGGGGGTCTGGGTCACCTCCGTGCCTCGCAGCCACTTCCCCGGCTTACCTGCTCCTCTGCCGTACCTTCTGTTTTCTGCTACTTGTTGGGGAGGAGGGGGGCAACGCGGTAGTGGAGGGGCTGGCTGCGCTGCAAGCCTCCCACAGCATTTCTCGGCTGCACGGAAGGCCTCTCCTCCTTCCTCGCGGGGTCTCCTCGACTTCACCTACTCTCCGTGCTCCACCGACCCGTTGGTACTGCTCCTTCCTCGGCCACTTATCTGCCTTCCCGCCTGGCTTGCAGTCGCGGCTACGGCTCCTCTTCCTCTCTGGTCCGCCACACCATGCGGTCTTCTCCACATCACGTCTCATACTGGCGCACCGTCCGGGTCCCTCCACCGGCTCCCTTCCTGCGTTTCGGCACACGGAACACGTGCCTATGTTCCTTCGCTGTTCCGTTGAGGCGCCCTGCCCCTCTTCTCACCGCCGTTTTTCCCGCAAAGCACCAGAGGTGTCACACTGCTCTACTGCGTAGTGCTGTCCGTTTCAGGACATGGGCCGACTTTCCTTTTCTTCTATTGGAGGGCCTCACCTTCGCCTTCCTCCACCGTTCGTTTCTTTCGATCCACTTTCCCTCTTCCAACTGCAGTTTTTTGAACTCCGTACGCCATCACCCGCTTCCGAACACCAATTTGCTTATGTTTTCCGGGTGAAAATGCACATTATCATCTCTGTCTTGCTAGAGGGAGCGGGAGCTGTACACTTATGCAGCCCTACTCCCGTGCCCCCTAGCGGTCTCCCTCATTCGACTTTAACTCTCTCAATGGATGAAGCTACTTCAGCTCTCCACTTCTCTTGACACTCTATATCCTCTCGCTAAATACTTACCCTCTAGCAAACCTTCTCACCCCTGGCTTACTCCTCACTTTCACTCTATGCGAAGGGCACTACGTCGCTGGTATAAATCTCAGTCTATGCCTGATGATGTGTCATTCTGCTCTTATCAAACTTTATAGAATAATGCACTTCTTACTTCTAAAAGTCTCTACTACTCTGATCTCTTGCACTCTCAATACCGGTGCTTCTTTCAATCATTTTCTCAATAATCTATCCCTCTCTGAATTCCTACCTCACCAGCCTTCTTAATATGTCTCTTATTACTTCCACTTTCCCATTTCTATTTAAACATGGCATTATTCTTCCAATCTAAAAAAAACTTTCTTTGGACCCAGCTATCCTTTTAATCCTATTTCTCATCTTCTTTATCTTTGCAAACTGTTAGAACGTCTTGTCTATTCCCAGGTTTCTTCCTTTTTTACCCTTAATTCCATTTAACTTTGTTTTCACTCCACTGAAACTGCTCTCCTTTCCATCTGACTCGCTGCTCTCTCTCTGCTCCTTATGTTAAACACTCCTCTATTCTTATACTTTTGGATAGATCGGCTTCTTTCGATACAGTGGATCACTTATTACTCCTCCAATTACTTTCCGATTTTGGGTTTTCTGGCTCTGTACTTGCATGGTTTCAATCCTATTTGTCTCATCGCACCTACTCAGTATCTTGGGCTGTGTCTGCTCTGATCCTTTTCCTCTCTCGCACGGTGTTCCATAAGGGTCCGTTCTCGACCCATTTCTTTTTTCTTTTTATCCATTGGCTAAAACAATCTCTTCTTTTGGGTTGTCCGATCATTTCTATGCAGATGACACCCAACTATTTCTAGCTTTCTCATCTTTCACACCCACTATTCACACAAATTTCTTAGCCTGTCTCTGCTATCAAAACCTGGATGTCTGATCACTTTCTTGTCGCAATCCTTTAAAAACTGAAGTACGGGGGGGGAGCTGTTGCGCTCGAAGGAAATGGCTGCCTGATTGTGTGCTCCGGAGCGTGAGGCACTATCCTGACAGAAATACAGTGCAGATGCCCGGCTGTATTTGGATCCTGCCATCGGACCCACTGCACCTACACTTGGGGAGTGTGCTCCCCGGACGCCGTCCTCTGGGATCGCCGGGCGGCTTGACTACAGCCTCTGGGCCCGGGCCGGGAGCCGGCGCTGCTCTGCCCCCCCTCCCAGCTCCGGAGCGGTGAGCCTGCTGTGCCGTGGCTTGGAGGCCTGCTGTGGGGGAGGGGCGCGGTGCGCGCCGTTCCGACTTCTCCCTACTCTGCGGGACACATTGGCGGCCCGGCAGGAGACACCAGCCTCCTGTATGGACCCGGGGACCACCCTCTCCTACATCTAGAGCGGGCTGCTCCGCCGCCCCTTCTCGGGCGGCGTGCTGTTTTAAACTGGGGTCTCCTCAGCTGCGCCTCAGCTTGTGGGACGCCGTCGCATCCTGAACACCGTAGAGTCCTGCAGGCCCACGTGGCATCCAGCCCACCTGCTTAGTGGGTGCTCCAGTGCCGCCCTACGCTGCCTCTCTCCTTGCATCTCTGCCACCCGTGGCGCCTGCTGCCACCTACTACAGACTTTCACCTCAGACTCACGAACACCTGACCCCCCGGACTGTGCTGACACAGCGGGGAAGCCGCGACCTGGTGGTTAATGGACCCCCCTTGATCCTTTGGCGCGTGGTGCCGCAGGTTGCTGCTCCTCACAATTGCTTGGGATCTTCAGGGAGGCGCTGCGCCTCAGGCTTGATTTACCATCTGGACTCCGGGGCCGCAGTGAGTGGTGGTGGGGGGGCCCCCCCCGTCAGCCCCCTCCCCATTGTTGCGTGCTTGCTGTGACCCCCCTTGTACTACGCTTATCAGCTCGGCCAGGCCCCGGACACCTTGCCAGCCCTTGGAGGACTGTGCCCATTATGCAGGGGGCCCGGTCAGCCTGACCACTCGAGCTACAAGCACACCCCCCTATCTGCTTCACCACAGCGGAGTCCACGGCAGAGCCCGCGGTCACTACACCCTCATCCGCTGCCGCTCTGTGTTCCTTCACCCCTTGCCTGTGGCCCCTTATGTGATCCGCCTTGGGGCCCCACTCTTCGACCACCTTACAACCATCCGGTCTTAGGTCCAGAGGGCGAACATAACACCCGCACCTAGCCTCGGCTCAGCACCACCTCCTACTTGCAAGGATCCTTCTTCACCAAGAACAGTTCGAACGGCTGTCGGCCTCCCCTTCGGCATCTATCCCACCCGGCACCTCTACTGCCCCCCTGGGTCACTGGTCCCACAGCCCTGTTGACACCATGACCAAGGGAGCTGGAAAGAAGCAATCCTCGATCAATATGTTTACAAAGGCCTCGACGGGGCCAGCGGGGGAGGCAGCCGCCCAGGAACCACCCAGTACGTCGGCGTCTGACCCGGCTGAGACCCAAAGAATAATGGAGTACATTTGGGAGGGTTTCACTACGCTCCATAGCAAGCTGGACGACATGAACGGCACTATATCCTCCATTAAGGCCCATATAGAAAGGACTGATGGCCGGGTTACTGAGATTGAGACACGAGTGAGCTCTACCAAGGATAGCTTAGGTTCACTCAGGGCTGAGGTCTCGACGCTCTCTGGCCAGGTCGCCGAGGTGGAGAAGAAAAATGAGGATCCTGAATCCCGTTCGAGGCGCAACATCCTCTGCATTATCGGGGTACCCGAAGATGGCATACAGGAACCTATGGAGGACTATGTCGAACACATGCTAATGCAACTACTAGACTCTCCAAAGCTCTCTCCTCAGTTTGCAATCGAGCGTGCACACCGTACTCTTACGGCAAAACCTAGACCAGGCGCACCACCACGCCCCATTATTGCCAGAGTCCTAAATTTCCGTGATCGTGACAGCCTTCTCAGGGCAGCGAGGATTAAAGGGGAACTCCTCCTGGGGGCAGCAAGGATCCACCTCTATCCAGACTTTTCGGTGGCGGTTCAGCATGAACGCAAAACCTTTGTGGCAGTGAAGAGGAGGCTTAGGGATCTGCAGGTCAAATATGCCATGCTATATCCTGCTAAACCGAGGATCGAACACTCTAACCGTGTGTATTTCTTTACAATCCCGGAGGAGGCCTCCAGATTCCTCGATGAACATTTTCGTGGCTGAACCCCCTCCCCCTGCAACACTTACTGTTTTTCACAATGTTATTGAATGATTGTTAATGGTTGGGTCCTTGTCTTTTCACAGCAAAGTCACATCCTTGATATATATTGTTGTTGTTTAGCTCCTTGACTTAATGTCTACGAACTGATACACTGATTCACTACAGCATGTTTTACCAGTTGGAGGGATGTGGTTGGAGACCGCTCTCTTCACATATTATCATAACGTCTTTTTCATGGGTGTCGTTGGACCCACATACTGGCATGATTTGTCTGCTTAAGAAGCTAATTTTCCCAATGTTTGCGCAATTTGTTTTTTGATACCGCGACCGTGCCTTGGCTACCCGGAAAGGACTCTGCCCGGGTGGCACCTGTCATTGTATCTGGGTACCAGGTTTATCCTAATATTGCCTCCCAGTTCGGAGCGTCACTGCCAGGCCAGTTCACAGGCCCCCCAGGCGTTGATGCCGTTGGTTTGTAGTTGGTTGTTTAGTTATGGGGTTATCATTCCTCTGTTTGGGGGATGGATGTGGGAGGAGGAGGGGGAAGAGGGGAATTGGGTTTTATGTTAAAAAAGGCTTGGTAGCGACGGAGGAGGTAGAGTGCAGGGTACTACGGAGTCACTGTTATTGCAGATCCATTGGCGCTACAGATCGATCATGGGGGGCACTGCGCCATTTACCCGTAATTCCCGATGACTACCATTGGGATGCAGGGTGAGGATACCTTGACATTCATGAGCTGGAATGTTCGGGGCCTCAGAAACCACAAGAAAATGAGGCTACTACAGCTTCAGGTTGAACGTCATGGGGTTAAGATCCTGTTTTTGCAGGAAACACATGCTCGCGTGGAGTACTGCAAAAAGTTCGGGAAAACGTGGGATCCTCCGAGGTATTATACCAACTACTCTACCCAGAGCCGGGGGGTTATGACCCTAATCCACAGGAGCCTTAAGTTTATCCCCATGGCCACAATAATCGACCCTCAGGGCAGATATGTGTTACTCCATGGTACCCTGCAAGACATAGAGGTGGTCCTGTTAAACATTTACGGCCCTAACATTGATGACCCTGAATTCTATGTACACCTCACTGCTCTCCTCGATAGCTTTCCGTTGTTACCAATCCTTTGCGGAGGTGATTTTAACACTATATTCGATGTAGACCTTGACAGATCTGGCTCCAGACCCCGTCAATTCACACTACACTCTCGTCTCTCCCCCGCCTGGCCCTTGTTGATGCATGGAGACTTCTCTACCCCGACTCACGCTCTTACTCCTACTCCTCGGTACACGACTCCTATTCCCGAATCGACAGATGGCTGGTGTCTGACATACTTATAAGGAGCATTTCTTCTCTAACGATCCTACCTAGAACTCTCTCAGACCACTCACCGGTGACTATCACCGTGGCTTGGGGCCTGGATCGTGGCTGGACCAGGTATTGGAGAATGAAGCCGCTCTCCCTCCGCGACCCGGTCTTCAGCTCCGAGTTGGAGTCGGCAATCGAGGAGTTCTTCCAGATCAACACCAATTCGGTGTCCTCGCAGGCCACCCTTTGGGAGTCCTTCAAGGCCTATATCAGGGGTATCGCCCTCTCCAAGGAAAACGGTATCCTCAAAACTATCCGAAGGGAAATAGCGGAAAGCGAGGCTACGCTGTCTGCTCTTGAAGCCCAATGTACGCTTCACCAAACCCCTGAAATCCTTGCGTTAATCGGCACAGAACTGGACACCTTCCGCTCTCTTGCAGATCGTGAGCTAAGGTTCTTAGACAACCCGGGGTTAGTGAGGAAATATGGCGAGGGTGAACGCCCAAGCCGCTTCCTGGCTAGACTTCTCCGCCGGGAGTTTGGAGCCCCGTCCATCCCTGGGATAGAGAGACCCGATGGTACACTGGCCACTTCACCCCAAGATATTAATTCTGAATTCCTCTCCTTTTATGAAACCGTATATGCCCAAACGGACAGCGCCACAACATCCGAAAGACGCCTATTTGGATAGGCTCCCCCTTTCATTCCTCTCTCCCGAGACCACTAGCTCCCTCGAGAATCCATTCACCCCCGAGGAACTCTCGGAAGCTATAGACTCACTCTCTTCAGGCAAATCCCCGGGATCAGATGGAATTCCCGTCGAATTTTACAAACACTTTAAATCGCTCCTACTCCCACGCTTGTTGGCCATGTGGGAAGAGTCAGTGGAAGTAGGTCAGCTCCCCCCCCTCACTCCGCGAAGCAATAATAACAGTTCTGCTGAAACCCGGTAAACCCCCTGCTGCTCAATGCGGATCCTACCGTCCACTTTCCCTTATCAATTGTGATGTCAAGATTTTTGCCAAGCTACTAGCCTTACGCCTTGCGCCCAATATGCCACACATTGTGCATCCTGATCAAGCGGGTTTTATCCCGGGACGCTCCACCTCCCTGAATTTGAGGCGCCTTTTCAACATCATAAGCAGAGTGAACCCGAATGTCCAGGCGGTAGCTGCGACACTTGACATGCAAAAGGCATTTGACTCGGTCTCTTGGAAGTACCTTTGGCGAGTACTTGATAAATGTAGATTCGGCCCTACCTTCCTCTCCTGGATCAGGCTGCTGTACTCCAACCCTGTGGCCAAGGTTCGCACTGAGGATCGGTGCTCCCCTCTCTTTCGCATAGCTAGGGGCACAAGACAGGGCTGTCCTTCCTCCCCTTTAATCTTTGCGGTGGCAATAGATTCATTTGCGGACATGCTTTGCATTTTCATGCCCACAGGGGTCTCCGTACCTCTGGTACCTCGGACATAGTTTCTCTATACGCAGATGACGCCCTTCTTTTCATCCGTTCCCCTGACATTAATCTGGCCCCGATTATAGAAGATGTTGCCCTCTTTGGTCGTATCTGCAGGCTCAAAGTGAACTGCTCTAAATCCTCCCTGTTCCCACTCACGGCTAGCACACTCCCCCCCAGACACCCTGGGATTTGCATGGGCCCAATCTGCCTTTACCTACTTAGGTACAGTGGTGGCACGCCAAACTGAACGAGTCTTCGAAGAGAATTATCAAAAATACCTCACCAATCTCACAGTAAAGGCACTAGGCTGGAGCAAGCTACCGCTCTCACTAGCGGGCAGGATAGGTATACTAAAGATGGTAGTACTACCCCAACTCCTATACAGATTTGCAAACATCCCGCAGTGACTGGGTAGCGGGTTCTTCCAGGCGTTGACACGTACCCTTAACACCTTCCTCTGGCATTTGGGCGCGGTCAGGTTTAAACTTAAGACTCTAAGTGCTCCAATGGAATCGGGGGGCTTCGGGGCTCCGGATTTCCTAAAATACTGGCTGGTGGCTCAACTCCAACATACCGCATACTGGTTTAACACGGCAGATCCCCCTCCCCACGTCAGGCTTGAAAAGTTATCAGTAAGCGACCGTGACATCCGTTCCCTGGTGATTACACCTATGCCACAGGTACTAAATTCACTCGACCCGGTGGCCTGCACATCGTTGGCTTTATCCAAACTGTGGCAACTGTTGGGCACGACCCACCCTTTTCACGGTAACTTACCGCTCTGGAATTTCCTACCGGAGGTCCCACAAGTACCTCCCTCCATTGTTCGTCGGTGGGCAGAGGCGGGATACGAATTGCTTCGGGACATCTTTGAACAGGGTAACTTCATAGAGTGGCAGGACCTTCCACAGTCTCTGAGGCGGAGACCGTCCGCCTGGCTCCAATACTTGTCCCTCCGAAAAATCCTAAAGCACAAATACCCGACCTTCCCTGCGTTACCACCTGATGAGCCTGTGATCATGGAACTGTCCTCCCCCTCCCCCATGAGGGGCAAAATCTCCAGACTTTACATATTGGTGCAAACCAGATCACCCCCCCCCCCTACTTGCCAAACTAAAAAACGCCTGGGAGGTAGACCTCGGACTGGAAATGACTGACGAAAGATGGGCCCATATGTGCGCACGCACCCATGGGTTTTCCTTTAACTCCCGCTTTAAAATGATCCAATTCAAATTACTCCACAGGTACCATTACACCCCGATCAGACTTCATCACATCTCGAATGATCACTCCCCGAGGTGCCCCAGGTGCGGCTCCGATGATGCAGGCTATATTCATATGATCTGGTCCTGCCCCCGACTCTCACAATTCTGGGATGCAGTGTGCGCTACTACATCAGCTATCCTCGAACACCCCATCACCCCATCCCCAATGAAGTGTCTGTTTCACGACTTCTCAGAACTCCACCGTGATTCCAGGAAACTGGCTGGCCTCTGTATGCTACTTGTGTTACGTTCTATCCTACTCTGCTGGCTCCGGCCCACCAAACCTACGCATGCGCAGTGGCTCAGAGCGGTCACATGGGCTTCTGACACCGAAGAATCCTGGGCGTTACAACGGCCCGCCCACTCCAGGCCTAGAGATATCTGGTCTAAATTCCGTTCATACATGTCTCCTGCTGATACGGACTCAGGCCCATCATCCCCAGCCCTCTCCCCTTGCTACTCCCCTTCTACTTTCTAAATGCCTTCCCCATAGCCCCTCATCCACCTTGTGTATAAACTGATTGTTTCATTCGTTCTACTTATGTGTACTGCCTGTTTTCTGCTTTGACTGTATGTGCCCTATGTGTAACTCGCCTGTACCTGTGCTGCCGAGCCGAATAAATAAAAGTAAAAAAAAAAAAAAACTGAAGTACTCTTTTCCCAGCTAACACAATCCCTCTCCCCGTTCCTCCTCCCCTCATCTTATTTTCTTCCTCCCATCTGCCTATCACTCTTAAAGCATGCAATCTTTGTCTTCATCTGGACACAAATCTCTCTTTTGCGTATCACATCTCTACTCCATCCCGTTCCTGTCGTTTCCATCTTTTCAACATTCAGAAAGTTAGATCTCTTCTAACTTTTAGTGCCACCAAGCTTTTAATTTCCTCCTCAATATTTTCACGCCTATTCTACTGTTCTGTACTTCTCTTTGATCTCCCCATCTCTCGCCTAGCTCCTCTTAAGTCTGTCTTTAATACTTCTATTTGCCTCCTGTATTCTTTATCTGCTCGCGACTATTTCTACCTCTCGGCTTCTCTTCATTAGTTATCTTTTCATTCTCAACAGAAATTAAATTTTCTTTGTATTGTGTTCAAGGCCCTTTTATGGACTTGCTCATATTTATCTCACATCTCTCATCTCTTTTTATGTTCCCTCTCGTGCTCTTTGCTCTCAAACGTCTCTTTCTTCTAACTGTACCCGGCCCTCCGTGTGCATCTTCACGGTTCCACTCTTTTTCTATACTGGCTCCTCTTCAGTGGAATGCTCTCCCACTATCTTCACGATCTATACACTCCTATTCCACTTTCCAAACTGCCCTGAAAACTTTCTTATGTCAATCTTTATTGTTTTTTTTATATCATTGTAGTTTTTAATTCTCGTCATTGTACCACTATTTTCATTCATTTGTACTGTAAATTGGTTTTGTAAAGCACCTTGGCTTAAGGCGCTATCTAAATAACAAATAAATACGAAAGACGAAATGCTGGTCTTTTGTTCTGCTTCCACCTCCACCTCTGACGTCACCGAAACAGCCCTTTTGCCCCCCCCCCCCCTTATCCTCCACCTCCTTCTCCCATTGGATTACTGGGCCTGAATAATATGGACTAGTCTTCCCCACCCAGGAAGTGCTATAATCGCAGAAAGTTGCAAATAGTGGTTTAAGTCCCACCACTTTTGTCCATGTTGGGCGCTGTCCTGTAACACTGGCAGCCCCGATGCAAAGTGTCTTGAGTTCGTGTTAGGGGACCATGGGGAGATCTCCCCAAGATAAGTGAAGGATCTGCTGACTGATTGACCTTCCGTTAAAAGTCCATGTTGGTCTAGGTCGGCTGAAGCGTTTGTGCTGCTGGCCGTGCCAGCGCTGGAGAGGGGTGCTAGGTGCCTGGGGAAGCAGAGTACGATCTCTGGTTCATCTTTTGCTGGTGTTCTCACTCGTTGTGGACTCTGCAACTCAGATAGCTGCATGCAGGTCACGTGGGGTGCTGATGGGTCGCAGAGAAAACTTGGCTAGTACTTCCTTCAATAGGTACGGGGTGATTCGAGTTGGTACTGCACATATATTGGGAGGCACTGGTGGACGGGAGAGAAATTTGGGCCCTCTCAACTGCCACTGTTCCCCTCTGCGGTAGGGCTGGCTCTGGTTTCTACCCTGTTCGACCTCCACCCCAGGTTGAGAGGGGTTCCTTTCCCCTCATGACAAGGTAAGAAAGCTGACTTTGTTACATTTAGCTTTTTCTTAACTGCCACCTGGTTTCTGGTGCACACAAACATGATTTTTTTAACCACGTGTGCTCATAGGTGGAAAGATAACCCTGTCTGTTGGAACTTCGGGTTCCAGCAGCCGTGATCAGGAATGCACATGAGCTTTGAACCTGCCATGCTGCCACAACCCCCAACCCCACAGGGGATTGGGCATGTTAGTATATCGTCCCAGCAAGGTACAGGTGTCCACTATGTTTATTTGCATGGAGCAAAGAGCATTAAAAAAGTGGGGGGCGATTGGCAGAGCCCACTTTCAAAAACAGAATAATCAGCAATAGCTTATATTGAGGTGATAGGCCTGGAGGTGCCTGGACGTCCTGTCGGGAACGGCAAGCCAGCCAAGTTAAGAGCCAGAGCAAAGCGAGGGTCCCTTAACAAGGGTGGCAGTGCAGTTACACTGCCATAGGGCATATCACCATTAGCACCCGTGTAGCTCCCTACACTGGTGCTAATAGTGTCTTTAAAAAAAAATACCTTTATCCAGCAGCCCGGCGCCACGCAAAGCTGCTTGTCAGGGAAGTCTGTTTTCATGTTGCTGACGTCAGAGTCATCAACATTGAAAATTGACTCACCTGACAAGCAGGACTACACAGAGTCGAGCCGTGGGATAAAGATATGTTTATTTTTTTAACCCCCCAAAAAGAGAGACACTATTATCACTCATGTAGGAAATTACACAGGTGCTAATAGGTGAAGGGGGAGAGGAGAACAGGAACACTCACTGTGGTTTCAACTGAGAACCCGGCACTTTAAAGGTAGTCTTGTCATTACAACTGCCACCACTGACATAGGCAGACAGAGGAAGGGGGTGGAGTTAAAATAGCCCAGAAGGAATGGGTGGGGAAGGGGGCTCTGGCTGAGCAAACGGCTCAGAACACAGGCTTTTATCATACAAAACAGCCCGTGTTCCGAGCCACCTGATAGGCCAGCGCCCTTACCCAGGGTGCTAATGAAAAATAAAAAAAGCTCCAGCTATCCCACCCTCACCAGATGGCGTTCTGTTACAGGGCCTTCAAGGAAGGTTAATATGTTTAGTACAAATTACAGTAACGGAGAAAGTGTAAGTTCTTCGAATTCTGAACCGGTCATAGGAAATGTCAATGTAGCTTAACCTTTCAAAGGTGGTGTGTAGGGACGCAGGGAAGCATTGAACAATCCTCGTACTTTATGACAAACGCTGACTTTTCAGTATGAAATTAACATCCCAGACAAGGTTTTGAATGTAACTCCAGACTGCTACGGGGAGCAAATGAGGGACAAGACAGCAATCATCATGCAATTATCCAGGTCTGTGGCTCAGTTGAAAATATATTCTCTAAAGAGATCTATGTTAGATCTCACTGGTTTGAATCCCGGCAGGCCCACTCAGCTCTCACTCTTTTGAGGTTGATGAGTCTGGGCGATATGGACCAAAAGTCATATCTCGTTATTTGTGGGCTGAACAGCAATATACAATATATATCCAGATAATAATTATGCAGTTTAAATGTTCAGTTGTAAGCTGCCAACTACATGTGAGATGTCACAAACATCTTTATTTATAAGACATTTATCAAAATAAATAGCAAATACCGGGTTCCACTTCCTGTTTGAGAATAGGCACAGCTGTGTAAATATCAAAAGGTTAATTAAAAAAACGGATATATATGTAATAATGTATATATATATATATATATATATGCATACATTTCTCAGTGATATTGTCTCATCCTAAATCGATTCTGAAAATATATCGATATATATCCAAAAATCGATATATCGCCCAGCCCTAGAGGTTGATAAAATTAGTACAATTAAGTTGGGTAACAATAAACTTCTGTTACCTATCTATAAGGGCAAGAGTCCATCCAGACGGTGAATGTGCACTTTAGTGTTATGTATCACCAGGAGAGTATGAAATGTTCAAAGAAGCTTTGGATCCAGTAGTGAGAAAACTGTAGATGACAAAGCGATGTTTCCAAGAGCTCACCTTCTTTGTCGGATCAAGGAAGAACAGCTCAATTTACATGAAGGTTTAGAAATGCTGAGATTCTCGCATAGCATTTTCTTGTTCTTAAAAATCAGAAATGTATTCTCTGAACAGAGCATCGATATTACTTACTCTGCACACAGAGGTCAAAATTAATGGGAGTGCAGTTCCCCCTGACACATATTGTATTGTAGTACTGTACTGGAATTTATAGAGCGCAGGCAAGACCAAAAAAGGCACCAAGGCGCTGGGGGCAGAAGGAAAACTGCAGACCTGTAGGACTAAAACAGAAAATTGTTGAGATGTTTACGAAAGAGGGTGAAGTCAGGAACGTAGCAGATCTCGGGAGGGAGGGCATTCCACAGCACGGGGGCAAGTACGGAGAAAGACCTTTCTCCAGCACGGGGCTGCTGAAATCGCGGGATATTTAGAAGTGACTGATTGGCTGAGCGGAGAGGTCTGCTGGGCTTGTAAAGAGTACGTTTAGATTGGAGGAATTCAGCTTCGGTGTTATAGATAGCACAATGAACGAGGCAAAGGATTTTAAACTTCACTCAGCTCCTCACAGGGGGCCAGTGGAGTCAGTGAAGATGATCGTGGGAGTGGGCTAATCTGGAAGCATTCAGGGCAAGGTGAGCAGTTGCGTTTTGAAAGATCTGTAAACGTTGCAGCAGGGCCTCAGGCTGACCGAGATAGATGCCATTGCAGGAATCTATTGATCCCATAATGGAGGCTGTCACAATTTTAGATCTGGAGTCAGCCGGGAGAAAAGGAAGACGCGTTTTAAGTATTTTGAGTTGTGCAAAGCCCGATTGGCAGACCACCGAAATTTGAGCTTCTCTAGAGACAGAGAACATAATTTTGATTCCTAGACTCTTGACGGCTCAGAAGGGTTTAGTTTTGTCTCCATTCAATTTAAGCCAGTTATAGACCATCCAGACCCCAACTGCCGAGAGACAGTCCTTTTGTTTCTGTTGGGGGTCAGTCGAGGGAACGTTAAGCCGGAAAAGAATATGTGCGTCGTCGGCATAGGAAAAGAAATGTACCCCATTGCTGGAGATCAATTTGGCAAGGGCCAGCATATACAGATTAAACAGGAGGTGGGAGAGGACAGATCCCTGGGGGAACCCGCAGTCGAGAATAGTTGGGTGAGGTGAATGGAGGATGACGGACCGTTTGAAACCGGTTAGAGAGAGACGATGAGAACCATTTCAGGGGCATACCTGTGATTCCAGCTCACTGGAGACAGTGGAGCAGATTTTAATGGTCAACAGTGTCAAAGGTCGAGGAGAATAAGAGCACCAAACTCTCAGCAGTCCTGAAGTAAGGCGATGTCATTGAGGAGAGTTACCATAACAGATTCTGATCCCATTCCGGGACGAAACCCGGCCCGAAAAGGGTAAAGAAGGTGGTTGGTTTCAAGAAAGACGGAAAGCTGAGGGGTGGCAATGGATTCATGCAGTTTCAATAATAACAGGGAGTAAGGATATAGGACAGTAGTTTTCAGCTGCAGCAGGGTCAAGGTGAGGTTTTTTCAGTAAAGGAGAAATCACAGCATGTTTGCGTGGATCTGAGATGTGTGCAGTGGAGAAAGAATACTGAGGTTAGTAAAGGGGTGAGTATGTGAGAGAGAGTTTGAAGAGTGCGGAGCGGGATCGGGTCTGTAGGGAAGCAGATTTAAGCTTGAGCAGAGCAGCTGAGACCATAGTATCTATCACTGTCATGAATTTAAAGACATTAGGGTGATGTACATTTGAGTGGAGGGAGGCATCGAAGTATCAATGGTGATGGGCCTTTTAATGCGTATCAATTCACAGATTTTCCCCTAAAAAAAGGAGGCAATATGGTCGCAAAAGGTTTGCGATTGTAGGGTTGCAGGGGGGGAGCGAACAGGAGTTGTCAATTCTTTGGCCACCCTAAACCACTCTTTAGAGCAGCAGGAAGCATTTAAGATACAAACTGCGTAATGGTGGGATTTGGCTTTTTTTTTTATGAGGCTCTGGTAGGTATTACGTGCCTGTACATAGGCCAATTTTGCAGAGGATTTGAGGAGACAATGTCATCTCTGTTCGGCTTGTTGGCATTTTTGTTTAATAATCTCAGTTCAGAAGAACACCATGGGGAGGAAGATTTGGCCCGGACAGTAGAAAGCTTGCCGGGGGTCAGAGCGTCAGCGGTTGCCTGCAAGGCCTCAATCAGGGCAGTGCATGCATTTTTTCCACTCGTGAGGCCCTGTTGAGTAAGGGATTCAATTGAGCTCAGAATCAATTCAAGGGGGACAGTGGACCAATGGCACTGAAGTTTCAATTGGGGCTGCGGTTTAGTTTTAGGCTGAGCGAAGGGAAGAGAGAAAGGGAGCAGGTATAGATCCAACCGATCCGATCAGAAAAGATAAGATCAAGCTGGTTACCGCCTGAGTGGGCGGGGATGTGGTTACTTAAGATGAAGCCACAGTCAGCTAGGGAGGAGACCAACTTGGTAGCTTGTAGGTCAAGGAGGTTGTTGTGATGGAGGTTAAAATCGCAAAGTATGACTAGTTTAGGATAGGTAAGGGATAGGTCAGCCAACAGCTGTGCAAAGGTACCCAGGAACTGGTTGGTAGCATAGCTAGGCGGCCGGTAGGTGATGAAAGTGTGTAGCCTTGTTAACTAGTTTGAAGCCCTGTGTTCAAGGCTTAAGGACTTGAGAAGAGAATATCACTTCATAACTTGATTGGTAACAGAGTACTCTGATAACCCCCTTAAGCAGACCTTTAAGTCCTGCAAAAATCTCTTTTAATACCAGACCTACATGGTGCACAAGTGAGTGGGCCACACACATTCTGAACATATCTCGTGAAGGTCAGTGTCGTAAAATGATTTCTTGCATAACGTGCAGCATCTGAACCCAAAATAAAGTGGCAGAGACCTTAAGGCACCTTCAAAGAGAAAAATAACTTGCTGGGCAGTACGCTCCTTCCCGTTCACTTCTCATGGAGGTCATTCTATGAATATCGAGGAAAGTAAGAGGGCCGTAGCAATAAGACAGTAAACACGGACTGGCAAATAAGTATATTGGCTCTACCTTAAGGATTTAGTTTTAGGGGGAATAACGAAAGCGACGTGCAGACTAAGAAATCTGTTTATGCTAAGGTAGCCAAATCCCACTGGGAGGGAGGGAAGGAAGGAAGGAAGGAAGGAAGGAAGGAAGGAAGGAAGGAAGGAAGGAAGGAAGGAAGGAAGGAAGGAAGGAAGGAAGGAAGGAAGGAAGGAAGGAAGGAAGGAAGGAAGGAAGGAAGGAAGGAAGGAAGGAAGGAAGGAAGGAAGGAAGGAAGGAAGGAAGGAAGGAAGGAAGGAAGGAAGGAAGGAAGGAAGGAAGGAAGGAAGGAAGGAAGGAAGGAAGGAAGGAAGGAAGGAAGGAAGGAACAAACAGACATATGCAGCACTGACGGATCAGGGATGGGACTGCCTCTAGAAGCAGCATGGTTAGGTTTTTTCCAGTGTAATAGTGACAGAGAGAGCAGGAAAGTGAAATCTGTGGCGCTCAGGGTGGCAAGTGTTGGGATGATGTAGGAAAAACGACAACATTTCTTGGCACAAGCATTTGTTTAACTGCAACAAAGATTTCGGGTTATTTGATCCACTGTTTTGCGAATGCGTAAAGCAAGTGGCCTAGGATTGGCAAAAGTGTCCCTCATAAAGGTGTTAAGCTTCAACAGTTGTGACTGTATCCAAATTAGTTGCTGGGGATTGTTTGTCAAACAAGTGGCTTAACCGAGTGCATTCACTCATGGTAAGAAGTCAAGGTGGATGCGTAGATGGATTTTGCAGATAGAGAAGAGGGCAGGAGGTGATGCCAGTTGTCAAGGTTCTGGTGCCAACATACATCACTTGACACTTTCATGATGTTCCACCATGTCCTCATAGGAGATGGGCATATTGGATGTTGCCATAGATACTGCGAAACCTGCGGCAAACCATACACCTTTGCTCTAGAACTTCAGAGATAATCTAATAAATATATGTTATTTCTAACTTTAGACACATACTCCTATTTTGATTGTTTAACTTCTTAATGTATGCCTCTGTCTGTATCCACTTTTATATTTCAAGTCTTCCTATTATTCCCAAAACATTATGTGATAATGTTCTATGCAAACGTCCTAAGGCCGCATATTTTAATCATTCTTACAGGCCACTTGCTAGCGGCTCCCTCCCTGCAGTCCGGGATTATGAACACCCGCTGCTCTGTGGCTTCTTTATTCCCATAAAACCCACCACGTGGTTTCCATCTACTCCCTAGGTGTATCCAGAGCAGGTGGTCGCATACCACTCTCTCATAGCAGTGAGCTCAAAAGTATTCCTATGAAGAAACAAGAATTCTCTCTCATCAAACAACCCTTTAACTGATTACAATCCTTGTCATTAGAGCTGGCAAATTGCTATTTACTAGTTGGCAAAGGGGAAGGTGTGTCTAAGTAACCTACAAGTTGCAGATCATTCAAGCAACACTGTTTAGGGACTATATGTGCTTTATGTCATCAATCCCAGCCGATAAACACGAGGCTCACGCTACCTCTCGCCCTCCCAGAAAGCGCTACATGGATGTTTCTGCTTCTTCTGGGAATGGTCAGCGAGCCAGACCGTCTCCAAAGAAGAACAAGCAGAAAATGTATTTTGAATAGGGAATACAACATCCAAATCTGCATTTGTTCTATGTGAGGCCTCGCTACCTTCATTCAATTGTAAATTGCGCACAGATTATCTAGAGGTTATGCTTTTTTAAGTAAATCTTTCTAAAATTACAGTTGGCTACTAACACTGAATAATCCTGTATTCTTCAAACTATGCTCCAAAGTCTGGCACTTAAGCTGGCCCTATGAATGTCCCAGCAACTGCCTAGCCAAGGTGTGCCACTACCTTCTGCAGATCTCTATCCAGTTCTACACAGAAACGATAGTAAAGACAACAGGACCATATCTGAGGGACAGTATGGTCCTCGTGAGTGCACACATACCTGCCTTCTTGTCAGCCTCCAAGTGCCAGCAAATTATTCCAACCCTGTTAGTAAGTGAAGAACAGCTATGGGAGTTCGATTGTTTCGCCATCCATGGTGCCCTGTTCACTGTCAACTCATGTTTTGTCTCGTCTGTGCTACTCAAATCCCATTCATCACTGCCAGGAAGTTAGGGGACCAGAGGAAAGGCACCCACAGACACCAAATCACGCTTGGCTTTGGAGAGTTGTACTACATCTGCAATCACGCCAGGTGGTGCCTGATAACGGGTAGATTGATTCGTTCATAAAGTGTTCCACTTTGTTTTTCCCTAGCACAGCCTGAATGTCAACCATATATATGCAGCTCTACTTGCTTATTACATTCCTGACCGCCGTCAGAATAGGGAACACAGGGAGAACTTTGCTTTTCTGTGCTGTGGTAGGTCAGAAGAAGAAGGCGGGCCAAACGGTAGCATTTTCACAAGTTCTTTTTATTTAACTAAAAGGAAAAATGCCTGTCTATCCCTATTCAAAAGGGTTTGCCCAACCTAGCACAGAACTAACTAGGGTGCTTGTCGTCAGTATAATCTAAATCAATAGTCCGTCTTCGTCCAAAAACTAACCTATGCTCACCCTACCACTAATCAAAACATCAAAAGTAAAGAGGACAAGGAGAATGATTTCATTCTCCTGGACAGACTTCCCGAGCCTTAATATTCTATCTTCAAATAGTTCTTTCTGATTGCATGAACCAATTCCTTTAGTTCTTGAAGGGGGCTCTTCCACCTCTTGGGTTTCCCCCGGCATTCTTTAAAAACAGTTCTTTGTTTCATCAGGATAGGGTCTTGACCATTATTCCTTTGTGAATCTTGCAGTGTCTCTTTCTTAATATCAATCCTTGGTTTGGCTTTTGTCAACTTTCTGGGTTGAATAAATTGTATTTCAAAGGATTCTTCACTATCTTTACAATATTCACACTCACTCGGATGTATGTACTGAGTCCCTCTGTACTCTTCACTTTCTTTAAAGTATTCACGACCACTGCGACGAGTCCCTTGGTAATCTTCAATTTCTTTAAAGTATTCAGAACTGCAGGGACGAATGAGGTGTCCCGTTGTGTTCTTTCTACCCTGTTCCCCGTCCACGTCTCCCGCTGCTCGCGTTAGCTTTGTCTTTTCGGACTGGCACCACTGGTTCTGCCTGTGGGATCAGGCTCTCTCTTGTAGCTTGAAGGAACAAGTTACTTACCCCTAACTTCTGTTCCCCAGCATGGGTATCTTTCATGGATTCACATGCTCATGAATATTCCCTGTCCTCAGGCTGGGAATCCTCAGTAATATTAGAGCAGTTTAGCTTTAAAAGCTTAAAAAACTGCTTGTCACTTATATTAGCTGTTGCTGTCACTTTGGGTCATACTGCCCTAGACAATGGCATTAGTCCTCCTTAGCTCCATCGCTGGTTGCCATCTTCAGAATTGGAAGCACACGTAATGTGGCAGTAGGAACCAAGAAGAGGCATAGAGGGGTAGGAGGGAGGGTTGCATGTCAATCAATTAAAGATACCTATGATGAAGAACAGGTGTTATAGGTAAGTAACTTGGTCCTTCTCCAGCATTGGATCTTTGGATTCACATGCTCATGAATATGAATACCCATAAAGACATGTACCCAACCAATGAGAGGCGGTACAGCTTTACAGAAGCAATGTGCCGCGCCTCTGGAACACTCACCTCATGCAAAGAAGTTGCAAAGCACTGCTTTTCCGACACGAGACGCCTCCCCACAATCCCTGTCAATGTAGTAGAATCTAGTGAAGCTGTGGTTAGACCTCCACGTAGCAGCCTTGCAACTGTCAAGCAAGGGAATACCAGACAGGAACGCCGTAATAGGGGCCACGGCCCTGGTGGAATGTGTTTTAAGTCTACTTGGCAGCCGCCTGTTACCGAGCCAATGACAATGTGAAAGGCAGCCAGATAGTCACCTGTAAGTGAAAACCTTCGACAGGGCCTTCCCATTATCCGGTCCAAATACCACAAAAAGTTGTGAGGTCTTGCAAAGGTCTTTTGTGTGTCAGATAAAGAATTTCAACGCACAGGCAGTGTACAGTAAATGGAATGCCCTCTCTTCCGGAAAAGTGGGAGAGCCAAAGAACACAGGTAGGACCAGAGGCTGAGCACCACCCTGGATTGGTAAAACGTTAAATGTGGTGTCTTGCACGAGAGAGCTTGCAACTCTGACACGTCTGGCAGAAGTAATACCTCCAGAAAAGCAGTCTTCCATGATAGAAACTTCATAGAGGCCTGGTTTAGAGGCTCAAGGGCATGCACATTAACCTGGAGAGGACCAATTCAGCTCCCAAGCCATGGCAGGACACTTCACTGGAGGGAAAGTCTGAAACAGGCCCTTGAGGAATTCTTTAACCAGTCGAGATGAAACCAGAGAGAAGGCCTGCATGTCGTGCGAGTGTAACGAGAGAAAGCGGTTAGGTGGACTTTTATGTATGTGTGTAGTAGGCCCGACGTTGCCAACGAGAGAAGATATGGCAGAATATGAGAAGGCTTGATTCGAAGAGGGTTGAGCTGTTGCGAATGACACCATACAGTAAAACGCTTCCACTTGTGCTTGCAGCATGAAAGAGTGGATGGAGCTTTAGCCGTCTCCATGATTTCATGGCATTCTAGAGGCAAGGCAAAATGTCCACAATCTAGGGCTGCAGAAGCCAAGCTGTTAATTTGAGGGACGATGGGTTGTTTTGTAGAATGGAACCTCCCTTCTCTGTAGAGCAGGTCTGGAAGAGGAGGCAGTTTTATGGAAGGCGCTACCGACCTTCAGCGGTACTCCTCGGGCGATGTGGTGTGAGACGGTTGGCAATAGGATGGCCTATAGTCCCTGGAGGTTCTGAAGAAAAAGCCCTTGCCAGATTGAAGAGCTGCCTTCGCTGCTGTAGGGTGCCCAGGGAGCGGGCAGCGTCAGTTTGTTTTGATTGCCTGAAGGGTCTCGTCTGTCTTTTTACCCAAGGGGTCTAATCCATCAAAGGGCATGTCTAAGACCTTAGACTTCACCTCTGGGCGGAGGTTGGTGGCCTTCAACCAACTTTGGCCCCTCAGCACAGGCCGATTTCCCATTTTGCAGAAACCTGTGTCTGCTATATCTAGGGCTACGATAATGACGTAATCAGATGGGGCCTCCCCTTTGTGTAGTAAGGCAAGTGTCTCATCCCTTTTATCATCTGGCAGGAAATCGAAGATGGGGCCCATCTTATACCACAATTCCCGGTCATATCGGCAAAGAATAGCTAAGGAATTGGCAGCTTTGCTAGTGGTGGCAGCTGTGGTACTCACACGTTTTCCAAAAGCATCCAAGTTGTTCTCCTTCCTTGTCCAGGAGTACCATGCATGGAGAAGAAGGGCTGGCTGGTCGCTTCCTTGTAGCTGACACAACAATAAGGGGATGGCTGAGTGCAAAGACACTTATTCAGAAGTTTATATTTCTTTTCTAGGCAATCCTTTTTTGGAGGCGCTGAGGATGGATTTTTCATGACCAACAAAGCAACCTCCCAGATGTCATAAAGCATAGAGATGGCCACAACTGATTTTCTGGAGACTTTACATCTCTGAAACAGTAAAACCTCTTTTCTTTGTTCTTCCAGAACTAGGTCAAAGAGCTTCACTGCACATGTTAACAGTGCGTAAAAAGAACCCATTTCATCCGGTTTAGAATCTTGGGAAGGCAGATCAATGGTTTCTCCATCCGCTGGCACAAGGTCCTCATACTCATGTGTAGTATGCAAATACGGGGATGTGTCTGTCTGGACTGGTATCCGTGTCGGCAGAACAACTGGGTGTTGGTCGAGGAGGCAGAGGCTGCAAGATTATATCCTCATGTGATGGCAACGCGGAGGGCTCCTACTAGGGGCACCTTGAGGGGCAAGAGGAGGTATACGCTGCTGCAGTTATGTGACTAAAGTCTGTAAAGTTGATAAGATATCCAGCAACAAATCTCTGGGTGGCGATGGTGTTCCTAAGGAAACCATAGGCATAGCAGTGGGTGGAACAAGCAGAGGTACAGCAGTGGGCTGAATCGGTGTGGTTGCACTGGCTGACGACATGCCAGTAGAATTGGGTCAGGTCCCCCTTCCATATCCTCCTGATCTGAAAAGAAAACGTCCAGATGTTCTTCTACCTATATGCTACCCTGCTGTAGCATCTGGACAGGTGGTGTCTCCGAGGCCAAAGGTACCAAGGTAAAAAGTGGTTTTGGCTTTGTGGATCGTGGTAAAAAGGAGTGCTGGAGGCATCTCATTTTCCACACTTGCACTTCTAGGAAATGAAGCGATCACAGAAGCTTGCGAAGTAGTCAACTGTGTCATAGACGCTGGCCTGGGAGGCAAAGCAACCCAGGAAACAATGGTAGTAATCGTCGAATAGTCAATCGTGAATGGTGCAGTCAACGAGGAGATGGCAGTTTCAAGCCGACAGTATTGCCATTAACGAAGATGGTTGGGTCGATGACCATTTGTGTTTGTGGCTCGTCAATGCTGTCGGGTGTCATTTTTTCAAAGAATGCAAAGACGATGATTTGGCCGTGGTCTTCATGGACGTAGTCTTATCTTTAGGAGTAGTAGTCATGGATGGGGTTAACGAGGATACAGATGGAGTAGACGGTGCTCTGGCAGTCGCTGTTGTCGTGGTCAAGGCGTTTGGGGGTGGTTGAGGTGTGCAATCTATGTCTTCTTTTAGGTTCTTCCCCAGGGAAGTGTCCTCTTGTGATCTCCACTTCTTCGCAGAGGGAGTCTTTCCCATGGGTCTGCTGACCTTCGCAGGGGCGTGACTTCGGGCCGAGCCAGAGGCCCGGTCACCTTCCTTCAGCCAAGTGACCAACTTCGATGTCGATATTTTTGCGTCTTAGTCAGAAAACACTGGCAGTTGTCCACATTGTGGTCAAGGTGCAGGCAATACAGGCAAAACGTTCTTTAGGTGACACTTGGAGCAGGGATTGGCGTCCACATGGCTGCGTGAGCAGGCATCAAAGAAGAAGGCTTCACATGGTGAGAAGATCCGTAGATGGTCTGCATCTTCACCGGCAATGGACCCCCACTACCGGCAGTCACAAAAGTGACTGATGAAGAAATTATGGAAATATAATCTCAAAAATAGTACAAAAGTCGATATTTCGAGGAGCGAAACACAGACTTGCAACACAAACGTTTGGTAAAATATGAAAATGGCGACCAGGGGTTAAGCTAAGGAGGACTAACACCATTGGATAGGGCAGCATGACCCAAAGTGACAGCAATAGGCTATATAAGTGACACACAGCTTTGTGAGCTTTAATGATAAACTGCTTTAACATTGCAGAGGATCGATGGGGAATATTCATGAGCATGCAAATCCATGAAAGAGCCTATTCTGGAGAACACTTCTAGCGTGTCGTCTTTCTTCCTGTTTCACTGTGCAGCACTGCTGTGCCCATTCTACTGAGTTCTCAGCATTGTTTGAGGACCAGAAGGTCCACCTACTCTGGGTCACACTACTGCCTTGACTTTCCTTGGGCATACACAGATTGTTTCGCTGCCCTCTCCATATCTCCTTTTCTTCTTGGTTGCCAGCGTCCTATCGACCAAGGACCTCCCAGACTAGCCTGGTTTCTCCTTCTCTTTGGGTTTAAAAGTCCTGGGCATCACCAACATTGTACATTGGTCCTTTATTTGGGAAGTGCTGGGTCCTCTCCAGCGTAGACCTGTAGTCCTTGGTCTCTCTTCCCAGAGCGTTCCTTGCTACTCGCTCAATCTTCATAGCCCCAACCACTGAGTAATCTTCATTTGCTGCACACTCTTCTTCTCATTTGTCTTTCTGTTGGTTATTTTTTGTGAGGTTACATTAACAAGCAGTGACTTGTTTGGGACGATTCTTATGAAGCTCTGATGGTAGTGGCTCCTCATAAAAGGGCTTAGAGAGTTCCTTGACGGAACGTGAGTCCTTGTTCCCAAGAGGGCAGTCGCTCCCTGTGAGGTCCAGCTTCCCGACATCCCTAGGTGGGATGTTGCGTAGTAGGCTCACCTCTCTAGCCTCACAGGGTAGGGCTCACCTCTGGAGAAGTGACAAGGTCTCGTATGGTCCAACATTCTACTGAGCTGCCCATACTTTGCTAGCTCTCAGTCACTTCTCTGTGCCTCCCCCAATGATGGTTTTGGTAATGGTGGTTTGCACTGCTTGGGTCTCGGCCCCACAAATCAGTAGATTCAAGTCTGACCAAATTGTCCGGATGCTGGCCTCTTTTCGCACCACACATATGCTTCCCCTACCATGAACGTATGAATGCGTCTGTCACTAACCATGGCCTAAATTCTACATGTGAACCTCCAGTTCACATCTATCCCTTTGAACCTTGAGTATGTATTGGTTATGGTTAAAGTACGGAGGAAGAGAGAGACAAAATAAAAAACACACTCCCCCTGTCCACACCCCGGCATTACAGGATTTATACTAGTCCCATACTAGGTCTGCTTCTAGTGTCTCCTGAGTGACAAGTATGGCTAGTGTGAGCATGAGGCCAGACTCATTTGGCTGTTTCTTACACCAACAACAACCTAAACAATATCATAATATCCTGTAATGCTATGTTGATAAACATAGGAACAAAAATAAAATTTAAAAAGAGTTTGTTGAAAATATAGAACCTGCTAATATTTATTACAGATGAGACATAAATGTCCTTTACAGCAAAGATCTCCATGCTGTAGGCTAAAAGAAAATGACAAATAATAGTGGCTCACTTGCAGGCGTTCCTCTAGGCTACAGAGTTAACCTAAATGACAAGCAGTTGATAGGGAGTAACAAGAAATGAGAATCTCACTTGGGACCTCGGAGGATAGAACGTTTGAGAGAAGCTTTGAAGAACACACACCAAGCCCCAAGAAAGCAGGCTTCAGCATTAGATTGGGGGAGAAACAATTCACCGATGCACACACAAAGTACTACATGTCTGCCACACCACACCCGCAAATGGTAAACCCAGAAATGCTCTGATGATACCAGACCATGCCATACCAGACAACTACAATATACTTAGAGTCGCCCGACCTAACTCTAGAGGCGGTGGCCTGGCTATTATCGCCAAAACTAAGTGAGCATTAAGACTTGTCCCACCTCCAGCTATCACATCTTGTGAACTACTCTCAGCCAAACTACCCATATCTAACAATAGTACACTAACCCTTTTCCTGGTGTACAGACCACCTGCCCTTTAGGGAATTTCGAGGAAGACCTTTCCAGCCTCCTTACTAACAACATCAAAGACTCCACCCAGCTCCTATTACAAGGTGACTTTAACCTGGGATTTAACGATGTTGAGGACAAAGAAGCCCAATCCATCCAATCGATCTTAGTCGAACATGGCCTTCCCCAAAAAGTCCTAGCTCCAACACATACAAAAGGACGCACACTAGATTGGATAGCAAATCTGAACTGCACCACTACCATCTCTAGTATTACACCTGAAGCCTGGACCGACCACCATCTTATCTGTTTTTCATCCATCATTGAACCACCTAAAGTAGTTACTCGTGAAATAGCACCATCTCTGCCAACCAGAAGCAAAAAAGAAATTACGGCTGAAAAATTACTCCTCCTCCTCCTACCAGCTCCAACTGCCAGCACCAACAGCTCTGACCCCAATACATTAGTTGATACATTATAATTTCCATGTCTAAAGCCTTGGATAGCATTGCCCCTATCAAATTAGGTAATAGTAAACACGAATCACACCTCAATTCGTGGTTCACCCCCCATCTCAATGAACTACGAATCCAAAAACGTAAACTCCAAGAAATCTGGAGGCACTCACCCTCAGCTGAGAATAAAACTCTACTTGCCAACTTCGCTAACAAATACAAGAAAGAAATAATCCAAACAAAAAAAATACATTCAATGAGAGAATTAGTAAAGCCAACTCTAATTCTAAAGAACTTTTCTCCATCCTCCGAGAAATGGAAAACCCAATAGCTCCCACGGACAATGTCCCTAAGGACAAACAATGGTGCACCAGCATACAAAATGTACTAGCAAATAAAATAATAACTTTACAATCCAAAATCGCAAAGAAGAAGGCCACCTTGAGCTCCACAGGAACTCAGACCACCCCTTTGACAGATACACCAAGTACAGATGTACCAAGTAGCTGTAAACCATTCAGGTTTACCAACATTTCCATTCTGGAAACAGAAAAGGTTATTTTATCTCTGAAACCCTCGAACTGCCAGGGTGACAGTTGCCCGGTACAAGTAATTAAGGATGCAGCTAGAGATTTAGCACCCTTCATCTCTAAGCTAATTAATGCCTCCTTTAGATCAAGCATTGTGCCCTCAAACCTCAAAGAATCATGGATAGCAGGACTGCCTCTCCTCAAACAACAGACCCTTGACCAAGCTATCCCCACTAATTATAGGCCCATTATTACGGTCGCGTTCCTCCTTAAAATCATTGACAGAGTAGCCTACCTCCAGATCCAAAATTACCTGGAGACGAACCAACTACTAGGATCACGCCAATCTGGATTCAGACCACAACATAGTACTGAAACGGCCTTAATTGACCTGAAGACACAAATCGACGAGTTGAAGGATAAAGGTAAAACAGCTATGCTCCTCCTCCTCGACCTATCGGCGGCCTTCGACCATGCAGTGTTATGCAAGCATCTAGTGTCTGCCGCCCATTTCTCAAGGGAAGCTATAGCCTGGGTACAATCCTTCCTAGCCAACCGTACGATGAGAGCGTTCTCCCCCTTAGCTTCAGCGGACCCAATAAAAATCACCTGTGGTGTTCCACAAGGTTCATGCGTCCCCCCTACAATGTACACCATCTTCAGTAAGCCACTCTTCGACAAACTTGACAGATTGCGGGTAACTTATACGAATTACGCGGATGACACGCAGATCCTCATACCACTACCTGGCAACTCTGCCGCAGACACAGCTCTAGTAAACAAGATTTACCTCCTTATTCAGGAATGGATGGCCTCCCATGGACTTTGCCTGAATGACGACAAAACAGAGATACTGATCCCGGGCTCCTACTCTAACCTCAAAAAACGTAGCCCTAGCTACACGGCCTTTAATATAGATGGTAATGTAATCAAGGTGGTAGCCGAGGTAGAAACACTAGGTTTCTACCTTTATTCTGCACTATCTCTTAAAAAACAAGTGAACTCCTTGGCCTCATCTACAGCTTAAACCTGCAAATTAATCAGGGCCTGTAGACCCTACCTTTCCAAAACTAACTGCATCACTCTAGCCAATGCCTTAATAATGTCCAAACTAGATTACAACGCCCTATATGCAGGTGCCAATAAAACTATCATAAATAAAATGCAAATACTACAGAACAATGCTCTTAGAGCAGCCTTGGACATACCCCGAAGAGAGCATATATCTAATATCAGGAAAGACCACTACAGGCTAAAAATTAGTGACAGAATTCTCCTCAAGACGCTTTCCATCACCTACAAAGGACTGAACAATACCGCGCCACCATACATCTCCGCTAGACTGACCAGAAAATCTTCCAGTCACCACACCAGAGCCTCTAACCATCTTCTGCTAGAAACACCCAGATTCAGTCTCTCAAAATCGGGCGGTGCAAGCTTCCCTGTTAGAGCTGCCTGTGCCTGGAATGCACTCCCTTCTGCGCTAAGAGATGATCAGCCCTACTCTAGATTCAGATGTAAAGTGAAAAGTTGGCTCTGGACTAACACTTACCAAACAGCTCCCTGGCACTAGACACTGGATTTCTGCATATAAATATCTTGAAACCTGTACTACCGTGAAACCTGTACTATAGACTAGTGTGATGTGATGTACGGACAGCTCGTATATTTGTACTGTAAATACTGTATTTACATGTAATGCATTCACTGCATGTAACCAAGCTTAAGTATTCTCGTTACCGCTGCGTCCGGCTACCCCAGGGTTTTGAGCGCATGATCAAATAATAAACTAAACTAAATTAAACTAAACCAGAAGTGACATTCAGTAATTTCCTGGTGACTGTTTTGTGAAATCACTCCATTTCCCCGAATGCAAAATCTTGGTATTAGAATCTTTATATTTTCAATTTTACATTTTGTCCACATTTCCCAGAATTCAGCGCAAACTCCCTCTCTGTCTCTCTCAACACCTTATGGATGCTTTGGTACTTTCACGTTTTCTTTCTCCAGAATAGAGATTCTGCCCCAAAATCGAGTAACTGAGCATGCAGGGCCGGCCACTGTGTATGTATTTATGATGCTCGATGTAGCCTTTTTGCAATATCACCCGGGCTAATCTGTCCATTGTTTGGAAACAGAGTGAGGAAGATGTTAGAGGCAAATGCTGGATTGTCTGATCAAACTGCAGTAGATGTTTGAGAGCCCTTGGTAGACAATTAGATTGGGATGGTGATCCACATAATTCCTAGAGACAAAGCTCCTAGTGGGGTTGCTAAATAGGGTGGTATACACTAATTGATTGCTAATACTAGGACTAAACTAAGAAAAGATTTGCATTTTTAAGGCCATTCCACCATGACGATGTTCATCTCACACAACCGATCACTGGGATCCTCTAAATTTTACTTTTAGAATGGCGACTATGTTTTCCCTGCCCCAGCAATTCATGACCTCATGCACTGAGCAAACGGTACTGATCGTGCTTTAATCAGGATGTCTAAAAGTCTGCTTTCTGGTAATGTCAGTGCTTACAGTAGGAGACCCTGCCAACATTAAATGTAAGAAAAAGTTCTGTAAATTTCCTATAATTTTTATCCATGTCAAGCTATGCTGTTGGGAGGACTGTGCATTGAAAAACATAACGTCCTGGGTAGGAATGTTGCCTTCTTTATCTCCTTATTAATTCTCCTCCTGTGTGAGACTAGCTTTTCACCGTGTCAGCCACACTTAATTCATAGGTGATGGAGGCCCATCTTATAGTTGATACTTCTGACACTTTTAGGTACGATGAGGTCGTGTTCACTAAGAAGTACTTGCTTCAGGATCCACACAGCAAAAAAGTAGCTTTTTGCATCCGCTTAATTTTGGACCACTGTCTAGTACCCGGTGCATTTGAGGCTGGGCGGTGGCAATGCCATCTGGACAGGTCCTCATCCACACCGCTTCCATTCAAGGTGCTACCAATCAAAATAATTAGCAGCACACAGAAAGGTTATGGGATCACCCCTAGTTTGCATAACTTTAGTTTTTCTTACGCTTCCATACTGCATACAATTCACGTTGTGCTACAAAAAGTATTCGCCCTGAGGCACCATCAGTGTGTCTGTTGGAGCTTCAGAAGCAAGTTGGAGCAAAGAGGTCCTTGCCTCAATAATGATGAAATTCGCCAGGCAGATGCTGATTTTTTTTATGCTGTAGCCAACTGGCTCTGCGACACTTGCCGGGCCCACTTGTCTTTTCAAAATAATGTTCCTTTTCAACAGAATTTGAACACATATTTAATTCAATTTTGCTGATGCTGCTTGAATGAGTTAATTTCAAAGTGAACACTGGAGAATGACCTGGTGCACACAAGCAAATGGGGACTGGCTACAAGTGTAACTCAAGCCAACTAAAACTTGCTTGAGAAACGATCCCACACGTGATATGGGATTCGACTTCTGGGTTGCGGGCAGTTATAATTTCCAAAAAGAATGCATTTAGTACATGCGCCATTTTTAACAAAATCAGTTGTAGTACTCGGACTGAGAACACATGACAATGGTTTGCAATTCTGGTCATGTGTACTGCAATGAAATACATTTCACCTGACGGGGCAAATCTTTAATAAACAAACAAACACGTGTTACAAAAGTACAACAACTGCCTTTCCAAAACACAGAGTTTATGGTTTACATAAAAAGAAATATAATTTACCTTTGTCCTAAGCATGTGCCATTCATCAGTGCAGAATGACTCCCTTGTTTCATGAATGCTTCATCAGGGTCAATATCATTTTCATGCCTAAACCTAATATGAACACAAACATATATTTCATTTGATGTATAGAAGATATTACTGATGCGTGAGCGACAACATAACTGAGCTAAGAAGACATTATACTTATCATCTGCTACCATTAATTCAAGTACACAATAAAAGTAGTGTTGGGCACATTGCCCTAAAGGAGTGTCACAGGTTGTATGGCGGGGAAGCCGCAAGACGAGGACAAATGTTATTTTTGGTGAAAACATACATTGAGGCAACTTATCAGTAGCTCCGTTCCCTCTACCCGCATTCACTCCGACATCAGGCCCCACTGAATGTGCGAACAGGAAAGGTGTGGAAGAAACTGTTACTAATCAGGGACAACAGCAGGTAAGGTCAGAGCTAGTGATCACTGCCCAAATGGGTAAGTGAAAAAAAGAGGTCTGGTGCATTTTACAGAAATAGGGAATCCTTTTTCTTTAAAACCAATGTGTCGAACTCAATCAAACAGTGAGTCGCACAGTCAGGTCTATAAAAATGGGCAGGATAACAGAGTGTCGCGTGGATTTCTAAAGTGATGTGGCATAAACCTTTTACCCCATATTGGGGTAAGCCAACCCGGCTAAGCCCACAAGTCAATATTTTCCCATATTAAACGGGACAAGGGACAATGAACAATGGCAACTTTTTATGAGGGCTGGAGGGAAAAGCGCATGGATTGATTGATAGTTTATAATGCGCCTATACACACGTGTTTCAAGGCGCAACCAAGCATGGAGGGGAAAAAGGGGGAGAACGAGACAAACGATCTTACTAGGCCTAGTAACATTTAGATTGTGCAAGTGCACAGACAAGAAGCACAGGGGAGAGGAAGGTGGAGAAGTGCGAACAGTGCCCTGGGTTAAGTGCGAGGAAGGCAGGGCCTCTAAGGGGAACATGCCCTTGGAAGTGCAAGGAGGCCAGGTGGCAGTGCAGGGTGGCCCAAAGGCAAGTGCTAGGAAATGCGCGGGGCGGGGGACGGCAGGTGTCCTATATGACTCAGAGGCACCAGGCAGCCACTCGCGTAACTGAGCAGGAGGAAGGGAAGGTTAGCAAAGGGAAGTTAGAGAGAAAAAGAGGTCGGCAGAGTTTGGCAGAGAGAAGGAAGAGGAGAAAGGGAAGGTCTTGGGATTCCGGAATGTTGGCCAAGGTGACAGCAGCTTGAACCTGCAGCTAGTGGTCTCCTCCCTGAAGCTATTTATTATTGATTATGAATTCAAAAAAGAAGATTCAAGAGCCAGAAAACCCAACTTCTAAGAAACAAAAGCAACTGTTGGAGATTGATGAAGACAACCCCAGTAGTCAGGACATTTATAAACTCCTGAGACAAGTGGCATTGGACATGGTTGAGGTGAACAATACTTTGTCTGAACTGAACTCCAAGGTTTGCCACCAGGATGGTAGAGTGGAGGAATTGGAGAAGTCAATATCTAAGAGTTGAGAGATGGCAGGAAGCTATAGGGCTTACAACATTTTAGAAAATATCTTCAAGGTGAGAGTGATCGGCGTATGGAGATAGATCTGAAGTTGCGGGAGAGAAATGTCAGGCTGATTGGGGTAGAAGAGAATCCAGATACAAGAAAGAAAAACATGATTGTGCTGGTATTAGAAATATTTAAAGACTGCTTTGGTATGGCGCTTAAAGAGGAGGATTTTGACCATGTTTATCGTATTGGTAGATTGCCAGGATCCAAACCTAGGCATATCATGGTCTCTTTTGTCCTGGCACGGAAAAAGGAGAGCTTGTTATCTGCAGCAAGGATTAAAGGATCGGTTTTATACAAGGGGAAATCTCTCTATGTCTACCCAGATTACCCTAAGGAGATTTTAGCTGCCAGGAAAAGCTTCAAGGGTGTGAAGGAACTTGCTAAATCCCTGCAGGTTAAGGCCTTTATGAACAAGTATAATTCTTTAACTGTCATGCTGCCAGATGGGGAAAAAGTCACCTCAGACCCGAAGGAGGCTGGTATATGGCTGGAGGCTCTTAAAGATTCACGAGTTGCTATTGCGGATTAGCATCAACGTGGAATCTTTATTTCTGGTATTACTCGTATTTTTAATTTTTATTTATGCAGCAAAATGGCGCCGAGTACTTGTTTCAGTTAAACGTTATGGAATCTAAATTACCTTTCGAAAATGTGGGCTTTCGGCTCGAGAATTCACAATGGTGGACTTGGAAACGGTTACATGGCATGCTGTCATTTTATGCTTTTGGTGTGTTTGCTGGCAAAGCTTCCATTTTGCTTGGATATGTGCGTGTGTTCCAGTAGGGCATGCATATTTTTGCTTTTATTCATATATCTGGGCGAAGATTGTACTTTTTTTTTAATCACCGTTCCATTCTTTTTTGCGGTGCCGTCCACACAGTTGTTTTTGAGACGGCTTCGGGGAGCAAGGATGGATGCATTTATATTTTTAGATATATTCCATTTAATATTAATATTGATTCGTCCGCAGGTACAGGATCCCCTCTTGACTTGTCCTTTTATGAGGCCAACTAATATAACTGAAATGTTTTAGTGGTCTTTAAAAATGGTCTTGTTGGGTTGCATTCTTATTTTGTTATCTGTTTTAACTAGTTAAGAGCCACTACTGAAGTCTGTCATGGGTAGTCTCGCATCAAAAAGAAAAGTAGATAAAGTGTTTCGTTGCATATATTGACCTGTTTATATTGATGCCTGTAGTACACTGAACTATTACGCATGTCGATCAATGTCCCTGACCGGTTGACTTAAAAATGGTTGAACAATGTGGCCCAGCATCCAGGATAATAGAAATGCACTGAATTTTTCTTTAGAACAAACTTTAAAAAATAAAAAATTGGTTTTTCCAATGGCCGGGGTCGGATTGGTCCGGATGCATCATTGACTTGTCAGTGTACACTGTGGAGGTTAATACACATTGCAAGTAGGTCAATCATGGTTATTGGGATATTTAAAGTGCTGGGATGCCTTATATATTGTGCTTTGGAATATCACATCCTGGCACGAGCCTATCCACATATACTAATGCCACTGCAAACTTCCTGGCTCTGCATATTATTTTACAACTCATATTCAACAGGGGCTGTAACATTTGGCAGTCTTTTACAGTTTGGAATAACTCAACACCCGATATCTCTCTGGAAAGTACAGCACATTTCTCATTAGGCTGCTTCTTATAAACGTTTTGATACACGCTATGGAGAGTATAAGATTGAATTAATAGATGATGTGTTTGGCTGCAATTAACATCTGTTTATGTGTTTAGCTTCTGCCATCAGCTTTGAGAATGCACGTCATTGCTCTATTCTTTAGTTACTAGTGCACAATTGCCAAAGCCTCCATCTATAGTCTTTCTTTTCTTATTGCAGCCATGGTCATAAAGGGGATGGGATGCTCCCAAAGTTTTGCGGATGGGTTGCCTATGAACTTCAGAGAGTGTTGTTGATGTGTACTCGCCTAATGTGTACTCACCTAATCACCCTATTTTTTTCGGTGTATGCAATGGGGTAAGTTTTGATTCTTGATTTGGTGCATTGTTTAGTGGTTGGGAAAGTGTTATATGTTTTCTGATATGTAATTGGGACTGGGTCGGGTGTTTTTTTTGGGTTTATTAGTTCTTGTGGACGTTGGATTCATACTTCTGTTGTGGGGGGAGTGGGAGGGTTTTTTATTCTAATACATGCAGAATTGTTGAACTGGTATTTATTTATTATTTTACACAAATATTTGCAATGCCTTCAGGAAAGGGAGACCTTTTGTCTGTCTCCTCATGGAATGTGAATGGTCTTAACAATCCTGTCAAACGACAGACAATTTTCAACTGTTTAAATGATATGCATAGTGATGTTTATTTCCTTCAAGAGACACATTTGTTAAAGGATGAAGTTAATTTATTACGTAAACAGTGGGTGGGAGATTTTTGTGTCTCATGCTACACCTCTAAGAGCAAAGGGGTTGCAGTTTTGGTGCGGAAAAATGCTCCGATTAAAGTGATACAATCACGCTCAGATGGCGAAGGAAGGATCATTGTAATTTTAGTAGAAATCCAAGGGGCTAAGACAATTCTTTGTAATGTCTATGCTCCCTCATTGGATGATGGATCATTTTTTGGTACAGTGGCACAGATGTTGCAGGATTTTGGCTCCCGAAATATTATTCTGGGGGGGGATTTTAATTTGGCTATTGATCATAACTCGGATCGGAGCGGACCTCGTACGATTCAGAGAAGAGATCCTACGTTTTGTTCATTTCGGTCTCTATCAGAATTTAACTTGACGGATTGCTGGAGATTACATAATTCTGATTTGAGAGAATACACCTTTTATTCTGGTTCTCATAATACATAGTTTTGCAGTCACGGATCACACACCAGTGTTTTTGAATGTGAAACTGGAGTTTGATACTTGTAGGTCGTTTTGTTGGAAAATGAACACCTCAATTCTGCAGGATGAGAAAATTGTGGATAAGATCAGATCTGAGGCTGACCACTTTGTTGCGGAAAATAGAACTGAGGGGATTGATGTTAAGACTGTCTGGGAAGCCTTTAAATGTACGATGCGGGGCCTTATTTTGGGGTGGTCTAGTAGCAAGAGAAAATATTTGGAGAGGACACGTCTAGATTTGGACAAACGTATTAAAATGATATCAATTGATTTGTTGATCAACCCTAATAACTCAGAGAAGAGGCTGGCGCTTAAGAAATTGCAGAGGGAATTGAATGACATTTTGAGGGTGAAATCTAAAAAGGACATGTACAGGTTGAAATGCTCTTATTTTGGATATGGGGGAAAATGTGATCGTTGGCTTGTCTATAGATTGAGACAACAGAAATCGGAAATGGCAATCACCTCTGTAAGGGGGACGGATGGTTAAGTGACATTTGACCCTAAGGAAATTAATAGGGCCTTCAAGGATTACTATATGAGGCTATATCAGAATGAATCGGGCATCAATGGTCTGGATGAGTCTTTTCTGGATGGTTTAGAAATTCCTAGAGCAGATGATTTGGAGAAATCGCTTTTGAATGTTGGAGTGACTGTTGATAAGTTGAGATCTGCATTTGGAAAGCTGAACTCGGGCAAGTCTCGGGGCCTGATGGTTTACCGGCTGAGTTTTATAAAATTTTACTTGATTCGGCGATGGAGCTTTTACTGGATATGTATACGGAATCTAGGGAGGTGGGTCTTCTTCCGACTTCTAGCAACCATGTAACTATTTCAGTTTTTCTTAAGAAAGGTAATGACAGCAGTTTGACTTCTAACTATTGTCCGATCAGTCTAATAAATACGGACAACAAAATATTGGCGAAGTTATTAGCCTTACGCTTGGATCATTTATTAGTCAAACTGGTACACACTGATCAGTCAGGTTTTGTTCGAGGTCGTAGAACATCTAGTAATATTAGGAACTTGATGATGATGATGATGATGATGAAACATGCCCAGAGCTTGGAAGAGGATGTGGCCGTGTTCTCTTTGGACGCAGAAAAAGCGGTTGATCGAGTAGACTGAAAGTATCTTTTTCGGTTTTACGTGCTATGAACTTAGGAGAGTACTTTATTTCCTGGATTTCCCTGTTATATGCTTGTTTGACGGCCAATGTCAGGACCAATGGCCAATTATCCGATTCTTTTGAGTTGCAGAGGGGTACTAGACAGGGGTGTCCTTTGTCTCCTCTAATATTTGTTTTGGCAATGGAACCTTTGGCAATAGCCTTGAGATGTGATGCGGAAGTCCGAGGTCTTAACTTACATGGTGCTCAACAAAAATTACGGTTTTATACGGACAATTTTCTACTATTATTGCAGAATTTGGATGGGTCATTACCTGCCCTGTTAAATGTATTAGGCAAATTTCATGATGATGCGGGGTACCAGGTAAATTGGACCAAATCTGAGGTGTTACCTATATCTGGATACTGTGAAAAGAGTTCGATTACTAGACTGGGTTTTCAGTGGTGTGACAGTAAACTTAAATACCTGGGTGTTTGGCTGACCCCAATGGTGGATGACATGGATAGGATAAATATGAACGAGGTGTGTAGTGATCTAGAAATGAACTTTCAGAGGTGGTCTTTGCTTCATTTATCCCTCTGGGGCAAGGTGAACGCTCTAAAGATTAATGTTGCTCCGAAAGTTAATTACATTCTGGGTATGTTTCCAGTGAAAATTTGTCTTTTTTTGGAAGGGAGTTTTGTGAGAAATTTGAGATAGAAAACGTCCTGGTTGATGATTTCAGGAAATTGAAAAGATGTATAAGTGATGTGGCTGAACAAGGGGGATGCAATGATGAATCTCTTTCTTAAGGAGAGGGAGCCAAGTTGTGGTTCTATTGCTAGTAGGATATACAATAGAATTGTGTCTGCATATAAAGAGAATTCTGAATTGAGAGCCGATTGGGGTGTGAGATTACGCCTGAGATGTGGTTGTAGATGTGTGCTAATGTTAAGCTTTGTTCTATAAATCTGGAGAAACGCGTGAGACAAATTAAGATACTCAACAGAGTGTTTTGGAGTCCAGAACGATTGTTTAAGAGAGGTATGGTTGAGTCTGACGATTGCTGGTGTTGCGGGAATGGGTTGGGTATTTTGGAACCTCTGCTGTGGGACTGTGTGATAGTGCAGGGATTTTGGCAGGACGTATGTTACATTTGTTTACGTGTTCTGAATTTGGATGTTGCATTGGATTCCAAAACAATGATCTTGGGAGGTGGCGAGTTGATGGAGGACTTTTCTGTCTCCCAGAAAATAATGTTGCTTCATGGAGCAGGAGTGGGAAAGAAGTTGGAAATCCCGGGTTGCACCTACTGTCACGGATTGGATTGAAGGAATGATTAATCTTGCCAATATGGAAAGTGTGATTTACAAGAGACAATGGAAATTGCCATTGCATGCAAAGATTTGGGGTGACTTTAGGAATATGTACTAGTTCTTTATCTGTAAATGTGTTTATTGTTTTTCTGCATGTTGTTACATTGTTTAGATTTTTGTAAATTTTGCTCGCATGTTCTGCTCATTGTTATTATATAATTTGTATAAATAAATAAAAAGAAAAAAAGAAAAGGAAGGCCTTGAGGAGCGTCCGGAACTTAAGGAGGTCTGGCTCAAGGCAGAGTGTGGCAGGGAGGACATTCCAGAGGGAGGCACCTGCAGAGGAAAGAGATCTACTACCCAGTTTCTACTCTGAGAAGCGACTCACCTGCAGAGAATTGGAAGTAGACGAGCAGAGGGAACTGGAAGGAAGGTACTTAGGAACAGAGCGTTGGAGATAGTACTAGCAGTACAGTAGTCACTATGAGGAGCAACTTCGCCTTACTTTTACCTCCAGTCCTCTTTCCTCCATACTATATGGGAGACTAGCAAGCATGCACTCTCTGGGATAGAGATTCAGCTATAGGCAAAGAGATTTTGGAGCACAGCTACACAGAACCGAGCACCTGCCCTGCTACTAGTGCCATTGGAGTAAAGCTTGGAGAAAGGGGAAGGTCACAACCAAGTTGGTGTCCACCAAACGTTTCTCTGAAATGCCACCACCGTGACTTTAGTTTCAGTATAAAGATATTCTGCCAAGTTATGCTTCCTTTACACAGGCCATCATCAATCAATGGTTGCTTTCAATACAGAAGAGTCCAGTTGAGATCCATACGTGAAAAATAGATGTTCTGCCTTCCTGCAAGATCTAGTTCTGTCCTAGAATTTCAAATCTCTTCTCACATCAAGGCAGAGTAAAACACGCTCTGCCTGAGTTTGAGGCTTGGGAAGAACACAGTCAGAGTGGTCTCCTGGGCCATGTGTAAGGAACATACTAAATTCAGTAAGAATTTAGGATGATTGCGCATATGTGCATAACCACATCATCATTGTGGAATGTCATGCACACCTCCAACACAGACAGAGCTTTTATCTTGCGGATGTGTCCGATATGACCACCACGAGGAAATGTGTTTTGTGGAACTTCAAGTCTACCAACACCATACACTCAAAACCTATGTGGTGAAAATGATGAATTACTCACCGTAGTGTCCAAAGTAATCCTAGTCCATAGTCCCCTTTCCTCCATACTGTATGGGCGTCCCTCGCTAGGGACCTTTTTCACCAGAAAAAATCATCTTCCCTTTAAAACAGAGGCGCGTGGGGGTCCGGCCCTGGGAGCATGCGCTCCCCTGACTCCGCCTACCAGCGCCACTCCTCAGTCCCCTTTGACGCGTCGACAATATTACCATTTCATAATGACACCAGTTTTATTAGGGGGGAGGATGGTTCGACATATGGAGGACAGAGGACTATGGACAAGTAACTTAGTCACTACGGTGAGTAACTAAGAATTACTCCTACATCCCCGTCCCCTTTCCTCATTACTGTATGGGCGATTGGAGAATACAAGACCTGAGTCCAGCAGGTGAGTCAGGTATAACACAATATGTGTAGGGGAATATTCAATGGGATTGATGTCCTTGGTATTACACCATATGACAAAGTGTTTCCATTTATTTGAGTATATCCATGCATCTCTGAGGAAGATGGAGATGCCCAAACTCTAAGATTTCAGGAGCCAGGGCGCTAAGGTGAGAGTTTGCGGGCATGGATAGAGCATTTCCCCCCCTGTCCTGAGACAACATGTTGTAAGGGCAAGGCAGCTTCATTGGAGGAAAGAGACATTTCCATCAAATGGAAGAACTAGGGTTGGTGTGCCCATAATGGGGTCACCAAAATCATGGTCACTGGTTCCTGGTGCATCTTGTGCACAATCTTGTTGAGTAGGGGAGTTGGGGGGAAAAGCATAAACAAATCTCCCTGACCATGTTATCCAGAGACCGTTCCCCTTGGATTGGTATTGAGGGTACCTGGAATTGTAATCTGGGTATTATGAGATCTGCAGAGTTGCGAACGAGTCGATCTCTGGAAAGCCCCATTCTGCAAAAACGTTGGAGCCGATGTCTTTGTGTAGTCACCATTCGTACTCTAAGGGCAGTGCGAAGTCTCAGCTGAGCACGTCTGCCAGAAGATGGAGTTCCCCTGGAACGTGTTGAGACAATAGAAACATCTTGTGTTTGAGAGCCTACTTCCAAATGTTTTGAGATTGTTTGGACAGCCCTAGAGAATGAGTGCCCCCCTGCTTGTTCAGGTAGTACATGGCTGTGGTGAGGTCCGTGAGGACCAGTATGGTCTTTCCCTGTAACTGCGTCTGAAAGGCTTTCAGTGCTTTGAACACTGCTAGTAGCTCCAACAGGTTTATGTGGTTGGAAGCTACCGCTGGGGGCCAAATCCTGTGCCCTTTCTATTGAAGAAGGTGAGCCCCCACAGCCCGTGAGGGATGCGTCCGACGTGAGAGTTGCTTCTACTGTGGGGTTGGTGAAGGTTTTCCCCTTCAAGGAGGTTTTCCCTCGACCACTACCTCAAAGAGAGAACGAGGGCTACCGAGACAACCACTACATCATTCCATAGTCTGCTGGACTGACAGCATTGGCTGTTTAGCCACTCTTGCATGGAACACATGCGCAAACGTGCGTTAGGAACCAAGTAAATGCAGGAGGCCATCATGTCTAGCAGTTGCATGGCCTTGTGTACCGTCACCTTGTGACCGGCTACATACTGAGGGATTTGAAAGAGCATGTTTTGAACCCTCTCGTTGGAGGGCAAGTGAAGCCCGTCTTCTGTCTGAATAAGAGCCCCTAGGAACTGCTTGACTCGACTCGGGTCGAGGCTGGATTTCTTATCGTTTATGGAGAATCCCAGACAGAATAAAAGGTCAACCGTCCTCTGAGTATTTGCTAGGCATGTTTCATAGGAATCCCCTGTTATGAGCCAGTCGTCGAGGTAAGGATAAACTGGGATGGATTGCCTGTGCAGTTCAGCCACAGCCACTGCCAGTATCTTTGAAAATACACTTGGGGCTGAGGCAATGCTGAAGAGAAGGACCTTGAACTGATAGTGCTTGCCCTCTATCATGAACCTTAGGTACTTTCTGTGTGCCAGCAACATTGAAATATGAAAATATGCCTCTTTCATGTCCAATGTTGCCATGTAAACCCCCTTCACGAGAAGAGGAATTACTTCTTACAGCGTCACCATCTGAACCCTTTGGGGTTTAACAAACTTGTTTGTTGGGCGCAAGTCTAGCACAGGGCACATGGTAAGATCCCTTTTGGGTACAAGGAAGTACACTCAATAAATACCCTTGTTTACCTGTAGAACGGGGATGACTTCGATGGCACCCTTTTCCTGAAGGATCTTGACCTCTTGTAGAAGGATCTGGAGGTGTTCCGGTGTCAGGCGCCTGGGTCTTGGGGGGTCTGTACCGAGGTGGCCGGCTGAACTCTATACAGTACCCATGGGTGACTGTCTTGAGAACCCACTGGTCCGATGTGATCCCCTCCCATGCATAAAAGATGTTAATCATCCCCCGACCAGGGAAGCCTGGCAGGGGAACCAGACTCGAGAGTCATTTTTGACCAGAGGCCAAGAAGCCTCTAGGGGTGTCGTTTGCGACCCCTTCCCTTTCCCTGACGTTTTCCTCTGGGAGGTTAAGTAGTGGGGGTGTTAGAACCTTGTCCAGAAGACCAATTGTTCCCTGAGCCATACGGATTATGGGGGGGAACATTGACAGGATTGGCCGCGAAAGGAGAGGCGAGAACTTCCCCATCTTTGAAAAGGTCTTTGGGTAATTTGGTTCAAAGACTTGAGGGTCTCATGTTCTTTTTTGGCGGTATCCAGTGCCTTGTCCACCGCTTTTCCAAACAGATTGGAATCTTCCACAGGTTTGTTAATCAATCATGCCCGATTCTTGGGTTTAAACCCGGAATTTCTTAGCCAGGCATGGCGCTTTAACAAGGTACCTTGTGCCAGGGAGCGACCAGCTGTTTCAGCAGCATCCAAGGTATTCTTGAGAATGTTGTGATTAACTTGTTTGACCTCCGCTACGATTGCAAGTAAGCGGGTGCGCACTGGTTCTGCGACCTCATGCAGACACTCTTGCAGTAGGTTTCACTAGACATCTAGTGGTAACCGCGGAGTATTGCATCTTGTCTTTCTAGGATCGAAAGGGGACGTCAGCATAGGCGTTTCTGTAACACTATCGCCAATGTGACGTGTAGTGTACCCAGAATCCCTCACGTGTCGAGGTCCCTCCAATTGTATTTCTTCTGCCGTGAGGGAGCCTTATGCCTATCGTGAGCAAGTACAGAAATAGAGAAGTAGTAAGACGTCTATGTTCATTCCATCCGAGTGGGGAGGAAGGGTGGGCGCATGTGAATCTAAGCAGATACAATCATCAGAAATGCTATTAGGGTAAGTAATGCATGTATTCTGATGCTTGTTAATCTGCTTATAAATCACATGCTGTGCACAGACTAGCGAGCAGTACCCGGAGTAGGAGGTGGGATGCGAGAAGGAAAAGTAGTGAAAAGATGTCTTAGTACTACTTGTCCCACCTGAGAATCAGACCTAGAGTGAGTGTCTAGGCAATAGTGTTTTGTAAAGGGGAGTACAGAACTCCAGGTTGCCGCTTTGCTGGGCTTTTCCCTCCCCCAAACCTAAGCTATGCGTTTTTAGGTTTATTTCAGCTAGCATTAATTTGCCTGTTGGCAATCTCTCCGGGGTTAACAAAGCTCTTGTGGTGGCCAAGAAGCGTATTTTGCTGCATTTTGAAGAGTAATATCAGACCTACTGTTGATGACTGGCTTCACAGCCTGTCGCCCCTTTCCAGCAGGGAGAGAGTGTTTTTAAGTATAAAATGGGCCCTGAGACCCACAGGCATGTGGCGCGGTACCCACATTTAAATAAACAAAAATAAACAGCGACTTGATAATAATAATAATAATAATTTGGCACTTATATAGCGCTACGAACCCTCAGGTATCTGAGCGCTTCTTATTATTTCCCACGGTGTGTGGTGCTCATTTATCGACCTCGGAAGGATGAAAGGCTGAGTTTGGCCCCACCGGGATTCGAACCTGCCTTATCAGGCTCTGCACAGATGTCAAAGCGAGCGTTCTACTCTCTGTGCCACTTGACACATATACAACCATAAGTATAAGCATACAACCATTTGGAATGATTTTATGATTAGCCCCCCCACCCTTTTTTTAATCTTCCCCTTCTAGTTGTTTTCATTTTGATACATTTCATACTTATGGGCCCATTGCCTTTGCGCTCTAGATGTGTTTTGAATTAGTTGCCTGCTACGTATAGAATACTGTTCTAAAAAAATGTTTACAAAAGAATTGAGGTGACAAGTGACTTTGGATGGCTGTATAATAGCTTGCAACTTGAAATGTGTACTCTTGCTCTAAACAGGTCTGCGAACAACAAACCCATGTGGAAAGAAGGCTGTGTTCTGTACTCCATCAGCAATAATAGCACTAGATTTCAAGCATCCTTGTACCCACATAACAGATGTGTCCAGCTTAGGCTTTGGTATCGTACTTTCACATATCAGAGATAGTATGTCACCAGCAATGCCATGGGCAAATCCTATCGCAGGTGGGGAAAGGATGTACCCAATTTAAATAACTAGGACCACCTGTCAAGCACAGGTTAAAAAGAAAGCATGGGGGTGCAGCCCTATACCCTCTGCTTCTAACCTCAACTTGGTTTCATATCCCAATCAGGTTCAATCAAACTATTACCAGCGTTTGATCGTGGCTTGCAATCAATCATACGGAGCAACCCGGTTATTTGCATCTTTGCTGCAATTGGATTCAGAATTTAGCTCTGTTTACAAGATCGAAGGCAAATTGCACAAAAAGTAGTTGCTGCTTCTGCTTAATGCTTCATTAGATATACAGGCAAGAGGCATTTTTTTTATTTACTACCCAAAACTTAATTTGAGTAATGCAATACATTGGTACAAGTTGTGAATTTCAGTACACCCATTCTTTAAAATGTTTTTTCCGTCAGGCAGGTATACAACCAGGACCGTAAATCCCAGCAAATATCTAATAGATGAATAGAAGAAAACTGTCTCGCAAGGGAGCCCACCGGGATGCAACACATGTCTTCTATATAGGTTTTTATTTTTTTACATTGCAAACAGCCATATCCTGCTACCAGATGATGCGTTGACCTCATTAATGGACACATTAGTAAGTACAAAAAGATTCAGTCGGCAGATCGGGCTCATGTGAGTCTGTGTTTGAAACATACTATTATTATTGATCAATTACTGCATCACAACACACTTTGTTAGAGTAGTTAAATGCATCCTTCATTGCGTTTCAGATTTCCCCTTTATTGATGTCTCTTGTGACAAATCCCAGGAAGTCGACACTGCTTTCCATACTGGGAGCCCTTTCCCATGAGGCCAGGGAGGTGAGGCTACTACCAGATGGCCCGTCTAGGGGTGGTACTATCTCATGGGGAGGGAAAACCTCAATGGGACCAGTGACAACTATTCGGGGAGACTGCATCATATACATTACACTCACACCTCTCTATCAACCCCTCTCTCTCTATACCTACCATCCTCTCCCATGTGCTTCTGTAAAGCTATCGAAATAGAAAGCACTGAGACAAGGAAGAATAGGCAGGAGTTGAAGGAACTAATGTGTAACACCGCTGAGATGAAGAAGGGCTGCAGAGCCCTACTGAATAGACCAGGTAACCAACCAAGCGGTCTAGCCAACAGGAACCAAGAAAGACAAGCCTACTGATCAAAAGAAAGGAATGACTACTAGAAAGAGTAGATCTTCCTTTGGAAAGAGGAGGACTCCAAACGACACACAGAGGTGACGTCCTATTTGAGGTGGTTTGCAGTAGGCAGACCAAAAAAGGGCTGGAGAAACGGCAGCAGAGCGGAGGCAAGTCCTGAACCACGTGGACGTGGAGAGAGACTCCAACTGCCCAGCCTCTATCGCTCCGGAGACGCTGCAGAGAGAGAAGAGCCCACGGAAGACAAAGAATGCAGGAAACGGAACGTAGCGACAGGAACAGTCCTTGACTGCTGAGAAGCCTGGTAACCAGTGTCTGGGACCCATCACTGCAAAGCCTCTGCGAAGAGGGCAGAGTTCATAAGAGAGTACGTGATGAACAGAACGTTCACATTGTGAAAGTAGAGACGTTCTGTAGCTCGCCTCCTAGCAAAGCACTCATCTATCAAACCTTTCTACCACTATCTAAGCGCTTATCGTCTTGTCCAATTGTCAACTTGTCTCGTCTGCTGCTCCCTGCCCTGTGTCCTTCCCTAGTGTTCTCCCCTACCCCTTCCCACTCCCTTCCTTCTCTCTCCCTACCTACTCTATGGTGCTCTCTGTCTCTCCTATCTTCTCTAACTGCTTCTTAATCGATTATCCTGCTCTCCTCGCTAAATCTGGTAGGAAGAAGTTTAAAAACGACATCCTGGTTGCCAACCCAGGCCTCTCTATCGCTGACACCTATACCAGTGCCTCCTCCAGGCAAACCTTCACCAACATCCTCTTGTCGTTCCCTCGCCAGACATATGGACTTTAAATATGGTCTCTGTGCTCTCTCCCTTCTCTTCCTCTCCCATTAATGGTGGCACCCGGTGGTAGGCCCTCCTGGCCTCCTTCCACTCCTCCAAGGTCATCAAGATTTACTTGAACGGTACCGTCTTGGTCCAATGCACTCAAACCAACCTTCTCCTCTTTGATAGACGCTTCCCACGCCTCAAATTTCCTTTCTTCCCCTGATGTCCCCTCTATCACCTCCACGGCTTCCTCACCTTCCCCTGCTGTCTCCCCCTTGGCTACCTTTCCCTCTCCTCCTTCCTGTTCTGCACCCTCCCTCGGGTTTCTTCTACACCTCCGCAGGGGGTACCTCTGATTTGTACCACTCCCCGGAAGTCTTTCTAAGATGGAAACCTTCTCCATATTGGCACTCTAAACTCTCGCTCAGCTATCAAACACTCCTCTGTCGTCTCCTGGAGGAACTTGACCTCGATGTCCTCGGTCTCACCGAGACATGGTTCACAGCTAGCTCTGTCACAAGCTTTGACACTCTCCTCCCCGATGGCTACAAGATCCTCTCCCCGCCCAGATCCAATCGTACAGGAGGGGGTGTAGCCCTGATCTTCCCTGAGTGGATTCCTGCCACTGTCATTCCTACGCAGGCCTACTCCTCTTTCGAATACCTTGTCTGCATTATCTCTCTCTTCTGGCCATTCCCTTACTGTGGCTACCATCTATTGGCCACCTGGTCAGATCTCCTCCTTCCTCTGAGTGGGCAGACCGCCCCTCTTCCCTCCTGGTCTCAACCACTCAACAACACCTTCTTGGAGACTTCAACATCCACCTGGATGCCTCCTGCGCTTCCCCTGGGCTCTTTCGTTACCTCTGCGACACTCTCTCACTCTCTATTCTCCCCTCTGACCCGACTCACTCTGCAGGGCACACTCGGGATGTTCTGATCTCCTCAGACCTTCCCCTTCCGATCCCTCTCAACACTCCTCTCTCCTGGAGAGATCACTCTCTCCTTTCCTCCCATCTCACCCTCTCTACCCCCCAGGCCAAGCCAACTCCAGCACTCCAATTACCTTCACGGTTATCCGACCCATGAAGCATGTGTCAGTTGAGGCTTTCGCCGCCACTTTCTCATCCCCCCAGCCCCCCTTGGCTGAATCACACCCCGACAGAGCCCTTTCCATGCTCCACTCTGCTATATCTGATACTCTCAATGTCCTTGCTCCTGTCATGAGGATCCGTTTGAAGCCCAAAGCCAAGTGCAACTCTTGGGACGACTCAGACCTCGTTACCCTTAAACACAAGTGCAGGGTGGCTGAGAGGAAATGGCGTGCTTCTGGTACATCCTCTAACAAACTGGCCTGCCTCCTGCTCCAAAGGCAATACCAGCACTCCGTCCGCACCAAGAAGAGCACCCTCATCCAAGCCCGCATCTCTGTGACATCTAACAACTTGCCCAAACTCTTTAAAATCTGCAAGGAGCTGGCCAATCCTGCTGCAGTCTATACCTCTCCTGTCCCTTCCCAGGCCCTCTGCACGGCCCTGGCTTCTCATTTCATCATCTCTAAAATCTGGACATCCTGACCTCTCTCTCTCTTCCCCCTCCCCCCTCTACTCCTTGCTCCTCCTCTGGCCCTTCTTCGGCCACCCTCCTTCTCTGCCTTTCCCCCTGTTCTCCTCAGATGCGGTTTCTAGACAAGTCCGATCTATGAAAGTCTCGTTACAACAGGTTCACCCCTGTTCCTCCAAAAACATCAGGGACCGCATTGACACCCTGGCTCCTGCTCGGGCCGATTTCTGCAACTGCTCCTTCGCCACTGGAGTCTTCCCCTCCCCATGAAGCACTCCCTTCTGCACCCTCTTCTTAAGAAACCCTCTGCTGACCCCAATCTCCATCACTCCTTTCTTGGGCAAACCCCTAGAAAAGCTGGCCATCTCCTAGCTTAATCTTCACTCTGAATCTGTTGGTTGTCTTCATGACCATCAGTCTGGCTTCAGAGCTGCCAGAACCCCGGAAATTGCTCTCTTGAACATCTGCGAAGACCTGCTCTCCAACCTCGATTCCAACACCTCATCTTACTTGATCTCTCTTCTGCCTTTGAGACGGTTAACCATGCCATCCTGTTGAACCATCTCTGTGATAACCTGGGTATCACTGATCAGCTCCTGGCTTGGCTGACCACCTTTCTCTCCGATCGACCCTCTCATGTCCAACTTGTGTCCTTCCTCTCTTCTATCTCTACCTGTGGTGTTCCTCAGGGGTCTAACCTCTCTCCCTGGCTGTTCAACCAATACCTGTCACTTCTTGTCCACCGCATTGCCGGTCTCTGCCCCAACTTTCAGTGCTATGAGGATGACACAACTCATTTTCAGGCTCCCTTCAGCCACATCTCCTTTTCTCACCTCTGACTGACTGAGTGGTGTGCCACCAATGATCTCTGCCTGAATGTCAGTAAGACCGAGATTCTCCTCATTGGCACACCTGCTCTCTCCTTTCCTATCACTCTCTGGCCGGCCTCTCTCGGCCCTCTTCCTGCTCCCACCTGTCTGTCTATCTATCTATATATCTATCTATCATAGTTTTTATATAGCGCCCTATCGCTAATGGGCCTTAGAGCGCTCGCATTAAACAGACAACGTAGAACAGAAAAGCAACAAGAGACGGGGTAGTGATTGTATTAGATTTCTTCTTCGTCAAACAAATGCGTCTTGAGCAGTTTCTTAAAGATGGTAAGAGACGTGCTGTTTTTAATCAAAGATGGTATGGAATTCCAAATCAGAGAACCTCGCGGTCATCTTCAACGCCACACTTTCCTTCTCTCCCCACATCTCTGACGTCTCTAAGAAGTCACACTACCAGCTGCACCTCCTCAGAGGTATTCTTCCCTTCCTCTCCTTCCCACAAAAGTTCACCATCTCCAGAACTCTGGTACTCTCTAGGCTTGACTACTCCAACAGCCTCTTTCTAAATCTGCCTGCCTCTACTCTCCACCCTCTGCAACTTATCCAAAACAGGACTGTGAGACTTGTCCTTGGCCTCAGGCCCAGGGATCAAAACGCCCTGCATTGTCCACAAGGTCTTCTGGGACCTGGCACCTAAATACCTTCAACTCTCTCTTCCTAAATATCTTCCTTCTCGAGCTCTTCGCTCATCCGCCTCCAACACCCTCAGGGTTAGTCGCTTCTCCAAGTAGTGAGTTGGTGGTAGATCTCTTTCTTCTGCTGGGGCCTCCCCCTGGAACAGCCTCCCTGAAACGATTCCAGAAGCCCCTCAAGACCATCCTCTTTGCTTCTGCTTTCTCTCCTCCTCTCCCCTGCTGATCTCCTGCCTGAATCTGAGATTGCACTGGTTACCTGGCTACCCACTGATCTCGGTCCCAGGTCCCCTGCCCGCCAGTTGCACACCTGCACTGCCTCCCCGACAACCCTTGCACTCGGGGACTGTTTCAGTATCCCCCCAGCCCCTATCAGCACTTGACACCTGATGTCTGCACTTACCCTTGCACGGTCCACCAGCTGGCTGTACTTTGATTTATTGTCTATATTTGCTTACTTTTATCCTATGTAGTTCACTAGCTCCTCTCCCCCTCCTGCACTTTTCCCCTTCCCACCTCCCCTGCACTTGTGTGATCTCAATGTCACCTGGCCTACTAGGATCGTTGTCTCCGTCTTCCCTGTTTCCCCTCCCTTGCCTCGTCGCGCCTTCAAACACTTGTGTATAGGCGCACTATAAATGTAATATCATCGGGAATGTTCCTTGACTGGCGAGCTCTCCATACCTGCAACGAAGACACAACAACAAACCCGAAGGTAACAGAGTTGTTGGGGAAAGCAGGAAAGACCGGAGAAGCCCAAGAACCAGGGTCTGAGACCCGTTTACAGAGAGTGAGCAAAGAGAATACCTGGCAGGGTAGAGAACAAGGAAAACCAGATACAGAAGGTAACATAAGGGTCTGGGATCCAAAACTAAATAGGGAGTAAAGTACAATCCCTCCTCCTGGGCACAGTACCTGGCAGGGGAGTAAACCAGGTTTGTCAACAGGGGCCTGGAACCCACACACAAAATAAGCCTGAGAAAAGAGACATTCCCCCATCAGTTGGGTGTGAACTTTATTTTGAGGCCTTTCAATGTTTTACAGTGAAGGTTTTGGGCCCCTGTTCAGAAGAGAGGGATCATTCTCTTGGACTAAAGAAACCTAACACTACTTCAGTTTAGTTTATAGTGCAAGGGAAAGAGTTAGGATTCTGACATAGGTGTCATGATGCCTACCCCCGGGGAACCAGACCAGGTCCAGCAACCCCGGAAGCAGGCATCAAGTTATTTTGAGCAAGCCCAAAAACCCCTGCTAGTGGCTGTTTGGCTGCGGTCCTGGCGCCTATGGCACCAGGCCCATATGGAGAGTCAGTCCTGGCGCCATTGGCACCAGGCTCATAGAGTAGAACTTACCTGATGCAGACCATGCTGCAGAGCTCCAAGCCAAATGAGGCTTGGAAGGGACTATTTTACCTAGGGACTATTTTTTTACTTGGTGGGGCTGGGGAAGAATACTTACCTGGGACTACTTTGGAGTCTATTTAAACCACGCCCGAAGAGCAGCACACGCTTCGCGTTATTCTGCATCCAGCAGCGTAACGCTCACCGTGTCTGCAAGCCTGCATCTAGTCTTCTGCTACGCCCGCCTCGAGTCTGCAGCTCCTAGAAAAGGAACAAGTTACTTACCTGTAACTGTTGTTCTCCAGCATGGGTCTGGCATGAATTCACATGCTCATGAATATTCCCCGTCGTCAGGCTGGGAATCCTCGGTAAAGAAAAATCAGTATCAGTTTCGTTTCTGATCTGTCTTTCGTAGTAGTAACCAATCACTGATCTCTGCGTCATATTGACCACAGCCAATGACTGCCATCTCCCTAAGCCCCGCCTCTGGCAGACATCTTCAGATTTGGTAGCACATGAAGTGGCAGTATGACCAAGTGAAGAGCCGCAGAGGGGTAGGCGGGAGGGTTCGCATGTGAATCCATGCCAGACCCATGCTGGAGAACAACAGTTACAGGTAAGTAACTTGTTCCTTATCCAGCATGTGGTCTGGCATGGATTCACATGCTCATGAATAAAAGAATACATAACAGTACACACATGCACAACCACGGGAGGTGGCAACAGGCTCAACATTAAGCAATACAACAACTCAACATTAAGCATCTCTTACCTTCTCACCAGGCTCACCTTAGGCGAACAGGTTGCGCAGCACTACTTGGCCGACCCTGGACTCCTCCCTGGAATCCCGGTCGACGCAGTAGAATTTCGTGAAGGTGTGCATCTACCTCCACGTAGTAGCCCTGCAGATGTCCAGCAGGGGCACACCAGATAGGAACGCCGTGGTAGCTGCGATCGCTCTGATGGAATGGGCTCTCGGGCGGCCGGGCAGAGGTCGGTTTGCCAACCGATGACAGTACATGATACAGCCGGAGAGCCATCTGGAAATGGAAGCCTTTGAGAGGGCCTTCCCCTGACAGGTCCAAAGTTCACAAAAAGTTGTGACGTCTTCCGAAAACCCTTCGTGCGGTCCACGTAGAACTTCAGCGCTCTAGCCACATCCAGCGAGTGCAAAGTCCTTTCAGCCGGCAACGAAGGCGACGGGAAGAAAACAGGCAACACCAAGGGTTTGTTGAGGTGGGAGTCCGACGGCACCTTGGGCATGAAGGAGGGGTGCGTCCTGAGCACTACCCTCGTGTCGTGAAAAGTCAAGTACGGGGGCTTGCAGGAAAGGGCCTGGATCTCTCCCACCCGTCGTGCGGAGGTGATGGCCACAAGAAACGCTGTTTTCCACGACAAGAACTTCAACGGAGCTGAGTGCAGAGGCTCGAACGGAGGTCCCATGAGCTTGGTCAGCACCACGTTGAGCTCCCACGCAGGGGCCGGAGCCTTCACCGGCGGGAACGACCTGAACAGTCCCTTCATGAATTCTTTCACCAGACGATGAGACCACAAAGACATCCGTCCCGTGGTTCTGGTGTATCGGGAGATCGCAGCAAGATGAATCTTGATGGAAGCGTGCGCCAGTCCAGCCTTGGCCAGCGACAGTAGGTACGGCAGTACTTGAGGAGCCGTAATCCGTAAAGGGTTAATCTTCTGTGCGTGGCACCAGACAGAGAACCTCTTCCATTTGTGTCCGTAGCATTTAAGAGTTGAGGACGCCCTGGCCTTTGCAAGAACCTCTCTGCAGTCGGCCGGTATGTCGTAGCCTCCAAACTCTAACGCTGCAGGAGCCAGGCCTGCAAGTTCAGCGACTTCGGGTCGTGATGGAGGATGGCGCCTCCTTCCCTGGAGAGAAGATCCGCGTCCACTGGCAGCTTGATTGACAGGGACGCTTAACAGTCCAGAATGTCCGGGAACCATACCTGCCTCGGCCACGCAGGTGCGACGAGGATCATCCTGCACCGTGACCTCTTGAGCTGGTTGATGAGCCGGATCAGCAACGGCAATGGAGGGAACACGTATAGAAACAGGCCCTCCCAGGGGAACGAGAAAGCATCGCCCATGCTCCTCGGCTGGGGAAACCTGCTGGCGAACCTCCGGCACTTGGAGTTTGTCGCCGTCGCGAACAGGTCGATCTGGGGTGTGCCCCACCGTCGGAAGAGGCGGTCCACTAGATCCTGTCGTAGTTCCCACTCGTGGCACGAGCGCAGCTCTCTGCTGAGAGAGTCGGCGATGGTATTTTTATTCCTGCCAGATGAAACGGCACCAGAAACATCCCTTGGGCGACGGCCCAATGCCACAGATCCTGCGCCTCCTTGGACAGGGCTGGGGATCTGGTACCGCCCTGCTTCCTGATGTAGAACATGGTGGTGGTGTTTTCGGTGAAGATCCTCACCACCTTGGCCCTTGAGGGACGGAAGAAAGGACCGGAGGGCCCAAAACACTGCACGGAGCTCCAGGACGTTGATATGGAGGCCTCTCACGTGCAGATTTTCGGGGTGCGCTCCCCACCCTTCCAGGGAGGCATCCGTGGTCACTGTCTTCTGGTGGCCCGGGGTCTGGAAGTCCATGCCCGCACTCAGATGCGCGCGGTGCCCCACCACCGGATCGCTTGTCGGAAGCTCTCGTCGAGTGTGATCCTGTCCTCGAAGCTGCCCATCGTCTGGATCCAGCGAGCGTCCAGGAACTCCTGTAACAGGCGCATCCGAAGCCTGCACAGGCGGATGAGATAAATGCAAGAAGACATCATTCCGAGGAGGGATTTGATGGACCTCACCCTGGCCGCGTCCGCAACCAGCATCCGCTGCGCCTTGCCCAAGATGGCCCTCGTCCTTTCCTCCGACGGAGAGGCCAGAAGCGCCACTGTGTCGAGTTTCGCTCCCAGAAACAGTGCATCTTGCGCGGGCACCAGGTGGGACTTGGTGTAGTTTATGGAGAATACCAGGTCCGTGAGTAGTTGGACGGTCCTCGCCGTGTGCTCCGCGGCGAGCTCCCTTATCTTTGCTCGGATGAGCCAGTCGTCCAGGTAGGGGTAGACGTGGATCCCCTTCAGGCGCAGCCGCGCCGCCACCGGTGCGAGGCACTTGGTGAACACCCTGGGTGCCGACCTCAATCCGAAGGGAAGGGCTCTGAACTGGTAGTGACGTCCTTGGACCACGAATCTGAGAAACTTTCGGTGTCCCTTTAGGATGGGGATATGGAAGTAAGCATCCTCCAAATCCAACGACGACAGGAAATCGCCCTCCTCCAGCTGACCCAGGACGTGCTGGAGGGTGACCATCCGGAACTTCTGTACCTTGATGAATTTGTTCAATCGTCGTAGGTCCAGGATGGGACGCCATCCTCCTGTCTTCTTCACGAGGAAGTATCTTGAGTAAACTCCGGAGCCCCGAAGCCTCTTTGGGACGAGCTCGATGGCGCCTTTCTTGAGCATCGCCTTTATCTCCAAAAGAAGTTGGGGGACGTGATGTTCCTTCCTGGCCACGGGGGGGGACCCGCGGGCACTTCTTTAGAAACTCGAGCGTGTGACCCTGGGCCAGGGCGTCTAGCACCCAACGGTCGGTGGAGATGGACTCCCACACGCTGACGAAGTTCGCCAGCCGGCCTCCCAACGGGATGCTTCGGTGGGGGCCCGACCCCACGGCCGGTTCAGTCCTGCTTCGACGAGGTTTTGCCGCCTTGTCCTGGTGATGACGGCGGGGTCCGCCCGACTTGCCTCGTCCCCTGTAGGCTTCCTGTGACGACGAACGGGCCGCTTGACGGTAGGTGGAATATCCGCCGCTGAAACCTTTGGAGGCACCCTGATTGCCTCTAGTGCTCCGAAAGGGCGGCCGTCGTTGCTGGAGAACACCAAGAGCCCGGGCCGTCTCCGTGTCCGTCTTGATGGCTTGTAGGGAATCGTCCACTGTTTTCCCAAACAGGTTGCTCCCGTCGAACGGCATGTCCAAAACTCTGGTCTGCACGTCCTGCCGGAAGTCCGTTGCCTTGAGCCATCCACGCCGTCTAAGGCACACGCCGTTGCTCAACTGGCGAAATCCAGTGTCAGCGATGTCCGTCGCTATCGTAATGGCGTGGTCCGACGCCACTTCTTCTTGCAAGATCTCTAGGGCCTCCGCCCTCTCGTCGCCCGGTAGGAAGTCCAGCAGGGGGGCGATCTTGTACCACAACTCCCTGTTGTAGCGGGCTACGATAGCCAAGGCGTTGGCAGCCTTAATCTTCGTCGCTGCCGATGAGATGACTCTGCGTCCCATCCTGTCCAATTTCTTTCCCTCTCCGTCCGGGGGGAGGTTGACGTAGAGGCCGAAGCCCACCCCCCCGCTTTCTTCCTGGCCGCCGCAGAGACGACCGAGTCCGGGGTCGGCTGTGCCCGAAGGCACAAAGGGGCCGCGTCCGGGTCCCAGTACTACTTCTCGTACCGATCCCTTCTCGCAGCCGTTGTGGATGGGTTCTTGAGGAGGGCGAGACCCTCATCCCAGATATCGTCCAGTAGAGGTACAGCGAGGACCGTCTTCCTCTTGGTCTCGCGCCGTCGATAAAGGAAACCTTCCTTCTTTTCTTCCAGGCAGAGCTGGAAAAGCTCAGATGCCCTGGCGATCATGGCATGAAACGCTCCAATCTCGTCGGACGGGGAAGCCCGGGGAGGAGGTGACGACGGAAGATCCTCGTCGTAAACCTCGTCGTCTGTAACCGTCGCGGCCGTGTCCGTCCCCGTATCATCCCCACGGGTCGTGGACGAGGGCTGAGCAGGGCGCGATGGTTGAAAAGGAGGTGGAGGATGAATCCTTCTTCTCTTAGGAGGAGGGCTCCCAGAAGGGCCTGGCTCCGGGTCCCCCGTCGGGAGCGGTTCCTCCGTTGGTGGTAACGGCAATCTCGTCATTATCTCCGAGCATAAGGACTGTATAGCCAACAAAATGGCCACAGAGTTGTCTTGCGGCACTGGTTGAGGGGATTCTGACGGGCGTCAGGAGCCTCATCGGCACCCTCGACGTTCTCGTTTTCTCCTACGTCGGGGTCCCTCCCGACGGGCTGGTCTTCTTCCACGCCAATGCCGTGGCTTAAGACTTCGATCAGCTCCTCTTCAGAGGTTGAGGCCGAATCCACGACAACCCCCTGCCCCCCTTTTTCTTCTCCGTCGGAGGTTTCACGGGGGTCCTGTCAATGGGCTTGAAAGAGGACTCCCTCCGCGGTGGCAGGGAGACTCTGGGCCCCGAGGTCGCCTCCACTGGTGTAGCCTCCACAGGCTGAGCCAGGGCCGCCGCGACTGTCTCGATAGAGGCCTTGGCAGGGTGGATCACGGCTTTCACCACCTTAGATGCTCTCACCGCTTTCTCCTTGGGGGGAGGGTCACCACCTCGCTCCCCCTCCGATGGGGCCTTCGAGCTCGACCGGGGTCTCTCCAGGAGCTTCGCTGGGTGCTCGGCCTTCCTCTTACCCGAACCAGAGCGTTGGCTCGTGGTTGATGGCGCCGGGTAGGATGCGCCCTGCCTGGCAACCGTAGAGCCCGACTGTTTGGCGCTCCCGGTGCCAGCGGACTCGCGGTGCTTGGCCTTCTGTTGGGCCCCCGTTGCCGGGGCGCCCTCAAACGTCTTAGAAGACCGCTCGGACTTTTTCTTCTTTTTCTCGCCGGACGGGCTCTTCCCTTCCAGCCAGTTGGCGAGACGCAGATGGCGGTCCTTCATGGTCCGCTCCGACATATTGCCGCAAAACGCACAGTCCTTCTCCACATGAGTCTTGTCCTCATGCAGGCAGTAGAGGCAAAGGGAGTGTTCGTCCTCCTTAAAGACATTCTGAAGCTGGCATCCAGGGCAGACCCTGAACAGCTTTCCGGGCGTCGAGCTTCCCTTCTCCTGGGCCATGTCTGAGATGGGCCTGAGAAACTTCTGGAGTCCTCCAAAAGCGTGGCTCGACGAAATCTTCACCCTTGAGGGGCGTAGAAGAATCCGACACGGGTCCCCGTTGATCGGATAAAGAAACGGTGGAGCTTGAGGCTCTTTTGACCGAAAAAAGAGAATTTACCTATGAAAAAGCGCAAAAACGCACTAAAGCTCGAGAGCAATAGCACGAGGATCCCAACACTTGAACGTGCAGTAAAAATCTGAAGATGGCTGCAGAGGCGGGGCTTACGGAGATGGCAGTCATTGGCTGTGGTCAGTATGACGCAGAGATCAGTGATTGGTTACTACTACGAAAGACAGATCAGAAACGAAACTGATACTGATTTTTCTTTACCGAGGATTCCCAGCCTGACGACGGGGAATATTCATGAGCATGTGAATCCATGCCAGACCCCATGCTGGAGAAAGGGAGGAACAGAAGGAGAAGACGTTAGAATAAGAGCAAAACCTTTGATCCTTACCTGAATTCCGGATCCACGGCACCTTCGAGCTGGAAGAAAGAAGCATTTTACACGCGCCGCCTCGCCTGCTGCAGCGCCGCGCTGAACTCACTGGCCTGCGCAGAATCCTCAGGATCCACCGCATCCTTCTGCACGTTCCCACCGCAATCTGGTACCTAAGGGGAACACAAGAACAGCAAAGGTGAGCCAAGGGAATAAACAGAGGCAATAGTAACTACCCCCATAGACTTACCTGATTACCGCTGGGGGTACTAATCCTCTTCACGGGTCGGCGCAGTCTCCATTGCATCCTCGCCGTACCCCAGGACAACAAGGTGAGACGAAGGGACAAACAAGGGGAACTCTTCTCACCACAATAGACTTACCTAATTTTACCGCCGGAGGCATTATTCCCCGAACTTCATATTTTCTCTCCACACACCTGGATAAGGGAGCAAGCCACAGGTTACATTCTGGTTTTATTTTATTGAACTGTGTAGGATAAGCCAAATCCTTACCTGAACTTCGCCAGCTAGCACGAGGAACTCTTCGCTGGGGTCAAGCTGCAAACTGCAAGGAATCAGACAAGAGTGAAAGTCAGACATGTGAACTCTTACGAACTACATACTTTTCGTAGTCAATATTGTTCTGGAACTCACCAATTCCTTCGAGCCAGTGAAGCAACTGGTTATCAACGCGCCCCTGCGTTCAATGCAGGATGGAGAGCTTATCTTTTCAAACCAGCAGGTGAGACTATAAGAGGGGACATCAAAGGTGATCTGTGGGGAGAACAACGGGGGTGGGGAGATTTACGCTCAACCCCACGGGTGGTTAATTCCCTTTCTCCATTTACAGAAGAATATTCCTACGGGCCAAGCAAACGAAGCTAGGTGGGCCAGTCCAGTCCGTAATCTCGGCCCCACGCGTCACATTGGTGGAGACCACAGCTGTCCAGTTCAGATCGACGCCTCTGTTGGAGCCAGGTGAGCGTAACAATAGGACTGTGGACTTTTTACTTTGGACACTCCGACAGACATATTAGCATTTTAGTTGAGGCAGGAAACCCTTCATAGAAGTAGGGCAAGATCATGTTTCTTTACATGTATCTTTTGAATACAGGTTTTGCCAACCACATTGCCACGACTGTCAGAATTCAGCTTCCACACCCGTACACTTTACTCCAATAGACGTGTGCTTGTTTCAACTTCCTTACCCGTTCTCATCTTTCAATTATGGATCGATAGTCATTGTTGAGTACTTTTCTTATGTTCGTACTCAAGATTGCTTGCTTCTTGATTAAGAGAGGAATAGAATTAGTTCGGACCAGGCCTTAAAATTAATTTTTGCATCTACCAATACCAATATTTTGAATCGTGGGTTATTGCTTCATATCTTTTAAGCAGTGCGCTCAGGCCAACGATAGACAAGATAAGCCCCCCAACTTGTTTCCAAAAGACCCATTCACTATTAAGGATATGCAATTCACATTTGTGTCCGTCCAAATAATCTGCTACCAACTCATTAATTTCAAGCTAATAGTTATAATTACAGGGTCAGACAATATACACTATAAAGTCAGAGGGAAATTAACACTTCTATTGCTGTGATTTATAGTGTGGAACATAATCCGTCCAACATCTTTGCCAAGAGCAAAAATATAATAAATGGTAGAAGTTGTCACATCTATGAACTCGGTAGATTGGGCCGGCAAATCCCCCCTCACATTGACAGTTTGATATCCTAAATTTAAGATAATATAGCTATTTAATGCACACCACTCCCTGGGTTTATAACATGATTGTGTTTTAATATTCAATTCACTATTCAGCACCTTTGTGTCTATATCTGTTTCGATCTCAGTGGGCATTTTGAGTTTAAACCCACTGAATATATGTGAGCCTATAAATTGTAGGAAATCAAAACCGTCACCAATTTCACTGGGTATGCAGTGATAAAATCGCGGCAAAAATGTTGCCAGTACAAAAAAAATCACGACAAAAATGCTGTGGTTTGACCCAGTAAAGGTGTACCCCATTACACCATTTAAGGGAAGCAGGGGTTGCGTGGGTGTCCCCCGCATCTTTTACATGGATTGTGGCGGCAAAACCACTGCCTTTTTGCCGCAATATTTTGTGTTCACTGCCATTTTTGCTGCGATTTGAACACATGGAATCTTTGACTGTTAAGTTATAGGCATTTACTACAAGAAATATGACTGTTGTGGCCTTGGATTTCAAACTTCCAAACCAGTATACTCGTTAGTGCGGGGATCAAAGCTACTTTTTCCACCCAATAGGAACATTTACTTCCTATAATAAAGACCCCTTTTGGCCTACCCCTATGGGATTTAGTGGGAAATTCTTATTCAGATCATCCAGATGGATATTCACTGCAGACCATACCACATGCCTAACTATATCTCTTGCTTGAATAACTCACAATGGGGGTAGCATCTGTGATGTATGTAAACAAAACAAATGATTGAGGGGCTGAGATCCGTTTTCAGGAAAATTAGTGGAGCAAACCACAAGGAAACACAATATAATAAACAATAAGGAGCACCAATCTTAAACAGGAAGGCCATTTACCAGCAACACAAATAAACAAACACAACAAGGAGATAATCATGACAGTATAAAACAAACCAAACAAAGATGAAGCAAGATAGTCAATGAATGAATAATAATTCAACTATCTACTTAACAGAGGATTTACAAAACCAATGAATCAAACACAACAAAGGACTTAAAAACTTCATGAACAATAAGCAGAGTTATGTACAACATTGAATGAAGCTAATTCATCACATGATCATTTTGAATGAAGAGAATTCAAAATTATAACAATCCAACAGGAAACAAAACTGAAAAGTATTTACCTGAACTACAACACCAATCAGGCCAAGTTGCAATTTAATGACTACAAATTCAATTATCTACCTTATAAAGGATCCACAAACCTTATGAACTAATTATAGGAAAGGATTCAAAAACTCTATGGCAAAATAATAATAAAGAAAAAAAAGATTCAAACACCCTAACTGCAAATACTGTCATCATTTATACCGATTGTTAAAAGTAACATTACTGAATATAGTGGGAGCGAAACAAAATAGGATTCTTATTTTTTGCTCTCTCAGTTACTAAGCCCTGGCCAGCTTCAGGACATTAGAATCCCAGTTAGCAGCTCACTACCCAATAAATACATTTTTCCACATCAAGATCTATCTCGACAAAACAAATTGTAGCACCAAGTGCTGGTAACAAGCTGGTATTTAGTTATAAATAACTTTAGTTGATTTGAGAGTATTCTTGGTCAATATAAAGGGTTTATGTTGAGGCTTATTTTATCCATCCCCTCAATGGACACCTGTGCTATTCCAGTTCATCAGTGATCACAATCCTGGGACTTTCCACTCTCTAATCATACGTTAAAAAGTGGCATAATGCCACTCGGAAGAGTCGTCTTTTGCATTAGTATCAACCTCATTTAATTCATTTTCATTGTAGTTGTCCTGTTCACATTAAATACAATGTCATTAGCAGGGGAAAGACCCACCACAATGACCTTAAATCTTTAGATCTCATTGTTGTATTTCACTTACCCCCACCCCATATTGCTATATTCAGTTTTCTTTTGGTACTGTTGTCTGGTGCTTGTGCCTTTGATCTATCTCTTGATCTTAGTCAAAACATAAAGACCCTTGTGATGCAGCGTTCTCAGAGTAAAGTTATCAGTCCATCATAGCTAAATATCCTCCCTTTCTTCTTCGCCATTGTACCTTTGTTGTTTTTTGCGGTTATTTAAATGTTTCTCTTTTTAGTGATTTTTTTAGTCACTGCACTATGGGCCTCATTACAACTCAGGCGGTAAGGGGTTTACGGCAGCGTTAACAGCGCCGACCCTTACCGCCTGATTACGAGGTCCCCTAGCGCCATGGTGCTTTTAACACCTGCTTTTAGCAGGTGTTAAAATCCATGGCGCTAAGGGACCATGGAGTTAATTACGCCACCGTAATTTACGGTGGTGTAATTAACGCCTTCCCCACTCCCATTATGCCCTATGGGGCAAAAATGGGAATGGGGAAGGGTAAATGGGGATTGGGGACTTACCGCCCCGCCTAGGTCGGAATGGGGCGGTAAGTCCGCCAACCACCATGGCGTAAACGTAGTTTACGCCATGGTGGTAAAGTCACGGCCCAGGCGGCAACTTACCGCCTGGGTCGTAATGAGGCCCTATGCATGATTGAAGCTCGGAGCAGAATTTTTTACATCTATAAATCTGTGATGCCCTCACGCTTGTTAGCCATGTTCATGCATTTCAGGATAATGAGCATCAATAAACTGTACTCACAAACATAGGAGTCCATGAGAGGGGACAGAGAAAATAATGCTCAACATAATCCCATTATTATGACAAAGGACTCTTTCAAAACAAAAAGTACATTTATTACCACTCTGATGAACGTCGTCTGTCCTGCATGAGTACAAGGGGGAGTAGAGGCTAAAGTGCCTACTACATCTACAAGGAGCCAACCCAACATACAGGTAAAACAAGCACCGTTAAGAGATATACCTCCTTTGCCTGTTGTGGGAAAGTAGGCGTTTGGACGGCTATACTCGTAAGAGGGGTGTGAATGAGGCAGTAGCAACCCAGACAGTTAAGTGTAACAGTCCAAAATAAAGGAATGTTCAACCGAGCTTATATAAAAAATATATAATTTAATTAAATACACCATGTAAAATATTAATTTTAAAAAAAGTCAAAAACCCACCCCTATAGAAATAATTTCGAATATGCAAGCGAGAACAGATACAGCATTCTAGGCAATGAGACAGTGCGAGAAAAGACAATTAAAGGAGCACAATGTTCATTAGACTATTTCTTGAGGTTGCAAGGGATTAAAATGACCTATTTAGTCGCTAGAGCCAAAAAATGGCCCACAGGTGCAGATAATACCTTAACAATAATAATACCTCGCCGCAGGGTCATTACAGAGTAAGGTAATGCCCCGGGGCCTTCGTTAAGGCTATGGGCCGCAGGGCATTACCTGATTCGGTAATGCCCCTGCTGCTCACGGCTTATTGCTCAAATAAAGATGCATACAATTGTACCATTTGAATATTAAGACAGTGTAATTGTACTAGAAGATCTTGTACAATTAAAACTACTGAAATGGAACCCTACTGAATACCTGCTAATTCAGATGTGACCATATAAATATTAGTTCTATCAAGTGCACTTTCAATTTAAATCCAAGAAAATCCACGTTCCGATGACCTTTATTGGACTAACTGAAATTATTATATGGACATGGTAGTTCCATCAGCTTTTGCTGCCCCAGAGACTACATCAGATGGTGGTCACACAATAAAGGAACATCAAAGAAAATCACAACATTCCCAAAATAGGTTAATTTAAAATAAATTCCCATATTGCGGAGATGCTAGTTCATTCCTGCTCCGGTTCCATGGTCATCTTGTCCTCCGTCTATTCTGGACCATCTGGGATTCGTGTCCTGCTCTTCGTGCGAATGTCGTTTCACGAGGGCGGATCCCCATGCTCTTTGCCTGGAGTGCTTAGGCCCGGAACACCGTTGGGACTCGTGCTTCTATTGTGACTCCCTTTCCGTCCGGGCACTCCAGCGTTATCTTTTCAGGTGGGAAGAGGTGTTTCAACGTGCTCCTCCACCTCACTTGCAGCTCTCCATTGACGAAAAAAGGAAACCACAGGTATGTTCTTTCCTTTTCAGGGCACCCCGCCAGGGGACTCTTTCCCGGGGTCTTCCGGCTACCAGGGATATCCCTGAGGTGTCCTGCAAGGGGCCTAAAAGGCGCACCAGAGTTTCCTCTGAGGACCACAGCAAAGGGGGCTGCCAAAACCGGTTCTTTCGAGGTTCCCCATTTTGGGGCTAAAGTTGTGCACAGTTCTTCTGGGGCTCTTGGTACCGGGGTTCGGCCTGAGGTTTCCACTTCGGACACTATTTGCACTGAGTCTCGGCTCGAGGTCCCGTCCAAGGCTAAAAGTACCAGGGTTACTCCCGAGGTTCTCCTTTTTGGGGCTATATTGAACACCGGCAGGATTGAGGGACCCCCATCTAAGGTCCGGGCTGTAGGGTGCCACTCTCAGCCTCCCCACACTCAGGTTCGTGGTGGCACTATTTCTGTTGAGGGGACAAAGAAGGCAGTCACGCACCATAGGCCTTCCCGTACCGGCTCTGCAGAGGGTCTCCTTTTTGGGGCTAATTCTTCAGCTGTCCGTAAGATGTTGAATACACGCTGTAGATCGGCTAGTACCGGCTCTGCTGAGGTTCATTGCTCCAAGGCTAAAATGTCACATAAGACCCCTGACTTGCCTGAGGTGACCAAGGCCTCACTTACTCCTGTGACACATTTTGCCTCAGGCGTTGATAAAATGGCAGCCCAACCCCCACGGTCCACAGAGGCCATTTTGACTACCTCTCTTACACCAACGTTCACAATGTCTGGTGCTAGGGGCCTCCTTTTGGGGCTGAGCCTTTTCCACGCTTTGAAGAACTCATTACGCCCTCTGATGGACTGGCATGCTCAGGCACCGCTGCCGCATACAGTCTCGCTCCCTCCTGCATCCTTGCCTCAGATCTATGTGGATCCAATTAGTGGGGGGTCCATCCTGGCAACCATCTTCCTTGCTGTCAATGTGGTATGCCACTCCCGATCTGCCTCTGCCCATTCCAGCGCCTAGACCTCAATCCGAGGATGCACTGCCTCCTCGAGCTCCGCTTTCCATGATAGAAATGACGTCAGGAGCTCTGCCAAACATAACACCTGAGGCATCACGTGCAGTGGATCAGCCTTCTGCTCCAGCTTCACTGGATGAGGATCAGGCAGAGCAGGACAGCGATGAGCCGCCCCGCTCTATTAGAGCCTTTCACGACCGTGTGCTGGATATGATGGCGCTGCTAGACATCCCAGTACCCGAGGCCCCATCTCCACAGGCGGGGTGCTTTCTGGAGCCTTCACTCTGTAGACGCAGGAGCGCACCGGCCTGTTCCTCCAGAAGGACGTCTCGGCTGAGGCCTGTAAGGTCTGACAAAAATCTCATTCCGTGCAGCATCTGAACAGAAAGATTGACACTCGTTATAAGCTTCATGCTTCTGAAGACATATCTTTGTCTGCTTGCCCGCTCACTTTGTCGACAGTGGTGGCAGCAGCTACGCTCCCATCCAAGGCGGCCGCAACATCCTCCACTGCTGCGCCCCAGATCCTCTCCAAGGAGGACAAGCTTCTTGACGCCATTGGGAAAAAGGTGTTTTCCAATTCGGCTATTCAGCTGCATCAGGCTAACACTGAGCTTATCCTGGCAGCTGCCAATGTCAAACTGTGGAAGGAGCTTATCGAGTTCCAGTAATGTATTCCTGCTGCGAGGCTGGAGGACTTCAAAGGCAGTTTGTCGGATGCCAGAGTTCTGGTGCAGGATCTACTGGAGGCTGCAGCCCATCACGTAGACACTTACGCTCGAGGCATTTTGGTCGGGGTCGACATCTCCCGCCAAGCGTGGCTCTATGCTACAAAGTTCTCAAAGGAAGTTCAGGACAAGGTGCTTAATCTCCCCTTTGAGGGTAAAGAACTGTTCCACTCCTCCACGGATGCAGAACTAACCAAGACAAGCACTCAAACAGCCAAGTCTTTGTCTGTCCTTGCGAATACCCCAGCAAAGGCTCCTTATACTCAGAGGTTAGGGTCCCAAACAATGTCCTTCTCTGGCTTCAGGGGTTTTCAGGATCGCCGTGCACACCGATCTGATGCTCCGGCTGGCAGGCCCCGCCATAAGCAGCAACGGCAAGGTGGCCAGTTGTTCTCTCGGCCAACAGCCTCTTCGCCTGGAACGGGCAGTCTCCCTGCCGACAAATCATCCAAATGATATTTTCCATCGGTCGCACGAGACTCTGGTGGGAGGACTAATTTCGTTTCATCTGGAGGCGTGGCAGACCATCACAGAAGACCGATGGGTTTTGTCCATCGCTCGGGTGGGCTTCCGCTTCCCCCCCTCCCTACCCCGACCTTCAATCTTCCCTTCCAGCAGACTGTCGCCCTCCCTCAGAGCAGAGGTACAGAAACTTCTAGACCTCAGAGCAGTAGAGCCTGTTCCCCTTGGGGAGTAAGGCGAGGGATACTACTTCCCTCTGTTCACAGTGCCCAACCTAACCTGGCTGGCCTGCGCACTATCCTCGATCTTTCCAGATTCAATCTCTTTCTTCCCCAAGAGAAATTCAAGATGATTACGCCCTGCCAGATAAAGTCATCTCTCCGGAAGGACGACTGGCTCAGCGTGGTAGATCTTCAGGATGCACACATGCACATTCTGATTTGGAGTCTGCATCGAAGATATCTGCGCTTCCCCGTGGGAGCAGAGCACTTCCAGTTTTGTGTGCTCCCTTTTGGTCCCAGGTCGGCGCTGCGTGTCTTTACAAAGATGATGTCGGTCATCGCAGCATTCCCCAGATTGCAGGCGGGTCATGTATATCCATACTTGGACGATTGGCTCCTACGCAGACCTTGCCCACAGCAGCTACAACCAATCTTCAGTCACTACTTCAGCTCCTGTTCCATCTTGGGCTCTCAGTGAATTGGCGGAAATCATCCATGACAGTCTCTCAGGACCTGACCTTTCTGAGTTTCCGTTGGGATACTGTCAGTGCCAAAATGTTCCTAACGAAGGACAGGATTGCAGACCGGTCGACCACATGCCAACTCTTCCATAAGTCTTCTCACATGACGGCTTGGTGGTTCCAAAGACGTCTGGCCCTCATGGCTTCTTGCATGTTAGCTTTACCTCTTGCACGCCAGAAAATGAGGCGCACTCAGTTCGCTCTTCGGAGCTGCTGGTCCCAGGTTTCGGATCCGGATTCCAAGATGATTCCAGTTCCATCCTGCTTGACAGCGGATCTACAATGGTGGTCGTCCGCCAACAACTTTTCAGTGGGGACCTCCTTCCAGGAGCCCTGTCCACAAGAAACAGTTACCACAGACTCCTCCCTTCTGGGGTGGGGAGCGACGCTGCGTCACCTCGCGGTATACGATTTATGGATGCTGCAAGACAGACAGTTCCTGGTAGTTTTCCTACTGCTCAAGGCTTTTCAACCGACTATCACCAACAGTGTGGGCCGTATTCACACAGACATCTTTGTGGCAATGTTTTACATCAACAAGAAGGGGGGCACCAAGTCTCCTCATCTTGGAGATCTTGCTATACAAATTTGGGACTGGGCCACCCAGCACAATATTTGGCTCCAGGTTGTACACATCCCGGGGCACATCAATGTGGATGCAGACTCCCTCAGCCGCCAATCGGCAGCCAATTACGAGTGGGAGATGAACAGCGATGTCCTCTACAACATTTTCCATCAATGGGGCACTCCAGAGGTGGACCTCTGTGACATCTTCAAACAGGAAAATTCCTCTATATGTGTTCAGGGACGTGCTGGGTGCTTCTTCTTTGGGGGACGCCCTCGGGATCCTGTGGGACAACATGAAAGCTTATGCCTTCCCTCCATTACCACTGATTCATCAGCAATCTGCAAACTCAGGAGCGCATCGAACTGCACTCTCCTCTTCATGGCTCTTTGGTGGCTAGCCAGGTTCTGGTTTTCGGAACTGCAGCATCTGTCGGTACTTCCACCCCGAACAGATTGCCGCAGATACCCGACCTTCTTCACCAGATCACCAGCTGTGGCACCCCTCCCCACAATCGTTCAGCTTGGCAGCCTGGTGCAGGAGTTCTGATCTTTAGCACAGTTCAATCTGTCTGATGACCACATGCACATTATCAAAGCGACCAGGAAGCCCTCTACAAGGGCCATGTACAGGAGCAAATGGCTCTGTTTTTGGCATTGGTGTTTAGCCAAAGAACTCGATCCCAGGCATGCTTCTGTCGACACTGTTCTATCCTTTGTGTCTGACCTCGCAGCTTTCGACATACATGTTCTTTCATGCAGGACATATTTATCTGCCATTGCGGCCTACCTGTCTACAAACAGCTGTCCTTTTTCACTAACTAACCCAGTCATCAAAAGACGCTTTGCGGGTCTTCTTCATCTCTTCCCGCCGGTTCGGAACCTTCATCCCACATGAGACCTGAATGTAGTCCCAACTGCTTTATGCCATAAGCCCCTTGAACTCATGGCCACTACTGATCTTAAGTACCTCTCTTGGAAGGTTGGTTTCCTGATCGCAATAACATCAGCAAAGCGAGTAAGCAAGCTCCAAGCTCTTTCCGTGGAACATCTGCTCCTCACTTTCCACAGGCATAAGGTTGTGCTTCGCACTCATCCTTCCTTCTTTCCAAAGGTGGTTACTGATTTTCATTTGAACCCATCAATCTCCAGTCTTCTTTACGAACCCGGCATCTGATGCAGAGAGAGTTCTACACAACCTGGACGTCAGGCGTGCTCTGAAGTTTTACCTCGATGGAATGAGTGAACTCAGAAGCTCCTCACAACTCTTCGTTACATTCTGAGACTCGAAAGGGAAACCAGTTTCGAAAGCATCCATCTCCCGCTGGATTGCCTCCTGTATTTCACATGCCTATAAGGTTCAAGGCTTTCAACCACCAAAGGGCATCCATGCACATTTGGTCCGTGGCAAAGCGGCTGCTGTTGCCTTCAAAAAGCATGTCCCTTGGGAGTCCATCAGCAAGGCGGCTACGTGGGCCTCCCCATCTGTCTTTTCAAAACATTACTGCATAGATATGAGCTCCCGGGCTGATGCCCAATTGGGCATTTGTGCTTGGGAATCTCCCACAAGTATGGAGGAAAGGGGACAGGACGTAGGAGTACAACAAAGTTACTCACCGTAGTGACTAACTTACTCTTAGTCCATAGTCCCCTTTCCGCCATAGGCCTGCCCGCCATCCCCTCTAATAAGTATCCTCTACTGTTGCGTAAATGGTCTCACACCTGGCGATAGAAAAGGACTGAAGGGCGATGTGCGGGGCAGAGCTCAGAAAGACGTGATTATGGCCACGTGAGGTGGCCCAGCGTAAAAATAAAAGGACAACAAATTAAACTTTTTATGCTTTTTAACAAAAGTGCTCTGGTCCCGTCCCAAAGGATGGAATGTCCCACAAGTTTGGAGGAAAGGGGACTATGGACTAGGAGTAAGGTAGACACTACGGTGAGTAACTGTCATGTTGTGACATCATCCATATTCCAGTGTGGAAAGTGCATGACGCTGTGGAATGTTTTATGCGGGAGCCCTAGGTGTTTGGTGGGTGACAGTCCGTTAGGAGGATGGTCATGTGAGGACCTGCTGCCGGGGTGGTGGTGCCGTCTGGTCAATCACTGGTTTTCTTTTGCCATTTACTGCATGCATGCTCTCACCCCGGGGCGCTCTCTGCCCTGAATCAATTAGCACAATGGGGACCAGCAATGACCCTGCCCACTCTAAAAGCAAGACCGCAGTTCAAAAGCTGTACTAATCTGACAAGTAAATTTACACCAACATCCTGAGTTCACACAACACGGATACCCAGCCATAGTGGCACGGTATATTTCTGCAGACTAACTCGAAGCTGTGAGTGATGAAACATGCGGACATAGAAATTTTCCATGCAAAGAAAGTTGGCCTGCAATTTATGCTTGCACAGAGATGACGATGAGGTTGTCAGATGGTAAACACAGATACAGAAAAGCTTTTCAAGTGCTCGGTCCACTACAGATTACCACCAAAGTCGATACAATAAATAAAAAGTCATGTTTGATAGGTCTTATAGTCTCTGGTGTACAGAAAAGTAAAAGATTGAATGCAGCCTAGTCTAGAACGATTCCTAGAAATGTACAAATCATATCTTAAATATTCGGAGTTGTTAACGTATTGGTACTCCTTCAGTGCAAGACAGTACTTGTGAGAATCTGACAAAGCAACAGCAATGCATTCAGGATACATAGATGGTGAAATTATGTGTACATCTTTCTTCTTGTGAAGACTGCCTGACAGCAATGTGGTGGTTGCGTAGATCGGTTATTCAGGTCAGAAGGGAAAGGGGGCAGGGATGACTATTGTGAGGGAAGCCATCTTAACGGTCTGTTTATATTTGGTCTAAAGCATGACATCATGGACATTTAAAGATAAGCCAGCTCTGTATGACTACATATGCTATATAAATAATGCAAATAAGGTCCTTCCTCTAACTTACCTATTGTAGTCCAGCCTGGACTGCTGCAACTGCTGCTGCTTCAGAAGTAGTCTCGCCTCCTGCTGAGCTAGCATTTGCTGCAGTCTCTCCTTCTCGATTTCCAACTCCATTTTCTGAAGCAAAAGTACTTGTTTCCGTTCATCGGGTAAAAGCTTCCCATGGCTCTTCTCCCTTGACTCCAATACCCCATTAAGTACAGGCGTTTGCGGGTTACCATTAGACCTTTGAGAGTCCAAGACAGCACTGGGATTGATTTTGGGCGATTGACATGTACTCAAAACAGGCTCCGAATTTCTCGGTGAGGTACGAATACAACACTGCGCCATTGCTTCGTATGGAAAGGTACTCTTATTTTCACTCATTGGATAAGCTATGTCCTGGGTAAAATTGTGCCTGTGATGTGCTTCATGCTTCAGCGATCGAGGGGTGGTGTTAAATCTTTTCTGTAAGCCATTTACCAGGGAATAATCAGCCAGATGGTCCTGTAGGGTTGACTGGAACATCACTCTGGTTTCAGGATCATTTGGGCGATGGTGCCGAGATACTGAATACAGCCCACGATTAGCATCTGTACTAGTCTGGTAAAGAGTCTGCGTTCCAGCAACACCCAGGTAGGATCCATCAAATTCCAGGTGAAGCGATTGTGGTTGTCTTTTTTTACTGGATCCCTACAAGAAAAGGGGAAATATTTAAAATTAAATGTAAACTGTTTACTACTGCGATGAAACAATATTGTCAAAAAAAACAAGGCAGTCACATTCAGCAAAAGGCACAGGATTCCTCCATTGCCAGCCCACATGATTCTAATTGTAATTCCCTCTCCTTACCTACCTTTGCTTGCTTTGAATACTCTTTCCATTTTCTCCAAGTCTTGTGTGTGACCTTTCTTTTGATCTATCGTCCCCCTGGTCCTCTTTCTACGTTCTGCGAAGACATTGATGATCTACTTAGTGTCGTCCTGCCCTGCTCCAATTCTTTCTTAGTGTTGGGTGACTTTAATCTTCATCTCTCTTCCATTCATGCCCTTCTCCAACATCTTGCTATTTTTGACTCTTATTGTCTGTCACCTTCCTACTCCTCCTTTCCACATCTCTGGATCCTCTCTAGATCTTATTGTTACCGCTTCTATGTCTACCTCTGAGGTTTCTATTTATCCTGTTTACTCCTCCGATCATCATTTGCTCTTGTTTTCCATTTATCCTCCTGTTCTTGACACATGTTTACCCCTGCATGCTCCTATCCCTTCTTTTTTCCATTGTGATCTTTGTACTTTCAATACCCCTCTCTTTGTATTTTCCTCTATTGCCACTCTTCCATCCCATTCTACCTTTTCAGTTCTCTCTATGGATGATGCTGCCTCAGCTTTCTTAACTTCCCTTTTGACCTCTCTTGATACTCTATATCCTCTCCCTAAATGTCTTCCTTCTTGTAAGCCTTCCCAGCCTTGGCTTACTCCTAATCTTTGCTCCATGCAAAGGGCTCTATGTCTGATGGTGCGTCCTTCTCTTCTTATCATACTCTATATGAGGATGCACTTCTTTCTTCTAAACGTCTCTATTAGACTGTCTTTTGCACTCCCTTTCTCGTCTATTGTCTCCCCCTCTGCCTAATCACTCCCTTCTCTCTACTCTTACAGCATCTGACTTTGCTCATTTCTTCACTTCTAAAGTTAATTCTCTTTGTTCTGCCATTTCTCTGCCTTCTTCTCGCCCTGTTTACCCTTCCTCTTCTGTGTTTTTTTCTTCTTTCTCGTCGATCTCCAATTCTGATATTTATTTCCTCATCACCCAGGCCCATCCTATTGCTACTCCCAAAGATCCTGTTCTTTCTACTCTTATTTCTAAAATCTATCCTCCTCTCAATTCTTACATTACCAGTCTTCTCAATATCTCTCTTGCTATTTCTACTGTCCCGCTTCTATTCAAACATGATATGATTCTTGTATCCCTCCTTGGATCCTGCCATTCCTTCTAACTTCCATCCTATTTCTCTTCTTCCTTACCTTTCTAAATTTTTGGAACCTCTCGTTTACCCCATGGGTTCTTCCTTTGTCACTCTTAATTCTATTTTACCTCGCTTCCAGTCTGGTTTTCGACGCAGGCATTCCACAGAAACTGCTCTTCTTTCAGTCTGTGACTCTTCTTTCTGCGCGCTATGCTAATCACTCTTCTATTCTTATGCTCTTGGACTTATCTGCTGAGTGAATTACACATTACTACTACAATCCCTTTCCTCCTTTGGATTTTCTGGTTCTGTAATCACATGGTTTCAATTTAATCTATCTAATCGCACTTACTCAGTATCTTGGGCTGGTGTTTGATCTGATCCCTTCCTCTTTTGCATTGTGTTCTTCTTGGCCCATTTCCTTTCTCTCTCTATATGCCTATCCCTTGGCTAATCTCTTCTTTTGAGTGGTCTCATTTTTATGCTGATGACACGCAACCATTTCTATCTTTCTCTGCTTTTACACCTACTATACACATGAATCTCTCTGCTTGTGTCTCTGCTATTAAAATGTGGATGTTGTACCACTTTCTTGTCTTTAATCCAACTAAAACTGTAGTCCTCTTTTTCCTGCTAATACTATTCCTCTGCCTGTTTCTCCTCCCTTTGTCCTGCTTTCCCCTTCTCATCTGCCTTTTTCTCTTACGGCCCACAACCTTGCCTTTCATCTTGATGATAATCTTTCTTTCGCTCATCCCATTTTGATCACATCCCGTTCCTGCCATTCCCATCTTTTCAATATCAGAAAGTTAGACCTCTTCTCACTTTTAGTGCCAGTAAGCTTCTATAATATCTTTTTTAATCTTTTCTCGATTATTCTATTATGTTGTACTCCTCTTTGGTCTTCCTCTTAAATCTGTTTTTAAATCCTCTATCCGTCACCTGCATTCCTTATCTATTTGCGACTCCATCACTCCCTCTTTGGCCTCTCTTCGATGGCTACCCTTTCACTTTCAACTTAAATACAACTTTCTCTACATAGTATTTAAATCCCTTTATGGGATTGTTCCTATTTATCTTAATTCTCCTGTTTCTTTTAAGTACGTTACGTAGTGCACCTGCAGCCCGGGCGGGGCCCCATTGTCTCGCGCTTCTGCGTGGGGTCAAAGGGCGCCTCCAAGTGCTGATCTGATCCCTGTTGATCTCAGGGCGCGGACAGAAGCAGATCTAAATACACTATTGTGTCATCCTACTCTGCAAAACCTAAGAAGCACAGGCACCGAAAGGTGACTGATGCCCCAGAAATGCAACAGTGATTGTTCGATTCCCTGGACTATCTAAGTGAAAAGCTTCATTGTTAGAAGTGTGCAAATTTGGGGTCCAGTTGTCTTTTCAGAGTATTCAGGAACTGAGATTGAGAAGCTTGTTGGATACATGATGGCTTCCGTCCATGCAACCCCTTTGTGGTAACATCCAGTAACCAACCTAGATCATTCTGTCAATCCTGGTGGAGAGGGATATCTAGCACGAACATGACAATGTATTATGTGCAGTAAGAAAAGCATTTCTCATTTGTGCTCTGAATTTGGAAAAGGTTCAGTGAAAAGGGTCCCGTCATTAAGCACCTGACAAAATAAACTGACACAAAACTTTACATATGCACAGAATGTTGGAGCAATTGCAATTACAAGAACATACTTATTGCCCATATGAGGACATAGGTGAAACACTGTGTCAGTGCACTGAATTGGAGAAAAGCGTCCATTTGCATGATCCACTTATGTGCCACCAGCAAATTCATACAGATGATAAACCTCATGAGTGCAGTGAATGTGGGAAAAGGTCTGCTGAGAAGGGAGATCTTTTTAGCCACCAGAGAACACATACAAGTGAGAACCCTTCCAGTGAAGGCCCGCAAGAAAAGGCCCTGTTTCGCGCCTGTTTGGCGCATGAAAGACGCGGCATGGCCCAACCTCTGACCTGTCCTCCTAAAGGTTTGATCACTGCGCTAACCAATTCAGTTATCTGTCCACTATGTCCACTGCACTATGCACTCGATGCCGACTTCCCAGAATGTTATGCCTTACTGATTTCCTCGCTCCTCAAGCCTCGCTGGGCCTCTAATCAGTCACTCAGCTTCCTTGCATTCCAATTACAGCTGTATTTGCCCGAGTTATATCTCTGACATCATTGACTCCTTCAGAACCGAGACTCCTTGATCACTGCTATCACACCCCTTAAAAGTAATCTCAGCACAGCAACACTGCCCATGTGTTGTCTAACTGCGGAGCACCCTCCGTCTATATTATGATACCCACACACTTCACTAACATATATGTCCATAACATCACTTGCAAGTATCTCTCAATGTATTGACTATGTATGCATGCATGTTCCTTAAAGCTGCCCTATCTTGCTATAAATTGTATATTATTATTACATTATATATTCTCCAATGTAACTTGGAACTAGGGAATACTCCTAATTTAATCAACCTCAATCAGACTATCTGGCCCTGATGCGTCACTGCCTGCCCCTAGCGGCCCTGTTCAATTGTGTTACTGCCTGCTCCTAGCGCCCCTGTTCAATTGTGTTACTGCCTGCCCCTAGCGGCCCTGTTCAATTGTGTTACTGCCTGCCCCTAGCAGCCCTGATCAATTGTGTTACTGCCTGCCCATAGCGGCCCTGATCTATTGTGTTACTGCCTGCCCCTAGCGGCCCTGATCAATTGTGTTACTGCCTGCCCCTAGCGGCCCTGATCAATTGTGTTACTGCCTGCCCCTAGCGGCCCTGATCAATTGTGTTACTGCCTGCCCCTAGCGGCCCTCATCAATTGTGTTACTGCCTGCCCCTATCGGCCCTGATCTATTGTGTTACTGCCTGCCCCTAGCGGCCCTGATCTATTGTGTTACTGCCTGCCCCTAGCGGCTCTGATCAATTGTGTTACTGCCTGCCCCTAGAGGCCCTGATTAATTGTGTTACTGCCTGCCCCTAGCGGCTCTGATCAATAGTGTTACTGCTTGCCCTTATCAACGGTGCTAGTGCCTGCCTGCCTGCACATCTGTTGTCCACAAATGCAGCCCCTTGGCACACACCCCACTGCGCCTACGTACCTCCTTTCCTCTACCTCCAGCCTCATCATATCCCTCTCCCTTCTGGCCATCTGCAGCATGCTGCCTGCACACCCAGACCAGCATGCTCACCCATGCCCTACTACACCATCTGACCTCATACACTCCACACCATCGTCGGCACTCCAACCCACACTCATCCACCATACCAATCCGAGCGGACATCACCCACTCCACTTCAGGCTCTGTAGACTAAGAACACGCACCAAACCCCTCTTAGCTCTCCGCAGCACTCCACCCTCCTTAGGAACAACAGACTCAGCTTTCGCACCCACACATCAGTCGCCCAGCCTTACCTCTCTGACCATGCTCAATACCCTAACACCCATCACGCCGCACCTATCACGCCCCTTCCTCCCACACCCAAACACGCACCTTCCACCTCCAGCACCCCCATCGCCAACACACACACTCCACCACCAGATTTAAGATGTGCACTCATTAATGCGTGCTCTGTCCATGCTCATGCCATCGAAATCAACGACCTTGTCACCACCCACAATCTTGACCTACTTGCCATATCGGAAACCTGGCTCCATGAAGCTTCCAGTCCTTCCATCCACCTCGCCCTCCCACAAAACTATACCATCCTCAGATAGGACCGTAAGAACTCTAAAGGTGGTGGCGGCGTCGCCCTCATCTTTAAAGACACCCTCGCCATGAGAATGTGTAATCAACAATGGGACAATAACGCTGATCTCCTCACTGCTAAACTAGCCCTCTCCTCTAACTGCACAATAAACTTCTTTATCACCTACAGACCACCAGGATCACCCGCTGACTACCAAAAGCAACTCCTCCAAAACATAGGCAACAACCTCAAAAGCACCACTAAAAGCATCCTTCTAGGGGACATTAACCTTGGCTTATCTGACCCAAAGGACAAAGCTGCCGCAAATTTAGCCAATGATCTATCGCACATGGGGTTCGAACACAAAATTACTGCTCCCACTCATAACAAAGGCAGATCCATTGACTGGCTAGCTGATCACAACTGCTCATCTACTATCACCTCCATCTCAGCCCTACCATGGAGGGACCATTACCTCATTCAATTCTCCATTCCTACCAAGCCCACCCCTAAAACCGTAACTCATGCCCCCGTGCAAAATTAAGGAGCTCCAAAAAACTCACTGCTTCCAACCTCGTTCCTCTCCTCGATATCCGTGAACTCAAGCCTCCATTTACCCATGACCCTACCTCCCTCGCCAACATCTACGCCAATGCACTCACTCAAGCCATCGAATACATTGCTCCTTTAGAAGATTAAAAAAATGAAAAAAAAAATCAATGCACTGCAACTCTTGGTTCACTGAAGAACTATCTGAACTTTGTACCAAGAAGCGCAATGCTTTAGCAAGATGGCAATCGGCAACTAACCAATCCTCTCTTAACGATTTCAAACTGATCTCGTCGACCTACAAAAAAGCTATATTCCACGCCAAATCCGAATCCTATAACCAAAGAATTGCTAATGCCAGCTCCAAATCCAGAGAAATATTCTCCATATTCAAAGAACTCATCACACCTGCTTCCAGCCCAGACGAAATCATCAAGGATGAAGCATGGTGCACAGGCATTCAGTCTGCCCTCCTGAATAAAGTCAGCTCACTCCAAAACAAAATAGCCTCCCAACGCAAAGCCCTCAACACCTCCACCTGCTCACCCACACCTCCCACTAACAACTCTCTCTCACAAACACCCCTCTTCGCCTTCAGAGAAGTCTCAGAGACGGAAGTCAAGGACCTCCTCAAAAAAATCAAACCTTCCACATGCAAAGGGGATATCTGCCCACCCTCCTTAATCAAAGAATGCTCAGAACCCCTCACCCCCATCATCACGGCCTTCATCAATGCCTCATTCGCATCTGGAACCGTACCTCAATGCCTAAAACAAGCCTTGGTTCGCCCGCTCCTGAAAAAACCCTCTCTCGATCGTTCCTCCCCTAATAACTAACGCCCCATCACCACCGTCCCCTTCCTCCTCAAAATCCTAGACAAAGCTGCACACAACCAAATCCAACACTACTTGTAAACCAACACCATCCTAGGCAAAAGACAATCAGGTTTCCGCAATGGCCACGGGACTGAAGAACAAGTTACTTTCTTACCTGGTAACGTTCTTTCGATGGGATGGTCCGACGACGTATTCCATATCTATGACATGTAATCACCACAGCTGTGCTGCTTCGGAAACTTTTTCGGCGTCTGCGTCCTGCGTCGATGACGTTGATGCGCCGTCGTCGAGGACCTCCTCCGACGTCCGACGTCATCCGATGTGATAAGTAGGACGCACGACGCCCATAGCCTCAGTTGTAGTTTTTTTCCCCCAGAACGTGTGACATAAGTCAACTGCCAGTCAGACACAAAGCCTTGCGGAACGTAAGCTGCAATCGCAAAAGAAATTCTGCAGCGGGGAAGGCCGGGCGGGAGCGATATGGAATACGTCGTCGGACCATCCCATCGAAAGAACGTTACCAGGTAAGAAAGTAACTTGTTCTTCGAGGGGATTGGGTCCTCCGACGTATTCCATATCTATGACAGACTCCCAAAGCAGTACCAAAGCAAGGAGGAGGGAAAGAATTTAGAATCAAAATGTAGAATAGCCAATCAAATAGCAGAGCAAAGGACCGCCTTGCCAAAGGCCAGATCCTGTGCTCGGATGGAATCAAGGGAATAGTGACGTACAAATGTATGTACTGAAGCCCAGGTGGCTGCATCACAGATGTTGCGAATAGGAACACCCCTCTGCAGGGCAGTAGACGCAGCCATACCCCTGGTAGAATGGGCCCGCAAGCCAGCCGGCGGGTCCTTACCCGCCAAACGGTAGCACTCCGAGATGGCCAAAATAATCCAGCGAGACAAAGTCTGTTTCGTCACAGCTTGCCCCAAACGCTTTCCAGCGTAACCAATAAAGAGTTGATCATCCACTCTGACCCGGGACATGCGTGAAACATAAAAGCTTAAAGCTCTCCTAGGATCAAGCCTATGGAGCCTCTCCTCTTCCTTACCAGGATGCGGAGGAGGATAGAATGCCGGAAGAACAACCTTCTGGGCCAAATGAAATTCCGTCACTACCTTCGGAAGAAAAGAAGGACGAACTCTAAGGACAACCCTGTCCTTGTGAAATACAGTGAAGGGAGGCTTAACTGAAATTGCCTGTAACTCACTCACTCTGCGAGCGGAAGTAACCGCAACTAAAAACACAGTTTTCAGAGTTAACAGCCTCAAAGGGCAAGAATGTAAAGGCTCAAACGGAGCACCCATAAGAAACTTAAGAACCAGGTTTAAATCCCAACCGGGCACCAGGAAAGGTGACGGAGGGAACACATTAGTGAGCCATTTCAGGAACTGTGAAATCAAAGGGATTTTAAAGTAAGAACACTCTTCAGACGAGCGCTTAAAGATGGACAGCGCCGCCAGGTAACCCTTAACGGTACCCACTTGCAAGCCCCTGTGGGCCAAAGAAAGTAAAAAGGACAGAACCATGGGGATGTCACATGCAAAAGGATCCACATTCTGAACTCTGCACCAGTCGCAGAACTTACGCCAACGGCAACGGTACAGAGACTTTGTTGCCGGCCTTCGGGCCGAAAGCAACACCTCCATCACGTCCTCAGGGAGGTCCCAATCCTTATACCTCAACCTTTCAGAAGCCAAGCGTGAAGGTTGAGGGATCTGACCTCTGGATGGAGAACCTGACCCCCCTCCCGTGAGAGCAGATCGTCTCGGTAGGGAAGACGACGTGGAGGGCAGATGGATAAGTCGAGAAGGTCCGGGTACCACGTCCTCCGAGCCCACGCCGGGGCAATGAGGATCATCCGGGAACCGAACCTCCGCAGCACTTGCGGGATGACGGGGACTGGAGGAAACGCGTACAGCAGCGGGAATGACCACTCCACCACGAACGCGTCTCCTAAGGCTCCTTCTGGAGGAAATTCCCGCGAGCAAAACCTTTCGCACTTCGGGTTGACACTGGAGGCGAAGAGATCCACTTGAGGGGTCCCCCAAAGGGCGAAGATCTCCAGGAGAATCTCCTGAGCCAACTCCCACTCGTGAGAGATCGCGCTCTGCCTGCTCAGAGCGTCCGCCGTCACGTTTTCGGCTCCGGCCAGATGAACTGCCGAGATCGAAACTTCCTGCTGGATGGCCCAGAACTCGAGCTGCATCGCCTCTCTGCACAGAGGAAGTGACCCTGCCCCCCATTTTTGTTGAGGTAGTGCATGGCCACTGTGTTGTCCGTCAGGATCAGGACATTCTTCCCTCGCACAGACGGCAGAAAAGCCTTCAGGGCTAGCCTGACGGCCCTCAGCTCCAACAGATTGATATGGAGTCTGGACTCCGACGGAGACCAACGACCGCTGACTGTCAGCCCGTTGGCATGAGCTCCCCATCCCGTGAGGGATGCATCCGTCACGATCGTCACCTCCGGCCAGGGAAGCCAAAACGGAGCCCCCTTCATCAAGTTGCCTTCGACGGCCCACCACAGAAGGACCCGGGCGACTGAGGACGGCACCTGAATCGAGTCCGACATCCTGCCGGAGGACTGCGACCATTGCGTCTTGAGTGCCCACTGCAAAGATCTCATCCGCAGGCGAGCCTCTGGCACCAGAAGAATGCAGGATGCCATGAGGCCGAGCAACCTCAAGAACTCGAACGCTGGGAGCGTCTGGGCATGCTGAAACTTGTGCACCATCTGCTGAATGTGAAGAGCCCTCACCTGGGGAGGAAAACACTGCCCCAGGGAAGTGTCGAGCACTGCTCCGATGTACTGGAGCCGCTGTGTTGGCGTCAAATGGGACTTCTTTAAATTGAGGGAGAAGCCCAGCCTGTGAAGGGAGCGACAGGTGATCGATAGATGATCCAGGACCTGCTCGGGAGAGCTCCCCCTGATCAACCAATCGTCCAGGTAGGGGTAGACGTGAATCCCCCCTTGCCTGAGATGCGCTGCCACCACCACCATGAGCTTGGTGAAAACCCTCGGGGCGGAGGTCAATCCGAACGGCAGGACCCGAAACTGAAAGTGCGAGTCGCCAACCGCGAACCTCAGGTACTTCTTGTGCTTGGGATGGATCGGCACATGGAAGTAAGCATCCTTGAGGTCGAGTGACACCAACCAGTCCTGAAGCTGAAGGGCCTGGAGGACTTGAGAGAGAGTAACCATCTTGAACTTGTCCTTCCTGAGGAGTTTGTTCAAATCGCGCAAGTCCATGATGGGTCTCAATCCCCCGTCTTTCTTCGAAACCAAAAAATAAGGGGAATACCATCCCTTGTTCCTCTCCGCTACAGGCACCAGTTCTATGGCGCCTTTCTCCAGCAGGGCTTGAATTTCCTGCGCAAGGAGCGGATCCGGACTCTGCAAAGAGAGGTTCCCCGGTGGATTGTCGCGAGGCCTGTGCCGAAAAGGAAGACAATAGCCGTGGGTTATGATCTCCAGAACCCACACATCTGAAGTAATGGCTTGCCACTCTACAAGATGCTGCGCCAGCCTTCCCCCAACTGGCGAACCATGGGACATGGCCTCACGACTGAGTGGGAGCGGCTGCGGCGTTACCTGAGGGCAAAGAGGCAACTGCCCGAGCGGCCTTGGCACCACGGGTACCCTGTCGTCCACCTCTGGTACCCCTGCGTTGGCCTCTTTGACTGCCAGCTCCTCTCGCTCTACTGAAGGATGAGTAATAGCGAAAGGAACCACCCCTCCACTGCTGTCCCCTAGGACGAAAAGGCGGAGGTTGGCGAACTGCAGCGCCCAACGACTTCGCTGCAGCTTTTGAGGTCTGCAACCTCTCAAGGCTCTCGTCAGCCTTGCTGCCAAAAAGGTGTTCACCATCAAAGGGCATGTTGAGGAGCCGGGACTGCACATCAGGAGCAAACCCCGACTTCCGCAACCACGCAAACCTGCGTATCACGGTGCTCGCCGCCATGGACCTACTGACGCATTCAGCCAAGTCCAGACCCGACTGAACGGACTCACACATGGCATCCTTACCATCCTGGACCATAGCAAGGAAACCATCCCGTTCATCCCCTTCGGGAATATGTTCAGCCGCTAACGCAACACAGTTCCACAGAGTGTGCGTGAAACGTGACAAGGCACAAATGGAGTTGGCCGCCTGAAGCGCCATACCACCAGAAGAAAACACTTTCTTCGCCCAGCCATCAAAACGTTTGTCGTCCCTATCAGGAGGGATGGTAGGGTACGACGCCTGCTTTGCCGGGGCCGTGGCCGCCTGCACCACCAAACTTTCCGGAGTGGGGTGCCTGGTCAAGTAGCAGGGGTCGCTACTGGCTGGATGGTATTTACGCGACAAGGATCTGCCCACCGCCGGGAGACTCTCCGGAGCAGTCCAAGCCGCCGCCACCCTTCTCTGTAAAGCCATATGGAACGGCAGTACCGGGTCAGTTGGGGGACCAACATCAAGGATGTCCGTCAGATCATCCTGCACAAACTCCCCTGGGGGAGCAGACCATCCCAGATACTCAGACACCCTAGCCATAAGGCGCCGGTACGAGGAATCGGCATGGGAGCCAGGCTCAGGCCTACAAAATTCCACCTCCGGAGAGGTGTCCAGTCCACTGGCATCATGCAGTGACTGCCTCAAATCGTCAAACTGACTATGGCCCGAGAATTTCATATGGCACCTGACTAGGAACCAGGCCATCAGAATCCTCATCCGCCTCCGAAATATATTCCAGGTGGCGAAAAGGCACCCGAGAGTGCTTGCTCTTAACCAGAGCCTTCCTAGGGGGTACATCCGTGACACGGGGCACCTCCGACACGAAAGGCGTCGATGGCGTCGAGCGAATCGGCGCCGACGCCGAGAAAACCGGCAACGGCGCAGAGAGGATCGACGTCGAGGAAATCGGCGTCGACGTCAGATGCAGCGCCTCCAGTATCGGCGGCGTCGACACAGCCCTCGAAGCCGGAGCCCCGAGCGTGTCCCTCGACGACCTGATCGTCGACGGCTTCGACGAGGTCCTCGAAGCCGGAGCCTCGAGAAAGCCTGTCGACGCCCTCGACGCCTCAGACGTCGATGTCTTCCTCGAAGACTTCACAGGAGCACACGGTCTCGAACGTGTCGAGGACCGGGACCTGGAACGGGTACGGCGAGAGCGAGCCTCCTTGTCCGAACGGGACCGCTCCCGTGACTCGTGCCGACCACTCTTGCGAGCGGCGTCTCTCGACCTCACACGGCCGACCCCACTCGGGGGCGCGGACGGCTGAGTACCCTGCGACTCAAGAATCGCCAACATTTTCTTCCCGAAGGAAGCCCATTCCTCCGGCGTCGCACGGCTGGTGGGGTAACCGACGTGCCGTGCAGAATCCCCGGAAGAGGACCTGGAAGGCGACCGGTGACGGCGCTTCCGAGAATGCCTCGAAGAGGCCGAGGAGTGGCGAGACCCACTCCTAGAAGAAGACCGACGAGACTTCCGACGATGACGCGGAGAGTCACCCCTCGAATCATCCGTCGAAAGCCCCGCCGACTTCGACTTCCGGGGCTTGGACACCCGACCTACCGACAACTTCTTCTTACGTTCGCGTAAGGCTTTGGACGTGAGCGACTGGCAGTCGATACAGTCATCAGTGTCGTGGGCCTCCCCGAGGCACCAGAGGCAGGCGTCGTGCGAGTCAGTCACCGACATCTTGGACCCACACTCCCCGCACTTCTTAAAGCCCGGACGCGGGGTTGAAGACGAAGTGGAAGACATCGCCGAAGGAAATTCACAAACGAACAGGTTCGAAGAACCAGAAAGAACAGAACTCCAAAGAGTCGAGGCTTAGAACCGAGAAACACGAAGCAACACGTTCGCGGAAAAAACGGAACTGAGGCTATGGGCGTCGTGCGTCCTACTTATCACATCGGATGACGTCGGACGTCGGAGGAGGTCCTCGACGACGGCGCATCGACGTCATCGACGCAGGACGCAGACGCCGAAAAAGTTTCCGAAGCAGCACAGCTGTGGTGATTACATGTCATAGATATGGAATACGTCGGAGGACCCAATCCCCTCGAAACTGCCCTTCTAGATCTAAAGAATCAAATTACCAAGATAATGGACACAGGCAAACCTGCTCTCCTCCTACTGCTCGACCTCTCTGCAGCATTTGACCTGGTCGACCATAGCATTCTCACATCTCACCACTTCAATGCTGCACACTTCTCTCACAAGGCAACCACTTAGATCACATCATTCCTTGAAGGCAGGGCCATGAAAGTGTACTCCGACCAGGCCAGCGCCACCCCCACCACTATAAGTTGTGGAGTCCCACAAGGGTCGTGCACTGAACCGACCCTTTACAAACTATTCACCAAACCCCTCTTTGACTTACTGGACTCCCTCAACATAGCCTACACAAACTTCGCCAATGACACGCAAGTTCTCCTCCCCCTTTCCGGAGACTACGACCAAGACTCAGAAGCCCTCCTCAAAATCTGCTCCACCATCCAAACTTGGATGGCTATCAATGGTCTCTGCTTAAACGGAGACAAAACCGAAATCATCATCCTAGCCCCCAGCGAAACACTAACTAAACTCAGCCCTGAGTACTCTCACATGATTATTGACAGTATTAGCATACCTGTCTCCTCTGCCGTCAAGACCCTAGGAGTTTACCTAGACGCCACTCTCTCCATGACCAGACAAACCAGCGCCATCGCCTCAGCATCTGCTCTGTCCACCAAACTCATTTATGCCATAAAACCCTACCTTACCACGCCCAACTGCCTCTCCATAGCCAGAGCAACTATAGGAGCTAGACTGGACTACTGCAACGCCCTCCTGGCAGGCACATCGACGAAAAACCTAAGCAGGCTTCAAATTGTGCAAAATAATGCCCTCCACGCTGCACTACACATCCCCAAAACTGACCACATTTCACAGACCAGAAGACGCGTCCACTGGCTCCCTGTCAAGGAAAGAATCAACTTTAAAATTCTCACTCTCACACACAAGTGCATCAATCACACAGCACCCCCCTTACCTATCTGAAACGATAACAAAGAACTCCTCCATCCGTCCTAGAAGAAGCCATCACGCCAACCAACTCAGAGTACCCACTATTAGAAGAGCCAAAGCCAGCGGCATTGGCTTCCCACACATAGCACCTAAGCTCTGGAATGCCCTCCCCAACTCCCTCAGAGCAGAACCATCGCTGTACTCCTTTCGCAAATCCCTCAAAACCACACTATTCAACTAACATCCTCCCTCCTTCACCTACACTTGCTCTCATAAGTCTGCTTCGAAATATATCCTGTAATGAAAATTGCCTTGTAACGATCTTCCTTCCATTGTAACCAGATTATGTCTTCATGTAACAGCGCCACGATGCCCCTGGGCTGACGTGCGCTTTAAATAAATTCGAATAAATAAATACTCTTTGTTCTCAAACCCACTTTCTTTTAACTGTACCTCACCCTTCATGTGTTTCTTTTCATTTCCGCTCTTTTTCTTTATTGGCTCCTCTTTACTGGAATGCTCTCCCTTTCTCTATGCGGTCTACTCACTCTTATTCTATTTTCCGTGCTGCCCTAAAAACGTTCTTACCTCAATCTTAATTGCATTTTAAATCTCATTGTAAGCGCCCTGTTCATTTCAATTGTACTGTAAACTGGTTTTGTACAGCGCTTTCGCCTAAGGCGCTACATAAATAACAAATAAATGCAAAATATGAAAATACAACATACGCGATGATTTCTGAATTTAGTGTGCCGTCACACAATATGTTAACACGGTTTAACAAATGCATTTCCTATGGCATGGTTTTCTATTGGCTGGGTGGATGGTATTCTGTGGTATTGGGGTTTTATCATGCATGCAGATTCTCATCTGTCCTAGGCCAATAAGGGGAGTCTTTAGGTAACTATTGGCGTGTAGTCGTTGCTGTTTCACATTGTGCACCCTATTGCCAATGGTTGCAGACCCTAAGATAGGGTGACCCCAGAGTATCAAGATGCGTTTTCAGACACACAGTCCATATACAGCACAGTATTGTTCGAACAACTGGACACCGGAATCTTGCAGGTTACACACAATGCAATGCTCTACCAAGACAGATATTCATTAACACACAAAAATTACCTCGAAAGTTACACTCTGAAAGCCCATATACAACACACTTTAGTAATTTAAGATTTATGCTGCAGATGTTAGGAACATACATGTACCAGTTGTGTTACCGAGGGGATGAACACTTAAGGGCCACGTGCCAGAGAAGAACAAGTTACTTTCTTACCTGGTAACGTTCTTTCGATGGGATGGTCCGACGACGTATTCCATATCTATGACATGTAATCACCACAGCTGTGCTGCTTCGGAAACTTTTTTCGCCGTCTGCGTCCTGCGTCGATGACGTTGATGCGACATCGTCGAGGACCTCCTCCGATGTCCGACGTCATCCGATGTGATAAGTAGGACGCACGACGCCCGTAGCCTCAGTTGTAGTTTTTTCCCCCAGAACGTGTGACACTAGCCAACTGCCAGTCAGACACAAAGCCTTGCGGAACGTAAGCTGCAATCGCAAAGAAATTCTGCAGCGGGGAAGGCAGGGCGGGAGCGATATGGAATACGTTGTCGGACCATCCCATCGAAAGAACGTTACCAGGTAAGAAAGTAACTTGTTCTTCGAGGGGATTGGGTCCTCCGACGTATTCCATATCTATGACAGACTCCCAAAGCAGTACCAGAGCAAGGAGGAGGGATAGAATTTAGAATCAAAATTTAGAATAGCCAATCAAATAGCAGAGCAAAGGACCGCCTTGCCAAAGGCCAGATCCTGTGCTCGGATGGAATCGAGGGAATAGTGACGTACAAATGTATGTACTGAAGCCCAGGTGGCTGCATCACAGATGTTGCGAATAGGAACACCCCTCTGCAGGGCAGTAGATGCAGCCATACCCCGGTAGAATGGGCCCGCAAGCCAGCCGGTGGGTCCTTACCCGCCAAGCGGTAGCACTCCGAGATGGCCAAAATAATCCAGCGAGACAAAGTCTGTTTCGTCACAGCTTGCCCTAAACACTTTCCAGCGTAACCAATAAAGAGTTGATCGTCCACTCTGACCCGGGACATGCGTGAAACATAAAAGCTTAAAGCTCTCCTAGGATCAAGCCTATGGAGCCTCTCCTCTTCCTTACCAGGATGCGGAGGAGGATAGAATGCCGGAAGAACAACCTTCTGGGCCAAATGAAATTCCGTCACTACCTTCATAAGAAAAGAAGGACAAACTCTAAGGACAACCCTGTCCTTGTGAAATACAGTGAAGGGTGGCTTAACTGAAAGTGCCTGTAACTCACTCACTCTGCAAGCGGAAGTAACCGCAACTAAAAACACAGTTTTCAGAGTTAACAGCCTCAAAGGGCAAGAATGTAAAGGCTCAAACGGAGCACCCATAAGAAACTTAAGAACAAGGTTTAAATCCCAACCGGGCACCAGGAAAGGTGACGGAGGGAACACATTAGTGAGCCCTTTCAGAAACTGTGAAATTAAAGCGATTTTAAAGTAAGAACACTCTTCAGACGAGCGCTTAAAGATGGACAGCGCCGCCAGGTAACCTTTAATGGTACCCACTTGCAAGCCCCTGTGGGCCAAAGAAAGTAAAAAGGACAGAACCATGGGGATGTCACATGCAAAAGGATCCACATTCTGAACTCGGCACCAGTCGCAGAACTTACGGCAACGGTACAGAGACTTTGTTGCTGGCCTTCGGGCCGAAAGCAACACCTCCAACACGTCTTCAGGGAGGTCCCAATCCTTATACCTCAACCTTTCAGAAGCCAAGCGTGAAGGTTGAGGGATCTGACCTCTGGATGGAGAACCTGACACCCCTCCCGTGAGAGCAGATCGTCTCGGTAGGGAAGACGACGCGGAGGGCAGATGGACAAGTCGAGAAGGTCCGGGTACCACGTCCTCCGAGCCCACGCCGGAGCAATGAGGATCATCTGGGAACCGAACTTCCGTAACCTCCGCAGCACTTGCGGGATGATGGGGACTGGAGGAAACGCGTACAGCAGCGGGAACGACCACTCCACCACGAACGCGTCTCCTAAGGCTCCTTTCGGAGGAAATTCCCGCGAGCAAAACCTTTCGCACTTCGGGTTGACACTGGAGGCGAAGAGATCCACTTGAGGGGTCCCCCAAAGGGCGAAGATCTCCAGGAGAATCTCCTGAGCCAACTCCCACTCGTGAGAGATCGTGCTCTGCCTGCTCAGAGCGTCCGCCGTCACGTTTTCGTCTCTGGCCAGATGAACTGCCGAGATCAAAACTTCCTGCTGGATGGCCCAGAACTCGAGCTGCATCGCCTCCCTGCACAGAGGAAGTGACCCTGCCCCCCCCTTTTTGTTGAGGTAGTGCATGGCCACTGTGTTGTCCGTCAGGATCAGGACACTCTTTCCTCGCACAGTCGGCAGAAAAGCCTTCAGGGCTAGCCTGACGGCCCTCAGCTCCAACAGATTGATATGGAGTCTGGACTCCGACGGAGACCAACGACCGCTGACTGTCAGCCCGTTGGCATGAGCTCCCCAACCCGTGAGGGATGCATCCGTCACGATCGTCACCTCCGGCCAGGGAAGCCAAAATGGAGCCCCCTTCATCAAGTTGCCTTCGACGGCCCACCACAGAAGGTCCCGGGCGACCGAGGGCGGCACCTGAACCGGGTCCGACATCCTGCCGGAGGACTGCGACCATTGCGTCTTGAGCGCCCACTGCAAAGATCTCATCCGCAGGCGAGCCTCTGGCACCAGAAGAATGCAGGATGCCATGAGGCCGAGCAACCTCAAGAACTCGAACGCTGGGAGCGTCTGGGCATGCTGAAACTTGTGCACCATCTGCTGAATGTGAAGAGCCCTCACCTGGGGAGGAAATCACTGCCCCAGGGAAGTGTCGAGCACTGCTCCGATGTACTGGAGCCGCTGTGTTGGCGTCAAATGGGACTTCTTTAAATTGAGGGAGAAGCCCAGCCTGTGAAGGGAGTGGCAGGTGACGGACAGATGATCCAGGACTTGCTCGGGAGAGCTCCCCCTGATCAACCAATCGTCCAGGTAGGGGTAGACGTGAATCCCCCCTTGCCTGAGATGCGCTGCCACCACCACCATGAGCTTGGTGAAAACCCTCGGGGCGGAGGTCAATCCGAACGGCAGGACCCGAAACTGAAAGTGCGAGTCACCAACCGCGAACCTCAGATACTTCTTGTGCTTGGGATGGATCGGCACATGGAAGTAAGCATCCTTGAGGTCGAGTGACACCAACCAGTCCTGAAGCTGAAGGGCCTGGAGGACTTGAGAGAGAGTAACCATCTTGAACTTGTCCTTCCTGAGGAGTTTGTTCAAACCGCGCAAGTCCATGATGGGTCTCAATCCCCCGTCTTTCTTCGAAATCAAAAAATAAGGGGAATACTATCCCTTGTTCCTCTCCGCTACAGGCACCAGTTCTATGGCACCTTTCTCCAGCAGGGCTTGAATTTCCTGCGCAAGGAGCGGATCCGGACTCTGCAAAGAGAGGTTCCCCGGTGGATTGTCGCGAGGCCTGTGCCGAAAGGGAAGACAGTAGCCGTGGGTTATGATCTCCAGAACCCACATATCTGAAGTAATGGCTTGCCACTCTACAAGATGCTGCGCCAGCCTTCCCCCAACCGGCGAACCATGGGACATGGCCTCATGACTGAGTGGGAGCGGCCGCTGCGTTACCTGAGGGCAAAGAGGCAACTGCCCGAGCCGCCTTGGCACCACGGGTACCCTGTCGTCCACCTCTGGTACCCCTGCGTTGGCCTCTTTGACTGCCAGCTCCTCTCGCTTTACTGAAGGACGAGTAATAGGGAAAGGAACCACCCCTCCACTGCTGTCCCCTAGGACGAAAAGGCGGAGGTTGGCGAACTGCAGCGCCCAACGACTGCGCTGCAGCTTTCGAGGTCTGCAACCTCTCAAGGCTCTCGTCAGCCTTGCTGCCAAAAAGGTGTTCACCGTCAAAGGGCATGTTGAGGAGCCGAGACTGCACATCAGGAGCAAACCCCGACTTCCGCAACCACGCAAACCTGCGTATCACGGTGCTTGCCGCCATGGACCTACTGACGTATTCAGCTAAGTCCAGACCCGACTGAACGGACGCACACATGGCATCCTTACCATCCTGGACCATAGCAAGGAAACCATCCCGTTCGTCCCCTTCGGGAATATGTTCAGACGCTAACGCAACACAGTTCCACAGAGTGTGTGTGAAACGAGACAAGGCACAAATGGAGTTGGCCGCCTGAAGCGCCATACCACCAGAAGAAAACACTTTCTTCGCCCCGCCATCAAAACATTTGTCGTCCCTATCAGGAGGGATGGTAGGGTACAACGCCTGCTTTGCCGGGGCCGTGGCCGCCTGCACCACCAAACTCTCCGGAGTGGGGTGCCTGGTCAAGTAGCAGGGGTCGCTACTGGCTGGACGGTATTTTCGCGATAAGGATCTGCCCACCGCCGGGAGACTCTCCGGAGCAGTCCAAGCCGCCGCCACCCTTCTCTGTAAAGCCATTTGGAACAGCAGTACCGGATCAGTTGGGGGACCAACATCAAGGATGTCCGTCAGATCATCCTGCACAAACTCCCCTGCGCCGGTACGAGGAATCGGCATGAAAGCCAGGCTCAGGCCTACAAAACTCCACCTCCGGAGAGGTGTCCAGTCCACTGGCATCATGCAGTGACTGTCTCAAATCGTCAAACTGACTATGGCCCGAGACAATTGCATCTGGAACCTGACTAGGAACCAGGCCATCAGAATCCTCATCTGTCTTAGAAATATAGTCCAGGTGGCGAAAAGAAGGCACCCGAGAGTGCTTGCTCTTAACCAGAGCCTTCCTAGGGGGTTCTCCCGTGCCACGGGGTACCTCCGACACGAAAGGCGTCGATGGCGTCGAGCGAATCGGCGCCAGCGTCGAGAGAACCGGCATCGGCGTCGAGGAAATCGGCGTAGACGTCAGATGCAGCGCCTCCAGCATCGGCGGCGTCGACACAGCCCTCGAAGCCGGAGCCCCGAGCGTGTCCCTCGACGGCTTCGACGACTTCCTCGGAGCCGGAGCCTCGAGAAAGCCTGTCGATGCCCTCGACGCCTCAGACCTCGATGTCTTCCTCGAAGACCTCACAGGTGCATGCGGTCTCGAACGCGTCGAGGACCGGGAACGGGTACGTCGAGAACGAGTCTCCTTGTCCGAACGGGACCTCTCCCGTGACTCGTGCCGACCACTCTTGCGAGCGGTGTCTCTCGACCTCTCACGACCGACCCCACTCGGGGGCGCGGACGGCTTAGTACCCTGCGACTCAAGAATCGCCAGCATTTTCTTCCCGAAGGAAGCCCTTTCCTCCGGCGTCGCACGGCTGGTGGGGTAAGCGACGTGCCGGGCAGAGTCCTCCGAAGAGGACCTGGAAGACGACCGGTGTCGGCGCTTCCGAGAATGCCTCGAAGAGGCTGAGGAGTGGCGAGACCGACTCCTAGAAGGAGACCCACGAGACTTCCGACGGTGACGCGGAGAGTCACCCCTCGAATCATCCGTCGAAAGCCCCGCAGACTTCGACTTCCTGGGCTTGGACACCCGACCTACCGACAACAACTTCTTACGTTCGCGTAAGGCTTTGGACGTGAGCGACTGGCAGTCGATACAGTCATCCGTGTCGTGGGCCTCCCCGAGGCACCAGAGGCAGGCGTCGTGTGAGTCCGTCACCGACATCTTGGACCCACACTCCCCGCACTTCTTGAAACCTGGACGCGGGGTCGAAGACGAAGTAGAAGACATCTTCACACGAAGGATTTACACAAAACGAACAGGTTCGAAGAACCGAGAAGAACAGAACTCTAAAGAGTCGAGGCGTGAACCGAGAATCACGAAGCAACACGTTCGCGGCAAAAACGGAACTGAGGCTACGGGCGTTGTGCGTCCTACTTATCACATCGGATGACGTCGGACGTCGGAGGAGGTCCTCGACGACGGCGCATCGACGCAGGACGCAGAAAAAAGTTTCCGAAGCAGCACAGCTGTGGTGATTACATGTCATAGATATGGAATACGTCGGAGGACCCAATCCCCTCGAAGAACAAGTTACTTACTCCTGGTAACGTTCTTTCGAATGGATGGACCTCCCACGTATTCCTCATCTTATGATATCTTTCAGCGTGAGCTGCTTCAGAGCTTTTCAGCAGAGGGCGCTGTGCATCGATGCGGTTGACTCAATGTCCCTCAAGGGCTTCCATCTCCAAGTCAACATCATTGGTATATATAGCACCCTCAGCGCCCGTTGGCTTTAGTTCCGAATTATGTGCCTTCCTCCTGCAGAATTACCAGCATCAGTGAATCCTGGACAGTACCAGACTCTGAAGGAGCATTAAGTGTAATACCTGGAAATTCTACAACGGGGTAGGCTGGGAGGAGCGATGAGGAATGCTTGGGAGGAACATCCAGTCAAAAGAACGTTACCAGGGGTAAGTAACTTGTTCTTCAAATGGATTGTGTCCTCCCACGTATTCCTCATCTAATGATAGGCTCCCAATGTTAGGTTTTGGAGGCGGGAGTAAGAATTTTCAGTTTCAAGATTTGTCATGGATTGAGTATAACACTGCTTTCTCAAATCCTCCTTCCTGACTAGAGGATGAATCCGGACAGTAATGTTTTGTAAAAGTGTGAATGGTAGACTAAAGGGCTGCCGCACAAACGTCTTTTATAGGCACCCCTCTTTGAAGAGCAGAAGCTGTTTCCATGCCCCTTTAAGAATGGGCTCTTAAGCCTTCTAGGGAATCTTTCCTGGCCAATCTGTAGCACTCCGAAATGGCAAGAATTATCCATCTGAATAAAGTCTGTTTAGTAACCGGAAGTCCCGGTTTGTGACCAGTGTAGCCAATGAAATGAAAGTCATGTTGACGTATTGTCATCATCCGAGAAATGTAAAAGCTCAAAGTCCTCATGAGATCAAGCCTATGTAGACTTTCCTCTTCCTTGCTATAATAAGGAGGCAGATAAAATGTTGAAAGCACTATTTCTGGGCTAAATGGAAATCCAACACAACGTTTGGAAAAAAGGATTGGACCCAAGGGCAATCCTTGTAAATAAAATGGGAAATGGCGGCTAGATAGGGCCTGCAACTCACTCACCCTGCGGGCTGATGTTAATGCAACTAACAGAATAGTTTTTAATGTAAGTAGTCTTAACGGACATGAGTGGAGTAGCTCAAAAGGAGCACACATCAGAAATTTTGATACAGATTAAGATCCCAAACTGGGACTTGAAAAGGTGTAGGAGGGAACACGTTAGTGAGCCCCTTAAGGAATTGTATAATTAATGACATTATAAAATAAGATACCTCCTCCGAGGTGCGCTTGAAGATGGAACGCGCTGCCAAGTATCCTTTAATGGTCCCAATCTGGAGCCCCAGATTAGCCAAATGTAACAAAAAAGACAACACCATAGGTGTATTGTATTGAGAAAAGGGTCCACATCCTTTTACCTACACCAGCTGCAGAATTCAATCCAATGGCAAAGGTATAAGGATTTTGTTGCAGGCCTTCTGGCCGAGAGCAAAATCTCCATTACGTCATCCGGGGGGTCCCAAGTCTTGTATCTCAGCCGCTCAGAAACCATGCGTGAAGGTTCAGTGTCTTGACCTCTGCATGGAGAACCCGACCCTCCTCTCGCGAGAGACTGTCTTCTCTTTGCGGAAGATGCATTGGAGGGCAGATGGACATGTACAGAAGGTCCGGGTACCACGTCCTCCTGGATCAATCCGGGGCAAATTAGGGTCATGGATTTCCAGAACTTTCTCAACCTCCTGGTGTTAATGTTAAAGGATATTGGTACCGCACACTATCACCACCGGAGTGGTCCCCTGGCGGCTCTGAAAGAGGAAGGGAGGGCGAGTTAGTGGGAGGAAGCTGGAGAAGTGCAAGAGAACAGTGATGTGCTGTTGGCGGCCTCAGCCCGGTGGGTCCGTTGGCTGGGCCTGAGGTGTTTGCGGCCGGTAGTCGTCGTGTACTGTTGTGCGAGTGTATGTGTGTTTTTTATTTTGTTGTTGCAGTGTAGTGAAGTTTGTGCGGTTTGTTGTGCTGTAGGTTTGTGGTTGTGTATGGTTTGTAGTTTGAGAGGTGTATGCAGAGGGGGAAATTGTTAGTGGAACTGGTTAGTGGGCCTCTATCCTTAATTGACAAGTTGGGATTGCGTGATCTCTCCAGACAGGGTAAGAGGGCACCCTGCGCCTCTGTCCTGATCTGGGCCCGTCCAGCATTCAAGGTCCCTTTCACATCTCACTCCCACCTCCACCAACCTCCCTCACAACCCCACCTGTCCTGCCTTCCCAGTTATATGGCCTGTGCACCTGTCAGAGTCCACAACTCTGTTAGTGTGGTGATTAGCAATATCCCAAAAATTCCACAACACTGTGGTACCTGGTAGCAACTAAGGGGCGAGTGAAGATGTTGGATGGGATTGGCTGGGTTGTTGACTCCGTCTCCATGGGTGTCACCTGTGTTCCAATCTACCCAGCGCCATCCATCCAGGTGCCGTGGGTGCTTCTCAGTTGGTTCTGGGAGCTTGTCAGTGTCCTTTCCGGTTAAGTCATTCTTTTCTTTCTGTTGTTTCGGTTTTCAGTTTGAGTCTGTGGTGTTGAAGAGCCAGGTTTTTAGTAATTTTCAGAATTTTAGGTGATCTTTGGTGTTTCTTATTTCTTTTGGGATGTTGTTCCAGGTTTTTGCGGCTAAGTGGTAGAAGGAAGTGCCTCCAAATTTTTTCTTAAGGTATGGTTTTAGTTCCAGACGGATTTCGTTGCTTGACCTGAGGAGTCTCGTTGGCTTGTAGATTGTTATTTTCTTTTGTAGGAATTCTGCTCCTTGTGCACAGATTGATCACGTGAGGAATGACAGAGACTGGAGGAAACACGTACAGGAGTGGAAACTCCCAATCCACTACGAGCGCTTCTTCTAGAGCTCCTCAAGGGGAAATTCGCTGAGCAGAACAGTTTGCACTTCCGGTTGACACTGGTAGCGAACAGACTCATGTGAGGGCTTCCCCAAAGGGTGAAGATCTCTTGAAGGACTTCCTGAGCTAGTTCCCACTTGTGGGAGATCGCGCTTTGCCTGTTCAGAGTTTATTCCTTTGTGTTCTCCTCTCAGGCTAGGTGAACTGCCGATAGGGAGATTCCTTTTTGAATTGGCAGGAACCAGAGCTGCACAGTGGTAGCAAACTTACACCTCATCTTTTGTTGAGGTATGTAAGGAAGTCATTTTATCAAACAGTAAGACAGACACAAGTGATCACAGTTCAATGGTGTTTATTGAATTTCAATTGGGTTTGAAAAACGCCCATTTAATCATAAATCTAAAGATGGGAGCAAGCTACGACCATCAAATAATAACATAGTCCTAGTAGAGTCTGTCAATCTAAAAGGTCCTATATTAATAAACCTATTGCCAATCCTTACTTCTGAATACAAATAGTGTGGCAAACAATGTTATGCAAAAGAAATGTTTTCAAGAAATGATATGTCAGGATATTCAAGCCGTTGCCTTCCCTTCTCCACGTTTTCAGAACGGGACAAGGTGGGACACTCTAGCTTAGCACACTCTCTGGCTTCTCTAGCACGAGGATGCAGTTCAAAACCTCAACATCAGGGCCTTCTGTGCCAAAGTCTCTCTAAGTCTCTTATTTCAGAGGGCCTGATGCAACACGACAAACATTAAAAGTTCCTTTGTGCTTAGGACTTCACATATATACGACTTCTCGGGTAATTTTCTATTCACCCCGGGTACCCCCCCGCCGGTCACAGACCCATTTTAAAGGAATACTGCGCTCAAAAATATTATTGTCCTAAGGGTTCGGGAATGTGTTTTTAAGCATACGTTGATTGATCGAACAAACATTTCCTATGCACCTTACCGTAGTTTTCCTCACTTTTACACATGCAAAATCAGGCAGCAGGGCGTGGCCATCTTGTGATAATCTTATTCGTTGACGCACCGCACTAAGGTGAACTGTCCTGGCGGCACTAAATCATATCCCCTGCCACTGAGGCTGACATCACAAGACGTGTACCGCCCATTTAACGCCAATGCACGTCTCGTGTCAAAAATCTCTGCACTTCAGCTAATGACGTGTCTCCATAGAAATTGTAGGACGCCTCTTTCCTCAATGAGTACAAATAGACCGCTTCTCATCAGACAACATCAGATTTGCTTTCCAATCGTTTCACTGTCTTTTTTCTGTATCCTGTGCCTCGTTTCTGCTTTGTTCAGCTATCTTCGTTGCTCATATTCCGTGCAAACAGATACTAGTACTATCATTACTATCTATTTTTATTTTGTCGCATAATGGCAACAATACAGCCCTACCAGTACAAGCCGCAGTATTTTGAGGCGGAATTACTCGAAAGAGAAAGATGCAGAAACAATGGGACTTCGGACGACAGTTGGGAGGACGAATCACCAGATCAAGAGCCTGAGCCTAGTCGCATGGACGACGTCTCCATCTGGTGTACCTGCAATCAGTGCCCAGTAATGGCAATTGAGGAGAACTGCTGCTGCTGAGAAAACTCTGGATGCTTGTCCTACATATCGGAAGACGAGACATGGCCGAAATGCGTCAGAGCTGCATGACTTCAGAGTAGCCTGCCTCACACGGTCCGTGTTGAGGATTATGATGGTGCTTATGCACGAACTTTGCGCAACAGTTCGCCCTCGCAATCCAAGTAATGAATAAGTGTGCTCTAGATGCGATGTCACTTAGGCCACTAACATTTCATGTTTGTCTCCTATATTGTCGCAACTTTGATCTATCACTGCCAAATGAATGTAGTCTGGCAATTCAATACATCTCTCGCGATTTGGGGAAATCATAGTGGTCATCTTATGTGTCTCTCACGTACAACCAAGAAACAATATTTCTCTGTGCCCCAAATGTTATGGATTGCATTCGTATTCACTTTTTTAACGTGTCTACACTTTAAAGCACAAGTTGATTGATCCATGAAGTAACATTTGTACTGGCAACTATGCCATAGGATACAAGATTGCATTTTCAACCAAGGTTTAATACACTTATCATGTTCATTTAAAAACAGTTTGTATCTTTCTCTTCCACAGATGGTACAGGCTGGTGGCCTATCGTTCGTTTACATGGTGGCTTCATGGGAGGCTTGGACACTGCATTCGACGAGTAATACCCACCTGTGTTGTTGGTGCCATTAGAGACACATTTCCCAGTGACAACGGTCAGTACAGGGGATTTTCCCACACTGTGCTGCAACCCGAAGTATATAATGTGTAGTACATTTGTGCCATCAGCACCAAAATAAAATAGAACTGTACTTTTATGAATGGTCGTTTCAATTTGTCAGTGAATCACGTGTGTCTCCATTCAGCAGTGTTCTGGGCCTTGTCACGCTCATGCCCATCCATCCCCCCTCCATCATCAACAGCAGTTCACACCAGTGGATGTGCGCTGCCAAAGGTGGCTGGCAGGGGTGGGAACGGCCAAGGTGCCAAACACCAAGTACACTTCAAATGTATCAACCGCGCAGGGCCATTGTTCACATGGCCTCCCCAGACCTAGTGTCTCCAGGCATGCTCCCCTTAAGCAGACCTTGCCCCTGAGTGTGTCTCCATTCAGCAGTGTTCCGGCCCGAAGACCACGCCATATTCACATACACACCCACTTTTCTAATTCTTTATAAACTCCTTGATATTTACCATGAGAACATCTGTGAGCACTGAAAGTCAGCTCGTCATTGTGCTACCTGTGAACATCTCTGAGCACTGGAAGTCAACTCGTGATAGCGCTACCGGTTCTCCTGCTACTAACTACGCAGCTTGCTGAATCGGTTTGTTGGTCAAGGTAAGAGCAGGTCACCTAATCATATCTTCTTGATCTCCAAATTTCTATCTATTTCGAACAAATGTACCCAGTAGTGTAATGTCATTCATCTCATTGCCATTACCATTGACTTGAGTTTAATCTGTTATGTTCTCGATATGTAGCAATTCATCAGCAAATTTTCATCCGTGCCAAGTGGGACAGAATTGCATCCTTCGCGGACCGTGTCTATTAGCACGTTTCCTTTTGATGCATGATAGTACATTCAAGGGTTGAGTAACATGTTACAATTTGCGTCACATCAATCAATTGTGTATGAAAGTTATCCTAGAATACACAGGTTTTGCTTCTGTGGCTAAAACATACATTGCATAGAAAAATGTATGATATAATGCCATCTTTCACAGGCATTCAAGCAAAATAATGTAACGCTGTGGACCTTTTTTTTTATTTCTTTTTTTTACAAATTTTTCAACAATGTCTGCCTGTATGGTTTACGGTTGCCGTTCTAAGACCCATACCAAACCGGAAGGCATAATAATGCATATATTCCAGAGGAATATCTGGAACACCCGGTCAATCTGTAACAAAACCACTGCTGTCCTTGACCTATTCATACGCCTCAATCTCCAATTTCTTTGCATCACCGAAACTTGGATCCCTCCCCACAACACCTCTGTTCCTGCTTTCCTTACCTCGTCCTCTTCTTCTTTTGCGTACGTCCCTCGCCCCTCTGGCCGCGGAGGTGGCTTAGGCCTTCTCTTTCGCCCCCACTTTATCTCTTCTCCCTCTCCTACATCTCTTCCCTATCTATCCTCCTTTGAATTCATGTATAAAATCTTTAATTCTCCCCATGCTATATCTTTCCTCATCATTTATCGCCCTCCTGGCCAGCTTGGCTCATTCTATGAAGACTTTGACCATCTTCTTAACCTCATTGCACCCAGCCCCACTCCACTAATCGTTCTTGGCGATTTCAATATCCATCACTCTACTAACCCTTCCTCCTCTCCTCTCCTCTCCATCATTGACTCCCATCTTCTCTCTCCTCTCTCCTCCCACTCACCAAGCAGGCTCCACCATTGACCTCATCTTTACCTCCTCCTTCTCTGCATCTCCAATCTCTTCTCTACCCAACTATCTTTCTGACCACTCCTTGCTCGCTTTCTCCCTCACCCCCCCTCACCCAACCCTCCTTCCCCTTCTTCCCCTTCTTCCACACCCTTTATTAAGCAAGATCTACGCAACTTCAACCCTTCTGTCTTTCTTTCTTCCTGCTCCTCTTCCCTCACCTCTCTCTCCCACTTCTCTTCTCTTTCAGCCACAGAAGCCTCATCCACCTTAACTTCCTCCCTCTCCTCTACTCCTGATCATCTTTACCCTCTTTCCCCATTCCGCCCTTCTCGCCGACCTGCTTAGCCCTGGCTATCAGCTCATCTTTCCTCCATGCGCCGCCTTCTTAGGCGCCTTGAACGTTCATGGATCAAACACCCTACCACCCCCAACCAAACTGCTTACTTCTACTATCACTCCCTCTATGACTCTTGTCTTAACTCTGCTAAATGCACCTACTTCTCCGACCTTCTCCAATCTCAGTCCTCTCACCCTCGCCGTATCTTCCAAACCTTAACTCGACTTCTCTCTCCGCCTACCCCTGATTACTCCATTGCCTCCCCCCTCTCTGCTTCTGATCTTACCACCTTCTTTTCCAACAAAGTCCTTAATCTCCGACACACTATACTCTCCTCCCCTTCTTATTCTCCTCCTCCTCCCCCCCATTCCATGTCCTCATTCACCCCATCACTCAATCTGAAGTTACCCTCCTCCTTTCTAAAACCCACCCCACTGTCTCTCCCTCTGACCCCATACCTACCTCCCTCATCCCCAAAATCTACCCCTTCTTCATTCCGTATATCACATCCCTTTTCAACACCTCTCTTTTCACCTCTATCTTCCCCACTCCTTTTAAGCATGCGATCATCATCCCCATCTTGCATCTAACTATTGTCCCATCTCTCTACTACCTTTCCTTTCTAAATTCCTAGAACGCATTGTATACTCTCAACTCTCTACCTTCATCTCTAACCATTCTCTCCTCCCCCCTACCCAATCTGGTTTCCACCCTCTTCACTCTACTGAAACTGCTCTTACCTATGTTCTCAAATCTCTCCTCGCTACTATAAGCACTCGTCTATTCTGGTCCTACTGGACCTCTCTGCTGTCTGACACTGTCGACCATCCTCCACTCCTTTCCACTCTCTCCTCATTCAGCCTTATAGACTCAGTTCTTAACTGGTTCTCCTCCTATCTCTCTAACTGCACCTTGTCAGTTTCTTGGGTTGGCTCTACCTCCCCAATATCTCCACTCAACCATGGCGTTCCCCAAGGTTCTGTCCTTGGCCCCTTTCTCTTTTCGCTGTATACTTCGCTCCTTTCTCCTTTAATCTCCTCCTTTGATGTGTCACATCATTTGTATGCTGATAATACCCAGCTCTTCCTCTCTTTCTCCTTCTCTCCTGACATCCACCATAAACTCTCTTCCTGCCTCTCTGCTATTAAATCTTGGATGTCTTCTCACTTCCTTACTCTCAATGCAGATAAAACTGAACCTCTTTTCTTCCCTGCCAACACTCTCCCTCCTCCCTACACTCCTGCTTGCATTCTTTTTCCTCCTTCCCAACTCCCCTTCTCTCCTCATGCTCGTAACCTGGGTCTGCACATTGACACCCACCTCTCTCTTTCTCATCACATTTCCCTCACTGCCAGATCTTGTCGTTTCCACCTCTACAACATCCGCAAAATTCGTCCTTTCCTAACCTTCCAAGCTACTAAACTCCTCATCTCTCCCCCCTCAAATATGTCTACCACTCTGCCATTCGCGCCCTCTGCCTCCTCTCGCCTCAGGACTCCATCTCCTCTTCTCTCACTAGGCTGGCTCCCATTCCACTCCCTGCTCAAATTTAACTTCCTCTGCCTAGTCTTCAAAGCACTCTATGGCCTTACCCCTCTGTACCTCTCCTCCCTTCTCTCTTTCTATACTCCTTCTCGTTCTCTCCGTTCTGCAGATCTCTTCCTTCTCTCTACTCCACCTTCCCCCTGTGCCCCCTCCTGTTCCCGCTCCTTCCAACTTCTTGCTCCTTTCCACTGGAACCGCCTTCCTCTTCCCGTCTGCTCCATCACCTCCTATCCCTTATTTCGCACTTTTCTAAAATCCTATCTCTTCCACTCTCCCCCCTAGCATCAATTGTTTCCTCTCTCACCAACTAACCCACCTCCACCATCTCCTCCTACCTTCTGTCCCTCTATTAGTACTTCGCCTCATCATAAATGTAAATTGTTGTACTTTTTTCTGGTTTAGATTTATTGTTAACTATTGCTTGTTCTATTCACTTGTTCCTCTTGTAAAGCGCTTTGGATTAAGGCGCTATATAAATTATAATAAATACAAAATACAAAGTAGAGCCCAGGATGTCTTGGGGGACTTGAGGGGTGATCGGTTCTGCATCTGCAGCCTGCACTTTACCACGAATATGTACAACCAATCGCAGTACACAAAGAAGTATCAACTCAGAACGTCTCGTAAATTGCTTCCAAATGCAATTACAACTCTATTCATGCACAGGCTGCCTCAGGTGAGTCACGGTTCATGATTTGGCTGTAGGCCTTGGGGTACTGAACAGGAAACTACATGGACGGATTGGTGTTTTTGGTTTAAATGTTCCTTATTGTCAGGGGCAGAACAGGGCATGGACTAAGGACCATTGGATTGTGGGGGGTACAGCGTTAAAAGGACCTTTGTTTGTGGGTTTACAGCCCTATAGATGATTGCTGTGTCCTATGTGCAGGCAGAAGGGACTCAAAAACTACAAGATCCAGCAAATGGCACGCCACGACTACATTTCCCAGCATGCCTTGCGGGCCCGCGAGCCAATGAGAAGCCGTGTCGGGTGTGGCGCACGAACGCGCATTCGCAAGCCCCAAGGCACGGGGCTTGTGCTCGAGAAACCAGAGGGAGAGGATGTGTGCCCAGCAGCTTCAGGAAAACCATACGCGAGGGGCCCAGAGCATCCGGAACGATCATCCGGCCCCTCGCATACAAAAGATAAGTACCGCTTGGCCCTGGGAGTCGGTGGGACAGAGGGGAAAAGCGCAGGGGGCATGTCCCAGCCCCTCCAGAGCCCCTGCGCAGCCGAACACAGATAAGTGGGCGGGATTGTTCAGGAAAGTATTGTTCATGCTCAGAACAAGTGGAACCAAGGCAGCTTGGGGATGATTGCAGTTCCGCGTGCTTTCGCCCAGTGAAAATTACACCTAGCGGGCACATGAAGCGAAAGCACGCTGTTTTGTATAGTCGGTCTGAAGGAAGACCGTGATGGGGAGCAACCATTACTAGGTGTTACAAGCCACGTGCAGCGGCGCACACCAATGGGATCTGGAAACCTAATGCACGTTGAGTGCAGGATGTGTGTGTTTTGAATGTGTTGTGAGGAGTGAGTGATTACCTAAACTCTGAGGCATACGCTAATGCTTGTCTTTGTTTTTCTTTTAGTCTGAACTGGACCCAAGGACTTCAGAGACGTGGCACAGGACTAGAAAGCTCTTGCAGGACTGGACTAGCACATTGAAAAAAGCTAAGCGTGCAAGTGCATGTTAACTGACTTTGTGCTATGTATTTGGGCTCAAACCTGTGATACTCAAGTGTGGCAGTGAAGTTAACCCATGTGTTGAGGCTAGCAAGTTCATTCTGCATGTAGTAAAAACGTGTGAAGGGTGTTGGATAATCAACCCTCTCTAAAAAGTGTCAGTTAAAACAGTTGGTGTCAAAAGTGTGCAATCGTCATATTTATCCTGAATTCCCCAGTCCCATCCATAACTTCTTCCTATCCCTCAATCCGGTTATCCTACCACACCCCTACCCATCGAGACCCTAACCCTCCTTCCCCGCTCTGGTTGAGGAGGTCTGTGTAAGCTTTGACTTACAGGCACCAAGACCAATTTTGGGGGTGGTTGGTTCTGCATCGCTCCTGCGCCTAGGACCAGGGCAGACCTGACACTTGTAATACTTTGCATATTGACAAGATTGTATTGCTTCATAACTCCACCCCATTTTGCTATACATCTGTCCCTGGTTTTAGGAGCATCATAGAAAACTATTTATGGACACAAAACTATACTATAGTGCTCTTGGATATAAGCATAATATTTTCGTAATTGGTTGCTTTACATGTCATTGTTTTTAGGTTAGCATGTTGACTGAATCACAGACTATCGTAGTGACGACATCACCGACACTTCTAGTATACCAATGGTGAGCAATGCATACTGGCTTTAAGTTCATATTGTTCAGAGTTGGATCTTCCCACATTTCTAATTCAAATCTAATTTTCCCTTTACAACTCCATTACAATGCACTGAAATTGAAGGAGCAGGATTCTGCATCAATTTCCTTTCCCGAGTCAACAACAAATTTGAGCGCGTATCAGGTAGTTTTATTTCGCTATTCAATTCCGGAAATGTAATATGCATGGAATTATAGATAATATGAAAAAGTTTACGTATCCTGTTTGTTTACATACTGTTTCAATTATGGGTTTTTTGTGATATGTACCATTGTCTGCATCCCATTGTGTGTGTTCAATTTCACTTTTTACATCCATACTAAAACAAGTACTTTGTTACAGAGTGATGCTGATATTTCGACTACAATTACATCATCCTTTGGAGCTGATCCAGTGCCTGAGGTATGCGTACTGACAGTTACTTTGAATGAAAGAAAGTATATCCTACATCTGATACTATTAGACAATGACATTATTACAAACAAGCATCTTTTGCAAAATGCTTGAGTGCAACATTACAATCAGTTGGTTTCGCACTCTGATCTCTGATCGAGTACACTAGCCTTCAATCAGGTGAAATTCGAAATGTATATTTTCACTAAATGACGTACACAGTGTCCGAGGGTATCCATGTAAGCCATGTGTGCGAGGAAAGAATTTGATTTAAAATACGATTGACTTTTTTTAATGAATATTCTATTCAAGGGATGTATACAAGATCAGGAAATAGAACAGGATGCACGTGGATCTGAGGTGGCGGACCAGCTTGCTGGTGCAGTCGTTACAGTGAAGAACACAGTTTCACAGAAAATCATAAAAGTAAGGGTAACTAACAAACAATTTCGATTACAAAAAGTGCTTTGGGCTGGTGTCTTCATAACATGCTTTTCACACAGACAGCTAATGAATCCAGAGATGATGCTTGCCAAACTGATTTCACCATGGAGCAACTATTATTTGAGGCGCAGCGTGTTCAAATCAATAAGCAGACTCGAGATGCTTATGCCCAATGGCCAGAAAATGAATTGAATGACACCGGCGAAGCCAGCAATGCGTTGTTGGACCATTGTTACAATGCGAGAATTCCACAAGATGAATATGAAACTGAATATAATGAAGATGCTTTTGAATTACTCGCTGACCACTTGACACAATATACACCTGCAAAAAAAGGGACACCGAACAAACAATCGACATTGATGGTTTCTCCAATTTGTGTTCAAATAACACAAGCTGAAATAACAGAGACCGAAGCCTCAACACAATTGACCGAGGAACTAGCCAAAATTCTCGACTACAGTTTGTCCTGTTCGCCCGATATGCCCACCACAGTTGAGTCACAAACCACATTCATGCAGGAAACTAGTCTAATAAAGGAGCCCAAATACATTGTATTCGACAGCTGCCTGGTAGAGATTGTACTGAGGCTGAAATGTGTCCATCCAGTGGGGGGGGGGGGGTGGGGAGAGGGGAGTATGCGGGAAGCCATTGTTGAATGTGACTTGTGTATCATAAGGCACCAACCTGAAAATACAAGCCACATGTGATCTTCTCCATGCTAAATTTTCATGGTCTGCTCAACCGATACTGGGGAAAGTGCCAGGTGGAAATCTACTGTGTACAGCAGCTTTACTTTTCAGTGGCTCTACTTTTGGTAAATTGTCCAGTTTCTGTCAATTTGTGGGACTCCAGTTCCTTTCTAAAACACAGTACTACAAATATCAACGTGAGTATTTATTCCCTGCTATTAGTGAAGCTTGGAAAATTGAACAAATGTAAATTGAAAGGACATTCTCTGACAAACGGTACAGGCTAGCTGGCGATGGACAGTGTGACAGCCCCGGACTTTCAGCAAAATACTGCACATACCACTTTCAGGACATGGAAACTAAAAAAATTGTGAGTTCAGTGGTCATGCAGGTGTCCGAATGTAAATCCTCAGTGGCCATGGAGAAATATGGTTTTATCAAATCCTTGGAAGATATCAAATCAGGGGGAATGCAAATAGACCTCATAGCCACCGACAGACATGTTTCAATAGCCAAGGCCATGAGAGAGCAGTTTCCAAATCAATCAATAAAAATATCTCAGCTGCTGGAAAAAGGTTCTGAAAATATTTTACAGTGGTCCCAGTTTTTCAGCAACCATCTTGGGTGGAGCTCCAAAACTTGTGGTGGGTCTGTGGAAATTCTATTTGAAAAATGGCGCTCACTAATGCACCACTGTTCTAACGCACTCTTGGACAGAAAACCAAAATTTTCACCAATGTGCACATGGACCTTTGTCGGAGGATCAGGAACGCAAGAAGAAGTGGTTGATTCCATCTTCACCTCCACAAAAAGCTCTAGAGAAGATTGTGTTTGATAAAACTCTATCAAGAGATCTGAAGGGACTCGCAGAATTCTGTCACACGGGAGATTAGGCACATATTGTGTAACACCTCCAAAAGTACAGGCCCAAAAGATTGCATTTCGGCATAGACGGGATACAATATAGGACATTACTAGCAGTCTTAGTGCATAACGAGAACATAGGGCGTGAAAAATCGAGGACTGCAGGAAACTTTGGGATGCTTCGTTACACAATGGCCTTTACGAAAAGAAGCAAAAAATGGGTGGTAGAGCCATTATACCAAGAAATGGAATTCAATTTTGTGAAAGATCTCATTTTGATTGTGTTGGACATACATACTCCCGGAATTGCGCATGATTTTGTTCCGATGACACATACATTGCCACAAAACATTGCAAACGTGCCTTGACCACCGAAAGCAGACCTCGTGGAACAGTTCACTTCCCTGTTCAAATGATTAGCAGCTATTTATTTGTTCAACAATGCTTATATAAAGTGTCCAAATAAAGCATCCGATTTGTCTTTTGAAATGTATCCTCTTTGTCAATTTTATTTTGCAAGAAGTGCCTTTTGGAGAATGCCATACAGTGTAACACTGTGCTTTCACACTTCCCAGTTTCGTCGAGCTCTTGTGGGTCCTTCACTGATCGGAGGAGGATCAGATGGATAACAGCATGAAAGCAACTTTGGGGTTCTGCAGTTCCCTTACCAAACACTTGTCCAAATAGCTGAATAAATATGCATTCCACAAAAGGAATGAGACCTAGGCTAGATAAGATACTTGGCACGCAAGAACTACTGACTGTAAGCAAAACAGTGCATCAAAGGGGGTTGTTGGTGAGAAATAGATGCATTCTGACATATATTATTATGGGGGCATGTGTTTATGGTCATTGCTATCGGATGCCTTATCACAGGTGCCAATCTTTCATTTGCTGCCCTCAGAGTCTTACGAATTTAAATGCAGTGGGGGTAGTTGTCAGCGTTACCAGAATATATGACCAATCCAGAATAGGTATATGGGAAGTGAGGTTGAGGTGGTGCAGGGTTAGGGTCTGGCATTCTCGCACAAGCACATTTTGTCAGGGCTAGAGACTCGCTCCTTGTCAAAAATGTTTACGTGATTTGCCGCGTGAACAGGAGACGGGCTGAGCTGACAGATGGTGTGGGCTGGCTGTGGGAGTCGCTGGGAGAGTGCGAAGTTCTCCAGAGGGACATTATAAATAAGGCATTTGGAAGGAAACTAACAAACTGTTTTAATTTCAAAAAGCATATCACTAGAAATTTTGCGCGGCATTGGTGGATGGAAGCAAACAATTCAGTTGTTTTTTAAAAATATTTCAAATGCCACTATGGTCTGAAGGGCTATTTGCTCCCATTCGGAGTCAAGGACGGTGCCTTTGAATTTTGCTTGTGAGCTGAGAAAACCCACGCATCGTACACAGTATAAGGTTCAATTGTTTTTCGACCTTGGAATAAAGCCAGGATTCCGAAACGAACAAATGAAGGGAGGGGTGTAATACCGTCAAATATGATAAGGTTCACCATTCCAAAACTGGACAAAAGAAAATGTAATTTCATTTTATGAATATTCGTTGATCTGAACGGACACTCTGCGTTACGTTGAGAGAATGGAAATGACGGATATTATGTAAGTTTTATTGTTGCCGATTTTATAGACGAACAGGTTAAAGTTTCATTTTCTGACCGTTATTGCTAGCTGACATTGCACTGGGTTGTTGTTTGTGGCATATTGCAACAACACACAAAAACAACCTGTGTTTAGTTGTCTTTGTCGCGGGCACTTGGGCAGTCCAGCATCGAAATGCATGTAGTCCACATCTGGGTTCCCCCAGATTCCACCAACGCCAAATTCTATGCGAATATTTTGTTAAAATGCCGTCTACGTGTTCTTCGAATTGTAGGGTCAGCTTCCGCATCCCATTGCAAGCTAAACATACTCCATAGCACTAACCTCTCAAGCAAATTGTAGACTACTTTCCACAATGTTTTCTCTGGGTCCCCAATGTTTCACGTTTGTGTTCATCATTACTTTTCACACGGTGCAGAATTAATGGATACATTGAGGAATTATAATAAAGAACGGCTACTGAGATACATTTCTGTTATGTTTTCCAAACAGCTACATCCTGCCTTCCTGCGAATCTCATCGATTCCAGATACCATTTGATGGCTTCTTTAACAGACAGCTGCTGATACACTTAAACGGCTGGATCACTATGACGCTGTTTTGGGATGATCGCCACGGGCCGATATGCCCTTACGCGGTACCAGAAATAAGGAGCAACCTAACATTGTTTACGGTGGCCTAGCGCCAAGCTGATGCCGAAGACTTGCTATTCACGGTTTGTCCAATGTGCTTCTTATACCCAAAAGGAACACCGTGTGACTTACGATAAGTATTTGTGGATCGAGAACAAAGATGATATTTACCCATTTGCTTGAATATGGCAATCGCCGGATGTTCTCTGAGCTTTTATTGTGAAATAAAAGTACATGACAAATTGTAGAGTTTTGCAATTTCCTGCTCAGTCCAAGCCACTCCCATCACTGCCACCCACCTTCTCGGTCATCGGACCCATGAAGCGTGTGTCAGCCGAGGCTTTCGCTGCCAACTTCTCACCCCCTCTCCCCCTTTGGCAGACTCTCACCCCGACACAGCCCTCTCCACGCTCCACTCGGCTATCTCTGATAATCATGATATCCTTGCTCCTGTCATGAGAATCCGTCTGAAGCCCAAAGCCAAGTGCAATTCCTGGTACGACTCAGACCTTGTCACCCTAAAACGCAAGTGCAGGGTGGCTGAGAGGAAATGGCGATGATTCGGGTACATCCTCTGACAAACTGGCCTGCCGCCTGCTGCAAAGCCAATACCGGCTCTCTGTCCTAACCAAGAAGAGAGCCCATATCCAAGCCAGCGTCTCTGCGGCATCGAACAACTCGGCTGAACTCTTTAAAATCTGCAAGGAACTGGCCAATCCTGCCGCAGTCTCTACCTCCACTGACCCTTCCCAGGCCCTCTGCATGGCACTGGCTTCTCACTTCATCTCTAAAACTCAGGACATCCTGCCCACACTCTCCTCCTATCCCCTCCCTCCCCCCACTCCCTACTCTTCCTCTGGCCCCTCTGCAGCCACCTCTCCTCCTTCCTTCTCTGCCTTTCCCCTGTTCTCCGCAGACAAGGTTTCTAGACAAGTCCGATCTATGAAAGTCTTCACCCCTATTCCTCCAAAACTATCAAGGACTACATCGACTCCCTGGCTCCTGCCTTGGCTGATTTCTGCAATCACTACTTCGCCACCGGAGTCTTCCCACCCCCCCCCCCGGTAACACCCCCTTCTTAAGAAACCCTCTTTGGATCCCTCCTGCTCTGCTAACTATCGCCTAATCTCCATCACTCCCTTCCTAGGCAAGCTCCTGGAGAAACTGGCCATCTCCCAGCTTAATCTCCACACTGAATCTGTTGGTTGTCTTCATGACCATCAGTCTGGCTTCAGAGCTGCCAGAAGCACAGAAACTGCTCTCCTGAACATCCGTGAAGACCTGCTCTCCAACCTTGACTCTAACACCCCTTGCGTCCTCATCCTGCTTGAACTCTCTTCTGCCTTCGACACTGTCAGCCATGCCATCCTGCTCAACCGTCTCCGTGATACCCTGGGCATCACTGGTCAGGCGTGAGTGTGGCTGACTTCTTTCCTCTCTGACCGACCCTCCCAGGTCCAACTTGGGTCCTTCCTCTCCGCCATCTTTTTCTCCATCTGCGGTGTCCCCCGGGGGTCTAACCTCTCTCCCTGGCTTTTCAACCAATGCCTGGCACTCCTTGCCCACCGCATCACCACTCTCGGACCCAACTTTCATTGCTATGCGGATGACACCCAGCTCATTTTCAGGCTACCCTCGGCCGCCTCCTCTCCTTCTCTCATCTCTGACTGTCTGCTATCCAGGAGTGGTGTGCCACCAACGTTCCCTCCTTTCCTGTAGCTCTCTGGTCGGACTCTCTTGGTCCTTTTCCTGCTCCCACATGCAAGGCTAAAAACCTCGGGGTCATCTTTGACTCCACACTCTCCTTCTCTCCTCACATCTCCGACGTCTCTAAGAAGTCACACTACAAGCTGCACCTCCTCAGAGGTATTCTTCCTTTCCTCTCCTTCCCCCAGAAGCTCACTGTCTCACGAGCCCTGGTTCTCTCAAAGCTGGACTACTGTAACAGCCTCTTTCTTAATCTGCCTGCCTCCACTCTCCGCCCTTTGCAACTTATCCAGAACAGGACTGTGAGGCTTGTCCTTGGCCTCAAGCCCAAGGATCGTATCTCTCCAGGACTGAAATCTCTGCACTGGCTCCCAGTGACAGCGAGGATCAAGTTCAAAATCCTCTGCATCGTCCACAAGGCCTTCTGGAGCCTGGGGCCTCAATACCTTCAACTCTCTCTCTTCCTAAATATCTCCCTACTCGAGCTCTTCGCTCATCTGCCTCCAACTCCCTCAGTGTCAGTCGCTTCTCCAAGCAACCAGTTGGTGGTAGATCTCTTTCCTCGGCTGGTGCCTCCCTCTGGAACAGCCTCCCTGCCTCCGTTAAACTTGAGGAGAACCATCTCTGGTTCCGGAAGCACCTCAAAACCTTTCTCTGTGCTTCTGCTTTCTCTTCTCTCCCGACTTCCTGGCTGTAACCATAACTGCACTGGCCACCTGGACACCCTCTGATCTTGGGCCCAGGTAACTCCCTCCGACCCACGCTGCCCGCCTGGCAACCCTGCACTTGGGGACTGTTTCTGTATCCCTACAGTCCCCCTACCAGTTCTCGACACCTGATATTGCACTTACCCATGCACTTGCCACTTGCTGGCCGTCACTTACTTATTGTTTATCTATTCCCATGTACTGCACTGTCCCCACCCCCTTCCCACGCACTTGCGTGATCTGAATAACACCTGGCCTAGTAGGATCGGTGTCCGTCCTCCCTTGTTCCCCTCCCTTGCCTCGTCGCACCTTGAAACACTTGTGTATAGGCGCGTTATAGATGCCATTTCATATCATATCTTTAAAAGTACAGTTTTATATTCAAAATTGGGACGCGCTGTGTTGTGAGTTGATGTGTGTTGATATTCCGGGTTCTGCGTCAACTGACGTTAAAACGTGGGTGATGATATGGTGCGTTTGGCTATGCTGCCCAGTAACGTCATGGAGATAGGCGGAGAATATCACTAGGTTTGGTGATGTCAGCCTCAGGGGCGGCGGATATGATTTAGTGCCGCCAAGGCAGTTCACCTTAGGGCGATGCAGCAATGGATAAGATTATCACAAGATGGCTGCGCCCTGCTGCCTGCATTTGCATGTGTAAAAGTGAGGTGAACTACGGTAATGTGCATAGGAAATGTTTGTACGATAGATCAACGTATACTTAAAAAACACATTCCTGAACCTTCGGGACAATAACATTTTTGAGCGCACTATTCCTTTAACACAACACAAAATCTTCAACTGGTCTCCCACCGCCGGGCTCGTACCAAATGTATCTACTTTTCCAAACTTTTGTTACTTTATCAAAATTGAAGACTTTCGATTGTGCACTGGATTTTGCTCGACCCGTCGCAGGACTTAAATTCACAATTACTTGTTCTCTTCTTAAAATCTGGAGTCTTCCCATCCCCTATCACTCCCTTCCTGGGCAAGCTCCTGGAGAAACTGGCCATCTCCCAGCTTAATCTCCATGCTGAAGCTGTTGGTAGCCTTCATGACCATCAGTCTGGCTTCAGGGCCGCCAGAAGCACGGAAACTGCTCTCCTGAACATCCGTGAGGATCTACTCTTGAACCTTGACTCTAACATTCCATGTGTTCTCATCTTGCTTGATCTCTCTTCTGCCTTTGATACGGTCAACCATACCATCCTGCTTAACCGTCTCTGTGATAACCTGGGTATCACTGGTCAGGCTCTGACTTGGCTGACCTCTTTCCTCTCAAATCGACCCTCCCAGGTCCAACTGGGGTCTTTCCTCTCTGACATCTTTTTCTCTACCTGTGGTGTCCCCCAGGGTTCTAACCTCTCTCCCTGGCTGTTCAACCAGTATCTGGCACTTCTTGCCCACCGCATCGCTGCTCTCTGCCCCAACTTTAAGTGCTATGCGGATGATACCCAGCTCATTTTCAGGCTACCCTCGGCCTCCTCTTCTCCTTCCCTCATCTCTGACTGTCTTTCTGCTATCCAGGAATGGTGTGCCGCCAACGACCTCTGCCTTAATTCCAGTAAGACTGAGATTCTTCTCATTGGCACACCCACTCCCTCCTTCCCTGCAGCTCTCTGGCCGGCCTCTCTTGGCCCTCTTCCTGCTCCTACCTGCAAGGCAAAAAACCCCAGGGTCATCTTCGACTCCACACTCTCCTTCTCTCCTCACATTTCTGACGTTTCTAAGAAGAAGTCACACTACCAGCTGCACCTCCTCCCTGCCTCGTCGTGCCTTGAAACACTTGTGTATAGGCGCATTACAAATGCCATATCATATCATATATCAGGCTCGCTCTTGTACCACAGAGATTACCCACACGAAAGAGGGGGAAACCACAGATAACCACTCCCAAATACTGGAGGCTATTGCTTCATTGAGGACACGCATAGACTCTAAGATCGACGAATTTAAAATGGACATTAAACTCATGCGTCAGGACGCCCGCAAATTAACTGAGAGGGTGACAAACACCGAGACTTCAATAGAAGAAACGGCTGGGGCCACAGCAGCCTTGAAGTCCAAGGTTGCAGACCTAGAGAAGAAAGTGGCTATCCTGGAGGAGAGGTCCGAGGAGGTCGAAGGTCGGGCTAGACGGGGCAACATTAGGATCCTAGGAGTACCAGAAGGAAACGAAGGCCCAAACACTACAGCCTACGTAGAATCCTTGCTACAACAGGAGATTGGGGCCGGGAAACTGTTGCAGGGTTTCGCAGTCGAAAGGGCCCACAGGTCCCTCCAGAAGCGGCACCCACCTGGCTCACACTTCCACGACCAATAATTGCTAAAATTCTAAACTTTCAGGATAGGGAAACTCCAGGGAAGAAGGCCCCATCGAACGTGGCGACTCTAAAATAACCATTTACCCTGATTACACTCAGAAAGTGCAGAGGGAGAGGAACTCTTTCGTCCCAGTAAAAGCAAGACTTCGACAACTAAACCTGAAACACAGGCTGCTCTACCCATCGCGCTTGAAAGTCATCTTCAACGGGCGTGCCATATTCCTAGAAAACCCAACGGCTGCCAACATGTGGCTGGAAGATAACCTTGCAGATGGTAAAGATGCTCCCCAGATGGAAGATTGAGGCTCTCAGACCGTCGGCATATGACACACGCTGCCATAAACGGCCACAATAAGCACAAGCAACCGGACCTCAGAAGGTAATCCAACTAACAGTTTGCTACACAGAAACGGCCCTCGTTCGGCCTCTCCGCCAGACACCAGCCCTATCCCCCGCAGACAAACCGGGTCGGGTCAGTCACCTGCCCGACCCAGCTCGCGCCCGATACCCGGATGGGTCTAGTGGGCTCGAGAGCGCCCGAGCACCACAACGAAGATTTAGTCGCTGGGGGCACCAGTTCGAATTTTGTTAACAGTTTCGTTAGTTATACAGTCTTCATACCACTACCGCTTAAGAAGCACAAGATGGGTGCATGCTACAAGTTGGGGGGCGAAGAACCAGATTACTCCCGTCAACAGTCTCATAACCTCGGATCGGCATTACTACAGGCTCCAGAGGAGGAGCTGCCAGCCGGGCTCGAAATATTGAACCGATGGCGTCACAACTCAAAGTGCTGACGTGGAATGTGAGAGGGATGAGCTCATACCTCAGACGAAACCGAATACAGTCCTATCTCCGCAGGAAAAAGGTTTCGATTGTGATGTTGCAAGAGACGCATCTTACGGAAGACACCATGTCCAAATTAACAGATCGATAGGCTGGGACCGGGAGAGGATTCCCCCTACTCTAAATACTCAAGGGGGTGTGTTCACATGGGTGAACCCGAATGTGCCCTTCCAACTGCAAGAATTTGAGTCCGATAAAGAAGGAAGGTATGTAATAATGTGGGGTACTATCGAGCAGACTCCAATTTGCTTAGTCAATTCGTACTTCCCGCATCATGGAATACCATCACACCTTAGAGCAATGTGCACACGGATTGGAACACCACCGAAATAGGACCTTTATATGGGGAGGGGCCTTCAACTGTGTCATTGATGGCTCTATGGACAGTTCAGCACCACCCCCCCATCCGAGTAACCCCGCAACATGCGCTCTGATAGAAACGCTGCAACAACTCAACTTGGTGGATATTTGGAGGGAACAGCATCCTGCCGAAAAGATCTATTCTTACTATTCAGCCCCGCACAAGATCCACACGAGAATAGATTATCTGTTCATCGACAGAGAACAAATACCATTGGCAGAAACCACGGCATATTTAGGAAGATCAATCTCAGACCACTCCCCACTGATCCTGCAATGGCAATTAACGGGGCCTAGACCACCAATCCCCATGTGGAGGATACCTATTGCGGCCCTCGCCGACCCTGAGTTCAGAGAGGACCTCGCTGAAAAACTAGAAGAATACATTGACATTAATAAAAGCTCCGTATCTACCTGGAGCACATTGTGGGAAGCCATGAAGGTGGTGGCTAGAGGAGAAATAATATCAAAAGCTGGAGGCACTCGCAGGCAACTGAGGACTGAACTCTAAGCACAAGAGGAAGAGATCTCCCGTCTAGAATCCACCTCAGCCATTACTCCAGAAGTCGAAATGAAGTTGAAGGAATGCCGCGAGAAATGCCAATCTTCCTGGGACAGATTGAGAAGTTTGACTTCGCAACATACACTACCAGGTCTCACAAGGAGTCCGACAAACCCGGCAGACTGCTAGCCTGGCTGTATAAGCGTGAACACCCAAGGCACCTCCCAACGGAGATACTGGACGAAAACGGGATACGTCAAAAGACACAACTAGAAATTAATGAAGCGTTTGCCAAATTCTTCTCCAGATTGTACTCCCATGACACACAAATAGACAGAGATGAAATTAAAGAAACACTGGCAGCGATAGGCCTCCCCAAAATATCCAGCGAACAGAGAGATGCACTGGAGATGGAAATCACAGCAGAAGACGTGACAGGAGCAATCAGATCGTTGGCCACCTGTAATGCTCCCGGAAGTGATGGCCTCCCGCCTGAATTTTACAAAACATACGGTTCCACCCTCACCCCAATCCTCCACGAGGTCTACCTAGAGGCCTACGAAAACGGAGTCTTACCTAACACTATGAAGGAGACAATAATTATTCCCATGCTCAAACCAAACAAACCACCCACTGACTGTGACTCCTATCGCCCTCTGGCCATGTTAAATTATGACAGCAAGATTCTCACCACTATACTGGCCAGCAGACTCGCTAGGGTGGTAGGGTCCCTAATCCACAAAGACCAGAATGGTTTTGTTCCAGGACGTAATACCACAGCCAACCTGAGAAGGCTTCAACACATTATGGCCGAAACCTATGAGAATGAAGAAGATCTAGCAGTACTATCACTCGATGCCATCAAGGCCTTTGATTCTATCTTCTGGGAGTGGCTTGTCGAGGTGCTGATAGGGTTCGGGTTTGGCGAGGGCTTTGTCAGATGGATCACAGTACTCTATAACTCTCCTGTGGCAAGAGTTAAAACCGGCAGAACAGTGTCTGAATCCTGGAAAATACAAAGGGGCACCAGACAGGAGTGCCCACTGTCACCCATGCTATACATATTGGGCCTGGAGCTGATTGCCATATATTTTAGGAAACAGTTCTTTGACGCTGGCATCAAAGCGGGCAACGAACATAACATAATATCCCTATACGCGGACGTCGTCCTTTTATGCTTGAAAGATCCCCAGGTCAACGCACCAATCACATTGGATGTACTAGACAATTATGCTAAATACTCTGGGATCAAATTCAGTAGAATGAAATCCTCTGCCTTTCCCTTGGATAGCCTGAGAGGCCTAGAAGAAACTGATCTCCCGGACATTGGGATAAAGTGGCAACTGGACATGTTCGGTACCTAGGAATTAATGTGAGCCACACCCCGATGCTCACACATGAGCACAACACGGAAGTAGCAATAACCAGCCTTCGCAGATCCATTAAATTTTGGTCTAGACTCCCACTTGCTATGGTAGGCAGAGCAGCAATCGTTAAGAAGATAATCCTCCCCCGATTTCTGTATTTCTTCGTCAACATATGCCACTACGTCAGACCGCCCTTCTTTAAGAAATTGGAGGCACTTATCAAGGACTTCCTATGGAGACCTACCAGGCATAAATTGACTTTGGCTACCCTATCCCTCCCATACAAGGAAGGGGGAATACAACTACCAGACCTCCAGCTGTATTATTTTGCTTCACAGCTTAGCCACGTGACGAAGTGGCTCTCAGACGATCCATCAGCCGAGCTGGGACTATTGCGACAATCTCCCTCCAGAATATTCCCAAAGAAACTCTTTGGAACCCTCTACGTCAATCCCCAGATGCCCCCCTGATCGTCGAACTTGGTAGGCAGATTTGGACCAGAACCTGCTACATCAGGCAGGTGAAACACCCTTACTCTCCAGACAACCCCATTCTGGTTGACGTGTGCAGAACAGAATCGGATCTCTCCACAGCTAGGAGGTGTGAGGGCTCCGGAATTTACACATGGAGGATATGTTTGAGGAGGGCGAATTCAGGGATTTGGAGTCACTGCAAGCTAACGAAGGGCTATCAAGCGGCCAGTTTCTCTGGTATTACCGGCTCAAACAAACTGCCAAGAAGATCTGGTGCAGCTGGCCGGAGGAACCCACCCCAGACCCACTGTTACAGGAGATGCACGACTTTACGGATGGCTGGAATCCGGTCTCTCGACTCTATAAGAGACTCATCGACAAACCCAACCCCAAAAGTGCGACACTGAAGGCGAAATGGGAAACGGACCTCGAAACTACGCTTACAGACAAGGAATGGGAAAGAACGTTACTATACGCCAAGAAGGTGTCGAGAAACTCCAGATTCGGTCAGATACAACTAAACGTCCTATATCGGACGTATATGACCCCACACAGGGGGGCCTCCTTCAACAAACAAGCCTCCCAGGCTTGCCCATGGTGTGGGAACGACAAAGCTGATCGACAAAGCTGATCTGATCCACATGTTCTGGACTTGCACCAGGACAATGGCGCTGTGGTCCAAAGTTAAACAGACCTGCACTGATGCCGGGATAAGCAGATATGAATGGACACCCGGGGAATGCTTATTAGGGGTCTACCCCAGACCAAGCAAATACAAACATGTTGTTAAGTTGATGGACATTGCATGCATCCTTGCAAAAAGAACTATAGCCATGGCATGGAAGACATTAGGGGGCCCTAGACATGAACGCTGGATGAAAGAACTCGAGAGATGGACTGCAGCCGAAACCAGAGCCTGGCAAGAAGGAATCATCTCCAGCGGAGACATTGCGAGTGGCACTCTAGACTCTTGGAAGGCCCTCCTGAGAGATATACACTTCAGTGCAGACCATAAACCCCCTTGATAAACCCCACCACTTTGCCATAACTGCTCCCTCGCACTCGCCTAGATATGGTGATCTTCTTGACCGAGATCCCTCCCACTTCCCGTGACATCGGAACCCCTATTTGCAGGAACCCCTCATGCCCACCTAAGAGGAACTGTTTCGCATGAAGACTGTTGTTTATGTTTATTGTTTTAGTTAATTTTCTTGTATTTGTATGCATCTAATACAAATGCCAAAAAAATATGTTTTAAAAAAAAAATTACAAACTGCAAACTATTATTAGATTTGTATGGTCTGAATTACGAGAAGGTTATGTCAAACCCTATGGTTTTTCAAAAAATAAGCTTTGGCGGTCAGATTAGTGTCATAAATGTGGGGGTATTTTAAAATATAAAACTCTCTGATCAGAGAATGGTACAAAAGAGGGTGATATCTGAAACCCTTTCCTCAGCCAATTTTCGTCTACGAAATGTTGTGATACCCTCCTGCGATTTAGGCTGAATCTGCTATTAATTAAAGAGAATGGTTTGTAATAGAAAAAAGAGGGTTACGAAGATAACATCTGTTGATTTTGTTCAACTGAGGTTGAAACGCTTAAACATTTAGTTCTTGAATCCAAATTTATAACAAAAATTTAGGGCATGCTTTGTAGTCTTTATGGGAACATTTTGTATTATGTCAGAGGAGATTTTTTAGCTATATTTACAGAATGTGTCTACCTGGAATATTCACAACAGTCTAAACCAATTTTTATTGAGCACTGAGTTGACTGAGTTTTAATGAACTGTGCCGCTTATAATGCTGGGTTGTTTAAATTGAAAAGAATTGTCAATAGCACTAAGGCTTTTGAGATAACTAAATGTATCATGGCTTTCATGCCCTGCCAGGAGGGTGAAAATGGCCTTTAACGCCCCGCCAGCCCGATCTAAGAATAGCTCGGGAGGATAGCTCAGGGGCAACGTGCTCGACTTGGAAGCAAGATGACACACAGCAACACAGGTTCAAACCCTGGGTCGCTCTTAGAAATCTCTGGGTATTAAGTGCTTTATAAATAACCAATCATATCATATAAGCCCGGACTGTGGGCCGTTAAAGCTTATGTCCATTTGACTGGCAGGGCATGAAAGCCATTCGCACCCCAGGGTTCGTCTGGGGTACCAATGGCTTTCACAATTTTTCATTGGGAGATCTGCACTGCTTGCGCAGCCGATCTCCCGATGAAAAATGTTAAAAAAAAGGTGCCCGCCGCCATATGGAAAAAGGGACTATGTCCCTTTTCCATATCCGGGGCAGTAGCCAGACAGAAGCGCCAGGACCGGAGCACAATGCTCCGGTCCCGCTGGTAAGTGGGGGGTGGGGAAATCAAATTATTTTGGGGGAGTGGTGGGGGGGACAGGGAGAGGCTCTCTGTTGCCTCCCCTCATTTAAAGAGGAAAAAAAAGACACGGGGAAGGGCCTCCGGTGGCTGGGTCAGCAGGTGGGGATTGTGTATTCTCGTCCACTGTTCCTGCCACCTGAATGGCTGAGCGCCCATCCCCTGCTGTGTATATTTAGTTTAAAAAACGTATGTTCCAATAATTTGTATAATTGTTTTAATTGTTCCTTTTGTATATAGAAACTTGCTGATAAGACAACAGACAACGATATAGAATTAACCAACGCAAGTTCCTTTCTGTAGTATGATTGCGTCTGTGTATATGTTTGTAATGTTAGGTTTTTGTGCAAGGTTTTACATTTTTTAAACTTTATGCACAATAAAAGAATTACATTGAAAAAATGGTCCCAGAGCTCCCCAGCAGTGCCCACTGCCCCAACCCGTCATGCTTGTGGAGAGTTGTGGCGCGCCTTCATGGAGATTCCCCTCTGTCATTGATGATAGGTGTGGGGAGACTAGCATGGCAGGGCAAGCAGGAGGAAGGGCACAGGGAGAAATGTTTTGTGTGCCTTCTGTTTTCATGCCACCGCCGCACTACCTGCGCTGCTGCCCATATAGCAGCAGGGAGGAAGGAGGAACTGCTTCGTTTGGGCCTCGTAGATTGGACTGTTCACATGGAAGTGAAGGGCAAGGGACGGGAGATTGCTGTATCTTTACCCGAAGTAAACGGAGCATAGCAGAACAACATAGGTTCGAATCCGGGATCCGCGCTTAGAACCCGAACTCAGGTACGGTGTTAGGCGCGTTATAACACATCAATTAAATAAATACATTAAATACAGATGGGACACCTAATCTAAGAGACTCTTCTTTCTCCTGTTGCTCATGTCCAGTCATGGTATAGGTAGCGCACAGACTGCCATTCATTGAAAAGGAGACAAACACCAGGCCTCATTAGCAGCCTACTGTTCGGTATCCAGTGATCACCAAAACAAAGAACATTTATTACGAATCATTTTTACCGAAAAAATACCGAAAGGAAATTAGAAACGGAACCACACACAACCACAAACAATAATGGACACAATTACGAATTAACAACCTTTGTAAAATCAATTTAATTTTGATAGCACACAAAGTAAAAAAAAAAAAAAATATATATATATATATATATATATATATATATATATGGGGGTAGGGTAAGGGGTTAAAACAGAGGGTGGAGGGTTGAGTGGGGTTATAAACAAAGGGAAATGGGAGGCGAGGGGGGGCAAATAAAATACAAAAATAATTATTTTTTTGGTAATACTGTTCCGTAAAAATACATTTTCGTTATTTTTTGATTCGTTAATATCACAGTGAACCTTTGGGGTCCAGACAAACAAGAATGCTGTAGATGGGCAAAACAACAACACGTGCACCTTTTCACTCATGCTAAAGAAAGTATTCCGAATAAAGTTGGTGCGCTGGCACTATCCCCCACCACCGGGTATCTCCAATAAAGGAAATGAGGGCAACACAATGTTCTGAGCACCGCACTAGCATTAAAATGGTGGATAGGTCGACTGCTATTCTTGTGCTAAACAAATCATACTTTCTATGCTTTTAGCATAGGACAGCCTGGCAACCATAAGGTATGGGTGAATTTGCTCTACAGCTATGGAACCAAGAAGGATGTGTTTCAAAATGGACCTATATATGCATCCTAATAAACCATCCTTCTACAAATTGCCCAGCACGTTTTTGTCAAGCCCCCTCTGTAGTTAAGAAGTATTACACGATTCTATAGGCAACACGGCATCATTTCTGGAAGACCACCCTCATCACATGCACATGAAGACACAGCTGGGGAAGCTGTGGGACACAAAACAATTAGAAAAACAAAATCTTGAGAAAAATAGAACAGGGTATAATTGAGGAGATCGAATTTACATTAAGCTAATTTCCGTCCTGGAGATAACACAAGAGGCTTTGGAGGAATGAGGCCCATGCATGCATTCATGTAAATGAAGCATATTATCAAACAGCTGTTGGCATGACAATGCGCTATCGCATGACAAACTCCTCCTTAGGAAATTAGCATGTTCAAACACAGATGCAATTCCACTGGTTCCAAAATCAGAAGCACAAATGTAGCAAACTGTCAAGCAACTGTCTCTCTCTCTCTCTCTCTGTGGTGCAGGGCAGCAAAGTAAGAGCTGGGGAAGGGAAATCCCCTCCCCTCCCCATGAGGCGATTGGGAGAGGCGGCAGGGTGCTGCTGATGGGCACTTGCACCATAGTCCCCAGCTGGCATGGCTGCGGAGGGCAGAATTAAGCCCCCGTCAGCAGACTTTGAGATGCTGGAGGCCCAGGAAGAAATGTACTTTGATGTCAATGCTAATTGATATTTTTAGCGGGGCAACCTTTGAAATCCCCCCCCAACCCCAGAAATAGCTCTAGACTGGTTACATGAGATTAACATATTGTAGTTGTATGTTGGATTATAATAGCGTTATAGTGGGGGTAGGGTCACCCCTGCAAACAGTTGATGCTAAAAGACTAGCAGGTTGGTAGATCAGAAAGAGAAGAGACAATTGAGGCTATAAGGAGAGACTAAGGTTGGGGTGGCAGAAACGGCCATGAGAGTCGAGTTTTAATGTATTTAGAGAGTGGTATAGGAATGTCATGTTTTAGCAAGCTATTTAGGGCATTTTCCGTGTGTATGGCATGGGATAGATGTCTACAAAATAAACTGAGGTTACTTTGAAAAAGTGAAAATATGGATGCCTGTGCCACTTCGCACCCAATGAATTATTAACAACTGTCCTCTGACATATAAATACACAACAGCATATAATTAAAGAGTTGTGCCAAATCTCAAGAATATAGTAGATTTGAGCCAGGCTAGCTCCCACAAAGCACATGTCTACTGACTAGGCATCTCAAATGAAAAAATATTGGCTCGAGAGGCGTCTGTGTAAAAGTATGCTTTCTCAACAAAGCAAGGCCTCACGTTTCAGTACAAATGGCACACCTGTCAAAATATTGCTCATGAGCAGTAAGTAGTGTCAGCTTGAAATGGTTTACCTAGTGACCTCCGCACGTCTACTGACCACTCGAAGTTCAGGAAAAACTTGAAAACCTGGTTGTGGCAAGCTGTGTTTAACGAGTTACTGGTGAACGTGACTCTGCAACTAGGCAATACCTGCAGGGTTTTTAATTGTATCAGTTTGTGTAATTTTCAGATTTGTATTTATGTTGGAATCATGTTTATACTTTCTATATGTGAAATTGTACAGCGCTCAGATGCATTTGTGCCTGGTCCATACTATAGAAGAATTTATAATAAATAAATAAATAAATAGAATTTTTTTGCTGGGGGGCGGGGGGTTTGCAAATACAGGAAGTGACATCACTGGCAGTTAAAGGACCACAAATTTGCATGTAGTCGCCAACTTGGTGCAACGTCACGCGGGGGGGTGGAGTCGCGCGCAGCGCAGAACTGTGGAAACATTGGCTAGCATGTACTGCATATACTAAAGTCAAGTAAGAAGGAGATTTAAGCCTTCGAGTTGCATTCCAGTAGGCCATCACTGCCCCTACTCCACCCCTCGATAATCATCCAGGTTGTAGTAGCCCTCAGAAGGCAGAGCAACACAACTCGGATGAGAGAACAAAATGCCGTCCCATCCTGTGAGTGTGTCAAACGTTAGAGCAAAGACTGTGCGGGTGCCTCCTACCTTGGAGCACAATCTCACTAATTTGGTGCAAATCTCGCAAGTGGGAGCATGGGAATCCCCTGCGTGTGTGTGGGCTGCAGACCCCGGATCACATGCTTACTTCTTCCGTGTGAAACTCTGGCCAAGGCTCTTTGGGCAAGCATTCAGGATGGGTCTCACACCTATAAACATTGTGATATATTGAGTGGGCACCTCACTCCTTGGAGCATAGTATCAACCGTTGCTGGTAATCTCACAACTGAATGTACAGTTTCACTCTTGGTCATCTCAGTGACCCCATGTATATTAATGGAGTCAGTCTCCCATCTGGGAAGACAATTATATTTCTGTTAAAACACTCTGAATTGTCACTCCAGTTTTCTCGATCTATAGATCCATACCATATTCATTCAATGTGTGTGCAGGAGTGATAACTTGTGTCTGAGAGAGCTCATTCTTTCATTCAGGAGAGATAAAGGGGTAACAACCTCCTGTATGTGGGATCAGGCTCATTTTGCCCCATGCCCCCTCCAGAAGGAGTGAGCAGGTTTTCAGACCCTGCTGATTCTGCTATCCAACAGGCTCGAGCCTTCTATCCCTTGCCCCATCACGGCTCCCAACATCCTGAACAGCAGCTTATGGACAGCAGGCAGCTCCGGACATGCCTGTTGCCAATTCAATGTAGACAGATCTACTATTTAGGCACTGGGGGAGCGCCATGAATCCACATTGGTGTGAAGAAGCACTCAACATACAGAACACAATGGTATAGTGTTGCAGTCCTGCTGAGAAATGACAATTCTGAGCATGTGAGCAGTAGGCTGGCTCAGTGCTGCCCCATAAAAGGTATAGAAGCCTCTGTGAGAAGTGGCAGTACTGTCCCAACGGTGAGAAGTGTAGTATTTTCACATTAACTATGCTTAAGAACTTTGGGATATTGAATAGTGCTGCTACATTCTGAGTAATTCTATCCCTTTGAATATATGAGCTCTTGTATAACCACGACAGTGTTGAGTTATTGTGATGATGACAGACTTGCTCAATAGTTCTGTATCATTAAATGTACTTCAGATCTTTAGAGTATCGGAAGGATAGCTCAGGGGCAACGTGCTCGCCTTGGAAGCAACACAGGTTCGATCCCTCGGTCCGCGCAACACAGGTTAACTCCCTCGGTCCGCACAACACAGGTACGCTCCCTCGGGCCGCACAACACAGGTTTGCTCCCTCAGTCCGCACTTAGAAACCTCTGGGTAGTACACACATTATAAATAACCAATCAAAATAAAAAGAAATACATCTGTTGAGAAGTGCTGGGGACTTGTCAATAAGAGTGTAGTAGCTCAACTGAGAGGTGCTGTTGTTGTCCCATCAAAAGTATAGCAGCCCCACTAAGATGAACTAGCATTGCCTCAACAAAAGCATATATTATCGCTGAGAAGATTCAACAATTCTAGAAGCCCTGTTACAGCAGTACTATCCCATCAAGAGTATAGCAAACTAACTGAGGAGTACCAGCATTGCCCCATTTCAAATATGGCAGCTCTACTAGAAAGTGCTGGCTCATACGCCTCCGCTCCCCGCCCATAGCATTCACCCTCACCATGTGCACACTCAGAGACATGCACACAGTCTCATTTACCCTCTCCCTGCCCCCTCCCTCGCTTTGCATCTGTACCTCCATTTCTAAAAATCCTTCTGGGTTGGGTGTACCTCTACATCTGTTCACCCCTCTTGCCAAGAGGGGTGCACAGCTGTACAAATTCACCCAACCCAAAACGATTTTTAGAAATTGAGGGACAGACTTGCTTTGCATCTGTGCCTCCATTTCTAAAAATCCTTCTGGGTTGGGTGTACCTCTACATCTGCGCACCCCTCTTGCCAAGAGGGGTGCACAGCTGTACAAATACACCCAACCCAAAACGATTTTTAGAAATTGAGGGACAGACTTGTTTTGCCTCTGTGCCTCCATTTCTAAAAATCTTTTGGGTTGGGTGTACCTCTACATCTGTGCACCCCGGTGCACAGATGTAGAAGTATACCCAACCGAAAACGATTTTTGGAAATTGAGGGACAGATGCAAAGCAAGAGCCTCTTGCTTTGCATCTGTCCCACAATTTCTAAACATCGTTTTTCCCCGGCGTTTACCCGGGCCGCCAGAGAGAGACACAGTATGGATGGAACAAAGGGCCATCCATACTGCGTCTCTTCTCTCCGGCGGGGGGAGGGGTGGCGGGGGGGACGGGTGACGGTCTTCAGCCCCGCCTTCATTCTGAGGGTGGGGCTCGGGCCCAGCAGCCCCCCGTACTCGGCGCCCCTGGCACAAGGGGAGGGTGACAGGGAGGCCTGCTTTCACACGAACATCACTACACTATGCCTGAAATTTGACAAGATAAAAAGGCATGCGTTGGCAGGGAACTCCATGCCTGCCCTATATACGTGGACGGTTACAAATAAAGATTTTGACCGAGCTGCGGAGAAGTTAGCCGAAAACATGTGTCTTGCCGGTTATTGCCAATTTCATTGAAGCCTGTGCCAAATGCCCCATTACAATGCTTTCTGCATATCGTTTTACTCTTAATTTATAAGAGGTGAAAATCAATATCATTCTTGTTAACTGGCTACTTTCCATACAATGGATTTAAGAAGGCAATCATTTCGCTTTCAAAAGAAGTTAATAGGACAGCGGTGTTTATAGGCGGAGTGATTGCTCAGTGAGAGGCTCACGTGTGAATCTCCTGGGTAAAGGGTCGCAAACACAGGCCATCATCGTTCAAAGGTCGATAAACTACACACCCCTCGTTGTTCTCAGTGATACAATATAGTAACCTAACATATCACGGGCTGGAAACCCTATGCAATACCCCGATTTGACTTGCAGACAGACCAAATCAGTCATTATTAGGGCATCACTTTAGTAAATGAGGAGGGAAATCAGCCTGTAATGCTGGTATAAGAGTAATCACTAACATATTACAGTTCTGTGCAGCTTTTATATGGATGCCATTATGTATAACCTCGGGAACATTTCGGGAGGTTAAAAATGACAACTGCAAGATTTGTTATGTCTTAGAATTTAGAAAATGCTGCTGAATCCCGGGCCGGGCCTACTTGAAAAGTAATAACCCACTGGTCCATCTAAATGAGGAGTGCCTGCTACTAATATCCATGTGAAGATCCCAAGATACAGCAATTACACAATTAACAACCTAGCAATTAAGTGTTGCCCTAGAATGGTGGCTTGTGCACACTTCTATCCCCAAGGACAGGGAATGGCCACTCAACACTAGCTGCAAAGAGTGGCACCAGGCCACCTGTTAGAGAGAGCGAGATTACCTTCCTACTCTATACAACAGGGGATGAGGTGCCCCCCGAGTTCCTTTACTTCCTTACTTCATTTTTATACCAATGACACTTGAGTGGATTTTTCAGACCTCAAAGGCGACCTCTATTTCAATAAATATTCATATCCCCTGTTTATAACTTTAACTATTCCGCCTAATGTTCTGCCATGGTATGATCTTCCTCCTGATGTCCACCAGTCCACCCCCTCTCAAAGATGTCAAGGAGTGAGCCCCCGGGGCGAATAGATGGAACAGGCCCCTCCTATGTATCCAGCACCACTCACCCACCCACTGCTGGGGCCAAAGGATAGCCCCAGAGCGGCCCTTCTCCCAAGACAGCCTCAGGTAGCCCACCACCTGAAGTGGCTCTCCCCAGCCAGGGCAAATATCTACCAACCTTCACAAACTTCTCCACTTACCCGTAAACTGCTTCACTACATTCTAAACTAAACTTCTAGAACATACACAACTATCCCCATATATAGGACACACTTCTAAATAATTATTAACATAACTAAATGGGGGTGACTTCTGCAGTCAGTCACTGCATCTTGGGCCTCTAGATTTTGCCAGGGCCCTAGCAGGCCCTACGTAGTGCCTTGAGTTGATGAAGATGCTGTTGGGCGCGGACCTGCTCCTCACTGCCGCCTCTAAGGGGCTGGCCCATGCTCAATGCCATCCTCTGAAACTGCTGTGCCTTGTACAACTATTACTGCTGCGAGGGCCTGGGTCACCTTTGTCTAACTTTGGTGCCCCAGGATCATGTTGGCACGGTCATTGCGACCACCCTGGGCGCTCTATTGTTCTTCCTAGCACCCTGTTGCCTCGTGTGGCTGGGGCACTGTGCTCACTGACAATAGCCCATGCGCACTGACCCGCTCCCTTGTGGGAGTTAGGGGAGGGGAGTGGGACCGTTCCCTCAGTCATTGTGCCTGTGCAGCACTAACATGATAGACCACCCCAGTCATTCGCTGCACTCTGACATGGGTGCTCTTGATCCGGGCCGCTGCGAGGACACAGCCAAGGTCTTCTTTCTTCACCGGCCCTCCTGCCTGGCTATGGGTAGGCCGGAAGAAAACGGCAATGCTATTTTCTTCAGGGACTGCCACGACTGGCAACAGGATGGGATTTCTGTGCCCTAAAGATGCGTTGCCTGGTCCTGGGCCGTCCGCTTATGTGGCTCGGGTTGGGCGGCCACGATATCAACCAGGCCACCATCCCTACACAGCTTGGGGCTTCACCATCTTCCTCTCTGCCCCGACTGACCCAGGATGCATCACCAGCCACTTCTATGTTCCTGGCCAAACCAGATCATGCGGCCCTGGTCGGAATCTTCTGGGCCCGCCTGGTCTGTTCCCTGGACACACCGACTTGCCTGCAGGCCATGTGGGAGCCTGGGCTGCACTAGGCACGCAACCAGAGGCTTACAGTTTATGCCAGGTCACTCCTGGTGTACACAGCCCGGCTCCTACACTTCACTCTGCCCGGCGTCTGCTCGAGGCCACAGACCCCCAGAGGGCCTCATCAGTCACACTCTGCAATCTCTGCTGTTTCACTATCTCCTAAGTTTTCGTTTTCTTTTAAGTTCACTCCCCTCCAAAATTCTATCCTTGAACACCATCCATCTATGGATAGGCCTCCCCTGTCCATTATTCATCTAACATTTCAACCAGCTCCAGGGCGGTGCTGGATGGTACAGGCGATAGTCCATGGATAAAAAGAATAAGGTAAACAATGGAAACAAGCACAGTTAAACGTACACATTTTAAAGTATCTTTTCCTACCGTGTTGTCTGTCTCTTTATTTACTAGCCAACTTTCTTTTAGGGGTTGAGCAATGCAACCCACCGGTGCAGGGCATTAACTGGTCGAAAGGCTACATGAATTAAAGCCACAACCCTGTGGAACTCAACACTACATGAACAAATAAAAAAAGACTGCAGCTTAACAAAATAAATCAATCACTTAGGAGCTGATACTGGAAACCAACATCCCACTGGACATTCAGACAACTGCAGCACTATGGATGTTCAGGGAGGAACAGAAGACCCTTCTGTTCAGCGAGTCCCTCTCGGAGTGCCTATGCTCCAGTTTCTGCATGGCCTAAAATGAAGCAGGTTTCAAAATGATCTACCTGCATAGCGAGCAAAATGAAACCAAACTGGATAGGAAAGGGAGAAGATATACATGTTGGAACCAGAAGATGTGGATCCTCCTCTTGATTCCCTACTTGTTAAAACTGGTTTGATCAGAAGGGAAACTAGCTTCTCGCACTTTTCTTCAGTTGACGTACTGTCTAATATCTTTACCCCAATTACATTGTTCTCAAAGCACATGAATGGGCATCGGCAACTCCTCAAGGTGGGGATTGCCTGCCTTTCTCCTGTCATTGTTGGGCAGACACAGTAGCGGTGAACAGAGACAATAAAGCTAGTGCTAGCTAGACTGCCTGTCATTTTCTTACTTGATTACATTCACGCAAGGTCTTATTTCCTTATACCAGACCTGTGCTCCTAGTAATCCAAAAGTTGACAAGGATGAAATGTAGAACATTGCCTATGGAACCGGATCCCTGACTGGGGCATACTTTGCAGGCCTGGATGATCCTGCACAGGCACGAACAAGGGTGGTTATCTGCATGCCGAACACCATGCCAAAAACCATCACTGCATAGCAATGCTCACAGAAGACCCTAAATGACACCCCAACGTAGGAATGCCAAGAAGAAAAGAAAAACTATCAAATCACAAAGAGAATAACATCTTGAATATTTACACTTTTTCTTTGTTTCTTTGTTATTTCTCCTGATCGCGCAGCAACATCCCCACCTAAACCATTCACACCCTTGTCCATTCAGCATTGATCCTTTCTTTGTTTTATGTATGTATTCTTCTTGTCCCCATTTTGGATTAGGCTTAACAATGCTGTTTCAGCCAGGGCTTTGACAAGAAATGTAATTTTTTTTACAACATATGGCAAGTGAATAAAAAAAGAAATCCGAATTCTAGGTGGGTGAACAATTCTTACTAATGCACAACGTAGGCAGATAAGATAATTGAGGATCAGGCAGATCAAAGCATTTTGACTAGACAGATGTAATACTAGACCAGCAGGAAAGCTGGGATCATTACCAAGATATCTTGGTTACGGAGCTGTAATCTTAGCCACTAGAACCCATCGAGTCCACTGTCTCAACTGTGGGTTGATGGAACACATTAAAGCAATCCTTTTCCAAAACGAAGACACAAGGAGATGCTCGGACATTCCTTAGACTCCCTTGTCCCTGCACTCATGAGATAAATGGGAGCTTTGTGTGCATGGTCTCAGGGTCCACCCCGCTACCCTACACGCAACTTCCCTCAGTGTCAGACTTTTCTTCCAACCTATCCTGCTGGAAAAAGATAAGGTGTTAAGGAGCATGTTCGCCTGGAAGAGAGGTCACCAAGCTGTAGCAGTATGAAAGTTACTATCGCTTGGGTATGGAACCTGTGCTTCTGCAGAAGTTTTGCACTAAACCACACCACTGAATATGCTGACTAGGGCTGGGAGTAGTCCAAAACATCTAGAGAGCCTAAGGTTGCAGACCCCTGTACTATAAGGAGTAACTAATTCTTTGCGACAAGGTTACCGTTTCATTTCCCATAGTGGAAGGCTGGTGAACCCTGGGGTCCATGTCAAGCTACAATGGTAAGTGGGATTTGTGCATGAGGGGGAGGGGAGGCTTTTTCCACAGGTCCAGGGCCTAGTATTAGCTTGCCAGGGAATAAACGCTGAACAAATCAGTCCAGACATTTCATGATGGTGAATGATTTCTTACATCAACCAATCTATCAAGACCTATATTGAAATCGGCAGAACCTAATGTTTTGGTGGATGCTCGGAGGGAGTTCAAGAGATAGATTGAGAGAGAGAAAGAGAGAAAGAGAGAGATTGAGAGAGAGAGAGAGAAAGAGAGCAATCAAGATAAAAACAAGACCTCTGCAGGCTAAGGTCATGCGCCCCACTTTATCTGCTGGTTCAGAATGTTCTCCTGCCCCCATATATGGACCTGGTTGCTTTGGATCTTGCTTGCAATGTTCTTGTTCTCTTTCCTTGTTTCATTGTCTGCATTGGACTCTCACCAGCAGCACGAGATTGAGCTCTGTATGCCAATTGGTTCACCAGTCCGCAGCTCCAAGGATAGGAAGCAAGAGACGGCATGACCATGCCCCATAGAGCTGAAAGCTTGATTTGCATTGCAGTGCGGTAAACCTTTTCCTGCATTCCGTTCCCTATAATCTCTGTGTTGCTTTATCATGGGTGTGTATGTGTGGTGAATGAACATATGCAAGTGGATGGACTGGGAGATGTGCACCCCGATGAAGCACTACATCTGCGTGTGTATAAAACGATAGATTGGTACAAAGGAGGGGTGCGAAGTACATTAACTACTGCGCAGGCAACACAAGAGTAAAGAGCATGCAACTGCCCAACTCTGTAATCTGAAGTAACTGTGATCTGACAAAAAAGTATTTCTTTTTGTGTAAAATGTACAATTTGTATAAAAAATACACAAGAAAAAAAAAGCAATCAGAGAGAGAGAGTGAGAGAGAGAAAAAAAAGAATGGGAGATGCTATAGTGAGGAGAAGATGACGAGCAGAAGCATTAGAGAACATATGTTGCCCAAGCCAAAAAAGTGAGAGATTAAGGCAAGTAGGAGAACAATGAGATTATCACTTTGTGGTTATGCAGAGAAAGGAATCAAACACAGGCGTTGGCTAAGCCAGTGGAGCAAGAGCAAAAGAGAAGCAAGGTTGATAGGACCAGCTAGGTAATAGATGATGACTTGGACCCAGAGCCTAGTGGGAGGCCAGAACCAAAGATCCCTGTAGCATTGAGAGGCATGCTAGCCGCCAGCTGCAGTACAGATCTTGGTCAACGTTGTGAGTGAATGAGCCCAAATTAAGGACCCTTGTTGAGCTAGAGACTGGTGGGAGTAGCAAGGCTACCAGCCTAAATATACAAATACCCAGCTGATGAGGTTGGGGATCACTAAATGCTACTTGCAAGTAGAGGGGAAACCCCTAGGGAAACGCGGGGGGGGGGTGGGAGGGAAGGGGGTCAGGGGGTGGAGCATTCAGGGCAGGCTCCAGTAGCTTTCGTTAGCCTGTTGCCTTGACCTTCTATCCAGGACCATGACACTGCCCAAGACATTGCCAACGGGCAGGAAAATACAAAGACCACAGCCAGGAGATATCTCACTAGTACTACTAGCTCATCCAATTTCAAACTCAAGGGAAGGGTTTAAAGGTTGAGATTCTGAAAGTGGGTACATTAGCCTGCATACATTACAATTTCATCGAAATAGGTTTGCTGATCAAATAGTGTTTGCTGAGCAGATACCATCCATGGAGCAGTGCTAAGAAATCAAATGAGGAGTGTCCATATGTCTTGGAGACATACACATGGATTTGTTAATGGAAAGGCACAGCAGCAATCTTGACCTTTCAAATGAGTCTGGGTCCTTTCACTAAATTAATTCCAGCTCTGTCATAGATTTTTAAAATTCAGCTGGCACCCAATGGGTAATAGGAGCTTTGTATGCCTGTTTAATAGAAGAATGGACACCAAACGGCTCTTAAAATTGGATGTCTTTTGAGCAATCAAGATAAAAACAAGACCTCTGCAGGCTAAGGTCATGCGCCCCACTTTATCAGCTGGTTCAGAATGTTCTCCTGCCCCCATATATGGACTTGGTTGCTTTGGATCTTCCTTGCAATGTTCTTGTTCTCTTTCCTTGTTTCATTGTCCGCATTGGACTCACACCAGCAGCTCGAGATTGAGCTCTGTATGCCAATTGGTTCACCAGTCCGCAGCTCCAAGGATAGGAAGCAAGAGACGGCATGACCATGCCCCATAGAGCTGAAAGCTTGATTTGCATTGCAGTGCGGTAAACCTTTTCCTGCATTCCGTTCCCTATAATCTCTGTGTTGCTTTATCATGGGTGTGTATGTGTGGTGAATGAACATATGCAAGTGGATGGACTGGGAGATGTGCACCCCGATGAAGCACTACATCTGCGTGTGTATAAAACGATAGATTGATACAAAGGAGGGGTGCGAAGTACATTAACTACTGCGCAGGCAACACAAGAGTAAAGAGCATGCAACTGCCCAACTCTGTAATCTGAAGTAACTGCGATCTGACAAAAAAGTATTTCTTTTTGTGTAAAATGTACAATTTGTATAAAAAATACACAAGAAAAAAAAAAGCAATCAAAGATATTTGGATGCCACACTGGATGGGCTTCATAACAGGAGAAATCATTTTGTGAAGAAAATCTTTCCTTCTCAGGAGTTACCGCTTATCAGGTAAATAAGGTTTTCCATATCCATGCGGATATGTATTGGCTAAGGAATATTCTCCAAGGGCCGCTGTGTTATTTAAGGGATTGGTAAAGCCTGCATTACAGATTCTCAGTCACCTAATCGAGCACTGGTTTTTGTGTTGGACTCTTCTCGATGACTTGAAGACGGACAGGTTCGCATCAGGGACTAGTCTACAGATATTGTATTGATATTGGCTTCTTCCTCATATGCAAGCAGCCAAGTTCCATGAAGGCAAGGGTCCTGTCATTGAAAACACACATTATCCCCGAGTTAGAAGCAGTAGAGGAACCACCACTGCAAGTTCAGAGCATCAACAAAAGTGACGCTACCGAAACCATGTCACAGTAGGAATACCACTAACTTGGAGATGGAGGTAGGGAGAAGATTAACAAACAAGAAATAGATGGGTGTCGTAAAAGAACTGCTCCAATTGCCTAGAATGTCCCAATGGAAAGTGAGGTCCATGCAAATAAAGGAGGCAAACTGAGTACACTTGGCAGTGAAAGAGCTCAACACTTGGCAAGTCCTACCACAGAGAGGAGGGCCACTGAGGACCCCACGGAAGATAATTGATAAGTCTGCTAAGGCTGACCACTTGAGGGTTTTTAACCGCCACCAGATCACGTGCTTCTAGAGCTATCCGAAGTATGTATTGGCACTGTGTGCGCTGGAAGGGAAACTGCAGACAGATGTTCTTCTGCAAGAAGAACGGGATAGCCGGTGGAGGGAGAATCCAGGGAATTCATGGGTGCATGGAGTCAGAAACTGGGAGAACGCAGAGTGGTGAGGAAAGGGGTGCAATAGTAGTGGAAAAAATCAGCACGTACGTTTTGCCAACCAGTCGGTAAAGGGGTTGAAGGGCATAGGATAGTCGGTGGTAGGGGAAACCCCCTTTCCAAAAAGACGACTAACTTTTATCAAAGATTGAGTTGGGTAAGCGTGTTAGGCATATGGCTAGCTGAGGGAGCCCTACTTCTAAAAGAAACAGCAACAAACGTGTGTACCACAAAACACAAATACACACTACTTTGGTACACTTTTTGACTTTAGGTCTTACTGTAATGAATGCACCGTTAGGAACTCGGTGTGCACAGAAGTTTAGGTTCGTACGTTTTTGGCAGAATTCTAGCTGAAATATAGCTATTCCACTCCGGCCAAATAGTTTCTTGAAATACAGATCCAGGCTAATACTTTGTCTTCTTCGAGTGCAATGTAAAAACTCAGAGGCAAATATGGAGTGCAGACTGCAAAGCTAAGTTACACTAAACATTGTCTGACAGCATTTCTGATTAAATATAAGACTACGGGCATATATTTGTTTATTGGAGAGTAGGAGTGGTGAAGACGAGTGATAGGTGAGAATGCTTTGTTCCTATCGGAAATGCCTTTGGAGAAACTTGAATTCATAACAGGTATGGAGAGAAGTAGCCTGAGGTAGTCAGTTATACATCAGGCAGACTGACATGCCAAAGCTCAACAGACCTCTTAGAGGAACCTCATGTGGGGGAAATCTCTTCAGTTCCTCTGTGGGCCAGTCTGCAGGAGGGAGCATAGGTGGGAGGACTATATTTGTATGGGACATAGAGAGCTATTGTCTGTTAGTGAAATTGGGAGAAGGGACATTTAGAAATCATAAGACTCCCAAACAGATAAACTGCCTCTTCTAGGCCTGGGGACATGTCAGGTAGTGCAAGATATGGCCGACAATTGTACCCTTAGAAGAACTTACTTCTTGGGAAATCTCTTGAAAAACATTACAGAGAGAAAGGGGGGAGAGAAAGAAGGGGGAGAGAAAGAGAAGGGAAGAGAGAGAGAGAGGGGGGGGAAGAGACGCCCATGGATTAGCCGGTACTGTGGGATGGCCAAGGAAAGGTACGAGATATCTAAAAAGCCATAGAGCCTTGCATCCACTATTGTGGGAGGAAAGAGGTTGCATAAGTGGCCATGGATTGAGATTTGGTAGAATAGAGGGACTGAACAGAAGACTAAGTTCTTCTTAAAAAGCTTAGGGTTTGGGCATATTCAGACACATACCAGACAGTCCAATTTGTAATTATCTCTGCCCCTAAACTATCGGCTAATATGGGTGTGAGGGGGAGTCTGGAGATGGAATCCACCTTACATGCACACTTGACTTCTGTCCTACACGAGTGGACAACTAAAACATTATTTTTAAGTGAGCTGTTAAAAGGTTTTGAATCTCAATTTCTAAGTAATCTGACAAGAGATTGCAATATTTGCGCTTCTGAATGCCAATTGCAAAATGCAATACCCATTTTGTTCATTGTAACCTAGCCCTTTGCATTCATGAAGTCTGTCATTTTGAGTGCTGCTACTGTATAGGCAATATCCTTCAGTAAATGTCTCCCTGTTTTTTGTTAATGGTTTATTTTCTTGAGTGCATGCTTTGAAGATGGATGATGTGTTGTATAAAATGAAAATTAAATAAAGGGAATGTGGGGCTACATATTTAAAATAGTGCTTTCATTTAAAAAAAAGTGTTTTTTATTAAAGAATAAACTATTTGGCCTCTTATTTGGCTTCAAACGAATACTTGTGAACCCATTTGGAATTTGGCTGAATACTTAATCTGCTGCAGGAGCAGACAGATTCAAAGAATAGAGAAATGTAGCTAGCAATGCCTTTATATGAAACTACTGATATATCAGCTTAACATTTGATGTAAAATTTCTTTTGCCATGTTTCACTGAAAATTGCCTCTCTGCAACTCCCTCTTAAAGCTTGAAGTAAAGGGACAACACATGAGATGGGGGGGCTCTGGAAAGATTATTGTAAGAGAGTTTGCAATCAACATTCCAGAATGGCATCTGATGCATTATCCCTGGAAGCCAAAAACAGCACCATCAAATTAATGGGAAAAGCACTTTCGCCCAGACCTCCATGTAAAGGCGAGTGAGTCTATACATGTATATTGTTCACAATAGGTCTCTTGGTGTTGTTCAACTAAAAAACAGCTATGGTAGAAGAAAACAACCCGAAAGCAGGCTGCTTATACCTGAAGGGAAATCTTTTCAACATTTCAAAAGAAAAGTCTGTCCTTACACGGTTGGCTGCCGCTGATTAGTAACGGCCACAAATGGGCAGGGAAACGGATGGATAATTAAGCAAAGGTGGGTGAGCAGGAAGATGACTCCTTGATGATGGTGTTAAATGGGACCATGTCGAAGGATAGACACCACGATTTACCACCTGGCCTGTCAGGGTAACCAGTTCACACAATAGAAAGGAGTAATCTAGGTTCAGAGTAGATCAATGATGCGTTTGAAGAGAAAAATCTTGGTTTCGGTTTCACTGTGGGGCTAGCTTTTCATCAACCAACGTTTGACTTTCGCCAATCAGTTGAGTAAAAGAACAATGTTCAAAAGAGCCTCGCGTTTTGTCTCAATCTGTTGATTACAGCTGACAAACATACTGCATTCTTCATCTCAGAGACCATGTTAACATTTGGATTTTGAAGGATACCCTCGGTTAATTAACAATTTGTATGCCACAAGCTAACACTGTTTTGTATTGCTGCAAGTAAAAGGTTTACACTTTCCCAAGGAAGTGTAGCGACTGCAGTCACAAAATCCCCTATCACAGTTATACTAATCCTCTGCAACCACATTCAAACCATCATATCTATGACGACGATGATGATGCACAAAAAATAATTAATCGTTAAGCATTATCTTCCACATTGACTGGTAGTCGGTCTCTGGTTAGTCACTTATCATAGACCAGAATGTGAAAAAACATGTGTGGCTAAATTGTGTTAATTGTCAAGGGGGTCAAGGAACTGTACCTCAGAAAATGGAGAATGTGCTGTTGAGCACGCTCGAACACAAGGAACCATACAGAAAAACACATAATTAAATAACTGGATTGAATCCAGAACTTTAAATGAGTGTGCCAGCCCTGCCCAAACATCAGTCAGTGATAGGAGATTGTGAGTGGAAAGGTCATGGGTTGTTAATATCGCTCTGCTTGAAAAGTGGAGAATTAGAAGCTATCTGCAACACCAACAGGGCGGACATTTTCGGTTCTTCCACAAAGTGGGAAACTTTCGCTATAGTAAAGATCAGATACCAAAGAAAAACGAAAAAGGGTTTACAGTCTCTCATCAAGAATGGCAGAGAAGCAACCTACTGCCATTCAGTGAACGCAAATGACCGCCGTCACCTCTAAGAATGTATTCACAGAACTGGAAAAAAGTGAGCTGGTACATGATCTGCAGACATCTGGAATGGGGATCCAGTAGCAGTAGCAGGTTGGATGGAGGAGGGACTGACCGTACTTGAGCATCAGAGGAAAGGTGGGACAACTACAGAGGGACACTACACAGCACTAGAGAGAAGCTCAGCAAGGAGAGGTCTCCTAAGGTTAGTACCTGTGAATGTCCCACAGTTCCGACACCAAGGAAGATGCACAGTAATATGGTCACAAACCACAATTAAGAGGGGTTAAACACGCACCAATCAAGGTGCACATTAAACCCCTCTTAATTGTGGCGTGACATTTTCTTTGAGAACATAATATATTGATGATTCACTCATTTTGGCTCTCCCCATACTGACAAAAAAATAGAAAGATTGATATGGAATCCCTCCTTAAGAAGCATTTTTAAAGAGGGTGTTAAATGCAGAATCCTTTTCTAAGATGGAATCAGATTACATGAGGGAGATTTGGAAGCATGGGGACAGACAGAAAGTAAGAGGTTACACCTTGCAGAGGTGATATCCCTACCTGTCCTGGGCATTTAAAAGAAACCAAAAGTGTGTACAATGACTCCAGTGTATTTAGATACAGGTCCTAAGATTTAAATGAATCCCAGATAGACAATGAAAGTATTTTGGGGTAACCCTGTTTGCCAGCCATAGCACTAAATGGGGAAAGGTACTGTAAATTAAACTTTGTTGACGTATATACAGAATGGAATGCCTTTAAGTGTACAACTGCGTGGGGCATAGTAGACAGTATCTAAATAGTATTGTTAGAGTTTGCACAAGTACAGTCTATATCTGGGTTGATGAGCATGGTCTACAAAATGACACGAACATGTTCAGAGACTGATAAGATATTGAAGTGGAAGTATTTTACTCCCTATTTTTGTAATTGGGAGTACAATTATTTTTTAGTGAGAAACATTTTAAGTCCAATTCCTAGTGGAAGTATTTTATAAGCAAGTAAAAATATGTTTTAACTGGGAAACGGAAATGTTTTCGTAATAATTATTTCTTTGCACCTAGTTATTCCTACACTAAATCTTTTACTGTAATAATCTTTTACATTAAAAGATAAATGTACTTCTTCTGACCAGGCAGTAATAATAGCAACTTCTTCCTGTTGTACTACTGGTCCAAAGACATCCATGGAGCTGTGTGGGTGAAAGCAGGGGCACAAGGTCATATGTGTCAGTTTCCCATTTTTGGTTGAAAATATTTTTACTCCCCATTTTTATTTTTGGGAGTATTTGCCTATTTTTAGGGAGTAAAAGTGATTGATACACCCCTTATCTGTAGGGCTGATTGTGAATGTAAATATTAGTGATATAATAGCAGGCATGTTAATTTATTTTGCAATAGACAAGATGCCGTATTTATATAGAATTGTGTGGATGACTTCCCCACCACTGATAGTTATGGGACGCCTTTTATTTCTTGATTTATTGTTTTAAATCAAATAGATTATTCAGAGAAAAATGGTCTTTCTTGTCCCAAATTGTGCAGTGGGATTGTTGTGGTGGCGGGAAAGGGGGTGAGATCAGAGGCATTCCTCTGTAAAAGGGTCAGGCACTAAATATTTAGATATATTCCAAAGATTTAAGTAATTACACTTTCCAGTCATTTCCAGAGTTTATTTGCTCATTTAAGGTTTGATTTTTCTTTCAGTGTAAGCGAACCTTGCGAGTTTGGGTTTAGGAGGTGAAGGACTCCTGTAGGCGCAAGCCAACTTCCTTAAGTGGAAGCGAAGAACTGACCAGCTTAGTTTTCCTTGCAATCCGATTGACCAGTTAGCAACCTAGAAGCAGATGGAACCCTATTTTGTTGCCTAGAGACATCTTTTGACCACACTCTATGCCCTTCAGAACAATGATGGAAAGATGGTGGAAGATTGTTCATCCTTTGACGATCTAGAGAAGAGGTTTAACAATAGATTGAAGTGGGATTATCATATTACCAAATTAAGTATTAGGATGAGTCAAACCACAGGTGGAATTTTTAGATTAGCAAAGAATCCAAGACATTCCTCTGTGGAACAAATGATGAAGGGAAAAGGACATATCCACTGGCACCTATGGGTGTGAAATATGGTGGTATATAAGAGCCCCCCCCGTTTACAAAAGTTAGAAAACACATTTCTAAGAAGGCTGCATATGGTTCCCCCTTCCGCACCTCTGTATTACATGCATTTGGAAACTGGTATGACTTATCTGGTGGATACTATTTTTGTGAGACCCATTTTAATTAGAGTCTCACTATGGGCAGGTACTCAAAGCCCCCTAATGAAAGAATCATACATTTAATCACCCAAAACGGATATAGGTTAGCTTGCTAGTCCACATAAAGTCTCTGCTACTTCAGCTCTGCTCTGACTAGTTACATATTTTTACGACACAGGAAAGTCGAGAGGTCTCCCTAAAACGCTGGTAAAAGATAGGGCTATACACCTTTTGGCGTCTTTAAGGGAAGACGAAATGTTGAAAACTCAGACCAGGGCTTATTTACTGCTAGCCACCATGTAGCGGCTTAGCGGAGTATCTTGTATTTGGCGACTGCATCTTTGCGTACAGCATTCTTGACAAAAACCAAACTGAATATACTGCCTGTGGGGGCCGTTACTCCGTTTTGGTACTTAAATTGAGGGGTGGGGGGGCAGGACTCAAATTGCAAAGACTGTTTTGATTATCTGAGGGATCAAGAAAACCAGACGGGTCAGCCCACGATGATGCATGTAAATAGGTTAGAGTCCCGTTTCTGGAGGGTACCCCAACATAGTGCATGAAAGTCAAATGTTCTACACCAGGCTTCAAACAAATTCAGAATAGACAACTTTGTAACCACATTGAAGGACCTAGCGAGCATGTGCGCCTTCGACTACAACTCATCAGGGACCAACTCATCATGCATTGTGGTGACACCCAAACACAAAAAGCCTTATGGATTCTACGCTCGAGCAAGTGATCACTATCGCCAAAACAGTTGAGCGATTATAGCACTCCATAAGAGATATAAGCCAAGCAAGTATTAAAGAAGAGGTGTGCATTGTGATGACGCGACCCACAAGACAAAAACATCCACTGAATGCATATTAGTGTATGAGCCCCAAAAGCAGACGTACTTCACAAAAAGCTACGAGGAAAAAGTCTGTAATGCTTCAGATGCAGCGATCGGAATTACAATGCCAGTAACGGGTCATATCCAGCAAGAGCTAAATAGGTTTGTCACTTTGCCGCCATGTGCAACCAGACAACGATGCAGGCTTGCAGCTGTACAGGCAACTCATATGACGAGGAACTCAGTGAGCCATTAAAACAGATTGTGCTCAGCATCGAAAACAAAGGGGCTGGGGGCAGAGAGCAGTATTGCATGATCAAGATTGACAAAAACGACCATCAAACTATTGCCGCATTCAGATTCCAATTACACCTTCATACCAAAAGATAAGTACTCTAACCTCTTTCCCAAGTGTAAGGGTTGCGTCCATGCACCAGATGTTAACCCCGGTATATATGCAGCTCACAGGGTTGACCTTATCGGGTTCAGAAGCACAGTCACCTTCAAGGACCACACCACAATCATCGAGGTGTGCTTTTCAGAGAAAGGCCCGGCAGTCCTGGTTTGGGGTGACCAAATTGAAGCAGGCTTACACTAACAGGTATTTATTGTTCCCCAACAATCTGCATCAAGCCTACTCAATTCTCAGAGGGACATCATTCGAGAGGTACTTGGAATGCCAAAACAGTATGTTCAGAGGTTATTATGCAAGGACGCCCCCCCTGTGAAATACAAGGTCAGATCCGTTCCCCTGATGGCACGGAACAAACTTAAATTACTACTTGATGAGCTTCTTGACCAGGGCGTCATCTAGCCAGTGAAGGCCACAGAATGGTCAAGTCCTCTTGTTCTTGCAAAGAAGCTTTGTAGCATGAAAATGTAGATCTGCGTGGAGCATTGCACTCTAAACCTGAGCATTGTAGCAGACCCTTCCCCAACATCACCGAATTGCTGTTGCTTGTTCAAGATCCAAAGATTTTCACAAAGCTAGATCTGAAGAGCTCATAAAATCACAGTAGTCTTTATCTGTACTCCAAATGTCTCGCAGCATTCGTGACACTGCAAGGTACCTTCCAACGTACAATGATACCATTTGATCTCTCTTCTACGGCTGCATTTTTCCAGCACCTCTTTACCAACCTCCTCCGGGACATTCCCCACATAGCATTTTTCCAGGATGACATCCTGGTTTGTGGGAGGAACAAAGAATCGTACAAAAATCTTGCACAAGTGCTGAGAACGTTGGAGGACAGCAGTCTCACATTGCGCAAGGACAAAATGCATGTTCCAGAAGTCTGAAGTTGAATATCTAGGCTACATTATTTCTGCTACAGGAATACGCCTCTAAGTGTGTTTAGTTATAGCAATCATGAAGGCTCCCAGACCAACCATGAAAGTGCATTTCCGATCCTTCATGGAATGCGAGTGCTACGCCAAGTTCGTAGAAGTGTTTTCAGCAAAAACCGAACCACTCGGGCTCATCCTGATGAAAATTGCCACTTTTGTGTGGTCAACCGCTTGTCAAGTTGCTTTCGATCGCATTAAATCCATCATCCTGAGTGCCCACTCTTCATCATTTCGTTCCGCACACAATTATCCCGACCGATGCCAGTGCCTAAGGCTTTAGGAGCGACCATGATGCAGAAGGTGAGAGAAGGCCACTTCATTGCAGCATTTACTTCAAATGCTCTCCGGGCGCAATTTTACTTGGTCATAGAGAAAGAGATTCTCACGTGCGCCTGGGCCACGTAACACTTCAGAAACTATATCTGGGGAGAACATTCACGTTGCACACGGACCACTAGCCTCTCTTCTATATCTTAACTCCAGGAAGCATGAGCAAAGTCACATTGAGGCTGGTTAGAATTGCAGCTAAATTGCAAGAATTTACATTCAAGGTTGAATAATTCCCAGGCTGGCAGAATTTGCAGACAGATTGCCTGTCCAGGCTACCATTGCCGCACAAGCCAAGCGATAAATGGGATGCCAACGACTGCATTGCAATATCAATACAGGACGCAGAAGAACGCACCACACAGCATATCGGCGGACCAATGGCTGCAATAAACCAAGGCTGGCATTACTCTCCGACAGCTAGCTGATTTCACCAAGGCACGATGGCAGGCAGAAAAGATTATTCCTCTCCAACAGCGTCCCTATAGCAAGATACATGCCATAATCACAGTAGAAGGGCAACTACTTTGCAGTGGGGCTAGGCTCATTCCACATGCGGCTCTTGGGAATACCTTGCTGGCCCTTGCTCATGAAGTTCATTTGGGCTGCACGCTGTCGAAACGGAGACTGGGGCGCACTATTGGTGGCTGTGCATAGACAGCGACTGGAAGAGGAACATCAATGCTTTCACAGCATGCATGGAAGGAGGGAGGATGAATGGAACAGACATTACTGGCGTAAAGTGGGTATAGACTTCATTGGTCCCATTGTTTACATGCCCGTGCAGCGGCTTTGGTACTGGTGGATTACACCTCCAAGTGGGTAGAAGCAGAATTCATGAGTGAGATACCCACAGGCATCCACCATTCAGGCTCTCACGAGAGTCTTGAGCAGAGAAGAATGTCCTAAGGAAGTAGTCTTGGACAACGGAGTGCAATTCGTATTTGCGGAGATAATAAACTTTCAAACTCGGAACGACATAAAGCAGATGTGTGTCCCATTACCACCCAAGAGGTAATGGACAAGTAGTGCGAGCAAACTGCATGATCCGTCCACAGAATAATGGTAAATTCCATCACAGGAGTAATGCCATTTCAGCTATTGAGAGGATGAAAGACCAACATGAACCTTGAACCCAGCATGTACACATCAGAACATTAATGAGCAAGCTATCGATGTTTCAAAGATCAGATCACGAGAAGAGTGGCAAGCAATCAGAAGCATTAGAAAGAAGTCTGCCATACATACAACTCAACGCTTGCCAGAGAAATACAGGTGGGAGAGACGCAGTCAAAATATGTATGCCCCAGAAGGACAAGGACACCTCATCTAAGTACAGTCGACCATTGACTGTCATGGTAGTACACCAAGACGCCATAACTGTCAAAGGAGGAAAGACGTGGAACATGGCCAGGGTAGCAATCTACCAGAGGAAGGGAAGTGAAACAAGTAGCCCATTGGGAATTCACTGTCTCTCACCTTACAAGACCAGCATTGCTCTTAACCTTTTTTGTCACCAAGGCGGGTGAAAACAACCGATTTTTTTTGTTGGTGGGGTGAGAGCACATTGAAGTCAATGAGTTTATAGGGGGCTTGGGAAGTGAGACAGTCGATTGTATGGTGGGTGACGGTGTTACAAATTAATCTCGTATTGTCTTTATAAACTGAAACCTACTGTCGCACATGAGGCTAAATAAACACAACATAGAAAGTGGAAGCTTATCAGTGCTGACTCAGTAGACTTGAGTCTCTGTGGCTGATGCCTGCATTTCCCTTTGGCTTGCTCCTGAACCCACAGCCCGCTACGCTGGCTAATTTAGTCAGACTGCGCCTGTGTAAGGTATGCACCAGAGTCTCGTGGCTCTGAGGCGGGTGAAACAAAGGAGATGGCGGGTGGGCGTGTGTGTGGATGCTTTTGGCGGGTGTAGGGGAGGAATGGCCACGAGGCCCTCCTCACCTACAGCTCCCTCCCCAGGTGAGGACCATGGCTCGGTGGGAGCACCCTCATGCCACCCGGGCCCAGGTGGAGGGGGGTTCACCCGCCGACGACATTGCCCACACGCACCCTGTCTTTGCATTTACCGAAACTTAAGTTAGGCCTAGACGCCATCGTGCACAGCAAACATGGTGTGAGTTCAGCACACTGTAACGAGGCCCCCACCTTTGGAGGGCCTTTCATGCATCTCTGCCGCCTCAGCAGCCCTGGCAGGTCCGCTGCGAGCGCGTTCCCATGAGAAAGTCGGAGATGAGCTAAACCCGAGATGCCAACACGGCAACATTATATTAGTAACAATGTGATATTGCACCCCGTATGACCCAGACCGCAAGGCCGGGGCAACGGGGAAAAAAGCTGAAGCATCACTATCTGAAGAAGGTAGAAAATAGTTCAAGTATTGGTGTTAATGAACTACCTCTGTTTAAAATGTGAACGAACCATAAAAATGTAACGTTATATGATATCCCTCCAGGTCTGGACTAATGCTGCTATAACCACGGAGAAAGATGTGGACCAAACGTGTAACCTCTATTTGTAAAATTGTTTTTCAATAGTATGTAGAAACTTGAACTCATATATGTTTTGAATCACCCAAAGCGGCGAGCATCAATCTCTGTAGGCCATAACCTAGATATCCCTCGTATAACGTCTAATGTACATACAATACGCACACAATGTAGTGAACATAATGTTAGGTAATGAAAAGGTACTGGAACCGACTGTATTAAAGAAATGTGTAACGAAAATGAAATATATATATATATATATGTGTGTCTGAATAACGTTAAAATGAGGCAGAACAGTATAAAACTTCTGCATTCACTGATCAGCAACGCACGAGGAAAATACCTTTGTGAGTATATGCAAGGTCATTCCCTCTCCCACCCCACCAAGCCTGCCAGATAAAAAAGCTAAGACTTGTGCTGCGCTCCCTCACCTCCCCCAACCAAGCTGGCGTTACTTCAAAGAATCAGAGGCCCCGGCGCCGCAACCAAGGCCACAGCCCGCCACCTGTGTTATTTACAGCACGGTAATAAACCCACGGATGAACCCACTGATCTACCAGCACCCTCTCATAAATCCCCACGAACCCCCCCAAGAATCCTGACCCCGTGTAAGGACGACCCCCATCATTGGGACAAGACACAGAGACCCATCTATATAATAACTTCTAACGCAGCAGACAGACATGTATCACTCGGCCCAGGTCCCAGAGCCCCGTCCCGTGACCTAAAATACCGGTCAATAAGACTCAGGTAAATCTCACCCCAACCAACAACCACCAGACCTCTCACGAGGTGCATTCCTCATGTGTTGTGTTTATTTTATAAGATAAGCTAGTGAAGCGATTTATTAGTGAACGTAAATGTCATTTTCTGAATAACTGTAGTGTGCATGGCCTAGGGCAAATGAGACAGGAAAGGTATTCGTTATTGTCACAGGCTGCCCCAGCACATCAACACCGCATGGATGACCTCAAGCCGGCCTGCCAGGCCCAACCCAACCCACGAGGCTGACCAGTGACGTCGTCCCGCCAAGACCAACCCCGCGCCAGCAACACTTATAGTTAGTCGACACCACCCAATCCCAATTGACTTGTGCCCCCTATAGTGTTTAGGTGTTGATGACGTTTTTTGTATTAGAAATACGCCTGTCTTTGCTATTGTCAGGCAGAGCGCTCTCGTAGGTTGCAGAGTTCTTTGCATGCCTTATCCTTGGATAAACTCCCACTTACGCTCACCCGCACTCTGTCTTGGTCTTATTCCCACTACGGGAGAGTCCCTTATTGTCTCTCATTGCGGGGAGGATCGTGCTGAATTGGGGGCGCTTCCTTTCAGTGGTGACCCCGATAGCGTGATATCTCCAAACTATTTTTCCTAACTCCTTCTTAAACGACCCCCTTGTGGCACGAGAATCTCCGGTCGAGAAGGGATACGCACGGTGAGCCGTCTCCGGGAGGCCGCCCGCCAACGGCGACCGGCACAATAAGAAGTGCGCACTCAATGAGAAAGGGTACGGGATCCCGATTGGAAAAAAATCCCCTTTGAGTGCCGCTCGCCGGAGCCAGGGGCTGACCGTTGAGTTACCGGTGACGCCGCCTGGACGGACCCAGTTTCGGAGAGTATCGGTTCAAGACGGGCACGTGAGTACCGAGTGCGAGTGATCGTCAAGGGGAAAAGAAAGGGAATTGGGAATAACAGAACGGGGACAGGTAGAGGAGAAGAATATCGGGGGTCTACTACAGACGGGTCTTGAAATTTTCTTTATTCTTTCTTTTGCATATGGCCATTAGGAGTAAGAAATAAGTGACGTGGTAGAAGTGACGGAAACCTAGCTCCGAGAGGGGGTGGAAGGCGGCGCCGCATAGTGCTATCTAGACTAGTACTGGGAATATATGAAGAAGTGAGAAATAAGTTATTGGTGTCTAGCAAAAGGAGACACCGGGAATATTTTTTAGTGATTGTGCTCTCTCTCTCTATTTCTTGTTTTTCCATTTCCACGGGGTAGGGGGCGAAAATGAGAAGGGTATAAAGAAGTTAGAACATCTTAAAAAGCGGGGACTCAGTAGTGGCACGTACAGACGTGAACACAGTAACCTTAGCAGGAAAACAGGGACAGCTGGTTAGGGAGGAAAGGGAGGAGAAAGACAAAGAGTGTGAGTGGAAAGCATTGTGAAGGGTGCGCGCACCGTACGAGTGTGAGAGACGAACGGGTGGCCGCGAGGTGGTGTCAGAGAGTGTGGCCATAACCAGTACTTGATCAATTACAAGTGAGATCACATAAGAGTGCCTGGGAATGGGAAGGAGATGAGATATGGTGAGTGAGAAGAGATTTGTGCAGTGAATAACGGTGGGTGATAATTTTAAGAGGTCCGCTCTTGTCTGTGCCATAAAGGAATACATACGCATATTTACAGCTAATAAAAGGTAACGAAAGCGAACAAGGTAGCGCTAGCGATTTAAAGGATGGGGGCTGAAACTCCCTTGTCACACATTTGCAAGAGCTTGCCGGGATATGCTGAACGCATAAATAAATATCATGATCAATGGTTAACAGAATTGAAAGGGGAGGGGTTGCCCCAGATTTGGCCAGAAGGAGGGTCTTTTGACAAAAGCGTTCTTGATATGGTATGTACATGTATTCGCCTTAAGTATAAGGGAAAAAAATGGCAGAACAGGAAGGAGATATTAGATCTTTGGAGATTGTTTGAGGAAGTACCCCCACCCAAAGCTCCAGCTCCAAATATTGATTTACCCTCCACCACAGACAATCCACTAATGATCCCGCGAGAGGAAAAGGAACAGTTAAGTACAGAACAGCCTGCGGAAGTGGTTATGTTGTACCCAATATTACCTAAACCAGCCCCTGCAACAGGATATAGCGACCCGATTTATGTGCCTCCCCCTTCAACCAGCACGCCACAAAGACCAACTGCACCCCCACCATACGAAAACACTAGAGAGCACACCCAGGGAGGCACACAGAGAGTGGACATAGAGAAGTTAACGAGTGACTTAGAGTCGAGGCTTACAGTGGCACGAGATGAGCTCTCAAGAATAAAAGACATATGTGAACGCACAGCGTGCGCCCCCACACAATCTGGACGCACGTCTAGAGCGTCGAGCGAAAGTAGACAAATTGAGGAAGGATGGAAAAAGGGGGAAATACTGTTCAGAATTGAGGAAGAACCGACCAGGATAATAGAAGTAGGGACAGCAGAAGGAAGCATTGGTGATGTCTCGAGAGAGAGAGGAATCAGAGAGGATTTGTTATGTGATGTCAGAGGAGGGGGGGATGAGAGTGATAGATTGAGCATGGCAGTAGGAGGAGAAGGCGAGGAGCTAGATGGGGCATGTTCACTGGGGACTATAGAGGATGAATGGATAGGACGACTAAGAAATAGGGTGGGGAAGATGGCGTCATTAGAGTCAGCAGTGACTAAGGAAAAGGAAGCTGCAACGGCAAAAGGGAAATTACAACTACCATTACTCCACAGGGGAGGTGGGAGGCCGAACTATATACCGTGGGCTCAGATGGACAAGGCTAACTTAATGAAATTACTACCACAGCTGTCAGGAGGGGCAAGCAAGTGGATATATGCATTTGAAAAACATACCGCGGGTATACCGCTGGCAGTAGGCGATGTGAAAAGCCTACTAGTGTCCTCAGTAGGGGATCAGGCAGACAGAGTGTGGGCTAAAGCGGGTTTTCCAGCTGTAACTTTGGAGTGTGATCGCCATGATGGGGCTTCTTTTAACACCGTGCGAGCAAGGGTGTGGGACGCACTGCGGGAAACTTTCCCAGATACCCCTGATCTGCAGTCAGTAATGCAATGTACCATGAATGATGGGGAGGACGCTATGGATTACATTCTCCGGGTGCAGGAGATGTGGAGAGCGGAAACGGGTACGCCCTGGCACCAATCCACGTCTCTATTGTACTTCATCATTAAAAGAGGGCTCCCAAAGGAAGTGCAAAAGGCACTAGATAAAATAGCAGGTGTTGAGGCAAAAGGCTGGCCGGAGATCCAAAGCATAATAGTACACCATTGTAAAAGGATCAAAGAAAGAGAGAGGGAAGTAGCACAGAAAAGGTTGGCGGACGAGGCGAAGTTGGTGCAATCAAAATTGGTGAAGGTCGCAGCAGCGGTAGCGGGACTCCCACTCATACGGGAGGGAGAGGAAGGAGAGGAGGGGCAAATAGCAATACAAGGAAGAATAGCAGCGAATTGGGCAGGACAAGGGCAACGACAGTGGACAGAGCAGGAGCAGAACGGAGGTCCAACGTGGCAAGAGTGGGCCCCAAGAGGAGGAAGAGGTGGGTACAGGGGGCGAAGAGGAGGACAAGGGTATGGAGGAATGGGAGGAAATGGGTGGCAGGGTCCCAGAGGTCCACAGGGGAGCTGTTGGAATTGTGGGAGATGGGGGCATTACTCAAGGGAATGTAGGAGCAGACAAAACAACGGTTTCCAAGAGATAGAACAGTACGGACACCCCCATCCAGGAAGCCCCTACGGCCTCCCCATGGGACAATACCAGCAACCAGACAATGTAGTACAAAGGAGTAACGCACAACTACACGGACATCAATACCGAACACAAACCAGCCCACAGAATAATGACAATGTGCACTACACGCCTGGTAATACTTTCGCCACAGGAGCTAATGGGGCACCAGCCCCCGCACCTTACAGTGGAGTGTCAGTAGTTTCGGGGAATATTTTCGATCAAGGGGGGGCAATGAGACACCCCGCATAGGACAGCCCACAGAGAGCACTTGCGTGTCCAGTACTGTCTACGACCCACAATGCATCAGAGGAACCATTGATAGGAGCGCAGATAGGAGACAAGCAATTCATATTCATGGTGGATTCGGGAGCGGAGAAATCATGCATTAGAGAGGGCCGGTTCCCGTTATCTAATAGAACGTTAGAGACGCAGGGGTTCTCTGGGGCTGTAATTGAAGTTCCTTACACAGAGGTATTGGATGTGACAGTGGGGGGTAAAACAGTGAAAGCACCCTTACTGTACTATGAAAACTCTCCCATCAACTTACTGGGGAGAGATCTCTTGAGCAAACTAAACATGACCATATCATTCACAGGGAGCGGCATCGTATGTTCAACGCCAGGCATATGCCCCCTCCGTATATTAGCAGTAATACACGGCCACACAACAATAAAAGAGATCAGAGGGGTACCAAGAAATGAGGAGATGTTTGTTGAAGGCATGAGAACATTGGCTCTCATAGTACCAGAACTAAAAAGGGTGGAGTGGAGAATACCAGCAGAATTCCTTTTTCGTCCCATAGCAAGCCCTGACACTGCTCTTGGGGAAGTACTATCATTGGATTTGCATGCAATACATGTATCAGCAAACAGAATATGCGTGATTGGTATTGACATGGAAGGGTGTGAGTGGCGGACAGTATTGTGTACAAATGCAAATATCCCCCTGAGAGAGCTCTCGGACGAGGAGCTATTTTCTGACACTGAGGGAGATGGTGAAGTAGTGATGGAACTGGCAATGCCCTGCGACATCGTAGTTACAGCCAGACAAACTAAAGTTGAACTAATGGCGGTAGTAGGAGCACCGCATACATTTTTTGATGAAGACATGAGTTCAGTACCCGCTAACTTATGGACTAATGGCCCCCACGATGTAGGGTTGCTACATGAAGTTCAGCCTGTGGTGATAAAAGTAAAACAAGGAGCAATACTACCCCGGGTGAAACAATATCCACTGTCGCGAGAAGCAGAAGAAGGGATCAGAGAGACAATAGAAGCACTGCTAGCACAGGGTATAATAGTGCCCTCAAACTCCCCATGCAACACATGCATTTACCCAATCAAAAAAGCGAAGGGGGGTTCATGGAGGATGATACAAGATTTACGCCCATTGAACGATGTGGTAATGAAGGAGTTCCCTTTAGTTCCGAACCCGGCGACAATACTGTGCAACATTCCAAAAATAGCATCACACTTCACAGTAATTGACTTAAAAAATGCATTCTTTTCGATTCCCTTGGCAGAAGAGAGCAGGTACTTGACAGCATTTACATTGGGAGGAAGGAGGTTCGAACACTGCAGACTACCACAAGGATATTGCGAGAGCCCAAGCATATTTAACAGGGTACTACATGAAGATCTGGGGAATTTGTCTGTAGAAAGCACAGTGATTCAGTACGTTGATGATTTATTGGTTTGTGCACAGGCTGAGGAAGAATGCAGACAGGACTCGATAACACTCTTGACATTATTGGCAAATAAGGGGTACAAGGTGGACAAGGGGAAGTTACAATACTGTCTGACGGAGGTCCTATACTTGGGTCAGTTGATATCAAAGGATGGCAAGCGAATTATACCAGACAAGGCACAGGCGATTAGAACAATTGGGGAGCCCAAAACAGTAAAAGAGATGCAGAAATTTCTGGGTATGTGTAACTATTGCCGAGCATGGATATTGGACTATGCGGCGTACACAAGGCCCCTGCTACAGGCACTGAAAGAAGCACAACAAGAACACAAACACATAGAATGGACAGAGGTGACGAACACAGCATTTAACTCACTAAAAGAGCTGATATCAAGCGCTCCAGTACTAGCAAACCCAGATTATGGGCGCGAGTTCTTCTTATTTTCACACTGCAAAGGAACATTGATGACAGCAGTACTGACACAGAAAACATCCTTAGGGCACAAACCACTAGCTTACTACAGCGGCACCCTAGACGCAGTAATGCAAGGTCATTTCGCGTGCGAGCAATCCCTAGCTGCAGCCGCGTTCGCAATTGAAAAAAGTGCCACGATAGTAATGGGCTGCCCGGTGACACTGTTCGTGGAACACTCACTTTTTGCAATATTAGAGCGAACAAAGAGCACATTGACAACACAACGCGCCACAGCATATGAGATAATACTGTCCAGCGCTAACATCCATATAGTAAGATGTAAAACAGTGAACCCAGCCACATTCATCACAGAGGCATGCACCATAGAGGACATGCAAAACCACAACTGCGCCACGTACACAGGTGACGAAAGTAAGGATCAAGTGATTTTTGAAAATGCCCTGACCGAGGGTGAGGTGTATTTTGTGGACGGGTCAGCATCAATAGACATGGAGACAGGAGAAAAGCATGTGGGTATGGCAGTGGTACGATTAGAGGAAGATGAATATGAGATACTAGTACAACACCGCCTCCCATCACACTATTCAGCGCAAGCAGCAGAACTAATAGCGCTAATAGAAGCATTGCATGCCGCCAAGGGGTGCGCAGTGACCATATATACAGACTCAGCATACATGACAACAACAGTTCACGGCGGGTTGGCCCGGTGGGGGCGGAGAGGGTTCCGACGAGCAGACGGAACGCCAGTCCAGCATGCAGAATTATTGAAAGAACTGATTGAGGCCCTGCAAGACCCCACGGCTGTGGCCATCGTAAAATGTCAAGCTCATACCACCAATACAGATTTTGTATCTTTGGGGAACGCGGCAGCAGACGCCGCTGCCAAAGCAGCTTCATATCTACAAAAAGGTGAAATAGGAGAGTACATGTTGCACCACACAGCAAGCCAAGAAGTCCCCACAGGATACAACATGATGTCCACACAGGAGATAATAGAGCTGCAAGAGGGAGCTAGTGCAGAGGAAAAATTGCTGTGGACTAAGAGAGGATGCAGCAAATCACCGACTGATTTATTGTGGCGACAAGAGAGTTCAGGAAAAGTGGTAATGCCAATCACGCTGTTAGAAATAGCATTTCAACAACTACACTTTCCTGCACACAACACAAAGAAACACATAATGGCAGAGATACAAGAAGATTGGTTTACACCTTGCCTCCAGGAACACGTCACAAGGTTAGCTCTAGAATGCACGACATGTCAAATTTACAACTCAGGTATGACATTGCGTACACTAAGGGGTACGATACCAAAACCAAGTGGCCCATTCAGAGAGCTCCACATTGATTATGTAGACATGGGAGAAAGGTGTAACGGGGCTCGATACATGATTGTGGTTGTATGTCCATTTTCGAGGTGGGTGGAGGCAGGCCCTTGTGCCCGCCCTGACGCGAAGGGCGCCGCGAAGTTCCTAGTGCGGGAAGTGTTTCCGCGCTGGGGAATTTGCGACGTTATTCGCTCAGATAACGGGACGCATTTTGTTAATGAACTCTTTAAAGAAGTGACTACATTATTGGGAATAAAGCACAAATTATGTTCGATTTATCATCCTCAAAGTAATGGCGTCGTAGAAAAGATAAACGGCCTGTTAAAAAGCAGATTATCAAAACTTTGTTTTTCCCTTAAAAAGACTTGGATGTACTGCCTGCCTTTGGCCTTGTTTGAGCTACGAAACCAGCCAAGTAAGGATCACCATTTGTCCCCGCACGAGATCGTCACGGGAAGAAGAATGCACACAGCGCATTCGCCTCTCCGTGAGCGTTCTGATGCACACAGAAGCGCAGCCATATTGGGGGAGGAGTTCACAGAATACCTGCGAAAATTGACACGGGCAGCGCGCGTAATTTCAAAGCAACTAGCCCCCCCCTCGACAAGAGAGGAGGGGAACGCGACTGAACCAAACGGTTTGCCTGAAAAACCACTACAGCTAATGCCTGGGGACCTTATATATGTTAGAAGTTTTGTGCGGAGGTGGAACGCACCACGCTTCCATGGCCCCTATGAGGTAGTGTTTTGCACGCCTACAGCAGTAAAGGTTAAGGGCCTGCGATATTGGGTGCATTTGACAGATGTACGTAAAGCTTACAGCGCTGCGGAGAGTGAGGTGCAGGATGAGGCACAGGCAACAGCGGACGATGAAGTTGTGCGGAATGAATGATTTGAATTTTGTGTGCTTCATGAGATGAACAGTGAACACAATTAGCGCGCAACAAATGTCCTGGACTAAAACATGTACACATGTATATGTAAATTTTCTTTTTACAATTTTTGAAAGTTTTGCGTGGGGTTCTTTTTTTCCTTCCTGTACTATTTAAGATGTTTTTTATTATTGTTGTTTTTAAAAATGTCATGTTTTTTTTTTATTATTTATATATATATATAGTAAGTTACGAATAATATTGACTGAAAGCTACCTTGTCTGTCAACAAACCCCCTTCCTCACCCAACCCTATATTTTATCACCGAAACGTTACAATGTGGAAATGCTTACATGTTTGTATTTAATGAACTTTTGTGTCTCAAACAGGATTTATCATGGCATCGAATGGGCAGCCTGCAACTAATAGATATGTTAGATTTAGAGAAATGTTAGTGGCTAGATTAACATATTCATTTGAATGTGGTTTATCAATGTGTGCTATCGTGTTCTTCATCTCAATGTTTTGTCTGGTGTTACACTGGATTATAGCGTTCATCTCTACCGAGATGAACGAGGGGGGAGGGGGGAACAACACCACCCTTGCTCCTGGAACGAAAACAATTCCGACTGTAGGTATCAAAGAAGGTGATTTCTTGATCTGGGATGGATCACACTTTGTGTGGGGATACTATACTACACCACCCACTGCTGTCCTCTCACAATGGAGAACCAAAAATGTAGATAATGACACAATGTCCCAACCTGGAACATACAACAACCACACGATCCCTCCCGCCCCAATTTCAAACAACGATCTCTTGTTTATTAATGAGGATGGAAAAGTGATTATGATGACAGAACACACGTCCCTATATGAAGAATTAGAAAAGGGGGGTGGGAGGGAGGAAGGGGGGCCTGGTTCTTCACCTCCTATAACAAGAAGGTACAGAAGAAGGGAGAAAAGTAGGCGGAGAAGAGAGACTGGTGGAAAAGGGTATGATGAGTATTATGGGCTAGGGTTAGACAAAATGGAAGACCCACGACACCCTCACCAAGCAAATAAATGGTATGCAGATATGAGCACAACAGCTAAACAAACAACCAATGAGAGCTGTTATGTCTGCTCACTTATCCCCCATGCATCAGGCACACCTAAAGTATTGTTGCCACGAGAATTGCCCATTGTGGATGCCCAATGTCTCCTTCATCTCACGCTGTGTAGAATAAAGAACACTTTCCAAGCACACGATGTCTCTTTCAGAATGGTACAGAACAACAAAACGTGCTATTCGCAAGCGTCTGGAGTGATCTGCCTTAAAGAACCTTTCTTTGCAATACAAGGGACACTGTTTTCCGAAAGCAAATGGAAAGACGAAGAAGTGCTGTGCAAGGCAGAAGCACTGAAGGGTGTTCAACCGGAAAAGTTGCGGTGGATGGAAAGAACGTGCTTGCCAATATGGAAAGAACACATCCCTAAATTAACATGGGTAACAGCGATGGAAAAACCCTTTAAGCTACAAAGTGAAATACAAAACAAACTATGTTTCAAGGGAGAAGGAAAAATGGCAATAGGAACGAACAAGAACTGTAACAAAACTCTCACCATCCCAGATATGAAAAAAGGAACAGCAGCACTAATGGACACCTACTGGGTATGCGGGAACAAGGCGTACCTGCACCTTCCCCAATCATGGAGTGGTAGCTGCTCAATGGCCACTTTGCATTCAACACTAATGGTGATTCCTGAAAGCCATATTGACAGAAGTAACACGATGAACGAAGGCTTGAACCAGAATGCAGCGTCTCCAACTACACAAGCGCACCTTTATGTCCTGTCCTCCGGAGGGAAAGGAGAAGAGCTCTCAAGGAACAAGCGAGCCTCGAACTACATATCACAAGCATCATCTGATCTATTGGCACAGATCCCAGACAAGTATCGCCTGTTCAGCTCCGTGGAAACATTCTTTGCTTCACTAGTATCAAGTGTCCAAGCAAGAGCAAATGCAAAATGGCTCCAGATCACACGGTGGGAACTGATCCAGTTGGCCAATGACACTGAAGAAGGGTTCAACATAATAAAGGTGGAACTACGAGCTCTGCGATTAATGACCATGCAAAACAGGTATGTCCTAGACCTGTTAACAGCAATCGATGGAGGTGTTTGCCGAAAAATAGGAAGTGCATGCTGCACGTTCGTACCTTCTGAAGACGCAGAAAATGGGTCCCTGTCCCACGTTATTGAAGCAGTACATAACCTGGGCGAGAAGATGAAAATGGAAGGTGGAGCTGAGGATAGCTCGTGGTTCGACAATATCTTCTCCTGGGTTCCCTCATGGCTTGGAGTGACAATGAAGTTCCTGATACCAATAGTGGTGATCATCCTTGTGATGTTCTGCCTGTGCCAGGTGGGCCTCCGATGTTGTGCTAATGCAGTCCCTAACGGTGCAATGATGATGGTGACAATGGGCAACTCCGGTGGTACAATTAAAGCAACACAAGAAGTACATGTGCAGACAGGAACAGACAACACCCCCAGGTACCAGTTAGTGCCTATGTGCCGTGACAAGTACATAGTAGATAAGCTATGGCACACCACGATTAAAGAACCACGAGACGTAGAACTGGAATGGTATGAGGAGGTCTGGGTAGATCTGGAAGAGACCGGCGACTGTATATATTTGACATGTACACCAGACGAGTATGCTAGGAGAGGTGAGAGCTTAAGGGGGGTGTGCAGAGCATGGATGCCTATAAAAGGAACCCTTGCATGGGATGGTGCAGTGTTAGAAGAACAAGAATGTAGAAGATTAGAAGAGCTAAAGAAATTCGTTACTTTAAGTAACGAAAGGGGGGAAATGTAGGGGAGGAATGGCCACGAGGCCCTCCTCACCTACAGCTCCCTCCCCAGGTGAGGACCATGGCTCGGTGGGAGCACCCTCATGCCACCCGGGCCCAGGTGGAGGGGGGTTCACCCGCCGACGACATTGCCCACACGCACCCTGTCTTTGCATTTACCGAAACTTAAGTTAGGCCTAGACGCCATCGTGCACAGCAAACATGGTGTGAGTTCAGCACACTGTAACGAGGCCCCCACCTTTGGAGGGCCTTTCATGCATCTCTGCCGCCTCAGCAGCCCTGGCAGGTCCGCTGCGAGCGCGTTCCCATGAGAAAGTCGGAGATGAGCTAAACCCGAGATGCCAACACGGCAACATTATATTAGTAACAATGTGATATTGCACCCCGTATGACCCAGACCGCAAGGCCGGGGCAACGGGGAAAAAAGCTGAAGCATCACTATCTGAAGAAGGTAGAAAATAGTTCAAGTATTGGTGTTAATGAACTACCTCTGTTTAAAATGTGAACGAACCATAAAAATGTAACGTTATATGATATCCCTCCAGGTCTGGACTAATGCTGCTATAACCACGGAGAAAGATGTGGACCAAACGTGTAACCTCTATTTGTAAAATTGTTTTTCAATAGTATGTAGAAACTTGAACTCATATATGTTTTGAATCACCCAAAGCGGCGAGCATCAATCTCTGTAGGCCATAACCTAGATATCCCTCGTATAACGTCTAATGTACATACAATACGCACACAATGTAGTGAACATAATGTTAGGTAATGAAAAGGTACTGGAACCGACTGTATTAAAGAAATGTGTAACGAAAATGAAATATATATATATATATATGTGTGTCTGAATAACGTTAAAATGAGGCAGAACAGTATAAAACTTCTGCATTCACTGATCAGCAACGCACGAGGAAAATACCTTTGTGAGTATATGCAAGGTCATTCCCTCTCCCACCCCACCAAGCCTGCCAGATAAAAAAGCTAAGACTTGTGCTGCGCTCCCTCACCTCCCCCAACCAAGCTGGCGTTACTTCAAAGAATCAGAGGCCCCGGCGCCGCAACCAAGGCCACAGCCCGCCACCTGTGTTATTTACAGCACGGTAATAAACCCACGGATGAACCCACTGATCTACCAGCACCCTCTCATAAATCCCCACGAACCCCCCCAAGAATCCTGACCCCGTGTAAGGACGACCCCCATCATTGGGACAAGACACAGAGACCCATCTATATAATAACTTCTAACGCAGCAGACAGACATGTATCACTCGGCCCAGGTCCCAGAGCCCCGTCCCGTGACCTAAAATACCGGTCAATAAGACTCAGGTAAATCTCACCCCAACCAACAACCACCAGACCTCTCACGAGGTGCATTCCTCATGTGTTGTGTTTATTTTATAAGATAAGCTAGTGAAGCGATTTATTAGTGAACGTAAATGTCATTTTCTGAATAACTGTAGTGTGCATGGCCTAGGGCAAATGAGACAGGAAAGGTATTCGTTATTGTCACAGGCTGCCCCAGCACATCAACACCGCATGGATGACCTCAAGCCGGCCTGCCAGGCCCAACCCAACCCACGAGGCTGACCAGTGACGTCGTCCCGCCAAGACCAACCCCGCGCCAGCAACACTTATAGTTAGTCGACACCACCCAATCCCAATTGACTTGTGCCCCCTATAGTGTTTAGGTGTTGATGACGTTTTTTGTATTAGAAATACGCCTGTCTTTGCTATTGTCAGGCAGAGCGCTCTCGTAGGTTGCAGAGTTCTTTGCATGCCTTATCCTTGGATAAACTCCCACTTACGCTCACCCGCACTCTGTCTTGGTCTTATTCCCACTACGGGAGAGTCCCTTATTGTCTCTCATTGCGGGGAGGATCGTGCTGAATTGGGGGCGCTTCCTTTCACGGGTGAGCTGAGAGCTATGGACCATCGGACAGTTCAATGCACCAACCACCGAGAGCCAATCTCACAAGCAGTGGGGAGGAAACTGTAAGAAGTGCGGGAGACATGGAATAAGATGAAGACACAATCAGGCAAAGAGAGAACGTGAAGAAAACTAGTTCCAGAGAGGTTCAGTCAGTATGAACTTTATCAATCCCTTCTTTGATAAGAACCATTGGGGATGATGTAGTGATGCACCCTGTGCGCTGCCAGTACGCTCCCTTGAGCGTCATGATGGCACGCTGCTCATGGTGCTACGAGGATTGCCGGGGCATAGCAGGGCATTACACCGTAAGCATGGAGCTGGGAGATGTGAGAGGCACTCGGCCTCTCACAACAACCAAAGCATTGTGCATGCCCAGCCGGGTGTTGACGACCAAGGTTGGATTGACCCCTCGGCCTTTCGGCCTGGGTGCGGGCCGAAATCGTCCCTGGGTTGTGGGGGCAGGTTTCTGGACCGGATTGGCCCAAAAAAAAAGTGGCTGAAAAAGAAAATACCTGAACAACATAATTCATCATTACCTTGCTTTATTAGTGATAAACAACCAATTTTAGAGTACAATAAGCATCCATTTCAGACTATATGTATTTTGCCTTTCGCAAGTTGCAGTAATAGCATTTTTTTTTTTCTGCCGTTGTGTCCATTACGATAATCACAAGACATTCCATCTCAGTGTCCTCGGTCACTTGACAAAATCCTTGTGCCTAAAAGCTTCTGTACAGTGTACAAATATTTGACCATAGCATATTATGTGGCCATTGACTTCATTGTAATGTGTCTATCTTTCCCATCTCAATGGCATGCTGTTCAGGATGTGCGCCGATTTCCCTATTTTGCCAACCTCTGAAGCCTGAAAGTAGATGCATGCAGGCTTGACAGGCAGCCAACTTTGCACCAGACCTGCAGATGAACTTAACTGGTCTGCTGTTAAATCTCAGTTACCTGTTAAATGGTATCCACTACAGAATAATTGCTCATTTTACTATAGCCGATATGATAGCTCAGTGTCTTGGGCGCTCGCTGCTGTGATGTGTGTATGCTCTGCAGGTTCGAATCCCAGCGAGGCCATCTCTGCCTTTCATCCTTCTTAGGTTGATAAATGAGTACCAACACAGGTTGGCTGATATTGTATGCATATTTGTTCTATATAAAAAAAAAGAGCTTAAGCGTACGTGCTATACAATAACATTATCATTTGGCCTTGGACGTCTGTTTGCATTGACGGTAATTTTACAATATGCATCTATACACACAGATATTAATGATACATATGGTGATCCAGTCTTGTATGAAATGTATATCGCATTAATGAAATTATAACCATATTTTTCACAGTGTACTTAGATCAATGCTATTTGATGCCACTTCCTGTTTTGTCAAGGGGTGAAAGGTCGCGTTTCATCGCTTGCCGGGATGTCACTTTGGGATGCGGTCAAATTACATCACTTCCGGTGATGTCATCAGAGGTCAAGGGTCGTTAGGCGAAGGGAGGGCCTCTTTTTTTGGGTGTCTGGGTCTATTTCTTGTCCCAGTCCGACCCTGTTGACGACTTTATGACATGCAATAAAGTATTAACTGAAATATAGAGAATGCTATGAGCATTATTCCTTGCAGGTGAATTAGCTTGCTGGGTGGGTGCGGGGGGGAGGAAGGTTAGACCCTACCATGGCTGCCGTTTTAAAGAAATAAAACCATGACCCATTGACTGCAGCTCTCTGCTCTGACTCTTCCTTTTTACAGAGATTTCAATAGTTCAAGGCCTAGCTTAATATTTCACACAGCTGCACTATTTATGAGTAGTAACAGGTCACTTCCCCATTTCCCAGGGTAATGGCGGCACGTGCCAAACACAGGAAGTGAACCATGCACTGCCTTCCTTAAAACGCCGCGGCTTGCTGCTGCTCACCTCCACTGACGGAGAGAAGGCCTAATGCAAAACATCTGCACCGCCAGCTTTGCCAGAGACCCATCCCAAATAAATGCTGCGTGGTCTCTCAGGTGCAATTAACTTTCATGCGCTGGCAGCTTTGACTAGACGATCATCAAGGTAGATTACCTTCCCGAATATGAGCTAAATACTTACAGGTGTTGTTTCATTCGTTATTACTCTCGAACTCCGCCATCTAACAAGGCACCCAGGCAAATGAGTGCTCTCGTTCATGAATTATTCATAGGCATTTCACAGCATGCTCCTGGCGTCATCTCTGGCCTTTTCCAGGTCATATGACACCAATTAGAGCGGAATTTTAAATTATTCAATAACCCGAACTCTCTTGTCATTTAACATATAGATATCAATGCAGTAAACAAGTTAAGTCTAATGGGCCCCAGAGGGTTGCAGTCCCCCGCCCTTCGCCAGCAGACGCAGGCTGCTGCCACCGGAATAGAAAATAATACAAAGGGTGCGGGCAGAAAACATTTACAAGGTTTTAATAAGTTATTTGGGCTCCCTCCGGTATTTCCGCGCGGCTCGGGAATGCTGGCTCTGAAAAGATATTAGAGTCATTAGCTGTGTGCTTTAAAAGGAAGGCAAATTAGGGCAAACTGTAACAGAACGCACAGCGGTAATGCAGTCGGTAGCACACGAGTCACACAGGCAGCGCTGCACTGGGAGGTACTGGAAGCCAGCCACGGCGTGGGGTGCTGCACCGGGCGATTTTTAGCACCTATTGGGAGGTATCTTGGGAATGTTCATGGAGTATTCACACATCAGTTTGGGGGGAAATCAATATGAATGTAAAGGAAGACTTGAATTATGTATACATACACGTGTTAATGGTGTGGAAGGAGCTGGGTGCAAATGCAACGGGGATCTGTTCATTACTGTAGAGCAATGATCTGCAACCTTTGGCTGTTCAGATGTTTTGAACTACAATTCCCATGTCCCCTCACCATTGTATTCGCTGGCTAGGGCTGATTTGAGTTGTAGTCAAAAACATCTTGAGAGCCACAGGTTGCAACCCCATGCGGTAGAGGGCATACAGGGGCAGCTATTGCCACAGCAGTGGTTGAATGCGTGGTTCATTGATCACAATGGTTTAGTACCATTGCAATCTGCAATCTTTGGCTATGTTTCGGATCACAACATCGAATAAGCTCTAGTTGTCATCAATACAGAGGCATCATTGGAGTGGTAGTCGAAAGCACGTGGACTAGCTTACTCTTGCCAATTACTTTTGAAACGTTTGCATCTTCCACAGATCCCACATAAATCCACTGCTACACACCCTCCCATACATTTCAAAAGTCAGAGTCTACCCTAATTAACAGAAAGATGCTTTCCCTTACAACATGCCAGATTGATGAGATCCTAGTGCAATACAATGTCTTAATATAATATTTAAATCGCAATAGGTGTTTCAGAAGTCTACTTTTTAAAAGCTTGCACATTGTTCATGTTTTTTGGTTGAAATCAAAGAAAGTGCAACATTTTAAAATTAAGTCTAATTACATTCATCAAGTTTCGTTTTAACACAAAGAATCCATGTGACTTTTGACCACACTACCCTCAAACTACACTTGCACCCCATTCGTACAAAGAAATTCACCCACTAACTAACCCTGTCCAACTTTATTCATCCCATCATGCTGATCACACTCTGAAGTGAGCAATTGCTCATGTTTTGGCACCACCACTACTTACACAGTCTTGGAACAGATCTCAAACTGCTATTATTCATGAGCACCCTTGTACCTTCCTGAATATAGACAGACCTGTGCTTGTCCCGAGACTAAGAAATCTGCTCCTTCCTCCATTCCCTAATATCTTTTGCCACTAATGTGAACTCAAACATCTCTCTAGACTCCATTGGTTCAGATTCACCAGACACACGTTTTCTCCCAACGCCAGGTCGCCTGACCTTTACTACATCACCAGATTGAATAAGGCACAGCGGCAGCTGATGTTCATTCTCTACTTGTTTCACACTTTACTCTGGATGGCCTTTACCCTCCTTCCCTTGCCACCCCATCCTGCTCAAATAGCTCCCATGTTATCTGTAGCACATTTAAAACAGATCCAATACATATTGTGTCAACCTCACATCAAAATTAACAAATGAAAAATTGGCCTGCGTGTAAGAGTACTGGGTTGAAACCAGCTAACAAATGATCAGTGAATGAAAGGCTGACCGTTCAGGAGCTCTCATTTAACAGTCAGAGGTCAACACATATCCAACTGTCAGAGTGGTTTCTTCACCAACATTATTAATTAAACCCAGTGTGGTGACTTTGCTGGTTAAGTGGCTAAACGTCCACTAGGGTCCATAAATGAGTATCTGATCTGAGCACAGACTTCTTTTATCTTGTGCTTTCTTGGTATCAAGCCTATTTTAGCGCTGAGTATCATCCTTGTGTAATTATGTGTAGAAATGTCTCAGCTAAAAAATTTCTGCGTGCCTACCACTGCAACAACCCTCCTACTGAGAGCATATCTAAACTATTCAGAGTTTTCCCTGCCACTCCCTAATCCATATCAAAACTCACCGATGGCCATTAGAAATGGAAGACCTTGCTTTCATATCCTTGTATGACACAGTTAAAGCTTACATGGAAGTCTATATGCAAAATCCATCAAACACACGCAGTGAATTGTCAGGTTTTCACAACTTGCAAGCTAATTACGATCCCATTTCTTGAAATTTGCTGTATGGCATCTTGTATGATTAACACAACTAAGTAAGCATGCACACACTTATTTTGCACATCTTACACGTCAGCGTTTTTCCAATGTGGTCAATGGACAACAGCACAACATCTTTAGCTCTATTTCAGGTATTTATCACTTCATGCTCCTCCACTAAGAACACCCTTTCCTACCATGCCTTCATTTTTAAGTCTGTGGAACTATTACACCTGTAGCATTCCCTTCTATGATATATGGCAAATATAACGTGCCTGTACACGGGTTTCTACGCGCAACCTTGTGAACTAATCTCCCCCATTTGACCTCAAACATCCAATTTCTACATGTGTTAAGCCATTCACTTTTTCATTGTTGGGTGTCCTGACCCACGTTTGGACTATTATGCTGCAACATTTGGTGCTGTGGGCTTAGGAAATCCAAGAGGGCGGAAAAGCCCACATTTGCGCCATAATCCTGGAGAACCATGCAGTTTTGCGCATAGCAAAATGGTCCCTTGACCTGCCACCCATCAGTGCCAAGGAATATGGTGCTGTTCAAAATCTGTTATTAATGTCAAAAATGGATGCAATACTGGTGCTCACCACTACCAGAAAGCTGGCGTTTTAAAACCACCAGACACTTGTGCAAAACTGAACAAATGAACCAAACCAGGCCAAAGAAAGACTTGCTAAGAGGTGGATACAATGTAAAACTATATTCTGAAATGACTTGAAGGAAGTAATTGTCTAATATATGTATTGAAAATAGCTGGGGATGCAGCAGCTTAAGTGAATTTGGGTTTAAAGCCACTAAAATCGAAATGTTTAGAATAAATGAGTGACCTACTGTTGAGTTTCACATAGTTTGCAACTGTTAAATGTCATAGTTTTGAACTTAGAATCAGCGTTCTAGCTGCATATGTAAAAATTGCAAGTTTGGTTTGAATGTAGAAAACTGGCTGGCTTAAAGAGATTGGATTCTGCCTGACAACTATCCCGACAGGAGTTGAAACTTGATCAGCAGCTGTGTTCCCAGGCCTGGTTGCATTCTGCTGCCCCTGACAAAAGGAGATGACACCTCTCTGATTGAATTAGGGGAGTGGCACCTGGGGACTGCAGGAAACGGAACAAAGCACTGTCTTGGGCTCAGGCAAATGTTATATTGGGGGGGTCGTAAAATAACTTCCTCTTGGGAGAAGTGGGAGGAGAAGTGCCTCTGTGAGCAAGCTGAGCTTGGGGGAAGTGGACAAACCAGAAATTCCACCATGTGCTTTGGAAAACCATACCCCTTTGGGGCCAGAGCATAATTTTAAAAAGATGGATAATTCATAGGACGGACTTGTCAAAATTATATAATTAATATCATTATTCTTGTGATTTTTCTGTGCACATTTTAAGAGGTGTTAGGACTCTGTGGTATGTTCTTGGGGATAGTAGCGGAAAATAGGTTGTTACTCCAAATGTATGTATGTTAAAAATATGTTAAAAATCTGACACCTTATCATCTGATACCCAAATTCCTTGTGCACATTTGTGTAAAACCTGGAAAAGTTTAGAGGTTGTGTTCTTGATGAAAAGGGTAGAATTCTGTCATAAGTGGACACGACATCTTACAAAGACAGGGATCGGATGGTTTGGTGCTACAGAAAATATGTTATCTGGACATATAATATTAGAAAAATGGTACATAGATAAATGGTTATTTGGATCAGAAATAGATTTGTGTGCAATTTGACAAGGGGAGGATCCTCTGACCATAAACCTACCTCATCACTCTGACTCACTGTTCCCTTCTCAAATCAGGTCAAAGATAAATCCTTGACCTATCAAATCGTGAGTGGGTTGGGCAAAGAAAGTTAGCATCCACACCCATTTTCAAAAGACATAAAAAGAGCCATTGCAAGCCAGGCAGGGACATTCACTTTCCACTTTCTTGCGGGACGCTTTGCCGGGAGACTCCAGACTTCAAATCCATCAATCTCCAGAGACTAGAGAGACAAGAGATCCAGAGAGACCAGAATTGTGCAGTGCTGAGAGCTGACCCAGATCGCTGTGTGCAGAACCAGTACTAAGTGCCGAGAGAACTGCAGCCAACCTGACCCGATCCGTGATGAAGTTGCATTCCTGTCCAAAATATAGTGTGAGTACTCAGCGAGAACTGTGCAAAACCAATCTATTAGTTTAAAATAATCTAATTCAAACTATTTTAACCTATTGAGAACTGCATCATAGAAATCGTGTCCCTCCTTTTGATTCAAAGCTGCAAAACTGTCATCTGTCATTCTGAGCTTTACTTTTATTTTGAGAATCTACCTTCACAAAATCGTCCGTATCTCTTGAACCGTTTGTGATAGAAACGTGATGTAACTTTTATTTTAAAGCTGGAATTCTAAGCTTTCCAACAAGCTCTAAACCGACTTGCTACTCCTTACAGTTCCTCCATAATGGAGCTCGACGCACGCGACTAAATTGCCGCGATTTGACATTTTGCTTCATTTCAGCCACGTGTAAAAACATTTGTCTTCTGCTTCCATTACGGAATTCCGTTTTCAACCTGGTAACCATCCCTGAATCATTGATAGGGCTGGCCTGAACTGATTTAAAGTATCTCTCACTCACCCTGAACCTCTAGAGGGGATTAAAATCATTTTTAGCATATTTTTCCCTTCTTTACATACAACTTTTAAAGTACTTTGCCTGTGTTTAAAATCATCCCTGTTTCTCTAAGCTTGCTAGGGGGGAACTGAATTCGTATTGTACTGTGATTGTATTCCTGAAGACTGTGTGTGTTACTTCCACCTCCTTGCATTCCATAGAGGGGGGGGGGGTGAATTGCCAAAAGGGGAAAAGTGATTATATTATGTTTTGCTGAAATCATATCAAGTTTATTCCTGTGTTGCCTCTTTTCCACCTTGCATTTCCTTGTACCATATAAAGCATTCTCAGCTATCTTATCCTCTATACTACTCCTAAGTAATTAAACCAGTGTGCAAGTATAACATCATCCATTGTTGATCACTCACTGTCATATGTCTAAGTGTGATATCAAATATTAATTTATTATAAAAGTGTGATATATATCTATTGTTTAATTTTTCAAATAAACCTTCTTAATTTGCAAAACAAACCTACTTTTTGGCTCAGTGGGGTCAGAGGGATTCTAAGAGAGGGGCGTTGTATAAGGGTTTATCATCCAGAGTATAACTTGTCATAAAAATATATAAATAAGGGCTTCCCTTGGGCGTCCCAGACGAGGCACTGACTTAGTGGGAATGCTTGATTGGAGTCATTAACATCAGGGTGCTCATATCACAACCTGTTGCAGATGCAAGTGTCCTGACACAATAAAACATGGCAAATAGATTAGGCACTTAAAAGTGGCTGTTCTTGTTTCCCTTTGTTTTTGAAGCAAACATTTTTCTAAGTGTTTAGCTCCTGTGAGAAACCTGAGGGTATCCTCTCACCTAATCCCCTTGGATCCTGCTCTCAGGTGGCCATGGAAAAACCATCACTTTTGGATCCTCACCCTGGGGGTGGAGCTGCTAGGGAGTATCACCTGGGTGGAGGGTCCTTGTGGCAAGGATATCCTCAGTTGAGACATGGTAGCCCCCTTTTCCACGTGAGAACCAACTTCCTGACTTTATAGGCTGTTGCAAACCATTTGCCTTCATTCAGACCATTATAGTACTGAGACGAGGAAGAGGCCTGTAGACCGCTGTAAGGGTCAGGCATGTCCCAAGTGCTCCACTAATTATAGTCAGGCAATTGAGACTGTGGACTCACACCTGCAACCTATCAAATGGTTTCAGCTGTATAAAAGGTGGAGCTGACAAGTTGCCAGGAGAGAAGCAGGGGCGAGCCTTGCGGGCTTGAGAGGAGAATCTTGTGAAGAAGGAGGCAGTCGAGGTTGGTTCTGCATGAGAGCCAGGACGCCGGCAAGCAACCCAAAGAAGTTGTGGAGCCAAGGCCTGGCCAGGCCACGGGAGGGCCACACAAGTGCGAGCCTCACTGGTCAGGTGTCAGCAGCCGGAGCTGCGACCACGGAAGAGATCCGCGAGCTGCAATTTACCGGCAGCGTCCGCGGGAAGCGATCAGAGCTGTCGGCAATCCACAGAGAGAAGGCGAAGTGCGAGCGGGTCTTCAGGATCCAAAGAAAACGTGTTGGCGGAGCAGAAATAGTGAAAGCAGCCGCCAGAAGGAGACGCCAGGCACCAGTGAGTGGGAAAAGCACTCAAACCGGGTATCTCTCAGGGGCTGTTGGGAAGACAAAATAGATGCTGAATGAAAGAAAGAGTATGTGCAAGATGCAATAAACACAATGCAATGGGTAGTGAGGAATAATAATACGGACACAATGAACTGTGAGCAACAGAATAAAGATACAAAGCATTAAATACCAAACTAAATGAAAGCTTTTGGCAAAGCTTTAAACCAATGATAGGTTTTTGTGAAGTACACGTAAAGCATATTGAAAGCAAAGAATGAATCATATCAAATGTAGTGGATAGCAAGAATGGAAATTTGCTGAAAAGTATGAAAGCAATGTGGTAAGGAACGAGAGCACCATGGGCTGACTATATGAGAAAACACATTGTGGCAAAGTGTTCCGGCTAAGTCAAGAGACTGGAAAAGAAAAGAACACTCTGTGGCAAAGCGAAGAGGGTGGCAAGGAGAAGCCATGTCAGTGTGAATCATCACACAGGTACAGAAGATCCTGTGTGGGGCAGCTAGAAAGCCTAGGGTTTCTGGTTGCGTGTCCTCTAATCGGTGGACCGTGTGGTCCGACAACTACACCTAGACCGGGGATACCCTATTTATGAAAACCAAAGAACTATACAGAGAGCAAAAGCAAATGAATAAAAGAGATTGCTGAAGTTAAGCAGAAGAAAGTAATCTGTATGAACTGTCAAAAAACCAGAAGGGGTGTAAAGTTGACTTGGAACTGGTTTTGAATATTGAGAGATTGAGACTAAGTACAAGTTGGTAAGCTGAATTCTTGGGGCGGGGAACCCTGAGACCGTATGAACTCTGTTATTTGGAACACTATTTGTTTTGTTACTGTCATCCCGACACATTGCTTAGCTTTAGTTGTGAGGACAAATATAGGTTTTGGACACAGACTGACTTAAGTTGAACTTCCTGACGCAGACTTTCCTTGGTTTCTTTAGGAAGGGAAATCCCACCTTAGCATAGGGCAAGTTAGGCCTTCAATCATGCTGACATTTTGTTTGTTTGAACTTTGAAATCTGTTGTCTGGGTCTTACTACATGTGGCCTTCACACTCCTATATATTCAGTGGTTCATCCATTACCTGATCTCAGATGGTAGACAATTAAAAAACAGACACAGAAAAATTGATGGCCTAGCCCTAATTCATAAAGTAGTAAGTCTGAAAGTCTATTTGCTGCATATAGGATCCATCAATATATTTAAAATGTTAAGATTCATTTGCACCCATTGCCCCAGAGTTTTGTCAGTCAGTTTTGCTTTATTTCGGTCAGCACACCATTAAAAGTATTAGAAATATAAATACAAAACAAACAAATTCATAGTACATCATCAGAGGCAGTTTGCAGAATACATTTCTCAGATTTACAATTTTTAAAACATTGGTTAAAAAAAACATCAGTTGCCATAACATTTCTGAAATACAAATTTAAAAAGTACATGTTATTAAAAAGTTCACATCATTATGCCCAACAATGGACTGCTGTACTGATCAACTCTTAAAGTCAGAAAAGCGAATGAGTTCAAAATACCAAGTTATCCCCCATATTCCTAAACAGATGGATCAATTTAAATAATTGAACGTGATCTTGCGCTCCATGCACTCATTAAATAGTTTACCACCGAATGCACAGCTAAATCATCTTTTGAGTTAACACACAATGCAAGGGCTACGTATCATATCCAAGGCTCTTTTTAAAAGCCCAGTATTTCCTTCCTCTATCGCTACTTAAAATCTCGACCAGGGTTCGCCTTAATTCACTATACATAAGGGCTTCCTTAATCAATTTTTTTTCCCCCATGGCCAATCAGTTGGTGTTCTTGCCAGCACTTACTGAAGCCCAATGTATTAAAAGCATCCCTGAGGTATCTCATCAAAGCCAGAGAACGACCTCCCTCCTGAGATAGAATGTCTGAGTGCCAATCTATACGCAATGAGCCCGGGAGAAGACCATACCCTGACTCCATAAAGTAAGGGTTTTGACTTCCATAAAGAGCCAATTCACTGCGCCTCTATCTCTAGGAAGACAGGTATATTAGGAGTACTACACTAGGGAGCCCCAGAAGGTTTTTAATATGTTTATTTTCACTTATGGTTCGTCTGCTACAATTTGTTCATCCCCATAACTCGAACCCATAGACTGTCACATGTCTAGCCTGGGCAGAAAAGGCTTCCAAGGATACTTTTACCACCCCATTGCCATAATCCCGGGCACACTTTGCAATAACCCCACCATAGTGGTTAAGTGTAATAACTGCCTTGGAAATTTGGGAGGTCCAATTGCATTTAACTACAAATCGAACACCCCAATACACAGACTCATTTACCTGCTCAACATGTTCTCCTTTAAGAGTTAAACTAAGTCTATTCACCCCCTTAGTTTTGTTTTTCACTTTTATGGAGAGCCTGGTTGTATAACAAAACTCCTCAAAGACAGCAATTGTTTTACCAAATCTTGCAGAGGCAAAGATAAAAGTACTGCATCATATGCAAACATTTAAATTGGACAATTTTCCCCAGCCAAGGGTGGTGCATCACATGGTATATTCATCAATACATCAATAATGCTATTAATGAAAAGACAAACCAGTTTAGGGGCCAATACGCGTCCTTGGCAGATGCCCATTTGGATTGGTATTTTCTTGGTAACCCTCCCATCAGCACTCCATCTCACTATGGCTCAGTTCCCTGTGTATACATCTTTTATTGCCGTGAGAAGGGCTGTACGGATCCCCCAGATCTCGCAAGGTGCTCCACAGCAGCATCCTGGGCACCTTGGCAAAATTTGTTTTTAGATCAATAAATGTACATATAGCCTCATTTTTCTTAAAGTTACATATTTATCACATAACAGACCCAACCATAGTGATTGATCGATTGTGCTAATATTTGCCCAAAACATAGCTTAAAAATGATGTAACATTTTCCTTTCCACTATCCAATCCTCCAAGTGAACCAATAGTCCTTTAGCAAATATCACCTCCTTTGCCCTCATAACATTTTTCACACTTTGGATTAGACTCCCCTTGGCCTTCCTGCAGTCTCTTTCATACCAAGGGTTAATTTTGTATTGTATGCCTATGGTTCAGTCTAGCATTAACTGTAAATGCTGGTCTTACATTGTCAACGAGCATTGCATGCAATTTCAATACATGAGGGGGAGCTCCACACTCATCCAATAATACATTTTATAGCACTAGAAGAATAGACCCATATTACAGCCACTCTGTCAGTTGTCTTAATTTTGGCCCACTTGACCACTTTTCTGCCATTTCCCGCTAGCCTTAGTGCTACACTATTCACCGGTTCACCCACTTCCCACCAACCAAAAGATAGAGTAGCAATCCTCACAGTCAATGGGTGATGGTCGCTCTCCACCCATTAATGTACCGCGAACCGCAACATCTGCGACCACATTTCCAGATTAATCACACACAATATAATCAATCACCATTCACATATGTATGTTTAGCTGGCAAATCGCCAGGAAACCTCCCATTACATGCACGCATATTTAGAAACATGAAAATGCTAGCTAGCTCAACAGCATTCTTCTTAGGCCATCTGGGAGGTGCAACATTGAGGGTCTCCACACTCCGGAAGCTTAGTCTTCATAAATACCCTCTTTTAGTGCCATAGGCTCGTAACGTAGATTAAAATCCCCAGTGATAATTAACTTCGGGTTAGTTTGGTGTTTCATTCACCAATTATTAACTCTATCCTCAAGGAGACCAAACAATTAAAGTTCTTTTCCATGCCCTGGTCTATTATACACATTTAATAACATTTCAAATGGATTGTGTCCTACAACGTATTCCTCATCTTCGATATTCACGTCCAGCTTCGGCTGCTTCACATCCAGCTTCGGAAAAATGTTCTTGGCAGAGGGCGCCATGCGTCGATTGGGCAGAGTCGATTTCCCTAAAATGCCTCCGTCGAGGGGGACGTCATCAGGTGTACAAGTAGCACATGCAGCGCCACTTTGGCCTCAGTTCTGTTTTTCCGCAGAACGCGTTGCTTTGGAGACTCGGCGCGCCTCGTTAGCATATTTCTACTACGTAGTTAGTTCTTTCGACAGAAAATCATCAAAGATGTCATCATCATCAACCCCGGCTACCCATCGCTCGGGTTTCAAGAAGTACAAGGAATGCAGTTCAAAAATGTCTATCACAGACCCGCATCGATCGTGCCTGTGGTGTTTGGGAGAAGGCCACGAAACAGAGGCCTGCTGGAAGTGTCAGGCGATGACGGGTAAAGCCCTGCGAGAGAGTAAGGGGAAATTACAGGTGGGTCGTAAAAACAAAAAACGATAGATCCTCGACCATCGAGTCTGGAGTTCATTCTCCTCGACGCAAGAGTGAGGAAAAGAGCCCGAAGTGGCTCCCGCCACTCATCGTCTTCGACAAAGAGATCGAAGAAGAAACACCACTGGCTGCCATCTTCATCGTCGTCAGACGAATCCCCCAGTAAATGTAGGTATCCCACCAAGCATTCTTCTTCTGCAAAGTGGGAGGCATTTCGCCTAAAAATGGTTGAAGTGTTTGAGAAGGCCAAGTTCTGTCCGCGCCTTCTTCGGAAGCTGACCCATAGCGTTCCCGTTCCGCCACTTGCGCGCCCTCGAGCCCGGATGATCGAAGAAAAACTCATCGAGAGCCTTCGAGGTCTCCGATAAAAAAGAGTGATGAGCGCTCGAGGTCTTCCACACTGTCCAAGGTTCAACATACTCTGAAGGTAAAATCTTCGAAGGTGATAGTTGAGGCCTCAACGCCATTGGTGCCATTTCCATCGACGCCCTTGTCGACATCGACACCGAAACCATTGGTGCCAAAGATTTCTAAGGTTTCAGCTCAGCCCTCGGAGCACGTTGCAGCAAAAGAAAAAGCTGCTAAGCCAAAGCCTTCAACACAACTGACTCCACCTCCTGAAAAATCTTACACTCCTTTGCCCAGGAAGGACTACTTTACATCCTTGTCTTCAATATTTGAAGAAGAGGAAAGATCTAAGGAAGATGAAATTCCTTTTGGTCTGGAGTTTGGTACTCCTAATGTGCCAGAGTGTCTAATCTCTGAAGAAAGTAGAATGGCACACTTATTGACACACTTCACAATGCCAGTGGTGTGGATACATCACCAGAGACTGAGTTTGGCAAACCAGAGCCAGGCGAACATGCAGATTCTTCTTATCGATACCTAATGTCAAAAGTGGTAGAGTATTTAGGCTGGGCCAAACCACCAGCTCAGTTTAAACAGGATGATCTTACAGACCTTCTGGACCACGGTCCACCTACAGACCCAGTTTTACCCTTCCTGATTCTATCCCTGCTGTGGATAAATCCCTCACTAGAAAAAAATGTCATACACCCTGTGAGAGTGCATCTCCATGGCGGCGGAGCACATACCAGAAGGAGACAAAAGGGAGGGCTTCCTAGCTATCGTTAGAGATGGAAAGGAGGCCATGCGCTAATCCAGTAGGTCCTTGGCGACTAGCACGGTTATGCAAAGATTTGCGTGGTTGCGGACGTTGGGTTTCGCACCAGATGTGCAGTCCCGTCTTCTGAACATGCCATTTGAGCGTCTCACCTTTTTGGCAACAAGGCTGACAAGAGCCGTGAGAGGTTGCAGACCTCAAAAGCAGTTGCCAAATCTTTAGTGGCTGTTAGGCAACCTCAGCCTTTTCGATCATCAGGACAATCTTGGAGGGGACGATCCGATCGTTACTACCTACTCCTCATTTGGAAAGGCAGAGGAATGGCCAGTCAAAGAGGCCAAAGGAAAATCCCTTGTGGTTGACGAGGTAAAAGTGCACAGCCAGCTCCAGCTACAGCTTCTTTGCCATCAGCAGCTGCAGCAACTGCCTCAAAACCGCTTTGTGACACCAGTGGGGTGGCAGACTGTCTCAGCATCTGCAAGAATGGCGAGACATTACTTCAGATGCCTGGGCTCTGGAAACAATAGCCCATGGTTACTGCCTTTCATTCTTAATGCAGCCTCACAACAATCCACCGGGATAACACACTGACAATTCCAGGTCCGCTCCTACAGCAGGAGATATTAACCCTTCTAGAGAAATGTGCTATAGAACCGGTACCTGTAGCGCAGAGGAACAAGGGTTGGTATTCCCCATATTTTTTTTATCCCCAAGAAAGACGGAGAACTGAGACCTATCTTGCACTTGAGATACTTGAACAAGTTCCTCAAGATGGTTACTCATTCTCAGATCCTTCAGGCCCTCCAGCTTCAGGATTGGTTGGTGTCATTGGACCTTCATGATGCTTATTTTCATGTGCCAATCCATCTCAAGCATAGAAAATACCTGAGGTTCGCCGTTGGCGGCTCGCACTATCAGTTTCGAGTCCTGTCATTCGGCTTGACCTCTGCCCAAGGATTTTCACCAAACTGATGGTGGTGGTGGTGGTGGTGGTGGCAGCGTATCTCAGGAGAGGAGGGATTCATGTCTACCCCTACTTGGACGATTGGCTGATAGCACGCTCTCCCGAGCAAGCCCTGGAACATCTCAAAGTCACCTGCCACTCCCTTCACAAACTGGGCTTCTTACTCAATTTAAAGAAGTCACAGATGACACCTTCTCAACGGCTTTAATACATCCGAGCTGTATTAGACACATCCTTGGGAAAGAGCTCGCCACCCAAGGCGTGGGCTCAAGACATTCTTCAGATGGTTTCCAAATTTCAAAGTGTCTAGAATCTTCTGGCTTATGATTTCTTAAGGTTGCTTTGCTTCATGGCATGCTGCATCATTTTTCTGGTGCCAGAAGACCGCCTGAGAATGAGATCCCTTCAATGGGCTCTGAGAACTCAATGGTCCCAAATCTCAGGAAGGATGACAGACCTGCTCCAGGTTCCAAGCAGGGTCGCACAGGATGTCCTGTGGTCGGCCTGCGAGGACAATAGTCTGGAAGGAGAACATTTTTGGCAATCGTGGCCGGAGATTACAGTAGTGACGGACACCTCACTCACGGGGTGGGGAGCCCATGCCAACGGTCTGACAATCAGCAGTCGTTGGTCTCCATCGGAGTCGAAACTACACATGAACCCTTTTTGGAGCTGAGCGCAAGCGCTGAAAGCCTTCCTGCCCTCTGTTGGGGGAAAGAATGTCCTGATAATGACTGACAACACAGTGGGCATGCATTACCTCAACAAAAGAGGGGGTGTAGGGTCACTACCACTGTGCAGAGAGGCAATGCAGCTCTGGTACTGGGCAATTCGAGAAGGAATCTCCTTATCAGCAGTTCACCTAGCCAGGGATGATAACGTGACAGCAGACGCTTCAAGCAGGCACGGTGCAGTGTCCCCACGAGTGGGAACTAGCCCAGGAAGTCCTTCAAGAGATCTTCGCCCTTTGGGGAACCCCTCAAGTAGACCCGTTTGCGACCGGGGTCAACCGGAAGTGCGAAAGGTATTGCTCAATGGAATTTCCTCTCTGAGGAGCTCCTGGAGACGCGTTTGTGGTGGATTTGGATTTCACACTACTATACGCGTTTCCTCCAATCTCTGTCATTCCTCAAATAATCAGGAGGTTTAGACGGTTTGGAAGCCGCATGATCCTAATTGCCCCGGATTGGGCCAAGAGAACGTGGTACCCGGACCTTCTAGACATGTCCATCTGTCCTCTGATTCGTCTTCCGCAGAGGGAGGATCTTCTCTCACAAAGGGAGAGACAGGTTCTCCATCCAGAGGTCACCTCTCTCAACCTTCACGCTTGGTTTCTGAAAGGCTGAGATACAAGGATTGGGACCTCCCGGACGACGTCATGGAGGTGTTGCTTTCGGCAAGAAGGCCAGCAAAAAAATCTCTGTACCGTTGCGTTGGAACAAGTTTTGCCACTGGCGCAGGGAAAATAATTTTGATCCTGTTGAACTGTTTCTGGGAGTTGGTGTGTTCTTGAGGCCATCTGAGACATGTGGCATCATTGGGGTATCTTACTGGCACAGATACAGAGGCTACCCACGTGTGGAAGAGATAACGGATGAGAAATCAGAGACAAGAGATTCCTGGGTGACTGCAAGTACTGAACCCTTCAACCGAGAAAATAGGAATTGTTATTGAATTATAATTTCTTAGTCCCGATCCAGCATACACAGCGGGCGGGGGACAACAGTACAGCCCGGGAGAGACTCCGGCGAATTTCAGAGGAAAAAACCAGCAAAAGAATGAGGCAAAGAGGCTACGCGATACAACAGCAGTGAACCAAGAGAATATCAGGCAGACGCAGTGAGCACCCACCGCATCATCAAATAAGGACCCTTATCCGTTATGGAGTCACCGAGTGGCTCCTGTAATGAATTGAGGATTTCGTGCCTTCTCCCCAAGGAGGAGCCTCCCCCTTTGAAGCTAGGGAGGTGCGCCTGCCCCGCAAGATCCTCCCTTGCGGTCTTGGCAAGTAAGAACTCACTGGAAGAGACTCTCCCCCTTTAAGGGATAAGGCCCACCGTTCCTGTGACGAACTCCCTAGACCCTCCACCATAGCAGCGTATATGGGACTACCAGCAATAAAGAATACTCTGTTTCAGTATTGTCTTCAGCCAAACACCCAAATGTTAAACTATTTTGGAAAAGTTAATATAGGAATCCAATGTCTAATACGTTGAGCAGGGCGAACATTATGACCACGCATTCTCACTTTCTCGGTCTTTTGGGACCTCCGATTCTACTTGAAGGTTACACTATGTCTGAAACAAATGCTGTTTAATCAAGCTATTCATCTTGCAGTATATCAGTGTCTCAATCAGAGTTTAAGACTGGATTTGCCAGGCAACACACTTTTCTACGGACATGTCTAAATAAATCATCAGACATATGAAATTGCACAAAAACAACGTCAATCAGTATGTTTTACAACAGTTTAGGACTGAACTGGCTTTCCTTGAAATGTTTCCAAATACGGGATGTTTTAAACTTCCATTTGTAAAAGCGGCTAGATTGCAAGCTTCCAGCTATTTCAAATATTCCCACCTGGTGGATTTACTGATTGCGCTGTTTAGGGCAGGAACATGATTAATGGAAATAGCAACTTCTTACTACGGATTTTTTTAAGCACAACTGTATTTCCCCCACCCCTTCGGGCGATTGTAATCTTTTGCTCACCCTGCTGCGCATGTTGTGGGCGAAGGCGGTGGGGGGGGTGCATGAGAGAACAGAAAAGGGCAGGGGGTGGGGTTACATGGAACGGGCAGACACTTGCCCCCAATGGCTTCAATCTGTTTATTAATATTAGTCATTAAGTGGAAGTTGACACTGACTGTTTGACATTCACTTTAATTACAGGGAAGTCGCACAGCATATAAAAGCTTACGGTTCACGCAATTAAAGCCAATTTGATATCAAAAGAGTGCTCGAGAAACCACCATGTTTCTAATAGCAACAATTAATACTAATTACTCCTGTATTTCCAGAATGCCGCAATGTCTTTTCCCCTAGTTCTTGCTCTGTGGTTTGTAACCCATTGCCATTCTTATATACTTTGGTCGTATATAATTGTAACACTTTCATCCCATAGTGAATGTGAGCCCTCAGCCCGAGCTGGTAACTTTCAACTCACTATGCAGCTAGAGGAATCCACCACAGACGGACAGGCAGATTGTGCTCTTCAAATCCTCATGGGAATGCACCATCAGTGATGCATTCTTGCGAAAAAGCTACCGAGTACAATAGACAACAATACAGATGCTCGTGCGCCTTTGTCTCATAGTTGAAAACAGTCTTTGGAAGGTAGGATTCTCAAAATTAAAATTACACAAGTAGTGCCTTCTATTGATTGCTGAAGTCTACAACTATCACTGCATTTGCTAAATTTGCATGCCTTTGCCACCTCCACACCGGGGAACACTTTGATCAGAATCATTCACCCTTTGGATGTGTTGGGACCGAACCAATGTATTTAGCCAAGATCGCCCCAGTTTGCCTTTACTGTGCTTGCATTATCTGAAGCAAATCAAGTGATAATCTCTAGTAAAGTTGATTGGCGCCAAACTTCTAAATGGCCTAAACCCAAACCTTTCCAGACAATGAGCAGGAAGCTGCTGATGACCAATATTTTACAATCTTGCCAATGAGTGTTCAATATTGATCTTGGTTTAAATGCTCAGCACAGAAGTCCTTTAATGTTACCAGGATCAATGGTCACCTCCTGGATTTAGCTTGTCCTCTAATGAATCATAGATGCATGACCTGTGCAAGTGGTTATCACCAAGATCATACAAGAGGTGGCCCAGGGCTCCCCATGGCCTTCCATTGTAGTGCCAGTGCAATTATATCACCACTCAGTTAATCACAGCCATGACAAAAGGAAGACAGACCCGGTGAATCGATGCTTAAGTAGTGGATTGCAAATTAATTCAATAAAGGAAACAAAAAAGAATTATAAATAATATTGCTGCACACTTATAAACAGGATTTAAAAGAACTCCTGACCAATAGGTTTTACAAAAGGAAGTACAAATTAGCATTTATAAAACATTAATGGCACATATTTGAAAGAAAAAGGGAGATATTTTGGATTAAGAATTTGACTAGTGTACATGATGGTTTTGGTGGATTATTTTCAAACTAATATTTTGAGAATTAAAAGGGTTGATTCTTAAGAAATAGTCTGCATTGCATTAAAGTAAACATACCACCAAGGCACTCACATGAGCATGCTATTACACACAAAGCAGTATTCAGAAGTTACCAGTGGAATTCAATTTGCGCCATTAGTCATGGCATTACCCTGATAATCAGCATAAAACTGTATTGGTATCTTGCAACTTAATAACTAGAGAAAACTATTAATACGACTGAAATTAGAGCAGTTAGAGGGAGCATTGGGGTGAACAAAGGATTCATAATACAGTGAGAGGTAAACACGTTGTCATCCAAGGACCAAAGACAGTAGTTTGAACTCAGAATGGAGGTGGGGTCGTCACAACGATAGTCTAAGGAGCAATCTGAGTGGGACAAATTAAAGACATGGTAGTATTTCAAGTTGAAGGCCTACATGGAGAGATTATTATGGCAATTTATTTCATTCATGTAATTGATAGCAATCTCACCACAAACCTAATACCTAAAAGGCACACCACAGGTGTTACATAGGTTATTCAAAAGCAGATGACAGGAGAGATGGATAATGAATGGCACAGGCACCGTTTCAGTGTACTTGATGCCGCTCTTTCTTATTCTTGGATGTACACAGCGTTTTACAGAGGGGGGTGGACACGTTTGAAGAAATGAGACAGTCCGGGTTAGGGTTGTTGGCTCTCTGAGCTCTGACAGAGGAAAGGGAATGGTTTGGTGGGAATTTAATCTCAGGTCTCAAATATCTAAATTCAGCCCAGGGCATAGTGGCAATCTACCATCTGAAATACATGCATGCCAAAACATGTTTGGGGATACTTGTGGTCTCGTGCAGAAGGGACGCGACCAAGAATTTAAAAGTAAAATGCCGCTTCTTGGGGTGGGACCAAGCCTGATATTTGCATATGGTCTTTACCCTTCTGTAATGGTTTGCCAGGCAAGGAACGATGGTTTGGAGGGTTGCCTGTTTAGGGCATCTGCCCTATCCTGATCTGCTTTTCCCTCTTCACCTTTTTGGTCTTCCAGCCCTGGCTTCCCTTGGCCAGAGCATTAGTCTGTTTCTGTCTTTCTCCCATTGGAGGCCTCCACCTCGGCTTCCTCTGCCATTATTTTTAACTGGAGCTGTGGCCAGGTCTCTCTTCACCTACCTTTTGGTCTCCACTTCAATCTCCTTGTTCTGTATTTCTGGTCTCCAGCTTCCAGAGTTCGCTGGTCTCCAGGTTTTACTATCAATTAGTCTCTTAGATCTGGGTCTTTCAATCAGCCCATCTTGTCCAGGTCCAACAATCTGCCTAGGAATCTTCCCCTCCTCTCTGGGTCTTGCAGTCTTTTCTTCCACTCCAGTTCTTACAGACAGTCATGCAGTATTCCTCTCCTCTCGGAGCCTTACAATCTTGCCTTCCAGTCCAGGTCTTACAACCAGCCCAGCAACCTTCCTCTCTGCTCCAGCAAACGTATTCCTAGTTACCACCACAACTTGCCTTCTCTGTACCACAAACCACCCTTTCACTCATGTCATGAGAGCTGACCCTTTTATAGTGCTTGGCACTTCAGTGGGTAGTCAGTGTGTCCAGAGGGGTCACATGTCCACTCTGGGCATGCTCCTTGGCTGGGATGCTTTGTAGTCCTGAGCTCATGGGGGAAGTATTTAAATGGGGAAGCCACCTTCTTGGATTCCACTTCAGTCTGTGTTTGTTGCTGGCTGGGAAGGACTGGCTGGTTTGTACCCCTATCTCAGGGTGGAGAGTTTCTCCTTCTCTGAATTTTGTTTTGGTGAACTGTGTCAATCAGCTCAGGGTACACATTAAGCATTACTGTTGTAGGTGGGAAGCGTGGGAAAAATGTCCTCCTTTGTTTGCCATCCTTTCCTTGCTTATATTTGGAGGCTGCAACTGTAGGTGATTCAGTTTCCCTTGTGCTGGCAATTGTGAGGGAGATGCAGGATCTCTCCTCTCCAGTGTTCCTGGTACTGTGGGGAGCTTTATGTGTGCATTAACTGTATAGGTGAAGACTAAGCTTTCTGCTGTCACTTTGGCTATCAAATGGGTGAGGGATGTGTCCTCCCCAAGACTGCACCCTTTGGGGTGTGGAAAACACTAGTGTGGGTTATCCCGGTCTTCACGAAAATCGCCCTGATCCCGAAGTGAGTTTTGCTACTCCGATCAGTGTTTTTCTCTACTGGGAAAGAGATAGAGATGTAGTCCTTTTCCTGTTGGTCTTTTGGTCTGTTAACAGGATTTGCACTGTCTGGCCCAGGGACGTATTTTCCAGCCTTCTTCCTGGCCTAAGTGACCTGACAGGGTCTTCTGTATTGTCCATCCCCTCCTCGGTCCAGAATTCACTCCATGTATCCTGTCCAGGTTTTAGTTCTGTTCAAGAGGGGAATTATAGTTCTTTCTGGTTTCATTATCCCAAAGGGAACGGTCTATGACAGAGATATGAATTTACTGCAGATAGCTGCTGTTGTGCACCTGGGGATACCATACCAGTTCGATGCAGCAAAGAATGTGGTCACTTCACCACACCTGGCCAACCACAATGCAACCAACACACAGTTACTGGAGCTGTGCAGCCGAGTCACCAACCCACACTTTTTAGTCATGCAACCAACAGGTGCACAATAGTTCAAAGAGTATTTTGAAGTCCAAAAACGCATACAGACTTTACCTACCGTCTACTTGCTCAAGTGACAATATGTTTAAGAAATCTTCTTGTCCCTGACAACAAAGAACTTGTCTTCAGAGTGGGGCTATGGGAATTCCACACCCATGTTACAAAATTCAAATAAGCAGACTGGCGCCATAAGCAATGTAGTATTTGGCTAATCTCTTTGATTGTTATGGGGAGAGAAAGCCAACACATTCTGTACCATGTTTCAAAACTCAGCTGAAGTCAAACCGTAATCTGAAAACAATAGAAATAGAAAAAGACATGTACTATGTTTTATACCATTGTAGTCGCATCATAGGCAATACGGTACACTGGTGGTCTGTATAAAATATGTACAATTTGGTGTTTTGTAACTGCCTTTGCTACTTTTTCCCTCTATTCAAACAGATTATTTAAAAGACATGCTACAGTTTTGGCAAACTTTCAAAAATATCTTTAAGTGCTTCTGCTGCACTCCCCTGTTCCAGCTCCACTTCCCTTCACAGTAATTTGCACTTGCCAGCAGCTGGGTCCCATATAAAATGGTGCAACCTGCAAACAGTGCTGCTATTCAGTCCCTTTGCTGCATATTAACATCTCCACCAACAAAGCAACTGTCAGACTTCGGCTCCACCTCCCCCTTCTCCTCACCTGAATCTTCTGATACTGAGTCCTTTACAGTAGTCCGGATTCGGGGACGTTCCTTCTTCTTGGTAGAGATAAGATCCTTAGGTGTTCTAACCTTCTTATCGTGCAAGTAAGGTCTGGCCCCTCCGGAGGCCACCTTGGCAGTAGTGGAAACCTGCCGTGGGGGGCCTCCAGTGGGCCAGCCTCGCTGCCCAAGGGAAAAAGCCGGAACGGCAGAAAAAACCCTTGAATGAAGATCTGCAGGCAAAGTGAGGAGTGGTTCCTAAGGCAAGGTATAAGGCAGGTTCTCCCAGGCTGAAAGATGAAGATTCAGGAATGATGGATTGAAAAGCAAGGGCTTTCTCCAAAGTCAGGACACTGTAGAATGTCTGGAGTGCCAGATGCCTCGGACACAGGAGCTGATAGGAGCCGCAAGTGGTATAAGGTACAGGAAGGTAACGAGGAGCAGAATGAGAAGGGTTTCGCAAGCGGAGAAAAAGTAAACAGGAAGGTAAGCAAGAAGCTGAACGCGATGGGGATCGCGGCCGGAGAAAAAGGAATTAGGAAGGCAGAGCGAGGAGCAGAGTGCGAAGGGTTTCGCAAGCGGAGAAAAAGTAAACAGGAAGGTAAGCAAGAAGCGGAGCGCGAAAGGGGTCGCGAGCGAGAAAAGCTGAACACAGATAGTCGGTTAAGAAAACCACGTAGAACAAAAAACACAAAGCGGACAGAAAGGGGAGAGGGACTCAGGAGAAAAAACACAAGCTCACGCCGAAAACGAGAGCGAGAAGGTAAACTCGGAAAGAAAGTTACGAGCAACTCTGAGCGCTGGTAGAAGTGTAGGCAATACACAGATACAACACGCCGAGCTGGAGGCGGGGCCTAGATTTATAGTGGAGGCAGCCATGATGGGTGAGGACTAGAGCGTCCATCGATCCCACAGTTTCCACCCTCGATTCCTGACAGTATACCCCCTCTTCCTTGGGGGTCCCCCCGGCTTGCCTGGCTGAAAACGATGGAACCTTTTCACAAGATGAGGAGCATGTATGTGGTAGTCAGGCTCCCAGGTTCTCTCCTCCTTAGGATAGCCCCTCCAATGTACCAGGTACTGTAACCTGCCCTTACGATACCGGGAATCGATCAAACGAGCCACCTCGTACTCGTCCGGGGCAGGATCAACCTTAGGGCGTCCCTTATGAACAGGCCTCTGAAATGGGTCTTCCTTGTACGCCTTGAGAAGAGAAGTGTGAAAGACAGGGTGAATCCTCTTGAGGGAATCCGGGAGTTTAAGTTTGAAAGCCACCGGATTGATCTGTTTAACTATGGGAAAGGGTCCTAGAAATCAAAAGAAAACTTCCCCTTGTGAATCCATCTGGGAAGAAATCTGGTTGACAGCCATACCAATTGTCCCACCTTCCAGTCGGGGTTAGAGCGTCTGCTCCTGTCTGCCCACTTCTTCTGGGCATCCTGGCTGGCTAGATGAGCTTTCTTGGCTGTTTCCTGTACCTCGTGCAGATCTCTGAGAGCCTCATCTAAGGCCGGAACCTTGGTCGATCGTGTATTAACCCAGGGTAGATGGTGTGGGTTGAAACCGTATGTACAAAAGAATGGACTCATCTGTATGGTGGTGTGAATTGCATTGTTATATGCAAACTCGGCCTGGGAGAGAAATTCAAACCACCTTTCTTGCTGTGGACTACAGAAGAACCTAAGGTACTGTTCCAAGCTGGCATTGAGTCTTTCCGTTTGGCTGTTACTCTGGGGGTGATAGCCCGAGGAGAGAGCCCTATGGATTCCCAGAACCCGACAGAGTGGCCCAGAATCTTGAGGTGAATTGGGAACCACGATCAGAGACTATAGTCCTAGGCAAACCATGCAGGCGGACTACGTCACGGAGGAAGACGGCAGCTGTCTCTGAAGCCGAAGGCAGTTGCTGAAAGGCTGAAAAGTGTGCCAACTTGCTGTAGGAGTCACAAGTGACCATAATTACAGTCATACCAGAAGACACCGGAAGATCCACAATGTAATCCATGGAAATATGTTCCCAGGGGCGGTTAGCTAGAGGAGGCTGTTGCAACAAACCTATTGGCCTACCTGTCTGATACTTGTTAGCAGCACAAACAGAGCAAGTAGAGACGTATTGACTCACGTCCTTTCTTAGCGTTGGCCACCAGAAACCCCTACTTAATAAGTCATATGTCTTTCTGATGCCAGGATGACCTGTCAAGGGTAAGTCATGGCACCAGGAAAGAACCATTCTTTGAAGCTTCTTGGTGGGAACATAAAGCGCCTCCTCGTGGTAATACAATCCATCCTTCCCTTTCGTGATAGTAGGCGCGAGCTCTGGGCAACTCTGATACAAGGGTATAAGCTCCTTGAGAAAAGTGGTCGTAGAGGCCAAAATCCTGAGCTTGGGGAGAACAAAGTCATGCCCTTGATATAATCCTGACACTTCCCCCTTACTTCGGGATAAGGCATCAGCCTTCTTGTTCTCCGTCCCAGGAATGTAAGTTATCACAAAGTCATACTGTAGAAAGAAATAGGCCCATCGGGCATGACGGGCATTGGTGCATTCCATCTGCTGGAGTACCCTGAGATTTCTGTGATCGGTACGAATCAAGAAGCTATGAGCAGCTCCCTGTAGGAGATGACGCCATTCCTGACAAGCTAGCTTGATGGCTAGTAGCTCTCTTTCCAATACGGAATAGTTCCGTTCGCTACATGTTAAGGTCTTGGAAAAATAAGCTACAGGATGCTCAAGATCGTCCTCAGATTCTTGGAGGAGTATGGCTCCCACTGCTCCAATGGAGGCGTCAGTTTCCATGATGAACCGTCTTGTCTGGTCTGGTTGGATCAGGATGGGAGCCGTGGAGAATCTTTCTTTAAGGAGTTGCAAAGCCTTCTGAGGTTCTCCTTCAAAAGAAAACCGTACTCCCTTCTTAAGTAGAGAGGTAAGGGGGAGCACAGTTTGTGAGACGTTGGGGATGAAACGCTGATAAAAATTGGCTAAACCCAGAAAACTCTCTAGCTCCTTTATGTTTCCGGGTTCCTTCCAATCGTGAATGGCCTTAACCTTTCTTGGGTCCATTTCGATCCCTTCATGAGAAAGGATGAACCCAAGGTAGGACACAGAAGTGGCTTCAAACTGACATTTTTCTGGCTTGACCAACAACCGATGGATAAGGAGTCTTCTCAACACCTTCTTGACCTGTGCTCTGTGTTCATCAAGGGATTTGGAGTAGACGAGGATGTTGTCTAGGTAGACCACCACGGATAGGTATAACATGTCAGCAAACACCTTGTCCATATACCTCTGGAAAACTGCCGAAGCATTGACAAGACCGAATGGCATGACTCTATACTCGTACAAGCCGAACGGAGTGCGAAAGGCGGTCCTCCATTCGTCCCCCTCCTTGATCCTAAGGAGGTGATAGGCCCCTCTTAGATCTAACTTGGTGAAATAGCTAGCCCCTTGAACCGCCTCCAGGATGTCTCGTATCAGGGGCATGGGGTACTTATCCCTTATAGTGATCTTATTTAGTCCTCTGAAGTCTATGCATGGGCGCAATTCATCCGAGTCCTTCTTGGGGATAAAAAACAATGATGCACCGCAGGATGACTTGGATTCCTGAATCAGCCCGTTCTTTAAATTAGCGTCCAGATATTCTCTGAGGGCCCTTCGTTCCGGAATGGACAGGGGATACATCCTTCCGAAAGGCACAATAGAATCAGGCATCAGGTCGATAGAGCAGTCCTCTGCCCGGTGTGGGGGTAGCTGCTTGGGGAGAGTATCCAGAAAGACTTCGGTGTATTCATGGTATTGGGGCGGAACTGTTGCTACGATTAAGGAGCCGGGAGCTTCGGAACCTTCTCCAGTCACCACCATAGCCGCAGTAGTTATCAGACAGTTTGATTTGCAGAATTGGGAGTCGAAGCACACCTTGTTGGCAGACCAATCGATAAGAGGATTATGTCTCCTCAACCAAGGTATTCCCAGAACTAAAGGAAAATGTGCTGCACGTATCTGGTCGAATACCAGGAGTTCTTGGTGATTGCCCACTCTAATCTGCAATGGAATCGACTCCCTCAGGATAGGACCCGAAGAAAGAGGTACACCATCAACACCCTCAACAGGTATGGGTCTGGACTTGGGTCTGGTAGAGACTAGGTTCTCCTTAGCCCAGTTAAGGTCCATGAAGTTACCCTCGGCACCACAATCCAACATTGCCAGTACCTCTACTGATGTCGCTTCCGATAACTTCACGTGGACCTTGAAAACCATTAAACTATTGTCTTCGCCCTCTTCTAGGGTTCTTGAGTGGTTGCAAGGGTAACTGGCAGGTCCCCCGAAACTTCCCTTGCAGCAGCCCAGGGGTGGAAGTTTTCCTTCTTCCTAGGAGGAACTTCTGGACAGTTTCTCAACAGGTGTTTGGAGGATCCACAATACATTCATAATCCCGCCTCTCGGCGGCGTCTCCTTTCTTCAGGAGTCAGAGGTCCACGAGCTGCTCCGATCTGCATTGACTCTTCGGTGGACGATATCGGTCTCTGGACTGCAGTCTGGGAGGGTAGGCCTATCGTCTGTGAGGTTCCCCGTGGGCGTCTCCTTTCTCGTCTGCGTTCATGCAGCCTGAACTCGATCTGGAGGGACAAGGTCATCAAGTCACGAAATGACTGTGGTCTGGCTATCCTCGCGAGCTCATCCTTGATCTCGTCCTGAATTCCTCTTCTGAAGATCGTCTGTTGAGCCGAGTCCGGCCAGTCTGCCTTTGCAGCTAGCCTGAGGAAGCGTGAGACATATGTTTGCACGTCTGTATTTCCTTGACGGACATCAAGAATGGCTTCTAATGAGGATTATAAAACCTCAGGTCTATCAAACCTATCCTTAAAGGCTGTCACAAATTGATCGTAGACATTCAGGGATGGATCATCATTGGAGTTTCCCATGATAAGGCATTCCCAGAGAGATTGGCAATTATAAATCCGACCTTGGCACGGCTCGTCTCATATGCATGAGGCCTGAATGTGAAGTATACTTTACAGGCGTCCAGGAAATCCTTGAGACCTCCTGGATGACCATCGTACTTGCCGAATGAGAGAGGCATCGTGGGTAGGTCTCCGTGGCCATCTCGACACAATACTACTTGTTGGCGAAGGACTATGTTTTCAGCCCTTAGGGATTGTACTTCAGCTGTCAGGTTCTGTATAGCCGCTACGAGTTCCTGGTATTGTTCCAAGGATGCCATGTTTGTAGTTGGGCGTTGTATGCTGTCAGACTTCGGCTCCACCTCCCCCTTCTCCTCACCTGAATCTTCTGATACTGAGTCCTTTACAGTAGTCCGGATTCGGGGAAGTTCCTTCTTCTTGGTAGAGATAAGATCCTTAGGTGTTCTAACCTTCTTATCGTGCAAGTAAGGTCTGGCCCCTCCGGAGGCCACCTTGGCAGTAGTGGAAACCTGCCGTGGGGGGCCTCCAGTGGGCCAGCCTCGGTGCCCAAGTGAAAAAGACGTAACGGCAGAAAAAACCCTTCAATGAAGATCTGCAGGCAAGGTGAGGAGTGGTTCCTAAGGCAAGGTATAAGGCAGGTTCTCCCAGGCTGAAAGATGAACATTCAGGAATGATGGATTGAAAAGCGAGGGCTTTCTCCAAAGTCAGGACACTGTAAAATGTCTGGAGTGCCAGATGCCTCGGACACAGAAGCTGATAGGAGCCGCAAGCGGTATAAGGTACAGGAAGGTAACAACGAGGAGCAGAATGAGAAGGGTTTCGCAAGCGGAGAAAAAGTAAACAGGAAGGTAAGCAAGAAGCGGAGCGCGAAAGGGGTCACGAGCGAGAAAAGCTGAACACAGATAGTCGGTTAAGAAAACCACGTAGAACAAAAAACACAAAGCGGACAGAAAGGGGAGAGGGACTCAGGAGAAAAAACACAAGCTCACGCCGAAAACGAGAGCGAGAAGGTAAACTCGGAAAGAAAGTTACGAGCAACTCTGAGCGCTGGTAGAAGTGTAGGCAATACACAGATACGTGCCGAGCTGGAGGCGGGGCCTAGATTTATAGTGGAGGCAGCCATGATGGGTGAGGACTAGAGCGTCCATCGATCCCACAGTTTCCACCCTCCATTCCTGACAGCAACCAACTCCCACAATTTAAAGATACTTAAAGAAATATAAGAAATGACAACAGACAGCCCAAAGCATTGTGCATTTTTCAATAAACAAATCACAACAAAGACACACCATTGGTATTTTTTCACTCAAAAGCAAAAAACAGTTTTGGTTGCCAAGCAGTTGCGAACCAGTGCGATGTGATCAGTGGAAGGATTTCTTCAAGTTGCCTCAGGACGTCTCAACGCATGGAGAGAAAATGTCCAGCTAGCAGGTTGGTGCACAGAACCCCTAGGCCTAACAAGCCACATGCTGCTTTAAGTGTACATAAGTGCACACAGAGTACTGCAAATTGCATTTAGGTTTTTTTGCATTTTACTTTCTTGCAGACATCAAAACAGGAACACTATCATCCATTGTAGAAAAAAGGTCAAATTAAAAAAGCCATTGGCAGCATGAGAGTCTAATACAGCTCTGCTGGTTTCATACCACCGAAGGTCAACACTCAGACCACTTCAGCAGCAACACCATGAACCTGAAGCCTGGAGAATCGTAGAAGGACATCATACCAAACACACAAGGCGCTCCGCAACATAGTGCTAATGCTCATTGCCGCTCCACGCATGCTTGTTTCCATGTGCATTGTTACAAAAGCAACACAAACCAGCATTGGGAATGGCTTTTGCACGGGATCTGCAACCTGCGACTCTCCTCTTTTGGATTACAATGCCTATGATCCCTCGCCATTGACAATGCTGGCTAGGGCTGTTTAAAGTGGTAGCCTAAAACTTTGAATATCCTAAGGTTGCAGATCCTGGAGTGCAACAATATAGGGATCATTACAAGTATGGCGGTGCGGGAGAAAAAGTGACGGAATTACCACCACTTTTCCCGCTCCGTCCTACTACGAGTTTGGCCCTGGAGTGAGGCATTTACCTGCAGCATCATGCTAGAAGTAAATCCTCCCACTTTCCGCAAAAAAATCAGCCCAATCGGCATTCTTTCGCCGAATCCCCAATGGAATCCAAATTAATGGTTACTTACACTGTTACCACCATTTATAATCTGGCAGTTAAGCCGCTGGACCAGTTAGCGGTAACTATAATTCCATTGGGCGGTATTCCTGTGGATTTACATCCAGAAGACCGCCCAACTTGAATGAGGCCCTATGTGTGCTATGCTGGATCACTTTTTAAAAAAAGGACATATGTCTAAACAGGTACCTTCACCAAATATCCTCCTTTCTTCCTTTTTAGTTCCACCTTTCATCCAACTTTTCACCCCCCAACACACCACATTCAATAACTCACTGCCCTGTGTGAATGTTTGTCAGATTTTACATTTCTGGTCTTTTGTCCTGTCTAGTCAAGTCCTGAATGGTGATTGATTATATTGTGGTTAGTCTGGAAAGGTGGTCGCAGATGTTGGGGTTCGCGGTACTGAACGGGTGGAGAGCGACCATCACCCATTGACTGTGAGGATTGCTACTCTCTGCAATCCAAAAGAAAAACTGGGCTATTCATTTAACAGTCTATGCAGCAATGTTGTCCGATGTACAGCTCCTTGACTATAAACCTGTACTATCATGAAAAGTTCCCTGCTTGAAAACACTCAGCAGTGCGTTGATGGTAAATCTCCCACTGAAGCACCTATGCTCATATTTTCCTTATGGTAATCAACTTTTAATGTTGTATTGTACATGCGTGGAAATAAGAAACTGCATCCACTTTTAATTGGTCAATCTTTAATAGCTGTAGTCTTGGCTACTCCCACCCCAACTATACCACCATACCATGCATGACCACAGAAACTACAAGAGAAAAAATTACAAAAATCCATTAGTGAGTTGATAAGTAATCACTGGTAACGGTTTTGTCTTAACATTACTAAAATGAGGAAGATGAAAGTAGGTCATTAGAGAGCATGGGCAGCAGAGGTGGGTTGGGATGACAAAAGACATGGATGGGGTTAGAGTGTGAGCGAGGGGAAGACAGATTGAGCTTGAGCGGAATAATGCTTTTGAATGAGGCGGTGTAGTCTGGTTGAGAAGTGTACTGTACATTACTTTTGCTGTATGTAGTACATACCAATACAGTATGCCCCATGCATTGAATATCCACTGAGAAATAGTAGGGTATGATCAAATAAATCTGGAAAAGGGTGGGACAATCCAACAATAAAATCATAAATAAATCTCAATAAAATGTGACCGGTGTAAAATGTAAACACAATAAATAATTGTGGTGCAGATCGAATCATAGGACCCAGTTGATTAGGGTCACACCAGGTTGGGACCCCTAGGTACACCATACCTGGCTCTCAAACCCACAATCCACACTGCTACAGAGAGCAACAGGCATCTGAACGCTGAAGTGTCTGAATAGACAGCTATGTAACACTCCTCCCAGTTGAAGGAGGCAAGGGCCAGCGCATGAAGGTGTGGGTACACTGCTGTTAAATGAAGTGTAGCCTTCTAGTGGTGAAAGGATAAAGAACAGGTCGAACGTCTACGAATGACCAAATCAAAGATAGGTTGGCGTCAAACCAGCCAAGATCTGCAATTGAAGAGTCCTGGTTTCCAGACAAGCATAAGACACTACCTATGTGGCGAGGCCCACGACAGGCAACATTCCTAAATCGCAATGTTTTTAGTGTGTCTCTCTCCTTTGGCAAGCAAGCATGGATTTGAACTGAATCCGTCCACAAGATAAAAAAGCTTGAAATTAAGGAGGACTTCATACTATGACAGGTACTGACATACTGACAGTACGTTGAAAAGTTGAAAATGTCTTCAAATTCATGGTGATCGGTAACATGCACAACATCTTTATTCACAATGTCTTAAAAACCAGTCGGGATGAGTATCATGGAATGTTATGAGCATTATGCAGTGGTAAACACAGAGGTCACCATAAAAAAATGTGAATCTTTAGCCTTGCTGAAGATGTTGGCGGAACAGCAGGCAGTTGTAACACAATTGCTTAAATGACAATTTTTGGAAGTTCATGGACTGCCATGAGGCCAAGGAAACAGCTTGTGAACCAACAACTTCTGAAGAGATAAATAAGGAATATTCTGTGTAAAAGATGGGTGAATCCGCTTTTGTATAGTTTCAAATTAAATGGAGAACATTGGAACCCTCCAAGTCAAGGGCAGACACCAAGACACGTCAACTTGGGCTGTATTTTTTATAAAGAAATAGTATACAATCTCAAAGTCCATGATTGAACGTAGTTGTCTACTCTTATAGAAAGTATTTCAAGTAAAACTCTTTGCAGCCTCTGCAGCAGATACTTATACTGCAACAAAAACAATTGGGCTCAGCAAACATCACCACGGCAGGGCCGAGACACTCCAGCAGAAGGGTATAAAGCCCTCCCTAGTCACTGCGACGATATAGAAGGTCAACAAATTGTCTAACTATAAATGTACTGGCTTCACACATTTACACAAACCACCCTATACAGAAGCTAAAACAATATTACAAAGCAGTGCTGTCTTAATAAGAAGGCCTGCGGCAAAGAAAATAGATATAAAGTTCCCTGAGAAATGGCAGAGCAGTAGAGGGACTGCAGTGTCCAGAAGCATACAGTGAGAAGAGGAAAATAGGTCAAAAGGCCAGGTGAAGGCTGAGAGGACTCATAAAATGGAGGCCTTCTGAGTAGAAACATGTAGGCAGATGGGAATGCACTTAAATATTTGAAAGGTACCATTTAAACAAGCATGACAATCAATAACCTGTCCATGGGGACACAAAAAGAAGAGAGGAAATAAGCACTGTCTATTCGGGACTTTAAAACACGATGGGCTGTAATGTCTAGAACATACATGAGTTATGAGAGTAACAAGGGAATTGCTCTAGTCATGTTGTGAGGGGAGAACAAAGCAGTTTCTGAACAAGAAATTCTTAATATGTTAGAGTAAGATTTTTCTAAATACAAAATGAAAATAGAAACGAGCAGAAAACTGCATTGAATTAGTAAGAAATAGAGAAGGATCAAGGAGCTATTTTCTTCCAGATAGTTCCCACTTAACATACTATTGGTGGAGCCGATACCCACCCCCCAAGTACCAAGCTTAGCTGGTTCCTGTGAAGGATCACAGTGAATCAATTTTGTTCCAGTTATATTCTCCATGACACTCTATGCTGTTCACTTCCCCTATATGCCTCCATTGTCACCAACCTCTCCCTCGTCACGTTTGCCATGCAGCTGATCCTACTTCCATAATCCATGTGCAGGTGTCATGGCCACTTGCCCAGGATCACAGGAGCTGCACCATCAGGTTGTGGGAGCAAGGGGCACCATGGTGTACACACGTCCCTTTGGGACACTTATACCCAGGGGGCCCCGGTTGGACTTAGTCCTGGCGCCGAGAAACATAAGCAAGACTCTTTATTATGGGCAGGAGTGCTTTTCAGGAACTTTCCACGTGTGTGCAGTCAGTCGGGTGTGGCTTTCCATCTTGAGCTGCACGTGCTACTTCAAGGATTGGCAGGGTGTGGCAAGCAGAACAGAACTAGCAGGCGTGGCCTTAAGAGTGCAGCTATAAAAGCCAGCCCAACCACAAGGCGCACGCTTCGCGTTAATTTGCATTTGCATGCAGCGTAACGCTCACCGCCGCCTGGGAAAAAGCAGCACTTACCTTTGGGAATCCAGTCTCCTGCCCATACGCTTACCTCCTGGAGTCAGCTTTTACCTGCATTCTTCACCGCTGAGCTTGGCGTCCATTCTTCATCCTCCGGCACGCAGGACTTCAGCTCTGGGCACCGCAGCACGACCTCTTCTTCATCCTCCGGCACGCAGGACTTCAGCTCTGGGCACCGCAGCACAACATCATCTTCATCCACAAAGGCGGACCCTGTAAAAGGACGAAAGGCAAGGTTAAACAACACAAACTTTCAGTTCGAGGTCGCGCTTGCAAAATTCTTTGCGCTTGTCCTTAAAAGCTTACTTACCTGCTACCGGACCGCTGCAGGATCGTCCCCTCCTCATCTGGAGCTTCCTCGTGCTCTGTAGCTCTTATGGGCCGCAATCACGCCTATTTGGGAGAAAGATAGACATTATTACAGAGCTGACAACAGGCTGTGATAAAGACAATACAAATACTTCAAGACAAAGAGAAAACAGAAAGACACTTACCAGAAAGGCGTGGAATCATCGCAGCTGGACTGGACACCACGTACGAAGGACCAGTGAAGGAACTCGGTCCTCATCCTAAATGTCCCCCTGCCAGAAGTAGCAGGACGGAGAGCTCACCATTAATAATCTACAGGTGAGCCTTAATGGGTCGATGCATGCTCACGGAAACCACGCTATCGGAGGAAGGGTGTGAGAGGGAATTCACTCACAGGCCAGCAAACTTATGTCCTCTCATATCTACGCAGGAGCAGTGTTCCAATTCATCGCAGCAGCCCACACCCTATTTGCAGCGGGAGAAAGCAGACCGGGGGGGCGGGGTTCTACTTCCTGGGAGGGCTGCAACCCTGCCCCAACGTCCCCGCAGAGACCAGGTGAGCATAACAGCAGCTACCGCTGGAGCACAATTGGCTAATTCACTAATTCCCAGGCTACACAACATGCAAGTGGATTTACCCTACCACACTCAATGTGCAGCCGTTATCTCTTCAACTAGTGTTATGGAAACTTTTTTTGCACATGGCTGTATACATGCCAGTTTTTAGTTCTAAAACCAAAACATCACCCCCTACCCAGAAAGGCCCAGTTGTTGCATCTCTGCTCTCAATGCCCCTAGCCGGCTTTCCAGCCCTCATTGTTTTCTGTATGGCCTTTTCCTCCATTCAAGCTCACTGTCTTTTTTCGTTCGCCGTGCCTTGTAGGGTTCACATCCCATGCCTTACCATCCAGCTGAATTTGATGTGTTCCAGTCCATGTGGCTGGCCTTCCACTCTTTACAGGTAACTTCTTTGCAGTGACTCTGCACCCCGGTGTGTACTGAAGCCGCATGTCTGTTCCTTCAGGATCCCCCTGCTTCTGCACTCACAGAATCCCAGTGCAACCTTAATTTTACACAATTAGCATCTGCAGCGGTCCCCCAACGTCCATGTGCGGTGGCTAGTTTCCTTCCCTTAAACTCCCCATGCAATATTCTGTCCACAGGATAGAGGGGAGCTGCAATCGCACCAGATTCCCAATGCATTCTGGCGACATGTGAAGCTTGTCTAAAGGCGATCAGGCTACTCTTGTAAATGGCTTTCCGCCAACAATGCTCAGCTGCAGCGGGTATCTTCTACCCACATCAGTGTTGCGAATACCTGCTCCATGCCTCAGGCACTCTCCTTGTCCAGCTAATTATTATCCCCTTAGCCCTACCCTCAAATTCACCATTGACTGATTGAACTGCCAGGATTTTCTTTTGGCTAGTGTCTGTCTCTCTGGTCCCAAGGCATCCTTTCTTCACCACAGACTCTTCATGGAGCTGACCTCTCTACCAGGTCATAACCCTGATGCATCGACTACGATTTGCCCCAGCTAGTTCTGACCCCCATCTTCATGTGTATCTGTTTCCATGCACCACAGTTGCATGTGTTGTTGCTTCACTTTCTCCAAGTTTCAAGTGAAGAGGGAAAATGGAGACCAAACCCATGCCCCCGCACCCCAAGCGCCTACATACAAGAACAACAGGAAGAACAAGGAGCGCACTTATCATTTGAACCAGGCCCCAGCGCACCCATGGGTGACAAATATGCTGAAACACACCCACTTCACCAACAGTGCAACTTCTATGCTACATTAGAATCAATGCTGCAATATCAGAACCTACAAACACAAAAATCCCTGTTTAAAGGCTTGCAAATGCCTATATGAACTAACATGGTCTAAATGCACAGTGTAAAGCTATGTTTCAGGAAAATTACAGCTAAGTTCATTTCACTCACTGAACACTGGCTGCGGGAGCCTTATCAACATTCCTCGCAAAAGAAGTCCGACCTGCCAAGGCCGCAAATTCAAGATAAAATTGTTTTCTGCAGACAGACATTTTTTAATTATCCACAAATGCGAATAAATCACGGCAACCCAGTGTGCTTTTTTTTTTCTTTCTGGGAAAGAAAGACATTTTCTCAAGGACACGCACAACATTGAAACATAACTTGTAACAGGCCAGAGCCCAGGTGCGAACTGCTTGTTCAGCTAAAAGTTATGGGAACAAAGTCACATTGCAACAAGATTAGAATTAGGTAATGGGGGCTGGCACAGCTAAATCAACCCACTGACGCAGGAGGTTAATATCCAATTATCAGGCTCTCTATAAGGGCTACATATGTAACCCACCACTTTGCAGCCAATAACAGGAGGAGATAGGTTTCTGGGAGCTGATCCAATTCTGTGAGGTCAGCCTGCAGTGTGATTATAAAACTTACTTGCAAGACAGCCCCGGGGGAGACGGCGCCTGAATTCGCGGTGTGCACGATGCTTTGTGTGTTTTTTTCTTTTCTTTGCCTAGAAATAAATGCAGTTTGAAAACATGCTGCTGCCTGCTTGGCACTCTGTTGCATTTCTGGGGGCCATATGGGAGGTGTTGGGGCCTCCCATAGCTGGTGAGGGTATGGCTGCTGGCCCCCCACTGCCCTGGGGGGGGGGATCCAGCTTCTCCCCGACACAAGTGTTCTCCTGTCATACATACAGTAAGCCGATACTGCCCCAATTTCCACATTCAGCTGACTGATTTTTGCCTTAGATGCCTGGTGCAGCTATTCTACCCAACTGACAGTTCCTATACGATGGTTGTACTCTTTTTAACCATCTTCAGGCAGCTCTTCAGATCACTCCCCTCCCTAAATCTGGGTATCCTTCAGATTCCTTATATGGCTATTCCTGCACTCCAGGTCACTAGCTTGGGCTTTTGCCTCCACATACTGTCCCTGTAGCCAACTACATCATACAGCTCCCCAGAAACTTAATTGAAAGAAACTAAAGTGAAAGGCCAACTACAGCACAAATGCACTTCTTCCAGCAGACACTGATCACAGGTTTACTGAGTGTGCGTAATCCTAGTTCTACACTGAAAAGACATGCTCTTAAACTTCAGCTCATCACTAAGAATACCCATCGGGTTGAGGAATAAATACCTGACTGGCGTGAGGGTGTAGGGGAAGTTTCAACGAGTTACTACATCTAGTTCACTGTTAAAAAGGTGCTGCTTAACTTTAGTCTTGGCTGATGAGCAAGCACACTACGTGATTCTTCTTAGTTCTTTACAAAAAGGCTGTAAAAGCCGGAAAGCATATCATTATCAGTAAGTATATTTACATACCATGATAAATCATAGATTAAAGTGTCTCTAGATCCTCTACGATACCCAATGCCTCTTTGTCTTGTGAGAAATCTGAGGGTGTTCTCACATTTAGACCCCGAGGATCCTTTGTTCAGGTGGTCAGCAAAGGGCCATCGCGCTTGGATCCCAACCCTGGGGACAGACAAACGAGGGAGGATCACCTGGGCATGGGGTCCTTGGGGATTGGGGGAGGAACACCCTAGGGAGATACATGGTATTCTCCCCTTTTTGACACCCCCCCAACCGACCTTTCATCCACCTTTATAGATCATCGGCGGTCTTGTCCCCTTGCCCCCTCCCCAATTCCAACAGGTACCAACATTAAAGGGAGGCGTAAGGGAACCAGGAAAAGGAGAACACAGCACTCCATATTTTACACCAAGATCATTCCCCTTCTCCTGATAATATTTTTCCTCCTTTTCCTATCACCACTCAGGAACACTACAACTCCCATAATTCCTCCCTACTGTTTTTACCCTAAACCACTGGGACGAGGAAGAGGCAGACTAGAACTATGAAGATGACCCATATAATCAATGTGCCATGAATTCCTATGGGCCGTCTCCATCTTGTCCAGGCAGAGTCAGGCATAACTGGGCAACCACTCTCACCTGATTCTGGTTAACTCTCCCAGCTAGTATAAAAGGTGGAGCCCATAGACACACTTTGAGCGAGCTGGGGATGCTGGAGGAAGCACGGAGGCCACGAGTGAAGAACCAGAGCTGGAGGAACTCTGGAAGGACTGGCTCAAGGAGGACTGCCAAATTACTGATCCTCCGAGTACAGGGGAGGTTACAGTATGTCGAGGGAACTCTGACTCCAGGGAGCCAAACCAGGTGCAGCTGGATTTACCTGGCAGTGCCAAAGCCAGAGCTCCTCCCCTGAGCCAGACAGGAAAGACCAGGCCTTTGAGGGGCAGGTGGTGAGACCCTGACCTCAGGAAACATCCCATTTACAACCTTGCAGCTCCCCAAACTGCCAGAATGCAGTTTTAGGGGAGCTGGCAAAGTGGGAGCAAAATAAACTTGGGTTGAACTTTTGAGCAAGGTGGTGCATGAGAAGGAGCAGTCCCTCCAAGGCTATGACGAACCAGGCCAAGGAGAGCGACAAATTGAGGGGTTAATCCGAAGGGGCAGGAAGCCAGAACCCCCCCAAATCCGCTCCCCAGTGAGAGATTGGTATTTCTGAAAGGCTGTGAGGCTTGCGTACGACAGCCCAGCTGGAAAGAAGAAAGAGTCTTCTGAGTGCTATAAAGTTACCAGCCACCCTGCCGGGTGAACGGCAGAGTTGGGGAGGCACAAAAGGGGCAGTGGTAACAACCTTGACTCCTACATCGAAGGCACGAAAGACGGAAAGCATCTTAACACGACCGATGAGTTGAGGGAAGCAAAGACAGCCTGGTCTGTGTTTAATTGAAATGCGTGCCACAGTATCCGAGGGAGGAAGGTTACGCGAGTGCCGATAAGCTGTAAATGAAAGTGAATCCATTGTTAAGAACTTTGAATACGAAATACAAAGTAGCAAAGTGGTCCGGTGAAGTGAGATTGCCCAATGAAAATTCTCTGTGAAATGTTTTAAAGCTGTAGAGGCAGCGGGAAGCGAGAGATGATGAGCGTTAAGTGAAAACCTCATTAACTGTTAAACTTTATTTTGTTGAATTTGGCAAGAGAATGACAGGAGGGTCCGAGCCCGACTGAGGAATACCTATGTATGAAAGTGAAAAGAAGGGTCCGAGCGTGACTGAAGGAGATCCGTTTGAAAATTAAGTCATACGTAACAAGTACATTTTCCAAAGGATATTGGAAATGGACGAAAATATGTAAAGTGGAAGTAAAGAAAGAAAGGAGGGTCAAAGTGGTCATCTGGAGGCCAGAGCGAAAATCCTCCCAGTTTCGAAAGTCTTCGACAGCAAAATCAAAATACAAAAGGAGGTTTGAGCCCGATTGAGGGGAAGCTATAGTGAACTGTGATCAAATAATATACATAGAAACTGTTTTGCTGAAACTGTGTAGAAGCTTGAAGGATGGCCTGGACGTGGTTGAGAGAACCCAAGAGTGAAACCTGTGAACTTGTGACTCAGACTTGAATGGCCATAAAGGCTCTGAAGGGCAGAGCCAGACGCCTAACTGTGTTCCCAAGCCAAAGTGTGTTCATCGATCAAGTGTTCCTATGTCATGAATCCCCAAAGTATCTTATGAAAAGGATACAGTAACCAAAAAGGATACAATTGATAGGGGTCTTCCAGATCCTTGAATTCACAGATTTGATAGTAGTGATGTCAATTTAGACCTTGCAAATGATACAACTCTCTGACTGGTAAAACAGGCAGAGAGAAGGATCACTGGAAAGGGCATGGGAGAGTAAAAGGAAGGCAGCCTAGTAAAAATAAAGCATCATGAGAAACTATCTCAACTAACACCTCTGATAGAATGGCAATAACGCAATTCCAAACACTAACCTGTAGGCTTAGAACTGGAGTATCCACCAAAGTCTATGAAGAAATCCAGGAAACAAATCAACGACAAAGGAGGGAAGGTTAGTAAGGGAGACTTATCCCGAACGGCACAAGGCTCACGCTAGATACCGGGTTGGTGCACCACAGGATAGCCTCCATAGTTCTGTGCACGGTCACCTTCAAATAAAAGTTGTAGAGACACCTTCCTTTTCCAGAAAGAACAGAACAAAATTGAAGGAGTTCACCTGTTATTTCTTCACAGGTTCAAATCAACCACGTGCTGGATACACGAGAACCAAGTACACGCAGCCAGGCCAGATGCGCTTGACAAGTTCCAGCGTCCGCGTGTGATTTTACACGCGAAACAAGTACACGCAGCCAGGCCATCCGCGCTTGAAGCGTTTCAGCGTCCGCATGTGATTTTACACACGAACCAAGTACACGCAGCCAGGCCAGCCGTGCTTGAAGAGTTCCAGCGTCCGCGTGGGATTTTACACGCGAAACAAGTCCACGCCGCCAGGCCAGCCGCGCTTTAAGAGTTCCAGCGTCCGCGTGGGATTGAAAGCAGAAACTTACACGTGGACAGGAAAACAGCATGCAAATGAAACAGGAACCCGCGTGTGAGAAGACACGCTAACGAAACCTGCTGAAGGCAGATACAGGAGATCGCGTGTGCAGGAAACACATCGATGAAGGCCAAGGAAGCAACTGACGGGATGCAAAGACGCAGATGAAGAGTTCAGCTACCAAGACGCCAAAATGTTCAATCAGAAGCAGCGAGCCACGTATCCACGCTGCTTAAGAACGTTCTGCCGTAACACACGTGACTATCTTGAATCACGTGAATTCAACGACGTGAATAATGCAGACGTTGTTTTCCTGGTAATATATCAAACAACCTCCATCTCGAATAAAACGGTCTAGCAGTTCTATGAGCATTACCCCTTCTGCGTACAGACGGAGTTCCAGATCCAGAGGTAAAATGTCCAGCATGCATGACATCCGCCTAACCCTGTGCTGTATAACATGGGGACAAGAATTAATACTGATTTATAGTGCCATTCTGACATTTCGTTTTACCACTGATCTTTCCTTTTGTAGATACATATCCCTATATCACATTAGAGCATATTAGAGTGAGGGCAGGCATTAGGCTTTTGTTAGTATAGGCCTTTATTGTTTGACTAAGACCGACTAGGACTGTTTCTTTATTATTTGATGGTCAAGATTACTCCCATCTTAGTTATAGGGGCAGGCAGGAGTTTTGAAACATGTAACTCTTGTGTCAGTGTCTATTTGTGATAACATGCCAAAACCCCTCTGTGGTTACTTATGGCCTCATGCAGAAGGGATGTGGCCTAAAGGTCTAGGCAGCACAGTCTCTTTTGGGGTGGGACCAAGCCTGATTGGAATATGTCATGTTATGTTAAAGCTTTTATACTGTGCTCAATCAACACCTTAGTAGTATCAGAGCACCTAGGCTTGTCCATGGCGTGGCGTACTATGGCCTCGCCACAGTTATCCAGACCTTAGTCTGCTGGAAGAAAAAAAATTAGTGAGGGGAAAGTGGGAAATAGATGCTACAAGCATAGGGAGGGATGCAGGAGGGAAAAATGGTTGTTCGCCATTCGTAATGGCTTGGCCAGTTGAAAAAATGTTCTGGAGTGTGCCCAGGGCAATGCCAGAGGTTATGATTAATTCAAACCCTACTAGTCACTCACTCGTCCGTTTTACTGCAGGGTTATGATAGTAAATCCAGGGTTTTTACACCTTAATGCTTTTCTTTTTCTCTCACAGACATTTTTGTAAAGACCTAGCAGAGCAATACTGCTGAGAAGCCTATTGAAGTGGGATACCAAGAGGAGCGACAGATGCTTGTAGGCCCAACAATGCTCAGACTAGATAGGTTTAGCGGTTCTCAAATGCCAACATGGTTCATGCTAAGTTTATAAAACAGACCAATTTGTCAATGGTGAATTTCATCTCATGTCCGTGCTTAAATGGTTGCTTTCAAAAGCAGAGGCACACAATGCTTCATAACTACTTCAGAAAGCATGATAAAAATTAGTAGTGCCTGCGAGACAACTCATTTAAATCACTAAGTGCTGTTTAGACCATAATGCGGAGAAAGCAATCCCTTTATTAAACTTTGAATGACTGCTTTATGGAGTTTCCAGCCACATACTAAAGAGGCAGACGCTCATTGACCAAACTGCTCATTAGCGGTAAAGGATTTCAGAGCCAAACGTTGAGGTAAAACATAAAAAACGTTTTACCTCTTGGCCGCTATTGATTTATTTGTATCCTGGCTTCTGAATGTTTTCTATTTTTGCTTTATCTCATTAATTTTTCTTTTCATACCCTTAATGCTTGAATGACATCTACGTTATGTTTTAAGGGGAAGGTATAAGCCAAAGTGAGGATGTTCAAAATTGTGGCAGTGTTGGGGATGTAAAGGTTGCGCTGTTAGATGGGGTGTAGGAGATCACGCTGCATGACCATGCTTGTGAACGAGGCCAATTCAGTAATTTTTTGTTCATTCACATATGCTGGGTGACAGCTCAAAAACACACCGTTTTGATGTGATTGGCAAATTTAACAGCTGCATTCAGTGGTAAATATAAGAAGTTGGGAGTAAAACGATTTTTTAGGGAGTAAACATGTAACTCCAATTCCCAATGAGAGTATTTTATAAGCCAGTAAAATATGTTTCAACTGAAAAACATTTAAAAAAAAAAATTATTTCTTTGCACCCAGTTATTCGTGCACATTAAAATATACATGATTTCTTCTTCCAATCAAGCAGTTAAAATAGTAGGTCCTGCCTGTGGTACTGTGTGCACTACTGTTCCAAGTAAATCCATGGTCTGACCATTCTCTCCTCTCATCTGGGACCTCTCGGCCCCCTGACAAAGCCACCACCAGCTCTACCGGCCTCCTTCGTGGTCACATGAGCGATGAAACGAGTGTCCGCTGCTGCGCTTGCCTCCACCTTCATCCCCCCCTCCTTCCCCTGCTCTTGACTCGCTTACTAACTCTGCCCACGCCAATCTTCATCTTGCTATCACTAACACTCTGGACATTCTCGCCCCTGTCATGAAGATCTGCCTAAAACCTGTCTCCAACCGTAACACCTGGTATGACTCCAATCTAGCTGCCCTGAAACGCATGTGCAGAGTTGCTGAACGGAAGTGGCAGACCTCTGGCTCAACCTCTGACAAATGGCCTGTTGCCTACGCCAAACGCAAGATCGTCACTCTATCCACTCCAAGAAGATGGCCCACATCCAGTATCTCTGGAGCCTCTAACAACATGGCTGAGCTCTTCAAAATCTGCAAGCAACTAACCAATTCATCTGCCGTCTCCACCCCACCATCTCCAGTGCTATGCTGATGACAACTTATTTTCAGACTGCACTCGGCCACCTCCTCTCCTTCCATCATTTCTGATTGCCTAATTGCCATTCAAAATTGGTGATCTTTGTCTAAATGCCAACAAGACTGAGATCCTCCTCATCGGTACACCTTCACCATCCTTTCCCCTTACACTCTGGCCGGCCTCCCTTGGCCCTCCTCCTACCCCCACCTGCGAGGCCAAGAACCTCAGGGCCATCTTTGACTCCACACTTTCCTTCTCCGCACACATTTCTGACGTCTCTAAAAAGTCAAACTTCTTACTCCACCTCCTCAGAGGTACTCTGCCTTTCCTCTCCTTCCCCCAGAAGCTCACGGTCTCTCAAGCTCTGGTTCTCTCCAGGTTGGGCTACTCTAACAGCCTCTTTCTAAATCTACCTGCCTCCACACTCCACCCTCTACAACTAATCCAGAACAGGACTGCGAGACTTGTCCTTGGCCTCAAGCCCTGGGATCGTATCTCTCCAGCTCTGAAATTTCTTCATTGGCTCCCAGTGGATGCAAGGATTAAATTTAAAACCATCTGCATTGTCCACAAGGCTTTCTGGGGCATGGGTCCAAAATACCTTCAACTATCCCTCCGCAAATACCTCCCCTCTCGAGCCCTTTGCTCCTCTACCTCTAACTCCCTCAGGGTCAGTCGTTTTTCAAAGAAACGAGCTGGGGCAGATCTCTGTCTTCGGCTGGGGCCTCCCTTTGGAACAGCCTACCGGCCACCTTGAACCTTGAGAAGAACCATCTCCGGTTCCGGAAGCACCCCAAGACAAACAAGTTACTTTCTTACCTGGTAACGTTCTTTCGATGAGATGGTCCCACGACGTATTCCATATCTATGACAGGTAATGTCCACAGCTGTGCTGCTTCGGAAAATCTTTGGCGTCTGCGTCGATGACGTCGATGCGCCGTCCCCGAGGACCTCCTCTGACGGCCGACGTCACCCGATGTGATAAGTAGGACGCACGACGCCCATAGCCTCAGTTATAGTTTTTTCCCAGAACGTGTGCCACCAGTTTTCTGCCAGTCAGACACACAAGGCCTTGCGGAACGCAAGCTGCAATCGCAAAAGAAATTCTGCAGCGTGGAAGGCAGGGAGGGAGCGATATGGAATACGTTGTCGGACCATCCCATCGAAAGAACGTTACCAGGTAAGAAAGTAACTTGTTCTTCGAGGGGATTGGGTCCTCCGACGTATTCCATATCTATGACAGACTCCCAAAGCAGTACCAAGCAAGGAGGTGAGAAAGAATTTAGAATACAAATTTAGCATACCCAATCAAATTGCGGAATAGAGAACTGCCTTGCCGAAGGCTAGATCTTGCCCTCTGATGGAATCGAGGGAGTAGTGACGTACAAAATTATGTACTGAAGCCCAGGTGGCTGCATCACTGATGTGACGAATAGGAACTCCCCTCTGCAGAGCAGTAGACGAAGCCACTCCCCTGGTAGAAGAACAAGTTACTTTTTACCTTGTAACGTTCATTCGATGGGATGTTCCTCCGACGTATTCTTTATCTGAGATATCTCTTTCCAGCTTTGCTGGCCTCGGAAATTTTCTCTCTCTCTAGAGGGCGCTGCGCGTCGACGTCAGCCGAGTCGATGTCCCTCGACAGCCGCCGTATCGACAACGTCATCCTGCCTATAAAGACCGCGCGCAGCGTCCGTTGCTCAGTTCCGTTTTGTAGCCCACAATAATTCTTTCTGGACTAGACTAATCACCCTGAAGGAGCGTAAGCTGCAACAACAAGGGAAGTAGTACTGCGGGGATGGATGGGAGGGTCGATAAGGAATACGTCGGAGGAACATCCCATCGAAAGAACGTTACAAGGTAAGAAGTAACTTGTTCTTCGAAGGGATTGTGTCCTCCGACGTATTCTTTATCTTAGATAGGCTCCCATAGCAGTATTCTGTTATTGGAGGTGGGAGTACTGACTTCATGCTTCCTCTTATTGATGAATAGAGTGCAATACTGCCCTTCCAAACCTAGTTTCCTGACTGGAGGAGGAATCCAAGTTGTAAAACCGTGTAAAGGTATGGACGGACGACCATGTGGCAGCCGCACATATGTCTCTAACCGGCACTCCTCTTTTGAGGGCCGATGAAGCTGCGATACCTCTGGTCGAATGAGCCCTAAGATTTTAAGGGGGCTCTTTTCCTGCCAGTTTATAACATTCCAAAATGGCTAAAATCATCCATCTGGAAATGGTCTGCTTAGTTATCGGTAACCCCAGCTTGTGACCTGCGTAGCCTACAAACAGCTGGTCTGCTTGTCTTATCCTAGCCAGTCTACTAATGTAAAAACTGAAAGCCCTTCTTGGGTCCAGCCTGTGTAAACTCTCTTCCTCTTTCCCCCGATGGGGAGGAGGATAGAAAGATGGAAATGTAATCTTTTCTGTGTTATGAAATTCAGAAACCACCTTTGGGAGGAAATTAGGCTTCACTTGCAGAACAACTTTGTCTTTGTGAAAGATTGTATGAGGGGGTTTACAAGAAAGAGCTTGTAACTCGCTCACCCTTCTAGCAGATGTAAGTGCTACTAATAAAACAGTTAAGGGTAAGAAATCTTTTTTTTTTTGACAACTTTATTTAAAGATTTATCAAAAGAAATACATATCATTCCAAAACAACAATTATGATAACAAGAAAAGGACAAATAAAACGAAAAAATCATTATACAAGTTGATACAAATAGTTCAGAATAAATAAGAAAAACCTATCAATTATCTCTACTAATCGCAACAAACCTAATTTGAAATAACTAGCAAAAAATCAGAGGAAAACAAGAGAAAAAAAAAAAACCACAGCCACAAACACACAACCACACAACACAAGACAAACACAATAAAAAGAACACAATAGTAAATTAACCACTCTGAAACAAAAACCATCGCCCATCAGCACTTAATTCACACATAGAGTTCATTAAAAGCCTCCCACTGTTCCTTATAAAATTCTTCTTTATGTAAAGCATAATACTTAATCCTCTCAAATCTTGACAGCAACTGCACCTGCGATAACCATTCATCAATACTTGGTTTTTTTCTCGTCTTCCAGAGGCTTAAAATTTGACGAGTCGCCATCAAAAACACCTTATTAGCCCAACACAGAGTCGCATAGCTAAAGTGACGAGTGCCCACTGGTGATTTCAAAAGAACGGATGATGGTGTCCTTGGAAAAGAGATGTTCCCGACCAAATCAACTCTATCCAAAACCTCACTCCAAAAACCTTTAACCCTCGAACAATTCCATAACATGTGAAGCAAAGTGCCTTCCTCCGTAGAACAACTCCAACACATACTATCCTCCCTTAAGCCAAATCTGTACATTTTAACTGGAGTCCAAAACAGACGCCCCAAAATCCTCTGTTGAATATATCGTAAATTTAGATCAATTTTCATCCTAACTGGAACCTTCCATAGAACCTCCCAATCCTGCATAGAAATATCTCCACCGAGTTCAGCACACCACATAAGTCGAAGAGCATTCCATGAAGATCTAAATTTCTCTTCTACCGGGAACAACCTCAAATAACTAGACACTGCACGAGGTGCAACTACAATAAAACTACACCTTTCTGGTCTTTGTAACAAAGGGTCAGTAAGCATTAACACTCTCTCAGAAATCAAATCTCTCAACAATCTATATCTCCCCATTTCCCTATTATGTAGCATAAACATCCGCTTCAGAGACTCAAAAGATATCATACCGTCATCATCCAATATGTCTCTAATAAGTAATATACCCTTGTTCATCCAACTCCTCCAGCATAGCATCTTATTATTGATCTGCAACCCCGGATTCTGCCAAATGGAGGCCTCCCCATAGAAATGAAGTCCCTGCCCTCCACTTACAATCAATGATGTGACTGCATCTTTGGAAGCATGGACAGCCTGCAATGTAATCTTAACGAGATTAAAGAGTGGAGTGGTTCAAAAGGTGTGCCAATCAGGAAAGTTAGGACTAAAATTAAATCCCATAGGGGAACCTGGAATGGTCTTGGGGGATAAACGTTAGTTAACCCCTTTAGAAACTGTATTACCAAGGGTAACTTGAAATAGGATGGTTCTTCCGCAGTGCGCTTAAAGATGGATAGCGCTGCGAGATAGCCCTTAATGCCAACTTGAAGGCCTGAATTCGCTAAAGTAGGAAGGATAAAACCATTGGTGTACCACATGAAAAGGGATTGATATTCTTTTCCCTACACCAGCTGCAAAATCTGTTCCAACGGCAGCGGTATAAAGATTTTGTTGCTGGCCTTCTTGCCGAAAGCAACACCTCCATAACGTCATCAGGGAGGTCCCAATCCTTGTACCTCAGCCTTTCAGAAGCCAAGCGTGAAGGTTGAGGGTTTTGATGTCTGGATGGAGAACCTGCCTCCCTTCTGTGAGAGCAGATTCTCTCTGAGTGGAAGTCGAATTGGAGGGCAGATGGACAAGTCTAGAAGATCCGGGTACCACGGTCTCCTGGCCCAATCCGGGGCAATTAGGATCATGGTTTTCCGGAATCTTCTCAACCTCCTGATCATTTGAGGAATGACAGGGACCGGTGGAAACGCGTACAGGAGCGGAAACTCCCAGTCCACTATGAACGCGTCTCCCAGAGCTCCTCTCGGGGGAAATTCCCTTGAACAGAACAGATCGCACTTCCTGTTGACACTGGTGGCGAACAGATCCACCTGAGGGGTTCCCCAAAGGGCGAAGATCTCTTGAAGGACTTCCTGAGCTAGTTCCCACTCGTGGGAGACTGTGCTCTGCCTGCTCAGAGCGTCCGCTGTCAAGTTCTGTCTCAAGACATCAAAACCCTCAACCTTCACGCTTGGCTTCTGAAAGGCTGAGGTACAAGGATTGGGACCTCCCTGATGACGTTATGGAGGTGTTGCTAGGTGAACTGCCGATAGAGAGATTCCTTCTTGGATTGCCCAAAACCAGAGCTGCATCGCCTCTCTGCACGGAGGTAGTGATCCTACGCCTCCTCTTTTGTTGAGGTAATGCATGGCCACTGTGTTGTCTGTCATTATCAGGACATTCTTTCCTTGTACAGATGGCAGAAAAGCCTTCAGCGCAAGTCTGATGGCCCTCAGCTCTAACAGGTTGATATGTAGTCTGGACTCCGATGGAGACCAACGATCGCTGATGGTCAAGTCGTTGGCGGGGGCTCCCCACCCCGTGAGTGAGGTATCCGTGACTACTGTTATCTCCGGCCAGGGTTGCCAAAACTGCTCTCCTTTCAGAATGTTCTCCTGACAGGCCCACCACTGAAGGTCTCGAGCCACCCTGTCGGGAACCTGAAGAAGATCTGTCATTCTCCCTGAGAATTGTGACCACTGAGTTCTCAGTGCCCACTGGAGGGATCTCATTCTCAGGCGAGCCTCTGGCACTAGGAAAATGCAGGATGCCATGAGGCCTAGCAACCTCAAAAAGTCGAAGGGTGGGAGACGTTGGGCATTTTGAAACTTGGTGACCATCTGTAGAATATCTTGAGCCCTCACCTCTGGTGGCGAGGCTTTTCCCAGGGAAGTGTCCAGGATCGCTCCGATGAACTGGAGTCTCTGCGATGGTATCATTTGTGACTTCTTTAAATTGAGGGAGAAGCCCAGTCTGTGAAGGGAGTGGCAAACATGATCTAGCTGGATCTGAGCTTGTTCCAAAGATACAGCTCTGATCAACCAATCGTCCAGGTAGGGGTAGACGTGAATCCCTTCCCTCCTTAGACTTGCAGCCACTACCGACATTAACTTGGTGACCCTCGGGGCGGAGGTCAGCCCAAATGGCAGCACTCGAAATTGATAATGAGAGTTGCCAATTGCGAACCTCAGGTATTTCTTGTGTTTGAGATGGATTGGCACATGGAAATAAGCGTCCTGAAGGTCCAGAGATACCTGAAGGGCCTGAAGGATCTGAGAAAGAGTTACCATCTTGAATTTGTCTTTCCTGAGGAATTTGTTCAATTCTCGCAAGTCCAAGATGGGTCTCAGTCCTCCGTCTTTCTTTGGAATGAGAAAGTAAGGGGAGTACCAGCCCTTGTTCCTCTCCGCTACAGGTACCGGTTCTATGGCACCTTTCTCTAGCAGGTCTAAAATTTCCCACAAGAGGAGCGGATCTGGAGCTTTTTGATAGCTGATCCCCGGTGGATGACTCTGAGGTATGCGTAGGAGAGGCAGGCAGTAACCTTGTGCAACTGTCTCCAATGCCCAAGCATCTGACGTGATAGCCTGCCATTCCGCCAGATGTTGAGTTAACCTGCCTCCTACAGGTGTCTTGTGAGGGAAGTCCTCAGAGTGGTTTTGGGGCGGCTGATGCAGATGCCGATGGTAAAGAGGCATCTGCTGTTGCTGCGGCTTTTGAATATCTACCCCGTCCACCTCGGGTAGTTCTTCTTTGTCCCCTTTGAGCCGGTCGTCCTCTACCTCTTCCGAATGCTGAGTAGAAGCGAAAGGACTTGCCTCTCGCAGAGGTTCCTGTGGGACGAAAAGGTGTCTGACGGATTGCAGCGCCTAGGGATTTTGCTGCTGCCTTTGATGTTTGCAGTTTTTCTAAACTGTCATCCGCCTTTTTCCCAAACAAAGAAGAGCCATCAAATGGCATGTTCAAGAGCCTGGCTTGCACATCTGGGGCAAAACCAGACTTTCTCAACCAAGCAAATCTCCTGGTTGTTGTACTTGCCGCCATTGCTCTGCTGATACTGTCAGCCGAATCAATGCCCGTCTGGAGGGATTCGCACATAGCGTCTTTACCGTCCTTTATGATATTTAGGAACGCCTCCCTTTCTTCTCCCTCCGGGATGCAGTCAGCCGCTGTAGAAGCACACTCCCAAAGTGTATGGCTAAATCTAGCAAGGGTGCAAGTAGCATTAATAGATTTTAACGCCATGCTACATGCCGAAAAGAATTTCTTAGCCATAGCATCGTATTTCTTATCGTCCCTGTCCTGTGGGACGGTAGGGTAAGCAGTCTTGATGTCAGTAGAAGATGCTGCCTGTACCACCAGGCTTTCTGGGGATGGGTGTTTGGACAAAAACTCCAGGTCTGCAGAAGATACCCTGTATTTAGTAGACAGTTTTTTATTTACTGCCGGGACGAAATCTGGGGTTTCCCAGTTCGTCATGATTTTTCTTTGAAGAGCTATATGAAAAGGTACTACAGGATCATCCTATGGAACTTTATCAATAATATCCGTGAGGTCATCCTGTTGGAAAGCCTATGAAGGTGTTGACCACCCCATAAATTCTGTGATCCTGGCCATTAAGGCTCTATAAGGGGTTTTAGCATGCTCCTCCGGGTCTGGCCTAGCGAACTCCACCTCTGGGGAAGTGTCTAAACCACTTGCCTCATGTAAGGAATCATGGAGTTCCTTTAATCTGCGTTCCTCTGAGGATAACTCCTCTTGAACTGGGGTTGCAGATCCCTGCAACTCAAATGTCTCTTCCTGGTCAGATAGTTCTCCCTCTTCCATAATTGAGGACATTGTTCTCAATTGGTCTGAACTCACAAAGGGTGTGAAACCCATCTCCAAGGCAGAGGGTGCCAAACTTGTAATCGGCCTCGAAAACGTCGATGTTGTCGACGCCGACGGCTTCGAACGTGGCGTTGAAAACAAAGGTGGAGGCCTCGAGGTCCTCGATAGAATTGGAATTCTGCTTTAGGATGTCGACAATCTCGACGACATCGTCATCGAAGACCTGTGAATAGCCACTGGGTGCGCCGCAACCGTGACTTTCCTTGGCGTCGACGCCGGTGTTGAGGATGGCGTCGAGTCGACAGACCCGTGTGTCGAAGGTCCCGTCGACAACGGCGTCGAAGACACCGACCACAGCGTCGTCGACGGAACCTTCGAAGAAGGATTCGAGGTCTTTGCTTTACTCGAGGGTTTGTGACGTGCTCGAGAAGCTTCCTTCGCCGGGTACTGCGACTCGCGGCGTTTTGGAACTTCGGGTCTTTCGACCAGAGCATCGCTCTCGGCAGTCTTCGAGGGGGTCGAGGCCGCTTTCTCGAAGATGCTCATCATATTTTTTCGGAATTCCTCCCATTCTGCCCGGGAACTATGTTTCGTGGGGCAAGGGATTCTCTTAGGTGAAACAGAGGAAGAGGAGGACGAAGAAGGGGATCTTTGGCGTCTCCTTTTCGAGTGCTTCGATCTTGAGGAGTGATGGGACCCGCTTTGAGACCTGGAGCGCGAATGGTGACCAGGAGACGAATGTCTCGACTTCGTCGAGGAAGAAGAAGCTTTAGAAGTCTTACCTTTTTCCAGCTTCCCCCTATGCTCCTTCAGGGCCTTCGCTGTCATGGACATACAGCCTCGCACTCCAAACAATGGCGTTCAGCTCCCAAACACCACAGACAGACCCTGTGAGGGTCAGTCAGCGACATCTTTTTTCCACAATCTCGGCATTTTTTAAAGCCGTACCGAGGGGTCGTCGGTTCAGATGAGGAAGCCATCGAGTATGGATCGAATATCTCGAGGAAATTGGAATAATTCTCTACGAAACTGAGCAACGATATTCCGAGGCACTGAGTAAGCACGGAAAAATGGAACTGAGCAACGGACGCTGCGCGCGGCCTCTATAGGCAGGATGACGTCGACGTCAATACGGTGGCTGTCGAGGGACATCGACTCGGCGGACGTCGACGCGCAGCGCCCTCTAGAGAGAGACAAAATGTCCGAGGCCAGCAAAGCTGGAAAGAGATATCTAAGATAAGGAATACGTCGGAGGACACAATCCCTTCGAATGGGCCTGCAAGCCAGCCGGAGGATCCTTACCCGCCAAGCGGTAACACTCAGAGATAGCTAAAACAATCCAACGAGAAAGTCTGTTTCGTCACAGCTTGTCCCAAACGCTTTCCAGCGTAACAATGAAAAGTTGATCGTCCACTCTGACCCGGGACATGCGCGAAATCTAAAAGCTCAACGCTCTTCTAGGATCAAGCCTATGGAGCCTCTCCTCTTCCTTACCAGGATGTGGAGGAGGATAGAACGCCGGAAGAACAACCTTCTGGCTCAAATGAAATTCCGAAACCACCTTCGGAAGAAAAGGACGACGAACTCTAAGGACAACCCTGTCCTTATGAAACACAGTGAAAGATGGCTTAACTGAAAGTGCCTTTAACTCACTCACTCTGCGAGTGGAAGTAACTGCAACCAAAAACACAGTTTTCAGAGTAAACAGTCTCAAAGGGCAAGAATGCAAAGGCTCAAACGGAGCACCCATAAGAAACTTAAGAACAAGGTTCAAATCCCAAACTTGCACCAAAAAAGGTGACGGAGGGAACACATTAGTGAGCCCTTTCAAAAACTGCGAAATTAAAGGAATCTTAAAATAGGAACATTCTTCAGACGAGCGCTTAAATATGGATAGTGCCGCCAGGTAACCTTTAATGGTCCCCACGTGTAAGCCCCTCTGGGCCAAAGAAAGCAAAAAAGACAGAACCATGGGAATGTCACATTCAAAAGGATCCACATTCTGAACTCTGCACCAGTCGCAGAACTTTCTCCAACGGTAACAGTACAGAGACTTTGTTGCCGGCCGTCTGGCCGAGAGCAACACCTCCATTACGTCTTCAGGGAGGTCCCAATCCTTATACCTCAACCTTTTAGAAGCCAAGCGTGAAGATTGTGGGATCTGACCTCTGGATGGAGAACCTGACCCCCCCTCCCATGAGAGCAGATCGTCTCGGTAGGGAAGATGACGTGGAGGGCAGATGGACAAGTCTAGAAGGTCCGGGTACCACGTCCTCTGGGCCCACGCCGGAGCAATGAGGATCATCCAAAAACCGAACCGCCCTAACCTCCGCAGCACTTGCGGGATGACGGGGACTGGAGGAAACGCGTACAGCAGTGGGAATGACCACTCCACCACAAACGCGTCTCCTAAGGCTCCTTTTGGAGGAAATTCCCGCGAGCAAAACCTTTCGCACTTCCGGTTGACACTGGAGGCGAAGAGATCCACTTGAGGGGTCCCCCAAAGGGCAAAGATCTCCAGGAGAATCTCCTGAGCCAGCTCCCACTCGTGAGAGATCGAGCTCTGCCGGCTCAGAGTGTCCACCGTCTCCGGCCAGATGAACAGCCGAGATCGAAACTTCCTGCTGGATGGCCCAGAATTCGAACTGCATCGCCTCCCTGCACAGTGGAAGTGACCCTGCCCACCCTTTTTGTTGAGGTAGTGCATGTCCACCGTGTTGTCCGTTAGAATCAGGACACTCTTTCCGTGCACAGTTGGCAGAAAAGCCTTCAGGGCAAGCCTGACGTCCCTCAACTCCAACAGATTGATATGGAGTCTGGACTCCGACGGAGACCAACGACCGCTGACTGTCAACTCGTTGGCATGAGCTCCCCATCCCATGAGCGATGCGTCCGTCACGATCGTCACCTCCGGCCAGGGCAGCCAAAATGGGGCACCCTTCTTCAGATTGCTCTCGACGGCCCACCACAGAAGGTCCTGGGCTACCGAGGACGGCACCTGAACAAGGTCCGACAGCCTGCCGGAGGACTGAGACCACTGGAGCTTGAGTGCCCACTGCAAAGATCTCATCCGCAGACGAGCCTCTGGCACCAGAAGAATGCAGGATGCCATGAGGCCGAGCAGTCTCAAGAACTCGGACGCTAGGAGAACCTGGGCAAATTGAAACTTGTGCACCATGTGCTGAATGTGAAGAGCCCTAAACACTGCCCCAGGGACGTGTCGAGCACTGCTCCGATGTACTGGAGCCGCTGCGTTGGTGTCAAATGGGACTTCTTTAAATTGAGGGAGAAGCGCAGCCTGTGAAGGGAGTGGCAGGTGACGGACAGATGATCCAGGACTTGCTCGGGAGAGCTCCCCCTGATCAACCAATCGTCCAGGTAGGGGTAGACGTGAATCCCCCCTTTCCTGAGATGCGCTGCCACCACCACCATGAGCTTGGTGAAAAACCTCGGGGCGGAGGTCAATCCGAACGGCAGGACCCGAAACTGAAAGTGCGAGTCGCCAACCGCGAACCTCAGGTACTTCATGTGCTTGGGATGGATCGGCACATGGAAGTAAGCATCCTTGAAGTCGAGAGACACCAACCAGTCCTGAAGTTGAAGGGCCTGGAGGACTTGAGAAAGAGTCACCATCTTGAACTTGTCCTTCCTGAGGAGTTTGTTCAAACCGGTCAAGTCCATGATGGGTCTCAATCCCCAGTCTTTCTTCGAATTCAAAAAATAAGGGGAATACCATCCCTTGTTCCTCTCCGCTACAGGCACCAGTTCTATGGCGTCTTTCTCCAGCAGGGCTTGAATTTCCTGCGCAAGGAGCGGATCCGGACACTTCAAAGAGAGGTTCCCTGGTGGATTGTCGTGAGGCCTCTGCCGAAAAGGAAGACAGTAGCCGTGGGTTATGATCTCCAGAACCCACACATCTGAAGTAATGGCTTGCCACTCTACAAGATGCTGCGCCAGCCTTCCCCCAACCGGCGAACCATGGGACCTGGCCTCATGACTGAGTGGTAGCGGCTGCCTGAGGGCAAAGAGGCAACTGCCCGAGCGGCCTTGGCACCTCGAGTACCTTTGTTTCCACCTCTGGCACTCTTACGATGGCCTCTTTGACTGCTAGCTCCCCTCGCTTTACTGAAGGACGAGTAATAGCGAAAGGAACCTCCCCCCTCCATTGCTGTCCCATAGGACGAAAAGGCGGAGGTTGGCGAACTGCAGCGTCCAACGACTTCGCTGCAGCTTTGGAGGTCTGCAACCTCTCAAGGCGCTCGTCAGCCTTGCTGCCAAAAAGGTGTTCACAGTCAAAGGGCATTTTGAGGAGCCGGGACTGCACATCAGGAGCGAACCCAGACTTCCGCAACCACGCAAACCTGCGCATTACGGTGCTCGCCTCCATGGACCGGCTGACACAATCCGGCAAGTCCAAACCCGACTGAACGGCCTCACACATGGCATCCTTGCCATCCTGAACCATAGCAAGGAAACCATCCCATTCGTCCCCTTCGGGAATATGTTCAGCCGCTAATGCAACACAGTTCCACAGAGTGTGTGTGAAACGAGACAAGGCACATATGGAGTTGGCCACCTGAAGCTCCATACCCCCCGAAGAAAACACTTTCTTCGCCCAGCCGTCAAAACGTTTGTCGTCCCTATCCGGAGGGATGGTAGGATACGTCGCCTGCTTTGCCGGGGCCGTAGCCGCCTGCACCACCAAACTCTCCAGTGTGGGGTGCCTAGACAAGTAACAGGGGTCGCTACTGGCTGGATGGTATTTTCGCGACAAAGACTTGCCCACTGCCGGGAGACTCTCCGGAGCAGTCCAAGCCGCCGCCACCCTTCTCTGCAAAGCCATATGAAAAGGCAAAACCGGGTCAGTGGGTGGACCGAGATCAAGGATGTCCTTGAGATCATCCTAAACGAACTCCCCTGGGGGAGCGGACCAGCCCAAGTACTCGGTGACCCGAGACATAAGGCGCCGATATGAAGAATCGGCATGAGTGCCAGGCTCCGGCCTACAAAACTCCACCTCCGGAGAGGTGTCCAGTCCACTAGCATCATGCAGTGACTGCCCCAGGTCATCAAACTGACTAGGGCCCGAGATAAGTTCATCCGGAACTGGAACCGGAACCAAGCCGCCATCAGAGCCTTCATCACCTTCTGAAATGTACTCCAGGCGGGGAGAGGAAGACCTCTGGGGACCAAAGCAGTGCCTGGCCTTAGCCAGAGCCTTTCTAGGGGCAAACCCGTGCCATGGGGCCCCTCTGACACCACCGCCTCGAAAGGCGTTGAGGGCGCCGAACGAGTCGGCGCCAGCGTCGACAGAAAAGGCATCGACGTCGAGCGAATCGGCGTTGACGTCAGCTGCAGCGCCGCCAGCATCGGCGGCGTCGACACAGGCCTCGAAGCCGGAGCTCCGAGCGTGTCTCTCGACGACCTAGGCACCGACGGCGTCGATGACCCCCTCGGAGGCAGAGCCTCGAGAGAAATCGTCGACGACCTCGGCGCCACAGGCACAGGATCACGCGGTCTCGAGCGCATCGAGGACTGGGACCTGGAACGGGCATGGCGAGAACGGCTACCCTTGTCCGAGCGGGACCTCTCTCGCGAGCCGTGCCGACCACCCGAGCCCGAAGGCGTACGAGCGATGTCTCTCGACCGGTGCCGACCGACCCCACTCGGAGGCGCGGACGGACCGGTGCCCTGCGATTCAAGAATCGCTAG